>NC_135502.1:199633995-200275495 GCF_052857255.1 Amblyomma americanum
CCCGGACACCGAATTCCCTCACCTATGATGAAGCAGTCGCAGCTTTAAACAGCTACTACGACCCGAAGCGTCACGAGATAGCGGAGAGCTATAAATTTTTCACCCGTTGCCAGCAAGAGGGTGAGGCAGTGCGCGCATTTCTGGTCGAAATACGGCGCATAGCAGACGGCTGCAACTTTGGGAGTGCGCTAGACCGAATGCTGCGGGATAGAATTGTTTGCGGTGTACGCTCAACTAACCTACGCAAGCAGTTACTGGCGAAGAAAGACTTGACGCTGGAGGAGGCCGAAGCGCTGGCAATAGCAGCAGAAACAGCCGAGAACGATGCAAACGATATCAGTGGAGCACCACCAACGGTGCTAAGAATGCAAGCCAGTCATCGCTCTTCGTCGCGAGATACCAGCGGGGCAGCGCAAGAGTGCGGACGATGTGGAAGCACGAAGCACGATGATAACGCCTGCCGCTGGGCTAACGCACGGTGTTTCCGCTGCAGGCAACGTGGTCATTTGGCGAAGAAATGCTACAGGGCGAGAACAGATGAAAATGCTGCTAGGCGAACCGCGAGTGTCAAGACACTGACAGTTGAAACCGCGTCTAGAAACGAGAACAAGGATGAGGCACACATCTGGACGCTAATTTCTGGTAGGAAAAACGGCCTGGAACCACCGTTACGCCGCACATTTCGGTGGGGGGAAATAGATCTGGACATGGAAGTGGACACAGGATCCCCGGTGTGCGTCATATCACGGAACGTTTACGACCGACACAGAGCGCAGTGGCCACGCTTGAAATCGCCGCATGTGAAGTTGTCATGTTACGCGGGACAACTGCCGGTGCTTGGCGAACTTGAACTTCCGGTGCAATTCAAGAACGTGTCTGTAACCTGTCCACTCGTGGTGCTTGACTGTTCAGGACCGAGTCTATGCGGCCGCGATCTGATTGCGGCACTTGGCAAGACGGGTGTTACGATGGAAGAACTCACTGCGCCGGATTCGACAACAGGAAACACGCCGAGTGACCACATGGTGAACAGACTGCTCGCTGAGTATAAGGATGTTTTTTCGATAGACCAGGGGCTCATCAAAGGACCGCCAGCCAGCCTAAAACTAAAGGAAACGGCGACACCGAAATTCTGTAAGGCCAGATCACTTCCTTACGTTTTCCGTGATAAGGTCTCTCGTGAAATTGATCGGTTATTGTCCCTTGGTGTCTTATCTCCTGTGCAACATTCAGAATGGGCTACGCCCATCGTAGTTGTCTTGAAGAAAGATGGCACCGTAAGAATATGCGGAGACTTCAAAGTCACGCTTAACCCTGCCTGTGATATCGAGCATTACCCTCTTCCAGTGATCGAGGACATGTTCGCAAACTTAAATGGAGGTGAATACTTTAGCACCTTGGATTTGAAGGACGCGTACAACCAAGTGCCCCTTGACGAAGCGTCACGCGGACTTTGTATCATTAACACACATCGCGGACTTTTTCGTTACAACAGACTCCCGTTTGGTATAGCTTCTGCCCCAGCTATATTTCAAAGGAAGATGGACGCTGTACTCGGCGGGCTACCAGGCGTCCAAGCTTACCTTGACGACGTGTTAGTGTCAGAAGGCAAAGGGGACAAGGAAGCGCGGCTCAAGAAAGTGTTGGAACGATTCCGAGAGCATGGTGTCAAGCTTAGGGCCGACAAATGCAAGTTCCGGCAGCCTTCAGTGACTTACCTCGGGCATCGTATCGATCGGCAAGGCCTACACCCTATGGAAAAGAACGTAGACGCCATCATGCAAGCCCCGCGCCCGAGTAACGAGAGCGAGCTACGTTCGTTCCTTGGTATGCTCACGTACTACGCACGGTTTCTGCCGAATATGTCGACTGTGCTCAGCCCGTTATATCGGCTCATGGAAAAAGGAAGCCGTTGGGAGTGGCTACAGCCGCAGCAGTTGGCGTTCGAGCGAGCTAAACAAAGCCTCAAAAATGCACAAATTCTCGTGCATTTTGATCCTAACAAGGAGCTGAAACTAGAGTGTGACGCATCTCCGTATGGTGTGGGCGCAGTGCTGTTTCATTCGATAGGAAATGAGCACAGGCCAATTGGGTTCCGTTCCAGAACACTTACAAAAGCAGAACAAAACTACTCGCAGCTGGAGCGAGAAGCACTAGCCCTCATCTTTGGCGTTTCTCGCTTTCGTGACTATCTTCTAGGTCGGCAGTTTACCCTGGTGACCGACCATCAACCACTGCTGGGACTGCTCAGACCTGACCGCCAGACGCCACCGATGGCTGCCGCGCGAATTCAACGGTGGGCGCTATTCTTGGGTGGCTACCAGTACAAGCTACAGTACGTGCCAGGGAAACAGCTGCTGACAGCAGATGCCCTCAGCAGGCTACCAGCGCCGACAATGGAACCGGGGACCGATGGTGAACCGCCGGAATATGTCCTTTCATTGGAATCCCTGGAAGAAGGTATAGTGACGACGCACGAATTGCAGGAGCTGACGGCCAAGGACCCGATGTTAGCCAGTGTCACGCACTTCATTTTGCATGGATGGCCTCAAACCACTAAAGGAATGGCGCCAGACTTGTTGCCGTTTTTTGATCGTAAGCTGGAGCTATCGTTGGCTCACCGTCTGATCTACTGGGGCAACAGAGTGGTGATACCGCGGAAAGCGCGGGAACGGATGCTGCAGCTGCTACATGAAACGCATCAGGGCTCCTCGTCAATGAAATCAGTCGCGCGGTCATTATTTTGGTGGCCAGGCCTGGACAGGGACATTCAAAACTTGTCTGCGCAGTGCCGCAACTGCGTGCAAAGCCTGCCAATGCCTACGGCAGCCCCACCAGTGAGTTGGCCAAAGACAGCGGTCCGGTGGTCTCGTATACACATCGATTTTGCAGGCCCGTTAGCAGGCAAGATGATACTAATAGTGGTTGATGCCCACACGAAGTGGATTGAAGCAGTACCCTTGCAGCACGCAAATACAGCTAGTACAATCCGATGCTTAAGGAGCATGTTTTGCCGGTTTGGCGTGCCACGCACAATCGTGTCCGATAATGGCACACAATTCACAAGTCAAGAATTCGCCACTTTCATATCGAAAAACAATATCGTGCACCTGCGCACTGCGCCTTTCCATCCCCAATCTAACGGAGCAGCAGAAAGAGCGGTTCGGACCGTGAAGGACGGGTTGCGGAAAATGGGAGACGGACAGCTGGAAGATAACCTCATGCGGTTGTTATTCAATTACAGGCGGACCGCCCAAAGAGAAGGAAGGTCACCTTCCGAGATGCTTCTCGGCTATCAGCTGCGTTCCCGACTAGACACATGTCTCCCACCCAGAGCTGTGGACTCGTCGTCGGACGCTCACGACTGGACCATCTCGCCAGGCAGCAGCGTATACGTGCGAAATTACGGCACCGGCAAAAGATGGGTGCCTGGGAGGGTACAGACCACTTCGGGGGCGAGAATGGTAACAGTGAACACGCTAACCGGAGCAGTGCAGCGCCACGTCGACCAAGTCCGCCGTCGTCAAGAGTTTACGCCAGGGACTGCGTCTGTAGAGGCCACTGCAAGAGCGCAGTTAGAAGGCGGTCCTGACCAGGTGACCAGTGCGGATCTGTCACCTGTGCATACGCCCAGTACCACTGGGTCGGAACAAGAACAAAGCCCTCAGCCGCTAGCAGCCGACCAGAGTGAAGTACCATCTCCAGCAATCACGGAGCGTCCAGTGGTTCCGGCGGGATTGACTGACCCCCTGCAGCCCACGCTCAGACGATCGACCAGAATAAAAAAACCGGTACAGCGGTTTCACTTTTAAGGGAGGAGAAATGTTGTAATTGTTTGGGTTGTGCTGACCAGCGAAGGCAGCCGCACGCCCCCCTATTGGCCTGAGTTCCTATCGTTCATGCTTCTCTCCCTCTTCTGTAACCCTCTCAGTACGAGAGGGTATATAATCGCGGTTCTGGGCAATAAACGTTGTTGTTCACTGCCGACCATTGTTCGAGATGCTGCGCGGTTCGCGCTGACTTTACTACATCTTGGAACGTCGAAAAAAGCTAGAACTGAAATATAGGTATCGTTGCTACAGGCCAACTTCGCAAGTGCAGGTGAGATGACATCGCCAAAATAACACTGTCTATGAAGCTGACAAATGCCCATGAATGTTACGCATCTGAGTATTGAAGCAAGCGTCATTTCCAAATGCTAGTGCACTTTCATCACACAACAAAGAGTGAAAAAGGCAGTCTGAATTTTGCAAGTTAAAGACAGCTTTTACTTGGTGGCGCCAGAGGCTGGCAGATCGTTTCAGTATCCTTGGTCTGGAGATTCGTGTCTGTGTGGTTTCATTTTTGATGTGCCATGATTTACAAGTATGGAGCAGCAGTTACCCCAAACGCTTTCCAAGTGTTCCTCGGACGAAGTTTGTCAGTACAGTAGAACCTCGTTGATACATTCCTGGTTCGTACGCTCAAAATCATGGACATTATAATTGTCTTATTTTTTCCAGTTAATATGTTCCCAGAAACGCGATTTCCCGGCTACTACGCTTAAAAATTTTGACAAATTGTGGTCGTATAATACGTTTATTGACCAAGCACACATGTGCAAACATACAAGTGGGCCGAATGAGAGGGCACATGACGTGTTTTTGCGGCAGTCACACACTGTGGTGGCTTCTTTGCGGTCTCTTAATGCGACGAGGCGAAGCACCACCGCCGCCATCAAGAACAAAAAATAAAAACTGCGTGCTAGCGTTCGCAATGGCCATTTCTGCAGGGTCCCAATAGGAAGAGGAGAAACGCTGAGGTTTCTTCGCAGTGCATAAGGGAAATGAGGCGAAGCTTCTATCAACTACAGCGATGAACTTGTATATGAATTGGCCGGGTCTGGGACATGCAGCTTAAAAAGCACTGCGACAATTAGCTGCCGCAGTGGCTTTCCCACAGTACTGAGCAGCGAAGGGGTGAAGCATCCGAAAATTGCAAGGCAGAGATTTTGGTTACTTTCGTCACTGCCATCGACAGACCGTACGCATTACGAATTTCCTCCCGCGTTAAAGAAAGCGCGAACGCAGACTAAATTCAGAGAGCTCTGGAATAGGATCTGTTCAGCTCTTGTGCCAAGAAATGCCAATCGGCATTTTTATGAAGTGAAATTGTCAATGTTTTTTTTCCCTCGATTCAGCAGTTACATTTCTCAAAATGAGGTGGTTTGAATAATATGTTTCTTCCCGCAAGTGAGGTTTTACTGTATTCCTGTCAATCAACAGTGCAGACACATCACAGCTGCCACTTAACGCACCTGCGCAGTGCTCACAAGAAGTCTCCCTTCAGATTCTTTCCACGGAGCGCATGGTTAGCGGCACTAGGGACGCCACATGCAACGACATCCATCTATCTACTGAACACGAGGGTTCCAAGGTTCGAGCGACACTGTCGAGAGCGAGACTCGGCAGTAACATACGACCGCACTCTGCAGGTCGAGGCAATAGCTCGTTTGCTGCCAACTCGTCAGTGCCCAATAATCTTGGTATCCAGGCAGTCCAGTTATCTAAGTCCTCAAAAGCATTGTGCACTCTCTGGGGCTAAGTTTGGGGAAATGCAGGACGAAGCTAACAGAGTTTATTGCGAAAACTTTGTTATTGGGAACGGGATCCATACCAGCTGCTGGTGTAAACGAAGAGACAAAAGATGCCTTCAACGTCTGGCCGGCGGTTGCTTTTACTTCGGCTGCTGCTAGCCCCGCTTGAAGTCAACAATCACAGAGTCCGCATTTACGTCATGGTTCACGTCACTTTTTGGAGGTGACATCATCAGAGAGTCCAGAGTTTGAGTCAGAGAGGTGGAAAAATCGTTCTGAACTCAAAATCCAAATCTCTCTGCAATAAATTAGTCTTTTGCTGCTGGACAAACAACTCTTTGAAACGCCCACATATTGGATTTTGCTAACAATAGAGTTGTTCTCGGTGTCCCTTTAAGCTGAGTTAGGTGAAAACAGTGACTCTGTCATTAAAATGCAGTCAGCAATACAGGCCAGCTTTGAAGGACAGAGATAGAAAGGGCACATACATAACCAGTGCATTTGTCTTTGCACTGTGGTTTTGCAAGGAAAGAAACCTCTCTTACAGCTAAAGTAGTTGTGCGTGTTTGTTTGGCTCTTTCTTACATGTGCGCACCAAAGACCTGCAGCATGGCATCACCAGTGGTTCGTCTGCTGCAAGGAAGCAACTTCTTTAATATTCAGCATTCAACGTGTTGCAAGTGCAATACGTGAAAGCTGCTGTCTAACTGTGGATGAAAACAGCCTAAACATTCCTGTGGGTGAACTGCTTCATTATGACAGTTCATGGTACTGGAGGGCACTGGCCCACAGAATAACTTGCTGTTCCCTAGTACGTTTCTTTTGTCACTTTTATTGCAGTTTTATGTGTCGACCTATACTGTTGGGGAGAGAGTGCCTTCGTGTGCTCCTTAAATGACTGCATTACAAAAGCCTGAATATTGAGAAAGTAGACCTGTGTGCCTGGAGTGTGAAAACTTACCACAGCGCTTGAGTGTGCTTAATAAACCTGCAATTGTGGTCTCGCCGTCTTATTGACTGGGGCCTTCCTGTAGCATGCAACCTTGCAAAATTGAAGTCTGCCAAAAGAAAAAAAAGCATTAGGCATAAATCCACGACTTTGGGGTTGACTTTCCATTTATTTTCATGGACTAGATTTACACATGTACAGCTGCACCATACTACATTAATAGCAAAGGCAGCACCGAGCTTGCAATAAGCAGATTTGACAGAATTGAGCAAATAGAAGCAAACATAAAAACAAGACCAGGGTAACGCACTAGAAGAAAAGTAAAAGTCCTTGCAAATGCAACCAGCAAGCTACTACAGCAACATGGAGCCACAGTAGCTCAGCTGGACGCTAATTCGACACTGGCTGCAGTGGTCACATTTCAACGCAGGTGAAATGGTAGATGCCTGTGTACTGTGCATATTAACAAACCACTCCCCTTGCTTGGTCTCCTGCCTACTTCTTGCCTGCCCTGGTATTGAAGTTGCCCATCAGCTACTCAATTAGCCTTGTCATCCCACAGCACAGCCCATATTCTTCCTTAAAACCAATTATGAAGCAGGGCTTGGTGGAGATATGGCAATGGAACTGTAGGAACTTTGCAGAAAACGGGAGAACCTACAGCTCCACATTGAAACCCTCTCAAGAGAAAAAAGCCTACAAGAAACAAAGGTAAAAAATGATTAGGATATAACAGTGAAACCGATCAAGACGTGCGAAAGCGGGTCGGCTCAATTCTCGATTTGGGCGAAGTTAATTTTGAGGGGTGGGCCAAGCATATAACCTGCCATTCCGACATACTGAGACATCCTAGATTATTACAGGGGCTGATGGAAGTGCTACTCAGCCCTGCACAAAAAGCTAACCAAAAGAGGTGGTAGATTAGAGAAGGCTGCAGACAGGCACCTGCTCACACCTGCATGAGCTCCAAAAGATGTGCCCTGCACAATACACTGACAAATGCCCGTGGTGCAAGCTAACCGACAGTCATACATGTAATATGGACCTGCCAGCATGCAGAGTTGGATCTGAAAAAAGACAACCCAAGCGTGACACAGTGGGAACACCCGCTGCCCAGCGAGGAAGGAGATGTACAGAGGTTTCTCGTACGTCAAGCCAATACGGCAGCAACCAGGTGTGGCATCCTAGACCAAGGGTCAACCACAGCACGTGGCAGCCTGTAAGGGCTACCGACGTCTCTAAAAATGTAGAAACAGAATTTGTGTAATACTTAAATCCAAGTCAATGTACATAATGCCCTAATCCGATTTTGGGTATGGGGCAAGCAAATTTTCACCTCACGGCAACTCTGATAATAAATGGCAGTTAGCAGTATCCCTCGAGGGAAATAAGTTGTGGCTTTATAGTCCCCTCGGGTTTTTTTGGGATTTCTCGTGCAGCAGTGCTTCCACGCTAAAAAGTAAAAGTTCACGACCGTAAAACGTGAAAATGCTAAGGAACGAAGACCACTCACGGCTGTCTTGGTCCACAGAATGACGACAATACAGCACGACACAGAATGAAACGGTGCACGCTACCCCCTGATTGAGCTCATTGCACAAAAAAAAGAAGCGAGGCCCCATACTCCATTCTAGATATATAGAGCAACCCCAAAAGCGGAGTCCTATATTAATGAAAGCCATGAATGAAGCCAGAAAAATAAGCAAAACGAATCCCCTGATAGTATCAACGCAAAACGCATGGCATGGGGTTACAGAACAATTTTAAATAAAGGAATGAGCCTCTGGCAACACATTTGAGGCAATGGCTACACATGTGATGGATCTGCTAGTGCCAACTAGGATAGGAAATAGTGCGCAAGCCTACACATGCCCAGACTTGACCCTATACTAAAACATCATACATGCACAATGCAGAAACATAAATGAGAACCTAGGAAGCGACCATTACTTAGCAGCACACTCAATAAGGGAGACATGAGTGGTAAACTGGGATAGGAAAGAAGGCAAGGCAACGCAGATGGCGGGAAGATTGAACAAAAAGAGTGCACTGACTATTGAAGGATGCAGAGCACACCACAAAGACTATAGGGATAGAAGCAGAAAACAAAGCCACTGATAGTATGTTATTACACGTGTCAGACACATAACAGCTTAAAAAAGAGATGGCTGAAACAAACACAACAAGAACTAACGGTTCGAACAGCCAAACTAGAGAGACAAATCAAAAGCCATGCTCGAGAAACAATCATGAGAACAAATCTAAGATACATTTTAGACCCAGATAACAGTAACACAAACAGTGCATGGAAGCCCACCCAACGACGAAGAGATGATCAAGGAAATGGAGAAACGACACCTATGCAAAACTTAAAAAAAGCTCTTTGCAACTACAGCAGCAACCCCAATCCAAAAATGATAAAGACAAAACAATACCATAGGTAATAGCATCCATGCAGAAAACTACAACATCCTCTGCACCAGGAGCAGATGAGCTTACCAACAAAATACTCCGAAACCTAGACAAGGACTCTATTCAGGAGATCACAAAGCACAACAACTGCTGGAAAGATGAATGGCTGCCAGACACTCGGAAACACACCAAGGTACTTCTCTTAGTCATACCCAAGCCTGGCAAGAAACTCACTAACCAACCTCACGCCCATATTCCTAACCTCATGCTCACGGAAGGTTTTGGAGCGTGTGGTGCTATTTAGTTTACAGGACCACATGGACAAGCACAATCTCTTCCCGCACATGATGACAGGCTTCCAAGCCAACCTATGTATGCAAGCTATAATGCTCAAGCTTTCTGAACATGTAATACGCACAATGACTAAAGCCAACACTAAAGCTATACTGGCACTCGACCTCGCGAAAGACTGATAATGTCACCCACACTGCCATCACGAATGCCCTAAAGGCAGAAATCACTTCTGTAAGCATCAAGTCAGATAGACTACAGCTAAGAATCAAAGGCACACTGGAAGAGTTGGTTTCTTTTCAACACAAACCACATACCCACGGCTAAGCTTCTTGTCGCCATACCAAACCCATCGTTGCCACTCTACGCGGCAACATTGGCCTCTGGACAGCCCGTCAGACAAATCCTAAAAGAGCAATATCTTAGCACAAAACCCATTAGAAACATATGGGTTCGAGCCCACACGTTGTACCCCGGGAATGAGGTGGCCTGCAACTTAGCCCGCCCGCTAACCTGGCAATGCAAGAGCCGGTCCTGCGGTCGGCCTGAGACACCCTGACCACCTACCACGAAATTACACATTATAGAAACAACAGAAGGATGCTCCCACCGACTGAAAAAAGCCTTAGCATACATCAACAGGTGGCATGGCGGAAACTGCAAATAGACATTTCCAAACCACCATATTCCAGGGCTTCCCCAGGGGTCTACACCCTCTATTGTAAGCTCTGCGGAGCCACAAAAGCAGATTTAAAGCACATTTCATTCGAATGCAAGCATTTGAAACTGAAGAAAGGTCGGCAACTCTTAAACGAGCAAAAGTGGGAGGATGCCGCGTCCAGCCTGGACCCACCGTCTCAACTGCAGGCCGTCAACTGGGCTTTGGAACTGGGAATGGAAAGACCGGACCCCACAACTAGACCATGCACCGGAGGGCCTGATTGAACACCCACCTCATGTACTCTGGATGCCCACTAGAATCAACCAAATCCGTTCTGTCGACGAAATATAGTTACCACCACGTGCAAATGACACTCTACAGACAAAGGCACAGCTATAGTTCTTTCCCCAACCAATCCAACAAGTCATGCCCACAATTGTCACAATTTTTACACACAAGCCACGATAGCGCGCACAGCGACAACCGACCGCAGCACGCGAGGAACAGATACACGGAAGACCAACGCCAAGGACAGAAGATGCGCCATCTTGCTCCATTTTAGAAGGCAGACTCCTCACTGGTGAACAGCATAGCGCAGAGGTTCTCGGAACACAGATATACGATAAAGCCCGACCGCTATGCAGTACAAGTAAGCGGTCACGAACTCAAGGATATGATTTGTACTTCCCTGTGCCACCTGCAAAATGCACAGTCTGCGTCACCCCTGTACAGAGCACTCGAGCAATGTGCACCGTGCAATAAAAACAAGTTGGAAAGCAGCCCAAGGTTTCCGGGAAAGGTGCTTGTGCCAATCTAACTTGCAGGCAGTACTACCAATACCTGGCTGGGCCTCTGGGCGATGTGGAATTGCACGTTTTTCGTGTTTTTAGTGTTCCAAAAACTTTTAAGGCTCATGCACAGGAGCAGCTGAATGAGTAAGGTCCACGCTTCAAAGTGTAACTTTTCTCGCGGCGACTGCAGAGAAGATAAGCTTTTTCTTATGCTTGTATTTAGGCGATCGCACCACAAGCAATAGCTGGTCTGTGTATAACGCATGCTCCATATTAAGACCGCACCTGTACGAAAGCATAGCCCGCCTCAGGTAAGCAATGAAAACAAACACCGCACATTGAGTACCGGCATGCTAATTAAGAAGAGTTATTTGCGTTCTAAACAACTCACTTCAAAAACGCCGCTGCCACCAATCACTCGCATTCGATCCTCTTGGCACCCTAACTCTCTCGAATCGGTAGCTAAATGCCATTTATCGCTCTCGCTTACTATTCTACACGTTAGCGATGGCTTTACCTGTTAAGCAGCAGGTCGAAGTACACTCCGCATTTCATGCACGCTACAGTGAACTAGAATACTATTCTAGTGAACTAGAATACTATTCTAGTTCACTATAATGCACGCACTCCGCCATATTTGTTTCTCGGATTTGTGCTAGGCTACAGGCTCGTTTTGACTTGCAATGGATACAGATCGTGAAGTAGGAACTGATGCGGAAGTGTATTTTTGCTTACAAACTGATACAGAAGCAGCCTTATATTAATTAACAACACAAATTAAGACAAACTGCGCGTTCTTACTCGCACAGCGAGGGCTAAATTTCTTCTGCACAGCCCCTTTACAGATAAGTCCAAAGGCGCTGCCATAATCAACACTGGGCTGTGGTGGTAGCGCAAGAAAGATGAGGTTAATGAGAATTAAACTCCACCCATCCCCACTCCACAACTGCCCCCCCCCCCCCAAAAAAAAAACATGGAGAGGCCACTTAACCTGCGCCTTACGGGTATGACGCAATAGCATTGTGGGTTAGGCTTCCCATTCTGAGCGGTTAGACAGGTTTGCAAGCATTTTTCATTGTTTAAACTGTTTCAATTCTTTAAATGAACAGCTACACATTCTATACTTTCTTAATTATCATCAAGCAGTGCCTTTTCATTCAGAGCAATCTGACACCTATGAACCCCCTTTTCCAATTTTTCCTTTCTTTAATTAATCAATTATAATGATTTCATCAACTCATCACCTGTCACACACTGATCACTCACTAGAACCACAAATTACCATGATAAACTTTTTTTACGCAGGCCCCCGGTAATAGGTCGTCTGTTCGAACCCCTGCCGCAAGCTAGGGTCTAACTTATATACCTACAAAGTTTATGCTGCACGAAACGCTGAATTGCATGACACCATCCAAAGCACTGTGTGGCAATGTTACACTTTTTTTTACTCAACCCCCGATTATTTACGGCGCACGGTGCGGACATGTAGCTTTCCGACCGAACGAGCTGCATACGCTGTCACGAAAAAGGTTTTGTTGAAAGTCGTGCAAAAGATCTACGCAGTATACACAAGTTGCACAGGTCTTAGCCCAGCGAAACTGTTGTGCAGCTTTGCTTCTGCAAGTAGTACCATAAGCTCCGACTGCGAGGGGGCTTAAGGGCTGAAGCCCCCCTCCTTTTTTCTCCTCTGTCCCCCTCGAAGGTTGAATGATGTGATTAGGGGGAAGCATATCTTGTTTCGTACGGTTCTGGACAAATTAATTAAAGAATTAAATTCTGAATTATTTAGGGCACAAGGACAGGACAAAGATCGAAAAACACAGGACGTCCTTGCACCCTAAATAATTCAGAATGGACCAAAACCAACTAGCCCAGCAACAAATTCTCTAAAAGAATTACAGCTGCCTAATCACAATGCAAGAACAGCATGACCTTAAACTGCCACGGATACATATAGACTTGTTTCCCACTTACGAAGGGCGACAATAGTAAGTTATAGATCCAGTTCATCATCAAGGATCTGACTGGCAACAGGAGCTCACCAAACGTCTCCTGTGTGATATGTTATCAGTTCAAGCACGTGCCTATGACGTAGGACCGTCTCGGCTATTGCTATAAAAGCAGAGGCGTCGTGGAATAAAACATTCTTTCCTGCCCTCGCTCGTGCGTCGTGTCTTCTCTCGGCCACGACAGAACAACTGGCGACGACGATGGGATGATGCCACGATTCTGAAGCAAGCACCGGCGCAGCGCTGCAGCGGAACGGACGGCCGGCCCACGATAAGAAGGCAAGCGTTTCAAAATGGCACTCCCTGTAGCTTCGCAACGTTTCGGAAGCATGCCAGAGTTTAACCCAAGAAGCGACGATATCAAGTCGTATTTCGAGAGGTTTGAGAATTTTGTGGCCCTTAACGACGTTCCGGAAACAAAGAAGTTGAGCTTGTTCTTGAACGTAGTAGGCAGTACAGTGTACGGGGAGCTCAAGAAAATTCTAGTCCCTGACAGTCCTACTGACAAGACCTTCGCAGACATAAAGAAGGTACTTGAACAACACTTCAGTTCCGAGTACTCAGTAATAGCCGAACGTTGCAAGTTCAACAAACGCACGCAGCAGGAAGGAGAATGCGTCAAGGAATTCATGACGGAACTTAAACATCTGGCGCGTAATTGTGAGTTCAAGGCGTTTCTGAATGATGCTTTGAGGGATCGCCTGGTGGCAGGATTGCGCGACCAAGAGACTCAGAGGATATTGTTCGCAACGGAAAACTTAACCTTTGAAAAAGCTTGCAAGATTGCGCTCGAAAAAGAACTTGCTGCGAAGCAAACAAGGGAGCTGCATTGCCAGGCAGAATGCTCGGCCGACGTAATGTGGTTCGAGGAAGAGTGGAAACGAAAGCCAGGCTGTCAGGAAGAGGAAAAGAAAAGGTGCAAAATCGGACAGTTTGTTATCGCTGTGGAAAAGGGCACGATTCAGACAAGTGCTGGTATCGCAACGCGAAGTGCCGCGCATGTGCAAAGAGGGGGCACCTACGAACGATGTGCCAACAGAGAAAAAGTCGTCCGGTGATCTACGCTGAAGCGACGGACGAAGAATCTGATGATTCTCAGGCATTTCACGTCGTGCTATGCACGAATGATAAGAAGCGAGGCTATAAGGTTTCCGTGCAGATTGAAGGGAAGACCCTTCCTATGCTTTTGGATACGGGCGCAGCTGTCACGTTGATGCCTGAAAGAGTTTTCAAGCAATGGTTTCCGCAGATTAAATGCAAGCCAACCAAAGCAGTTTTGAAAACGTATACAGGTGAGCCTGTAAAGCTGCGAGGAAAAGCGACCATGACCGTTGAGCATAACGGCTGCAAGGCTGAACTTCCACTGCATATAGTAGAGGACCAGGGCAAGGCTATGCCTACACTTCTAGGCCGGGATTGGCTTGAAAAGTTGCAACTTGACTGGAAAACCGTCAGTGCTATCACAGAAAACACTGATGTCGATTCTCTGCGCAAGACATTTCCAGAAGTTTTCCGTACAACACCAGGAATAGTCCGCAATTTCGAAGCCAAAATAGCCATAGACCAGAACTGTACGCCTGTGTTCTGCAAAGCTCGGTCTATGCCGTTCGCTACTAAAGAGGCAGTCAGCGGAGAACTTGGTAAGCTGGAAAGTCAAGGCATTTTAAGAAAGGTCGCCAGCAGCAAGTGGGCGACGCCCATCGTACCGGTTCCGAAGCGTGGAGGTGGAATCAGAATTTGTGGAGACTACAAAGTAACAATCAATGCAGTACTAAAGACTGATTGTTACCCGCTCCCGCTTCCTGAGGATTTGTACTCAATGCTAGCCGGTGGTAAGGTGTTTTGTGTGCTGGACATGTCCTCTGCGTACCAGCAAGTGCCTCTCAGTGAAGATTCCAAGCCACTGCTCACGATAAATACACATCAGGGGTTGTACGAATTCCAAAGGCTCCCATTTGGAATTGCGAGCGCACCAGCTTTATTTCAGGCCATGATGGATAAAGTACTAGAAGGAATTCCTAACGTCGGGTGCTATATAGACGACGTCATCATCACCGGCAACAGTACAGAAGATTGCTACACAACTGCCACAAAAGTTCTGAAAAGACTTAGCGACCACAACATAACGCTCAAAGAGGAAAAATGCAAGTTTTTTCGTGATTCAGTTGTCTACCTAGGGCACAAGGTTTCGAAGGAGGGCATCTATCCCACCGCTGAAAAGATAAAAGCAGTACGAGACGCCCCGGAGCCCAGCAACATCACAGAACTCAGGGCCTACTTGGGTCTTCTAATCTTTTATGGCAAGTTTTTGCCGAATTTGGCAGCTGTGGTAGCTCCTCTTTACCAGCTTCTTCAAAAAAACCACAAGTGGAAATGGACGAAACAGTGCAAGAAGGCATTCGAAACAACTAAGGGAATGATTTTGAACAGTGAAGTGTTAGCCTTCTATGACGTCACAAAGCCACTTGGACTTAGTTGCGATTCTTCCGCTTACGGCTTGGGAGCTGTGATTTTTCATGAAATGCCAGACGGAACGGAACGGCCTATCGCATTCGCGTCTCGTACTTTGACAAGCAGCGAACGGAACTATGCTCAAGGGGAGAAAGAAGCGCTCGCGCTCATATTCGGCTTGCGACGGTTTCATCGTTATCTGTATGGGCGCAAGTTCAACCTATACACGGACCATCGGCCGCTTATCGGACTTCTTGGGCATGATAAACCACTGCCATCTTTAGCAGCTGCACGGATGCAGAGATGGGCACTGACGCTAACAGCATATCAGTACGATCTCAAGTTCAGGAACGGCAAGAAAATGGAAGTCGCTGATGCACTGTCACGGCTACCGCTGCCGACAGCCTCAGGCAACGACGAGCCGGAGTGTTTGGCTATTTTTGACGCAACCCCGCTGACAGCTAAAGACGTCGCTCGAGAAACGAAGCGAGACCCCCTTCTAACACGCGTTTTAAGCTACGTTCTTTTGGGATGGCCAGAGCATTACTCTGAAGAGCTGCGACCGTTTTTCACACGGAAAGATGAACTGTCTGCTGAACAAGGATGCGTAACTTGGAGCAATCGAGTGATTGTGCCGAGAACCTTGCAGGAACATGTGCTCTCTCTGCTGCACGAAGGACATCCAGGGATGACTCGTATGAAGATGTTGGCACGGGCATACGTGTGGTGGCCTTTCCTCGACAAAGACATAGAAGAAACCGTTCGGAATTGCCAAGTTTGTCAAAGCACTCGGCCAGCAAAGTCGGCCGGGCCTCTGCAACCATGGAGGTATCCAACAAAAATTTGGGAAAGGATTCACGCTGACTACGCTGTAAAAGACGGCGTCAATCTGCTAGTAGTGGTCGACGCATATTCTAAATGGATTGAAGTGTTCGGCATGACATCGACAACTACCGCTAGAACATTGGAAAAACTGGGCACTCTCTTCGCGGCCTACGGCTACCCCGAAGAAGTAGTTACCGACAACGGCCCGCAATTCACTTCGGATGAATTTGAACAGTTCATGAGGCACAGGGATATCAAACACACGAGGACACCTCCGTATCATGCAGCTTCAAATGGAGCCGCAGAGAGACTCGTAAGAACGACGAAGGAAGCGCTCCTAAAACAGGTTCTGCACGATAAAAATGAGAGAGTAAAGAGTACAGTACAAGACCGCCTGAATAAATTTCTTTTTTGTTATCGAAACACCCCACATTCGATGACTTTGCGGACGCCTGCTGAAGTTTTCCTCAAGCGTCTGCCCCGAATTACTTTGTCTCTTCTCAAACCAAGTTTTGCAGGGGACATGGCGGAGCGTCAGAGACTAGACACGGAACAACGTAACGACCGAAGAGGATGCGCTGAATCCTTCTCCGTGGGCGATGCAGTCTACGTGAAAACTACACGTGGTGAGCCTGTATCGTGGCTTGAAGGTACTGTTGAACAAGTTGTCAGCCCAGTCACGTACATGATTAGGGTTCAAGGCCGACTACAGTTCACTCACGTTGATCACCTGCGGACCCGAAAGACTAGCGTATGGACTGAAGCCACCAATCATACGACAGCACTAACCGGTCAGGAGAAAGATGGGGCGAATGGTCTAGGAGGTTCAGAAGATCCGCGATGGGTTTCCGAAGATTTGTCTTCTCAAGAGGTCTTTTCCAGGTCCCTGGATCGGACAATCGAAGTGCAGAGCCAACCTTCTCCAAGAAGAGATCCAACTCGGGGGACCTCTTCAGAGCAAAGGGTGTCCGCCGACCAGCAGACTCCTCGGGCCCTGCTACCAAGACCACCACAGGACCCACAAGCAGTGGCAGGTGGAGGGCGTCCAGAGCGCGGCGAGACCAGATCTAACGGCACAGCACATGAGGAGCCTACCCCTACAGGAAACCAGTCATCAGCAGTAGCATTGCGACGAAGCACCCGTGCGCGAAACCCTCCCGAGAGATACACTACAGAAGACTTCAGGAAGAAGAGATAGTAGTAATTAAAATGACTTTTGTTTCACTAAGAAGGGAAGAATGTGATATGTTATCAGTTCAAGCACGTGCCTATGACGTAGGACCGTCTCGGCTATTGCTATAAAAGCAGAGGCGTCGTGGAATAAAACACATTCGTTCCTGCCCTCGCTCGTGCGTCGTGTCTTCTCTCGGCCACGACAGAACATCCTGTTCCAAGTCTCTATGCGGAATCAAATGACTGGCCACTTGATAAGTGGAGTTTTTTGTGCTTGAACATAGTCTTTTTGACGACTTCGAACTGTCCCCAAGCATTGGGATGTTTTGATCCGAAATACCAACTATGAAGCACATTTCAAAATAGCTCTTTAACTCTGCTTTTCCCTTTTCGCATAGAAGGGGCGCAACATTAGTTTTACTATATGGGCATAGATAACCTTTCTACGCAACAAGATAACAAGCGGGTGCTTCCAAGAAATGATGGAATTCAGAGGCAACAGAAACCTGAGTGTGTTGTGGATTTCATTAAATCACATTCACATAGCGCTTTTCCATGGGCACACAGAGTTGACTTGCAACATAAATCGCAGTGGCATCACGGACAACTTTATTTGGAGATCAACTGTGCAAAGAAACAATCTTGATTTCATGCTAGCCTTTGTATGAAACAAACGACACTGAACTTTATCAAAGTATGCCAGCTTTCTTCAAACTGTGACAGTTCAAATTACCCCTTCCCATAAAATCAGCATTCAATTCCTCGTGTTTCCGCTTCCCCATTACAACCTTTGCTCTTTGATTCCAATTTCTGTCTTTTGTTTTGTATAGTTTGGCAGTTGGGTTACAGTTTTGATAGACAAGCAGTTTTTTAATCCATGTTTACATTTTGGATTGTTGCCATACTATGGCAATGTTTGTAGAGCCCAGTGTTCCTTAGACATGAAAAGTTTAAAATGTTTTTAGTATTTGTATTGTTAGCTTATTGTGGAAATGTTTGCATTGCCCAGTGGTTTTTACAAATGAATAATTTGTAATGAGTCTGTGATATATGAATTGTTAGCATGTTGTGGAAATGCTTGTGTTGCCCAGTGTTTCCTTTCACTTCGACTATGGACATTATGGACGTCTACCAAGAGGTTAGTATTTTTCAGATATTTTTAATTAATTTAGTATTTTAAGAACCATGGGGTCATTCTGTATAGCATATTCGCTCAACTCAAGCCAAAACTGATGTTTACTGTATATCCGCATATATATCGCTTGCCAAGGAGCATGCATGGGAGGGGGGGGGGGTAGGGAGACAGAGAGAGGGGAAACAATTAAAAAGAGAGAGGGTGCTAATTGGAGCCCACCCCCTCCTTTCGGCAGATTGAAAACTTGCCGCCTATGAGTAGTACATTGACTCCCAAGTCATCTCAGTATAACAAAGCGAAACTGAACACTAAGATACAGTAGATACATAACCCAATGCAATACATTTTATGCATATGAAAACATTCTGCATGTAACAATATTTCTCAGGGCGGAGTGTACTTGAGCAGCTTGAATGCGGCTTATGGAAGTTTCACGTCCCAAAGCGACTCAGGCTATGAGGGACGCCGCAGTGAAGGGCTCCAGAAATTTCAACCACCTGGGGTTCTTTAACATGCACTGATATCACACAGTAGACGGGCCTCTAGAATTTCGCCTCCATCGATATTCGACCGCCGCGACCGGAACTGAATCCGAGTCTTTCGGGTCAGCAGCCGAGCGTCATAACCACACGGCTTGGCGGAACTTCCAGATGAGACCCCTGGCACGCTACTCAAATCAGCTAACCACAATGGTAGGTGTGGCATGCAATACCATCGAGCGTCGGCAACGATTAGGCGTTAAAAGAGATGGAAAAGTAAGGCCTGTGATTTTTAAGGTGTTAGACTTTCAAACTAAGTCTGTTATATGCGCAACGTTAGCAAATTAAAGGGATCCAAGGAATACATAACTGAGGATTTTTCGGCGCACGTGCATTCTGTGCGTAAATTGCTAAGGAATAATTCCATAGGAAGAACGCCACCAAATCTCATCTACAGTTTGACCACCTATTCATAGACAATGTTCGGTAATCGTGGGACGATGTCAACAAGTTCTTTGTTAAAGCGCCCGCCAGTACAATTGCACAAAACGATCCTCCCCTGAAACACAACCTAACACTTTTGATCATGAATGCCTGCAGTTTAGTAAATGACTATGTTAACTTCAACTGCCTTGTAGAATGCCATGAGCCATCAGTAATATGTGTCACTGAAACTTGGTTGAATAGATCAATTTCCGATAAAGAATTCTTGCCCCCAGATTACTCAGTTATTAGGAAAGATAGCCTCTCTGGCCGGGTGGTGGTGTAGCACTTTTTATAAAAATTATACCGAATACGTGATGCTGCCCGATCTCTCAGAAACAGAGTCTGCCTGGCGCAAGATTAGGATATGGAATTTATTTGTAGGAATTCATGCTGTATGTCGACTTCCAGATTCCATTTTGCTCTCACTGATTATACCGTAAAGCACAAACTTCATGACAGTAAACTGATTGTCTGTGGGGATCTGAACAGACCTCAAGTCGACTGGAATTCCTCGATAGCAACTGGCCGCGACAAGGTTCTCTGTAATACACTGACTGGCTTGGCCGTCTGATTTGATTTAACTCAGGTTGTTGATTGCACCACTAGAGAGTGCTCCATCCTGGATCTTGTCTTCGTCACAGTGAAGACAAGATAACTGCTCCCTGATCAGCCTGCCGTTCCTGCCACAGCAGACATATTTCCCCATAGCCCACCAGCTACTCACCACTAAGCCACGTCATATACTCCCTGTTGAAGTGATGTAGATGTGAGCAACCAACGTGCCCATGCTGGACTCGAGCAAGCATTTTCTGAGCCCTGGGGCAAACAGGCAGCTGGACAGAAGATGGAACGCCATGCCCGTCTCCAGGCTGGGCCCTCGCCTAGTAGTCAGACTAGTACTCAGACTATGTACTATGTAGTACTATGTCTGACTAGTAGTCAGACATAGTGCAACATTACCACCTTGCTACCCAGAGGTTACTACCACTGCATAAGTGCCTCTCATGAGAGGAGGCCATCATGTGGTGGCAGCTACCAACGAGCACATATGACCACGTCCTTACCCGAATGCACAGGCGGTGCATTACCCAATATTCAAATAAATGTCTCTTTTACGATGCCTACCGTACCCTCTAGCATATCTACTGGGAACAGAAGACTGGCCCAGCCTTTCTGGCATTCATGTGTATGCGGATGCCACATTTGGTGCAGGAAGCGTTAATAGAGCAACGCAATAAATGCCCTAATGTGCATTGAAAGGTCTGAAGCTAGCCTGATAAATGCAAAATTCAGAGCTGAGAAGTGTGAAATTGCAGTTAAAGAGGAGGAGTTTTCCTGTAATAAATTTCTGACTTCCTTACGGCACCTACTGTAAATCAAGTACACAATAAAAGTGCTGACTCATTCTGACATGTACTGTGATACGACAATCTGCAATGTGAGCTGCATCTTTTCCACTCTGCATAGGGCATGCCCTCTTTCTCTTTTCCACTTCCCGGTTATGCTGTCCTAGCTACATAAGGAAGCACCTAACAGAGCTCGATAGATCTGTTTTCTATGATGCCAGGCCATCAATACCTCATTCACACAACACCGATACAGTTCTGCAGTCCAAAGAAATGTTCACTTATGAATATTTCAAACTACATATAGCATGTAACACAGAATTCATGTTTATGCTGTGGAGCGACAACAGAGGGAATTTAAACATTGACAGTTAGTGCCACAATGGCCTCTGGACCTGTTTAGAACTCTCTTGGCAAAACAGATTCAGAGAGCAGTCTCGGAAAAAGTACCGCAATTGCACAAATACAGCACGAGTTTGTTCCTCACTTCAGTGGTTTCAGAATGCATATCGAGTTATATTCGAAAGCAAGGACAAATATAACGCGATTTTCTTTTCCTCACTGCTCCTGAAGCTAGCTACAGAAAGCTTCACCGCAAGACTACCAAGCTCCTAGAAAAAGCGAGCTTTGCGACGACCTTGGGGCCATGCTGAGCGCATAGAGTGAAAATTTGAAGGTAGAAATAAAGCTGCGCAGGCCGCCAAGAAAGAGAGGGCACTGAAATAGATGGGTGGAGTAGCGAAAAGAAAGAAGGGTGAAAGGACACAGGACTGGGTGGCATAAAACATGCTGCATTGGTGACACGGTGCTGATGGCGGCTGCTACTGTGTGGGGGACTCCATTTAACTCATAGGAGACTTTGCTGTGCTCAACGACATTGTACGCTCTTCTGGAGTGTTGCCCCTGAAATAATGTTTATGTAATATTCATGTGAAGACAATACATCGCTTTCGTATTTTTGCGTGCCGTCTCCATTTTTCCAAGCTCTCGGTTGTAGTTGGCATGAGCAGGCTGGGATCACGTTATAATTAGAATTTTTTTTTCATTTTCATTAGGTCTCAAAGTCCACACTCTCATTATAATTACAGTAGCTTTATTTATGTGAAAATACAGTACCTCCAGAAAGCACGGGCAGTGCCCAGGGCCATTCTGCTGCAGTTGCACTGACAGGCACCATGTGATTTGAAAATGACTGCAATGAGAGCATGTCAGAATGTGGGCAGGTAAAAACAAGAGCAGTCATTTCCATGGCATAATTAGTCATGATTGCAGTATAAGTATAATTGCAAAAGAAATTGCAACGCAATACCAGCCACTTAAAAGGTGATTCACTGCAAAGCTGAAAGAAGCCTGCAGAAATACATAAGTGTATGAAAGTGTGACAATGATTAGCAGATGATGCCATGCTCCAGTCCCTTGTCCCCCAGTAACCAATAATGACATTTCCCAGAAGTCAGCTGTTAAGTGGAAGCCCACAAGGCCGATGGGACCTCCCCCCCCTCCCCCGCACCTGTTACCAGGAGCGGTCATGCCCGAGGGGGAATCGAGGAATGTACGTCGAGGCGTGACGCCCGCGCTTAGGGTGAAAGGCGGCACTAATCCTTTCTGTCCCGACGCGTGGCAACCGGTGCATCGAATGCGCATGCAGCGAGCTGCGCAGTCCACTGGGCTCGCGACAGCCCACGGAAACAATGCCCCCCGCCCCCCCCCCCCCCCCCCGCACCTGCTACCAGGAGCGATCATGCCTGGGGCGAGCCCTGGGCTCCGCCCACTAGTACATACGATGCAATTGCTTTGCTATTGGTCTAAATTGGGCGAGAGCTAGATTACTCAAGCTCCGCCCAATTATCGAAGGGGTTAAAACCCGCGGAAAACGACGACTTGGGACGAGCGCGCCGAGTCTCAAGCTCGGCCGTTTTTAACAGCCTTTTTTAAACAGCCTTTTTTTAAACTGCCCTTTCTTTAAACTGCCTTTTCTTTAAACTGCCTTGTCATCACTGCCTTGTATTTCGGTCCCGTCTTTAATAAATAAGTTTTGCTTTGAGAAGTTGGAACTGCTGCCCCAACCGGCAACGTGTCGCCGGACGAAGACCTGAAGTACTCTTCGTACTGCTAACTGCCGTTCCCATCGGTAGGAGGGCAGAGGAAAGTTTAACTGGTGCCGTGACCAGGATCGTCTGAGCGGCTTCCTGCAGAGCGGTTGGAGGGAGTACCGTCCTGAAGATTGACGGGGCACAAAATCTTGGGGAGAAGCCCCGGGGACCAAAGTCCAGGCGAGGTCTCGGAGTCAAGGCTCCACGTCACTGCCGAGGAGCGAGAGAAGCGGACCGACGGAGCGAAGCGCGGTGTCTTCGGCGGCATCTGTGGCTGGCGACTTCATCGGCTTGGAGGACGGGATAGGCCTGCTGCGAGCTCTGGATTCCGGCCACACTTCTGCGCCTCAGGACATGACCTGCTGCTGCCACGAAGCAAGTGCCATGACCGACAGCCCGACAATGGAGTGAGTTTCCCCATTCTCACTTTACTTGCCTCGGGAGTGCTTGAGCCGCAGGGTTAGACGTAAACAAGGCACAATGGCTACTATAGGCTGGGTAGGTCGATACGACTATGAGTATGGCGCTGAGCGCGCAGAAATGTCAGAGGCCAAGCGGGCCTTAGAAAAGGAGCGAGGTGACGCTATCATTCGAGAGCTCAAGCGCCAGTTAGCTATTGCCGAAGAGAAGCTCCGCCAGGAGAGGAAGAGAATTGAGGAGGAGGAACGCTCACGGAGAGCGGCGCGTGTACTGCCGAAGGCGGCACGGGCAAAGCCATACTCGATTAGCGCGAATGACGCTGTTAAAGCGCTGGTCGAGGTGGGAAATAACGAGTATAACTGCGGAGGAATTCAGTCGGCCCCTATTGAAAACAGACAGCAGGAATCCCAGGTTCTTGCAAACGATGCAGCTGTCGTTAGCGCCGAGGAGCCGCGAGTTGTCGAGTCGACCAAGAATGTTGACACAGACCAGCAGTCCTTTATTCCCAAGGTGGAGGCGAGTTACACGGACATGTCTGTTCAAAATTCGAACAGTGATCATACCCCGCAGGTCGAGTGTTGCGAGGCAGCCGAGCAAGTTATTGGCGGTGCTAATGGCACTGATGAGCGCAACGACATGAACTGCTCGGTCGGCCCGATTGCCCCGAATGACCTGTTGTTGTTCACTGAAGCGCCAACATGCCAGGCAGAGAAATGTGAAAGCGGCATGTGCGTTCAACCAGCATGTGCAACCTTCACAGCTGCGTTGGAGAAACCAGCACCACAGCAGCTGGGTAGGCGAGGTTGTTCAGAGCCGGAAAACTCAGACTCGTTCAACGCCGCAATAAGCTTGGCTCTAGATAAGGGGAATCAGAGCAGTGACGACGGGGGATTCACCCCATGCCCTGGAAGGAGCGAAGTCGCACTACAGCTGATAGAGGCGAAGCGCGACCCATGCTGCGATCTCCTTGCCGGTCTGGGCGACAGGCGGACCGCAAAAATAGAGGTCGCTGATGAATTCAGTGAGCTGGCCATGCCATGTTCTAGGAGGCTCTCTAGACACGAGCATTTAAAGCCTTTCGCGGAGGCTTGCCCCCCATATGCGCAGACGGTCGGCCTCTCCTTCGAGGAAGATGAGAGAGACAACCCCAGAGCAGGACGAATGCGAGAATGGTGCTTCCTGAAGCGCGCAATGTACACTTTCGTGCGAACAGTCATGTTCGATCCTGGGGGATAGGGACAAATGCATAATGGCCATACCCTTAACCCACTTTGCCACTGCCAGGTTGCGATAGGCGTAAATATTCTTTGTGGCTCGAGCACACGATGGGGCAGTGAGTGAGAGTGGGGGAACGTGAAGAGTGACTCTGAAAGTGATCGAACAGTTTCATTCCAGTGGGCTAATTGTGTCCTCTGTGAACTGTTCCCCTTGTGACATTTAATCAATGTGTGACGAAGAGCACCGTGTCATTAGGTTTGTTTTGCCCTCGTCGGGATTGTGTTGAGGGGTATATGCCACTTCATAAGAACTGGAGACATTGTATGCTTGGTTCATTCGGTATTCCGTTCCATGTTGTTGGGTGTGAAATTGTTCTAATGCTTTTACAAGAGGATTTCATTTCTGCTTGTCATCCTGTACCTGAAATGTGTTAACTAAGAATTGTGCTTGCATCTGCATGCCTGAAGGTATCTTCCCTAGCATGTTTTTTTTTTCTTTCAGTTGTTAGTAGGATGCAGAAGGGTATTTTTTGTGCTGGTACAGCGGCCAGTGGGGGCCCGGACCCTTTTGCTTTCGCACATTTTGTATGTTGTTGAAGGCCGGATGCATTGTGCTATTGTGGGCTTCGGTATGTTGTTTGTACAGCAAGTGTCCCTCCAACATTCTTGGTGGGGAGGTGTTAAGTGGAAGCCCACAAGGCCGATGGGACCTCCCCCCCCCCGCACCTGTTACCAGGAGCGGTCATGCCCGAGGGGAATCGAGGAATGTACGTCGAGGCGTGACGCCCGCGCTTAGGGTGAAAGGCGGCACTAATCCTTTCTGTCCCGACGCGTGGCAACCGGTGCATCGAATGCGAATGCAGCGAGCTGCGCATTCCACTGGGCTCGCGACAGCCCACGGAAACAATGCCCCCCCCCCCCCCCCCCCCGCACCTGCTACCAGGAGCGATCATGCCTGGGGCGAGCCCTGGGCTCCGCCCACTAGTACATACGATGCAATTGCTTTGCTATTGGTCTAAATTGGGCGAGAGCTAGATTACTCAAGCTCCGCCCAATTATCGAAGGGGTTAAAACCCGCGGAAAACGACGACTTGGGACGAGCGCGCCGAGTCTCAAGCTCGGCCGTTTTTAACAGCCTTTTTTTAAACAGCCTTTTTTTAAACTGCCCTTTCTTTGAACTGCCTTTTCTTTAAACTGCCTTGTCATCACTGCCTTGTATTTCGGTCCCGTCTTTAATAAATAAGTTTTGCTTTGAGAAGTTGGAACTGCTGCCCCAACCGGCAACGTGTCGCCGGACGAAGACCTGAAGTACTCTTCGTACTGCTAACTGCCGTTCCCATCGGTAGGAGGGCAGAGGAAAGTTTAACTTCAGCACAACCAGAATAGAGGATGGCACAAGAGGCACACCAAAGTTAAAAGCATAGAAGCTTACTAGACTGTTTACATTGTAAGCAGAATTTTGTAATCCAGAGATGCAAGGAGGTAAGGCATCAAGAAACACCTCTGTGCGTCATGCGGTTACTCTAAATGCTAACCATAAGCATGCTCAGCTCTCTCCATATGGGGGGACAAAATTTGTGCCCTCTCCATCATGCCACTTGAGGGTGCATACTACCTCTTTGTGCACGGATCTGCTGCTAATGCACAGTATGTAGACATTCTAATGCAGTTTCCCTTTAAGAACGCACAGGCAGAGCTAGGATTGTGACAAGGCTGTCCACTGGACAAAGAATGGTTGCATGTGATAACAACCTTCCTCAGCACTATCTTGTGATGGCACTCTGCAAGGAACGGAAGCACAACAGAGACAGAACCAATATATGCAGTAACCAATTACAGTCGCTTCTTTCGGTGAACAGAC
The DNA here is from genome assembly GCF_052857255.1 of Amblyomma americanum. Lineage (NCBI taxonomy): Eukaryota > Metazoa > Arthropoda > Arachnida > Ixodida > Ixodidae > Amblyomma > Amblyomma americanum. Next base: position 199,660,170 of record NC_135502.1, read on the forward strand.
ACGAGCATGCAGCCACAACAGGTAGGACCATTAAACCAACACTACCCATATTGCCATTCCGTAAGCACCACTTGTACCGAGCTAATTTACTGTTCCTATCTCTGCACTACAAAAAAAGACACGAGCGGAGGATAGGGGAACAAATGTGCAGAGCTGAAATGTTTTGTACAAATGGTAACAGCTGCATACCACAGCACTTGTACTCTTTAAGCCTTATCCAAATTTACAACGCACACACAACACTAGGAACTGTCAAAGAGAAAATTCAATTAGCACACAAATGCACTCAGTACACATCATATCATAATATGTCACATTAGCACGTCAGAATGAGTGAAGTGATCCACCTCTCCTTTCAACAAAGTGCAATCAACAGCTGCACAACCAGCCTCCTGTAAGAGCAGCTCCAGCTTCATCCAGGCAGTGACATGCGAGTCACTACAACAGAATGTGCACGTGACAATGCTTTTGAACTTGATTCATTTTGAGCTCTAGAAATTCTCCTATCTCGTCTCCCCATCTGAACGCGGCCCAGGTTTTACAGACACAGACCCCTAGTTTCCCAACACAGCTGGGTACCAAGGTAACAGTACTATCCGGCAGCTTGACACCTAAAATATTCTGTGCACCAATTACTGTCAATTATGTGCCCGGAGCAGGTAGTAACCACAAATCTGGACTACGAAACTGAAGTAACTAGAGGAATAAGAATGGGATGGAGTGCATTTGGCAAGCATTTTCAGATCATGAAGGGCAGTTTGCCAGCATCCCTCAAGAGAAAAATATACAATAGTTGTATTCCAGCGGTACTAACGTATGGGGCAGAAACTTGGAGGCCGATGAAAGGGGTTCCACTTAAATTGAGGGTAATGCAGAGAGCTATCCAAAGGAAAGTGATAAGTGTGACATTGAGAGATAAGAAGAAAGTGGGTCACGGAACAATGCGAGTTAATGACATCCTAGTCGAAATGAAGAAATGGGCATGGGCTGGGAATATAATAACAAAGCAAGATAACCGATGGTCATTAAGGGTAACGGAATGGATTCTAAGAGAAGGTAAGCATAGCAGGAGGTGACAGAGAGTAAGGTGGGCAGATGAGATTAGGAAGTTTGCAGGGATAACGTGACCGCGACTAGTGCAGGACTGGGTTAATAGGGGAAATTAGGGAGAGGCCTTTGTAATGCAGTGGGTATAGTCAGGCTGATGATGATGTACCTGGAAGGTCCTGGGTGGAGGTTTCAGACAAAAACTGCCTCACGTGGCCATGAAGGAGGAACCAGACATGTCACATGTCATCACTTGTTTCTGCAGGACAAACGAAACGAGATCCGGGTGCAGCACAATGAATGCTACTTTCAATTTCCAGTCCACCAGCAGCTGTGCACATAAAGACCCTGTTGCGTCAAAGACTTGCCGCATATTTCACCGGTATCTGACTGAGCTAGCTGATTTTTATCAGTGACTTTCCTGAGTGTGGACTGAGGTGTTTGGACCAAATCTGCAGCAACACCATTATGCAGGAAGACATGATGCAGTGGTCCATTGTGGTGCAGAAATATCTTCAAACCAGCAGTAAATGCTGCACCACAGTGAGAGGCAATGAATTCAGGCAAGCCATGACTAGAGAACATGAAATAGACTCAAAATTATGACTTCTGATGAGCAAATGTGTGCTTGAAAATATTTAAACCTTTTTGCAAAACCATTCACTATGACAATGCGATATCAACCTGTAAGAAGTGCTGCAAATTCTACAAGAACGCACAAGTGCAGCTACTACGGAAATGGCTAAGGGAACGTCAGCCTGCGATGGTCCTGACATATTAGCCAGTGATAGACTGTGACTGTGGTATGTTCATCGACAGAAGAGCACTCAATATGCCTTTGGCTGTAAGATTAATTTTAATGACACTACATTGTCTTTTGCGACTCAACTGCAGGATGGCATGCTGTACAAACGGAGCGATTTTGACTCTAGCACACAGTAATATGCAGTTCTCATGACCACAGCTACCTTGCCCTTGCATGCTGTTTCAAAGCTGATTCAAATGAGTCACTGCATAGGCACAAATCATCCAAAAGCTTCACTAGGGTTTGCATGTTTAAAGTTCTCTCAACCAGAGCACAGGCAGGCAACACCCTTGGGTAGGACTCCTCTAGCATGAACCCTTCTGCAGGACAGACTCCAGAGTTGGAGACGACGTCACCAGTAAATGACTGAGTACATCAGCGTTCACAATGCAAGCAGCAGGCCTCTACTTCAGAATGTCTTTGTATGTTCAGAGCACCCACATGGCCAACACAGTAGAACATGTTTTCTGGGACCAGTCTGTCGTTGTGCAATGTTTCACTAGGCACCAAGATGCTAGGCAACCCTCTCCATGGCACCTGATGCAAACAGTCTCAGTCAATCAAGACTGGCCTGGACAAAATGCATGTGCACCATACACTGGGAAATGGCTAAGCAGCAAGCTTACTTCATAGCACGAGGCACATTCACTGTGCTGAGGTGATTTGGTGGACTAGAGAAGTGCAGCAGAGGTCTATGTCTGCTATTTGCAGGGACGCAGCTTACAGAGGAGTAAAGGTCCACACACTGCATGTCCTTCACAAATATTCTTCCCACCCAAGATTTCTAACTTGCCATTGGTAGAAATAGTGAAGGAGGACAGCACAATATCAGTCAATGTGAATAATCCTTGTAACATGGGCTCTCAAGGGTCGGTTTTAGCTCCATTACTGTTCCTAATTTATATTAATGATATTAACGAGGTTACCGAGTCTCCCGTAGAATTGAAGCTTTTTGCAGACGACTGTTTAATTTATTCTCGAATAACACAAGCCGCCGACCAAATTAGAATAAACAGTGTCCTTAATTCCTTGCATCTTTGGTGCGAAAAATGGGGCATGGAAATTAATTACACAAAATCAACTTTTACGCATATAACTAATAAGAAGACTGCAGTTATTTTCTTATTATGTTGGAAAAAATAATCTAAAAAATGTTGATACCTTCAAGTATTTAGGCGTCACAATTGCACATAATCTGCAGTGGCATAAACATATTAATATTGTGTGCTCGACAGCTTCCCAAAAACTTTACTTTCTGAGGAAGAAATTGGAACATGCAACAAAAGATGTCAAACTGATAGCTTACAAAACATTCATCCGCCCATCCTTGGAGTACGCTTGTGTCGTCTGGAGCCCGCACCAAAAAGATCTAAAAGATAAACTGGAACGAATCCAAAGAATGGCTGCTCGGTTTATATCATCAAGATACAGAAGAAGGGACTCAGTGACGGAAATGCTGAACTCATGTGGGCTCGAGTCACTGGAAAATCGAAGGAAAAAATCAAGACTAAAACTTTTCTTTCAAATAATTCAAGGGCACTTCAAGATAAAATCAGATAGATATGTTCAGCCTCCGGGAAGACGGAGTGCGAGAACAAACCACAATCGATCGATCAAGCCTTACGACTCACGTATTGATGTTTTTCGTTACTCTTTTTTTCCTGATGTCATCGAAATTTGGAATGCTTTGCCTGTTGAAGTTGTCGAACAATCGGAAGTGCATAAGTTCGAACGTTCTATCGATATTTTGTGTCGGGGGCACCCAACTTGATGTTATGAGACATGAATTTTTTCTGTTGTATATTGCATTGTATTCCCTCCCTGTAACGACCCTCAAGCGAGGGTCAACAGTATCAATAAAAAAAAACATCCCACAGGTCCACATGGGCTACATGCGATACCGAGTGGGGAGCTCTGGATTGATTTTGGCCACAAATGCCAGCAGGTTCGCCGAATGCAAAAATGCCTGTGTGCTGTGTGATGCCACTGCATGTTAAAGAGCCCTTGGCAACACAGTGATGGCACTGCTAAAAGGACTGCCTAGCTGGCGAAGGTGCGAGAATGCCTGTTATGTACACCTTTGCCAGGCCTCTGATGAGGGTCTTGGCTGGCTCCTCAATTCCTTTGCCTGCCGATAGGTCGTACCCGTCACCAGCAAAAAATTGCCTCTTCTGCGCTTTTGCTGCACCCTAGAAACGAAGCTGAAAAGAAAATAGAATTTTGCTCAGAAATAGGCCAAATTCAGGGAACATGCAAATTATGATTTGGCCTATGGTGTCGTCGTCTTTCCTGTGTGTGTTGTTTTTTGGCGCAAAAATCTTTTTAGTATGTATGATCACCAACTAGCCCAGCAGTTAACTCTTCTAATGATATCGCCATCAAAGTCATCAGCCTGACTATGCCCCCTTCAAGACAACGGCTTCTCCCACACCTCTCCAATTAACCCTGTCCTGTGCCAGCTGCAGCCACAGTTTCCCCGCAGACTTCCGAATCTCATCAGCATACCTAACTTTCTGCCACTCCTTGCTGTGCTTCCCTTCCCTTGGAATCCTATCCTTTACCCTTAAGAACCAGCGGTTATCTAGCCTCCCCATTACATGCCCTGCCCAAGACCATTTCTTCTTGTTTTCAACTAGTATGCTGTTACCCTGTGTTTGCTCCCTGACCCAATCTACTTTCTTCTTGTCTCTTAATGTAACATTTATCACTTTCATTTCATAGTTCAGTGCGTTGTCCTGAATTTAAGTTGAACCCTTCTTGTTAGCCTCTATGTTTCTGGCCCATAGTAGCTATGTTGCTGAGTGCTATCATGAGTTGAAGTTTCTCATGTGTGTAGACTGTGGTATACTACAGTCCTTCTTCGTGCAGCAATTAAGCAGTTAGCATGCTTGTAAGAGTGGCCACTCTGTTATGAAATGTTGAGTGTGAGTGCCGTAATGGTGAAAACTGGCCTCGAAGGGCAACTGCATTGTATTACCTGTGGACGCACACTTGAATTCGTGGATTGTTCCGCCCTCCGAAACAAAGATGACCAGACGCAGGGAAGTATGGAAGCTGAGGTGTCTGCAGAAGAAGGCGAAGACTGTATCAACGAAAACCCGTCTGGTCAGCAAAATTCATGACGGAAAAGTATCGCGCGGCGACCAGCCCTTCAAACAAAAGACGTTCGGTTCCGCTGGGCAAGGCCGAGGTGGCCGAGAGCACACCAGTTCGCGCCAACAGGCCTTATAATCTACTCCTCCTCGACTGTTAATTGATTGCCATGCGCAAATGTCGATTCCCAAATGTTGTTGTAAGCCAGTGCTGTGTTCTTCTGGTCTTCCTTTTAGAAGTGCTTGCTGTTGGGCTAGTTGGGACTTGCCTTTTTGTGCTCTGTTCACTCGAAAGGCGTACAGAAAGACAAGCATGGGTCAGGTACTTACGTCCGGATCGTAACCGTCAACTTGAGGTTGAACAAGCGACAGCGGCCGAGCCAGCGACGGCTCGCCTCAACGTCTGCCGTGGCAAACCACCGAGAAAGTTGGCAAGATCCTGAAGACAAGCACCGCAGGGGGGCCACGCAGCAGATGCAAGACGGCGGCCTGTGATGAAAAATTATAAATAAGAATTCAGTACAGAAATTTGCCGAGGTTCAGCGCATTGTACCCACGTACCTTGATGCTGTCGCTGGTAAACTGCGCACTCGCGTTGGACCTCGACAGGTCGTTGCCCCCCACATACAAAATCGCGAAACCTGCAGGGTGCAGGCTGATGCGCACGACGTCGTAGCCACCAAAGCTGAATCTGCACGTCTCCACCGACGGGAAACACCGCAGACGGCACCTGCACAATCGCTTCAGTTGGATGTCGCTGACGCGTGCCCCGCACAACGCCGCTGCAAATCGGCACTAAGAAACGCTGGAAGCGACAGCTAGCACGGCGAGAGGAAAATAACCGCCAATTTGGTCGCACGGTCGAAGTTCGCGGGGTTAACTCGCGTGAAAGGAAAGCGAGGTGACCAGGTACTTTTTGACACGTAAATATCGCAACCTAAGGATTTCTGAAACGCCTAAAATGCCTAGGGGCCATAAGGCGCTAGGTTCCTGCTCCATTTAGACGCGCCCGCTCCCGAAGGGGCGAGTCGAGGTGTCGCAACAGGGCAAGCGATCCTGTAAAAATCCCGCCTATTGCATGGTGCACTGTAACTCATGCACCTCCTAAGTGGGCGTAACGGCAGGCGTGACAACGTTCGGGGCGCCCCTGTCACTAGGTAAAAAAAAATAACCTGGCCGCGTAGCCTTGGCTTCTGAGCTTCGCCACTCGGCCGTGGCAATGGCATCTGTTGGCCCGTGCATTCGCCAGTAGTCCAATCTCAGCACCGTGCTGTTTTCAGGCGCTGACTGACGCGTCGTTGGTCATTTTTTTTTCCTTTTTGGAAGAAGTTTCGCCATTCCAACGTCAATGTGCGTTCCCATCTCGCTTACGTTCGCGATGTCTTCCAGCACGCCGAAACACAGTGCTTGTCCCGGGATTACAGGTCTTTGCACAATTCGGTCGTTCCAGCGACAGTGGCGGCGCCACGCGGCCTCTTCCTGAACCGGCGAGCCGGTGATCGCTCTGCGCGGCGCCTGCAATCGCAGTGGTTTGAGCAGGGAGTGAAAAAAGAAAGGAAGAAGAGGTGCCCCTCCTTTATCCCTTCCCTTACGGCACGGTTCAGGTGTCCAACGATATATGAGACAGATACTGCGCCATTTTCTTTCCCCGAAAACCAATTAATAATTACTACCGGGGGAAAACGCTTTTATCGACTGAGCAGACGACAGTGCCAAGAAGCGTTTGCGGTTATTCATGCATCCACATTGCGCATTATATTCGAGAAATGAAGGTATAATTGTGAAGTTCTTGCCATTCATATCGCTATTTAGCAATCACTTAGTAAAAAACACATTTTGAGCGCTAATTTTGACTGTATTATAAAGCTCGAACGACCCCTGGCTGCCGCTTCAAACAACAGCTGCATTGCTATATTCTATTACCGCATATACAGTATTGTGCGTTTTTATCGCTGACACTTTCAAAAATTTCCCCGCCTCAATCGCTGGCTCGTTTGGGGTGAAACTGCACACAGAGCTTGCGTATTATGGTAACTTTTGTATCGTAGGAAGTTTGATAACGGTACTTACTTAGTTGAGCCGTGCATGACGCGAAAACATAATCGTCTACGTAGAGATCGGCAACCAAAACCCGCAGACGACGCTTTTTCGCTGAAGGGCGGCAGTGGCGCTATCTGTTTGCGGTAGCGCAAAGCGTCCCTACAAGGCCGTCGAGGAGAGCGTTGCAAGGAGCGCGGGCCGTTTGAATATGCCGCTCCTGTCGTTTCGTCTGCTTCTACTGAAGCGCTTACAACATTTTCGACTAATTAAGCGGAAAAATATCAGAACAAATGATTTAATGAGGCTTTACCTTTTAAAGAATATTGTTTGCAATGCTCGCCTCGGCGGCCTAGTCGTGACGCTTTCCGCAGCCGAAAACAGATGGCGCCACTGTCGGTTCTCAGCGAAAAAGCGTCGTCTGCGGGTTTTGGCTCGCCGATCTCTCGTAGACGCTTACGTTTTCGCATCATGTGCGCCTGAACTAAGTAAGTACCATTGTCAAACTTGCTACGATACAAAAGTTACCATAATACGCAAGCTCTGTGTGCAGTTTCACCGCAAACGAGCCAGCGGTTGAGGCGGGGAAATTTTTGAAAGTATCAGCGATAAAAACGCACAATACTGTATGTGACCAACGTACGCTGCAGATGGACTATAGTACTTACACAATTAAAAGCTCCGCCTACATTACGGAGAACCGAACAGAATTTCTTCGTGAGAAAATGTACACCACTGGTAATACTTTTCTGTTTACCTAAACAAGCAGCCAATCACGAGTCGAAATTGTAGGCTCAAGGATTTCAACCTTTCTGGCTTGTTTGATGCAGCCCAACATTAAATGGGTGATTTTGACGTCTGTTGTAATTGGTAAGTGCAGTTACATTACGCCGCGGACCGTGGCCAGTGTTACCAACTGCTGATTTTCTTTTCAACTGTGTCCTTATATCAGCGCGCAATCAATACACATACCGTATTTATGCGGGCAAGGGCCGCACTCGTGTAGGCACCAAATATAGCATTAGACTGTCTGGGTTACAGTAGTTTCTTTCTGCTTTCGGGTAAGTGCTGAAGGAAGAAGAAAGTGAACACGCAAAAAATCACAGTTCAAAGTGTTTGTCGCACTTTACTATGCTGAGTACACAAGTTTCAACGAAATTTTTGGGGCACTTACGAACTGGCGATTCCAAGCTCATATCGATAAAAAATTTATTTTGAGCCTGTAATGCAGCCAAACTCAAGCATAGGATCTTATTAATAACTAAGAATCATTTACTGCTGCTTATGTAGACTCTAAAAATCACATGAAAGGTGCCACAACGTGAAGAAGCCGCTTTGCTTCTATAGAGACGCACGCTATGGCATCGGCGCCTACACCGCCTCGTCCGCCATGTCGCACTGCTGCCGCGCCACCTATAGGAGCTGGAATAACCGAATAAAGACTACCGCATTTTAGGTAGTTTTTTTTCGGGGCCGCGGGGCATTTTATAAATCGACCTTCGAATTACCCGGGCATTTCTGTCTGTTCTTTGAGCTCCAAATTAATGAGGTTTTACTACCCATCATGATATTTTTGTTTCCAGTCTTGTCATGTTATGGATTTCATTTCGCCTGACCACATTACAGGTTGGATACTGTTATGCTGTTCAATAGGGTAGTCTACATTTCTGCACACACCATGTTTATTTTTTTTTATACGGTGCTCAGGCTGTCTAGTTTTGTTTATTTCAGTTGCAAAGTCCATACACTATTTTGAAAAAAATATGAGCAACAATGTTTGCTTGTTTATCTTTTCTGAATTCATTTTTTGTGCTAACCCGATATTCGAAGCCATTTTTTCTTCATATTCGTATTCAATCCGTATTCGAAAATTTCAATATTCGCACACCCCTATTTATATGCTATATTTTTTCTATTTACAGTTGGATGCCTTTGTACAAACTTTGTACAAATTGTTTATTTCACCCTGCTGTGTGCACCTGTGCATTCCTATCCCCGTTTGTTATTAGTCATTTTGCATTGTTGATTTTGGTGTTTTTTGTATGTTTTCATCAATAGTATAAAGGGGCAGTTTTATGCTTAGACAGAACTGCATTATTATTTTGTGACTTTATTGTGGAGTGCTTCATTTCCTTTTTGTATTCTTTGTTTTTAATGTGTATGTGCAATTTTTAGTCGTGCAGGTTAAGCATTTTAACTTTGCAGTGTATGTTCAGAAAATTAAATGTGTAGTTTATGCATTTTGTTTCCTAACACCGTGTATTGTTATTGCTAACCTCCCAAAGAGCACCTAACTGATGGCTGTTCACTGCAATGTACTGTCATCATCATCATCATCATCATCATCAGCCCTACTACACCCACTGCAGGGCAAAGGCCTCTCCCATGTCTCTCCAATTAACCCTATCCTTTGCCAGCTGCATCCACCCTTTGCCTGCAAACTTCTTAATCTCATCCGCCCATCTAACCTTCTGCCGCCTCCTGCTACGCTTACTTTCTCTTGGAACCCACTCGGTTACCCTTAAAGACCAGCGGTTATCTTGCCTTCGCATTACATGCCCTGCCCAAGCCCATTTCTTTCTCTTGATTTCGACTAGGATGTCATTAACCCGTGTTTGTTCCCTCACCCACTCTGCCCGCTTCCGATCTCTTAACGTTACACCTATCATTTTTCTTTCCATGGCTCGCTGCGTTGTCCTTAACTTAAGCTGAACTCTTTTCGTTAGCCTCCACGTTTCTGCCCCGTAGGTGAGTACCGGTAAGATTATGCTGTTGTACACTTTCCTCTTGAGGGAAATTGGTAAACTGCCACTCATGATCTGCGAGAATTTGCCATATGCGCTCCACCCCATTCTTATCCTTCTAGTTATCTCCCTCTCATGATCCGGATCAGCTGTCACTACCTGCCCTAAGTAGACGTATTCCGGCACCATTTCTAGGCTCTCGCTGCCAATTGTGAACTGTTGTTCCCTTGCTAGGCTGTTGAACATTACCTTGGTTTTCTGCATGTTAATTTTTAGACCCATCGATCTGCTCTGCCTGTCTAACTCGTTGATCATGATTTGCAGTTCACCTCCTGAGTGACTCAGCAAGGCAATGTCATCAGCAAATCTCAGATTATTTAGGTATTCTCCATTTATTCTTATTCCCAACTCTTCCCAATTCAGGCCTCGAAATACCTCCTGCAAACATGCGGTGAACAGCATTGGCGAGATCGTGTCTCCTTGCCTCACGCCCTTCCTTATTGGAATTTTATTGCTGACTTTATGGAGGACTATAGTAGCTGTGCAGTTGCTATATATATCTTCCAGTATTTTGACATAAGGCTCTTCTACCCCCTGATTACGCAATGCCTGTATGACTGCTGAGGTTTCCACTGAGTCGAATGCTTTCTCGTAATCAATGAAAGCTATATATAGAGGTTGGTTATATTCTGCGCATTTCTCTATCACCTGATTGATAGTGTGAGTATGATCTATTGTAGAATATCCTTTACGAAAGCCTGCCTGATCATTTGGTTGATTAAAGTCTAACGTTGCCCTGACTCTATTAGCGATCACCTTAGTAAATACTTTGTAGGCAACGGATAGTAAGCTGATCGGCCTGTAATTTTTCAAGTCCTTGGCGTCTCCCTTCTTATGAATTAAGATAATGTTTGCATTCTTCCAAGCTTCTGGTACAGTCGAGGTCATAAGGCATTGCGTATACAGGGTGGCTAGTTTCTCTAGCACGATGTCCCCTCCATCCTTCAACAGATCTGCTGTTACCTGATCCTCCCCAGCTGCTTTTCCCCTTTTCATTGCTTCTAATGCTTTCTTTACTTCATCTTTCGTAACTGGCGGGATGACGTATTGCTGTGCACTGCTGTCTTTCTCATTAGCGCTCTGATTACATTGGCTACTGTACAGGTCTGTGTAGAACTCTTCGGCTAGGTTAACTATCTTATCCATATTGCTAATGACATTGCCCTGCTTGTCTCTTAATGCATACATCTGGTTTTTACCTATGCCTAGTTTCCTCTTCACTGTTTTTAGGCTACCTCCGTTCTTTATAGCATGCTCGATTCTCTCCATATTAAACTTCCTTATGTCGGCTACCTTGCGCTTATTTATTAACTTTGATAGCTCCGTTAGTTCTATTCTATCGGTAGTGTTCGATGCCTTCATGTTTTGGCGCTTCTTAATCAGATCTTTCGTCACCTGAGATAGCTTCCCGGTACCTTTTCGAACTGTCCTACCGCCTACTTCTACTGCGCACTCCGTAATTATTGATGTCAGGTTATCGTGCATTGAATGAACATCAAGATCATCTTCCTCAGTTAAAGCCGAGTATCTGTTTTGCAGCGCTATCCTAAACTCCTGTGCTTTCCCTCTTACGGCTAACTCGTTAATGGTCTTCTTCTTCGCTAGCTTCTTCCGTTCCCTCTTCAAGTCTAAGCTAATTCTAGACCTTACCATTCTATGGTCGCTGCAACGCACCCTTCCGAGGACGGTCACATCCTTAATGATGCCAGGTTTAGTGCATAGTATGAAGTCGATTTCATTTTTAATCTCACCATTGGGGCTCTTCCAGGTCCACTTCCTGTTTTCTCGTTTGCGGAAGAAGGTATTCATGATCCGTAAATTATTTCTATCCGCGAATTCGACTAATAACTCTCCCCTGCTATTTCTAGAGCCTATCCCATAGTCACCTACCGCGTGGTCGTCAGCCTGCTTCTTGCCCACCTTCGCATTGAAGTCACCCATCAGTACAGTGTACTGCGATTTTACTTTATTCATTGCTGATTCTACGTCCTCATAGAAGCTTTCAACGGCCTGGTCATCATGGCTGGATGTGGGTGCGTAGGCCTGCACCACTTTCAGCTTGTACCTCCTATTCAGCCTAATTACTATAGCTGCTACCCTCTCGTTAATACTGTAGAACTCCTCTACGTTGCCAGCTATATCCTTATTAATGAGGAAACCCACACCTAGTTCTCGTCTATCCTCTAACCCGCGATAGCACAGTATGTGTCCGTCCTTTAGTACTGTATACGCCTCACCTGTCCTCCTAACTTCGCTAAGCCCTATCACATCCCATTTAATTCCCGCTAGTTCCTCGAACAGCACTGCTAGGCTAGCCTCACTAGCTAAAGTTCTAGCGTTAAACGTTGCCAGGTTCAGATTCCAATGGCGGCCTGTCCGGAGCCAGAGATTCTTAGCACCCTCCGCTGCGTCACAGGTCTGACCGCCGCCGTGGTCAGTTGCTCTGCAGCCGCTGGGGACTGAGGGCCGAGGGTTAATTGGTTTGATCATAGAAGGTTGTGGCCATGTACTACACCAGGGTGGCCAAATCCTGTTCTGGTGAGAGAGTGCGTTGTCGGTTCTGGTCACCGAGATAAGGCCGCACTCCAGGCCTGGTTATGCAATTCCATCGACACGCGTTTTTTTTTTTTGTACTGTACTGTGCTTGGTGACAAAAAAAAACTGATTTTGTTCTCACCAACTAGTTGGTGGCTTTAATGCCTGTCAGACTGACCGACAGTGGTGCATCATTCCCATTTAATTCTAGTCATTTTATGTGTTTGCAATGATCTGTGTGTTTTTCGTATGTTTTCATCCTTATTATAAAGGGACAATTTTAAGCTTGGGAGAACAGCATTATTATTTTGTCATTTTCATGCTGTTGCTAGTGGCTTCCTTTGCTTTTTGCGTTTGCTTTTAATACATATCTCCAATTTTTAGTTGTGCAAGTCGAGCATTTTAACTTTGCAGTGTAAATTGTTGAGAAAAATATAAATGATCTGTAGTTTACGCATTTTGTTTCCTAACGTCGTGTACTGTTATTGCTGAACCTCCCAAATAGCAGCTAATGAACTGATGGCTGTTCACTGCAATGTGCTGTGCTTGGTGATAAAAAAAACTGATTTAGTTCTCACCAACTAGTTGGTGGCTTTAATGCCTGTCAGACTGACCGACAGTGGTGCATCATTCCCATTTACTTCTAGTCATTTTATGTGTTTGCAATGATCTGTGTGTTTTTCGTATGTTTTCATCCTTATTATAAAGGGACAATTTTAAGCTTGGGAGAACAGCATTATTATTTTGTCATTTTCATGCTGTTGCTAGTGGCTTCCTTTGCTTTTTGCATTTGCTTTTAATACATATCTCCAATTTTTAGTTGTGCAAGTCGAGCATTTTAACTTTGCAGTGTACATTATTGAGAAAAATGAAATGATCTGTAGTTTACGCATTTTGTTTCATAACATCTTGTATTGTCATTCTCGAACCTCCCAAAGAGCAGCTAACTGATGGCTGTTCACTGTGCAGTGTGGCATGCTTTGTAATAAAAAAGAACTACAGTTCTTGCCAGCTAGACGACAATTCCTATTGATTGACACTGGTGCACCGATTTGGTTTGACCATAACACAGCAGCCACCAAACACTGCAGCGCTCCCAAATTATTTTGTCACCTTTAAGGTTGTAAAGAATTCAACACTTGAAAAGGCACTGTGGGTATGTGAGGGCATTGCAGCTAATTGTAGGTGTTTTATATTTTTGTCTGATAGTGGTGTTTAACATGTCTACAAGTACACAAGCATTTCAGACAATTCTGCTGAAAATAACAGCTAACAAACCGATAATTTTAAACCTGCAGGAGATTAGTAGTGGATTTATTAAATAATAAAGGAAGGAAAAGATTTTTGCTAGCCCCGGCATCTGCCATCGATACTGAAGCACCTGAGCTGGGGCAGCGGAAGTAAAGGAGAGCAGGCAGAATGGAGAAATGAAATGAAAGAGGTGAGGGGACAGGTAGAGAGAAGATACCAGCTAGAGCCCATTTTAGGCATAGAATCCTTCATTGGGATTTCTACCAGATGTCTTGCAAGACACCGTGTACCTTAAAAAAGTGGTTGCATTAGCTGCAGAGCTAGAAGACAGCTACAAGATGCATCAAGACATATATAAATGTCTTTCATATCTTGTCAAGACATCTTGTAAACATCTAGCGACTGTCGGAGGGGAGGGTGGCAGTTCAGACATCTATAGGACTGCTTGTTTTAGGCAAGATGCCTTATGGACGTCTGATAGACTGACTGATGTTTCGTAAAAAAAACCTGTGAAATGTATAAGATTTGTCTTTTAGACTTCCACAAGATGTCTTGCAAGACATCTTATAGCTTAAAAAAGTGGGTACATTAGCTGAGCTACAAGATGGCTGCAAGATATGTCAAGACGTCTAAAAATGCCTTGCAGCTCTTGTCAAGACATCTTGTAAACGTTTAACAGTTAAACTGTCTCGGAGGCCAGTTGAGACGTCTATAAGATGGCTTGCTTATCTTGACAAGACAGCTTATAGTTGTCCAGTAGATGGGTTGGTGTTCACTGGGGACCGGGTCGCTGCCACACAGCCATGTTCAATGGGAGCACTTCAGGCTGTCGAAAGCGTGCGAGTGCGTTCATCATCACCGGCATTTTTAGACGCATGAAGAGCGTTGTGAAAATGAGCAACGTCATATTTTGAGATGCCTCAACTGTAAAGGAGGTCGGTTCGCCTAGTGAACCTACGCAGTTACAAGGTTCCAATTAAGAAGTCGAAGAGTAGGTGCAAGGTCTGGCCGCATTTAGAATACAGCCACAAGTCACTTGTGACGTTGATCCGACAAGGCGCAGCGTCTGCATCGAACGCGTGAGTTAGGTTTCCGCTTTCGTCGCTGCCATGACAGATGGAGATAAACGAAGGAACACTACCCTCCAACTTGGGCAGGTTGTTAGTACACAGACGAGGAAGGGTAGCTGATCGGGCTAGTTGGTGATCCCTAATGGGGCACTGAAGCTCCACTGGATGTCCTGGAGACGTGCGGGACGTACTGCGAACGTCCATTGAAGGTCCACTGGAGCTTCAGAGCCCGTTGGGTTCATTTCAAACAAAAACACAGCGCAACTTTAAGACAGAGACAAAGAAAAGACACCACACAGTAATTCCGCTGGCCACCATCTTCTGTAACTGTAACTGCGGAGACCGTGAAGCCGCAGCAATATTTGTAACAGCTAGGCCAAGGAGAAGACTGGCAGGCTGCAACAATATATTTTTGCAACCGGCCACTGAGAAAGCCGGAAGGATGCCACCATCTTTGCTATCGGAGATTGGGAGAGCCAACCGCCAGTATTGCTCAGAGAAATTAACCATAATTTTGGCGGCTGCAGTAGATATTCTGCCCATATCATAATTCTTAATGGCTACCTTAGAGTTATTCTGAGAGAAGGGCAAATACTATCAGAGCTAATCTCACTGATCTGGTCCCCGGCTCATCAGGGCCCGTGGGGGAATGATCGAGAAGGAGCACGCGATCACCCAAGGGTCCACTTTTTGGTCGATCGCCACTGACGCGCCGCCTCCACGTGAGGAACACCTCCCTTCGGGTGACGAACTCACACTGTTCCATGAAATAATTTCTCACTATAAGCTCGGTCGTAAGACCTATCCAGCAGCAGATAAACAGCTCAGGACGAAAGAGGAAATCATGTGGAGGAAATTGCAAACCGGGGTGTTTCCAATCTATCAACTGTACTGTAAATGGCATCCAGAAGTCTTTAATCCTAGATGTACACACTGCAATATATCATTGCAGATCTAGTCCACATGGTCTGGACCTGCCCTTTCTATAATGACACGAATAGAAATGTACAATCCTGGGAGACCTTATTACTCGACTACAAAGCAGAAGAGCAACGCAAAGCCATCGGACTCGCCCTGACCACCGCAGAGTCCCAAGGAATTCTGGCCGACGGTTAGGGGAATGAATGGAGGTTTAGGCTAAAACCTTCTCCCCCATCATTTTTGACGGGTGCCAATTGAACTTATCTCTCATGCTCTCGGAGAAACCAATATGCCACATACAGCTATAAAGTTTGAAAACTGAGTTCAGAAATGGCTGCATTATATAAATACAAGCTGTGAACATAATAATCAACTAGAATTGAAGAATTAAAGCAAAATTTTGAAGATATAAGCTAAATAAATCGAGATGTCAAACCCAAGGCAGGTATTCACCAGCATTTGAGTGCCCCAACCTTTCCTTCAGAGACCAGTGCCCGGTGGTGCGTTGGGCGCAGTGGACACAAACATTTGAACTTATTTGGTCGTTCTTCAGCATCACCGGAGAGCAAGAAAGCACTGTCGATTTATAGATTAAGGGACAAAGGTACAATTTATTTTGCATGCACTAGGACTTGAAGAGGGAACGGAAGAAACTGTTGAAGTGGATGTCCAATAACAAGTTAGTGGTGAGAGGGAAAGTAGAGAAATTAGAGACATTGCTGGAGAACAGGCATTTGGCTTTGACTAAGGAAGATGATCTTAACCTTCAAACAATGAATGGTAATCTCATAGCTATCATTACGAAGTACACAGAAGTAGGTGGTAGGATGGTTCGACAGGATAACACCAAACTATCTTAGGAGACGAAAGAACTGATTAAGAAAAGCCGAAGCATGAAAGCGTTAACCCTACAGACAGAACAGGCAGAGCTATTAAAGTTAATAAACAAGCGCAAAATAGTCAGCATAAAAAGTTTAATATAGAGAGAATACAGCTTGCTCTAAAGAACGGAGGTAGCCTAAACGCGGTGAAGAGTAAACGAGGCATATGTAAAAACTAGATATATGAGTTAAGAAGTGGGCTTGGCAGCAGCACATCGCACACAATGGTAAACCCATTCTGCTTTGTCGTGCAGGTTCTAGCTCCCTTGCTGCAAATGCAAGCGCCACGCACTTGCGCAGAAGATGGAATTGCCATGCAGCACCTGGTCATCGACGTATCTGCATGAGACAATCACTGCCCCATAGACATCTTCCAGCAGCAGCCTGACGCTCGGAATCAGTGGGCTCAGCAGCAGCACATCGGGCACAATGTTCAACCCATTCTGCTTTGTCGTGCAGGTTAGTGCATACTTACATGTCAAATGTTATCGCAGTGCTGATCGTTTCCTACTGCTGCTGCCTTGCTCACTTAGTATAAGAAGTTTACTTTTGGATGTGTGTTAATTTTAGAAGAGCCTTTTGAACTGTGGTGGCATCATGTCACATCCACGTTCCACTGATAAGGAAATGTTAAAGATTCTTTCGGGCCAGAGTGAAATGACAGCTTCCATCACAACATTTTGACCTATCAAGGAAAGATTGAAGCAGATATTGCAGGACTCAACAAAAAGATGAAATTGTTAGAAGTTCAAATGGTGTCCTTGAATGAACTAAAAGAGCGAATTGGTTAGTTAAAATGAATGACTGAGCTGCAAGATAAAGTGACACACCTGCAAGACATGGTTGATGAACTAGAAAACAGAAGCCGGAGGAATAACTTGATTGTGTTCGGAATAAAAGAGGCGAGCGATGAAACTGCTGAATCTCTTATCACGAAGATGAATGAGACGCTGTTCCAGGAAAAATTAGATGTTAGTGTTAAAGGCATAGAGAGATGCCACAGACTTGGAAGAAAGCAAAAATGGTCGCCCTATAATCATTAAGTTCTTCGACTACTGCGAAAAAAAATTCCATCCTAAATGCGTGCTACAAGCTCGAGGGAACAGAATATTCGGTCATGGAAGACTTTTCTTTCGCCGTTCAAATATTAGAAAAAGTTATGGGAAAGCTCAGCCGAAGAAGGGTCGAACGGAGTTAAGGTCAAGCTTTTTTTTAACAAACTCTGTGTGGATTGTAAAATTTTTGCTCGGGACTCAGCGAACAGTGCTCAATACAAAATTTCTGAAAGAAATGACCACAAAAAGAAAATAGGAGGGTATTCACAATAATTTTGGAGAGACATGGGAGAGGCCTTTGCCCTGCAGTGGGTGTAGTAAGGCTGATGATGATGATGATGATGATTCACAATAATTACTAATAATTGTCGTAGCATTGTGAAAAAAGTCGCAGATCTAGAAGGTATGTTGTTATCGCATAATCCGGACATAGCTGTGTTAACAGAGACATGGTTAGATGAAGAAATATTTGATTCAAAGTTTGTGCCAAGAAACTGTAGTCTTTTGGAAAGACTGCAACAGAAGAGGTGGTGGAGTGGCTATACTGTTCAAAAGCTCATTTCAGATTTTAAAACTGCATGATTTGTCGTTACAGTTGAAGCTGTCTTGTGTAAAGTATACGCTAACAATTTCCGATATATCCTGGGAGCTATCTATAGGTCTCCCGGTTCCTCTGTCGCTGTCTTGGATGAAGGTAAGAAATATCTTTATTGCTACACAAAACCAGACAACAAGTTAATTTTAGTTGGAGATTTCAACTAATCAGAAATAAACTGGGCTACTTTTTCTGCTCAATCTCCGCACGCAATAGGAGACGCACTGCTTGATATGTTTCATTTCGATCTCCTACAAATTGTGAAGCACCCTACTACAATCCAACAAGATTCTGCATCAATTCTGGATTTATTCTTGGTGCACGGCAGTATCAAAGAAAAACTTTCATTTAATGCAGAGACCGGAATTTCTGATCATCAAGCAGCAATTTTGGCAATAGAAGACATATTACTGGACCGAAAGGGTGATATTCGACACTTTCCGAATTTTGACCGTGCTGACAATAAATCGATTATTGATGTTTTAGATCTTCATTTATTATAGTTTTATGCACAGCACTTGTAGCGTGGATGACCTGTGGCTTGTTTTCAAAAACATTGTGACTGCATTCAGCGTTTTACACCAGTGATATGCAAGAAGAAAGACGATCACAATCCCTGGATTATGCGAGAAACTTTGCAATTGCAGCGCAAGCTAAAACGACTAAAGAAAAGAATAAAAAGTCAAGCTCAGCCAACTTAGAGGCAAAAATTGAAGAAGTTTCAGAGAAATTAAAACAGTGCATTCTAAAAGATAAAGAAATATACTACAATACGCAACTTCCGGCTTTTACAAAACTTCACCTGAAAAGTTTTTACGGTGTGATCGGAAAACTGCTAGAATTAAGCCTTTGTATAAAAGTGGAGAGGAGACGTGTATTGAAAATTATTGCCCTATTTCATTATCTTCGATAACGTGCAAATTATTAGAACATATCATTCATAAGCATCTAATTTCCTTGACGAGCATAATATACTGGCAGATGTTCAACATGGGTTCAGACAAGGGTATTCAACATGCACTCAGCTGGTCGAAACAATCCATGATTTTTCAACAGCAATCAACGAAGGAAAACAAACAGATGTTATCTTCACGGGCTCTCAAAAAGCTTTTGATGAGGTTTCGCACAAGGAACTATTTACTAAACTCAGTATTGTTACAATTAATAAACAGATATTAACATGGATACAATCGTACCTACCTGATCACCGTCAGTTTGTCGAACGATATAAAACCTGCTCCAATCATGTTCCCATCGATTATGGCCCCTACTGTTTATAATATTGTTACGGGGAAATACTATTTACATTTATTTACAACTGTTGGTGGTTAGAATAGAGTTCCTAGCAGGAAGCACCAACACGAACAGTGAGCTGCATTAACCTACTCTTCTTCGTTCGTCCTTTCACGCGAGAGGCCACTTCCGTCTTCCACTGCCACTTCGTCGTAACATGACTCCCGGCGGCACGAGTGCCGTCTCGGCGCTAGGCCGGTGGTCGAGAAGCGACATGGTAGGGCTTGAGGCACATGACGTGAACAATATCGGTGGGTGGTCTACTTGATGAGGATGCAGGCAGATGAAGAGCAACTTCATCCGTGACGTCGGTGACTTGATGCACCACATAATAAGCGCCATGGAAGGGGGACAAAAGTTTCTCAGAGAGACCGATGTGGCAGGAAGGAGACCACAGAAGAACGAGCGACCCCGATTGGTAGGTGACGTGGCGATGGCGATGGCGATTGTTGTACAGAGACTTCTGTGCTTGCTGGGACGCTTGGAGCGGACTACGGGCGATTTGGCGAGCATCTGCAGCTTGAACAATGGCGTCACGGGCGTAGGTGGTGACGGGACAGTCAGCGGATGGGACAAGTGTGTCCAAAGGCAGGACGGCATGCCTCCCATGTAAGAGTTAGAACGGAGAGTAACCAGTTGTGTCATGCTGGGAGGTGTTGTCACATTTATAAGGCGTGGTAAAAACAGCGCAGCGACGACAGACACAGAGAAGACAGAAGAAGACGGACAAGCGCTCACTAGCTCAGTTGTCGGTTCTTCTGTTGTCACATAGGGCAAGAACGTCACATAGGGCAAGGCGAGATCCCAGCCTTTGTGGTCGGGGGAGACGTACATAGACAACACGTCTGTTAATGTTCGGTTCAAACGCTCGGTTAGCCCGTTCGTCTGCTGGTGGTACGCTGTGGCAATCTTGTGCTTGGTTGAAAATGAGCGCAGGATGTCGTCAACAACTCGAGACATGAAACAGCGTCCACGGTCCATGAGTACTTGACGAGGGGCACAATGTTCCAGAATAAGAATGTCCAAAGGAAGTCAGCGACATCGGTGGCGCAGCTCGTAGGCAATGCATGGGTGATAGCATACCGAGCGGCATAGTCGGTGGCTAATGCGACCCACCTATTTCCGGATTCCGAGGTCAGGAATGGTCCAAGGAGGTCGCGCCCTACACGGTGGAACGGCTCCACGGGCACATCGGGTGCAGAAGACCAGGAGGTGGCGCTCAAGGCTTCTTCCTGCGTTGACAGAGGTTGCAAGTGGTGACGTAACGCTGAACTGTATGGTATAAGCCAGGTCAAAAGAAGCGGCGCAGCATCCGATCGTAGGTTCTTGCCACACCAAGGCGTCCAGCTGCAGGCAAGTCATGGAGTTCTGCGATTATAGAAGAGTGCAGCTGCTGGGGAATGACTAGAAGGAAAGAGGGCCCATCAGGACGGAAGTTGCGGCGATAGAGGATGCCATTTTTGCTATCGAAGAGCTGCAGGGAGCGCTTCGAGCTTCCAGAGCTGAAGCCCTCGATGATGGTTTGCAAATATGGGTGCTTGCGCTGCGTTGTGTAGATCAGAAATGCCAAATAGGGAAGGGATATCGTCAGTGTCACTGAGATCAGGTGGCTCGACAGGGTACTGAGACAGGCAGTCAGCGTCTTGATGAAGACGTCCAGACTTGTACACAACAGTGTACGAATACTCCTGAAGGCATAGCGTCCAACGGCCAAGACGCCCGGAGGCGTCTTTCAGCGAGGACAGCCAGCAAAGGGCATGGTTGTCCGTGACAACAGAAAAAGCACACCCGAACAAGTATGGCTGGAATTTAGCTACAGCCCAAACCAGGGTGAGGCACTCCCATTTGGTGATCGAGCAATTTCGCTCAGCAAGTGAAAGCAGGCGGCTAGCATACGCAACGACGCGGTCTGGACCCCGGGAGCGTTGTGCGAGCACTGCTCCGATCCCGTAGCCGCAGCTAGCGTCTGTGCGGAGTTCAGTAGGAGCCGCAGGATCAAAATGTGCCAAAATCAGTGATGATGTCAGCAGGCGATCAAGCGTGGAAAACGCATTTTGTTGATCAGGGCCCCAGGTAAACTCTGTGTCAGTCTTCAGTAGGTCAGTGAGGGGACGAGCGATAAGGGCAAAATCTTGAATAAAACGGCGAAAGTAGGAACACAGCCCAAGAAAACAGCGCACGTCCTTCTGGGACTGTGGACGAGGAAAGTGTTGCACTGCTTCAATTTTAGCGGGATCAGGACGTACGCTGGAGGCGTCGACGAGATGCCCAAGAATGGCGAGTTGCCGGCTGTCGAATCAGCATTTGGACGAGTTGAGCTGTAGCCCAGCCATACGGAATACAGTCAGAATACTGCTGATACGTTCAAGGTGCGAGGCAAAGGTGGGCGAGAAGACAACAACATCGTCGAGGTTGCACATACACGTAGTCCACTTGAATCCGCGGAGCGAGTCCATCATTCTTTCGAAGGTAGCTGGTGCATTACAAAGTCTGACCGGCATGACTTTGAACTGGTATAAACCGTCAGGTGTGAAAAAAGCTGTTTATTGTGGTCCTACTCATCAACGGCAATTTTCCAATAACTGGAACGAAGATCAATGGAAGAAAAGTATTGAGATCCATGGAGGCAGTCGAGAGCGTCATCGCTCCTTAAGAATGGGTACACGTCTCTTCTTGCGATGCGGTTCAGGTGGCGGTAATCAACGCACAAACGCCAACTGCCGTCTTTTGAGCAAGTACGACTGGAGAGGCTCAAGGACTGCACGACGGTTCGATGATGTCCTTAGCGAGCATCTTTTCGACTTCCTTTTGTATCACCTGGCGTTCGGAATTGGACACCCTGTAAGGCCGGCGGTGCCGAGGAGCGGCGTCACCGGTGTTGATACGATGCGGCACAATTGTCGTACGAGCTAAAGGGCGGTCATTGAAATCAGATACGTCCTGAAAGGATGCCAGAATATGGGTAAGCGTCTGTGCTTGGTATGCGGAGAGATCGGAAGCGATCATATTGGTCTAGTGGTCAGTTCTCGAAATAGCTGTGAAATGACCGTCCCAAGAGGGCGATACACAGTTTGTGACTGCGGAGATCACGTACTCGTCGGTCGGAGACAGCGTGGCAAGGCACATGCCTTGAGGAAGCATCTGGACGTGCGTACTAAGTTGAGAACAGGTAGACATGCGCTGTTTGCCGATACTGTGACAACTGTGTGAGCAAGATGAGCAGATTGAAGACGTCGTCTGCGATGCCCTTGAGCACATGTCCGACTTTGTCAGCCTCGCTAATCTTTGTATCCACTGTGTAGCACTGGGAACGATGACGCCGACGTCGAGACTTGGCTTCGCAGGCATGAATGGTGCAGCGCTAACAACCGCTGGGACCAAACTTTCATGCTTGAGAACATAGTTTTCTACCTTAAGGGCACGGTGTTCAAGTGGTATGATACCAACGAAGAGACACTGACCAGTTGACACTGACGAGGGTGAGTGAGGACGACGGAGGACACCGATGCTGCCGAATCTTGGGGGATGCTTCCGTCATTGTCGGCCGTGGTAGGTATCATCCGCTGCGTAGTTCCGTCTTGCCGCACCTCCACCAGGGATGTTACGGGGAAATACTATTTACATTTATTTGCAAGTGTTGGGGGTTAGAATAAAGAGTTCCTAGCAGGGAGCACCAACACGAACAGGGAGACAGCACATCTTGAATATGAGAGACGTAGGATTCCGTGGATGACTGGGCGCGACTGGCAAGATCTCTTTTAGCGGCAAGCTGCCGGCCAAGTGGTTTGCTGAAAAGGCCGATAAGCTTCTGCTTGCAGTCAGTCCACCTGGTCAATGTCTCTTCGTTGGCATCATATACCACTTGAACACCGTGCCCTTAAGGTAGAAAACTATGTTCGCAAGCATGAAAGTTCGGTCTTAGCGGTTGTTAGCGCTGCACCATTCATGCCTGCGAAGCCAAGTCTCGATGTCGGCGTCACCGTCCCCAGAGAAGGGTCCAGGATCACGAGGGTGAGTGAGGACGACGGAGGACACCGATGCTGCCGAATCTTGAGGGGATGCTTCCGTCATTGTCGGCCGTGGTAGGTATCGTCCGCTGCGTAGTTCCGTCTTGCTGCACCTCCACCAGGGATGTTACGGGGAAGTACTATTTACATTTATTTGCAAGTGTTGGTGTATACAAGAGACCGACACGTGCGGTAGCCATGAAACAACTGGTGTTTATTGCCCGCTCACCGGAAGTGCCCGAGCACGTTGCCAGACTGGCTGGCGTGCACCGTACAGTTTTAGCGGTCACCGATACATCCTCTTTTCTTTAAACATTGAGAAGGTGACTACAGAGTAAGTCCTTCACAATAGGGAGCGGGTGATATGCAGGACGGGGCGCCTTAATCCTGGTGGGCCAACCGGCGGGGAGGCCTTCTGAGTCTTGAGGACCGTCTTAGTTCTGCACCAACCACTCTAGTCGGTCCAGAGGATGTAGTGTGTTCTGTAGCAGTCTCTGCTGCTCCCCCTTGAGGTTGCACCGCTGGCCGCTCTCCTGTTTGTTGCTTGGGCGACACGCTTGGTTCGGTTGCCCCCAACGCTCCAGCTGGTCTAGGGGGTGTGAGAGGAACGAACTCCGCGGAACCCCTTTCTCCTGCTGCTGGCGAGGATGCTGTAGGCGGTCTTAGTAGTCTAGGTGGTGTACACAGCTCCCTTGCTGGGGCTGTTGATCTTGCACTCGATAACGGAGTGTCAACACGCATGAGGGCCTGTTGGGGTCTTGTCGCTCTCTGCAACACTGGGCGACTTTCCACGTCTCCAGCGCTGCGTCCTGTAGGATGAAGCTGTTGTGATGTTGGGTTGCAAATCTCTCTCGTTTTTCGCAAGTCTTGACGGTTCCTTCTAAATTCGCTTCCATCCTCTGTTATTACTCTGTATGATCGGGGGGCCACAAGATCTAAAACTAAAGCTTTTGTGCCCCACTTGCTTCCAGACCTAATCCGAACGCTGTCTCCAGGCTGTAATGGCGGGAGCTGCTGTCCTTTGTTCGTATCCTGCTTATGTTTTCGAGGTTTTGAGAGCTGCTGAGCTGAATCCGAGCAGGGGTCCGGGAGCGGCGTTCTGCTGTCGCGACTCATGAGATACTTGGATGGTGAGACACCGTCTTCCAGCGGAGACGCACGATAGTTGAGGAGGCCAAGCCAAAACTCCTCCTTTGATGATCCTGCCTTCTTGAGTAGCCTCTTGATTATTTGTACGCCTTTCTCTGCGAGTCCATTCGATTTCGGATAATAAGGGCTGGAAATGATGTGTTCAAAGTCAAACATCACTGCAAAGTCCTTAAATTCCTTGGCTGTAAATTGGGGACCTCCATCAGTGCAGACCTCGTGGGGGATGCCATAACGTGCAAATATCCGAGATAGTTTGTTTATGACCTCAGTAGTTGTGGTGCCATTCAACTCCTCCACCTCCGGATAGTTAGAGTAGGCATCGTACACAACAAGGTAATGCTTCCCAGCATGCTCGCATAAGTCGGCTCCCACCCTGTACCATGGGCGACTGGGCGTATCCCGTAACAGCAGAGGTTCAGCAGGCTGTTTGTAAGCATGTATCTGACAGGTCGGACACCGCTCAGCCATTTCTCTTATTTCAGCTGCCATCCTGGGCCAGTACATGAGGCTGCGTGCTCGTGATGTGCATTTCGCTATGCCCAGATGCCCTCGATGCAACCGACAAAGCATTTCCTTTCGAAGCTCGGAAGGAATGACAACTTTGGTACCTTTCAACAACACACCTTCCACCACTGACAGTTCACTGGTGTGCATTTTCCACTCCCCGTTCAAAGACTGTGACGCCTGCAGTTTTGCCATGATTTGCTGCAGCTCCGGGTCCCTAGCCGTGGCATCTTTCAATTTGTCCATTGTTCTCTTGCTCACCCGGTCCTCCAAGACACTTATGGCGTGTATTTCCAAGTCATCTGATAAGTTATCTGACAAGCGTTTCCCTTGCATCCTGGAAAGAGTGTCAGCAATAACCAGTTTCTTCCCAGGAACAAATTGCAACAGGTAGTCGTATTTCACCAGTCGCAGGAAGAGCCTTTGAAGTCGAGGCGGGATGTCTCCGAGTCCTTTCTTCGAGATAGATATCAATGGACTGTGATCGGTCTCTATAGTGATTCTTCGGCCCAAGACAAACTCATTAAACTTCTCACAGCCAAACACTATTCCAAGGGCTTCCTTTTCAATCTGTGCGTATCTGCGCTCGGTCTCTGTCAGAACCCTTGACGCATAGCCTACAGGCCGCCAGTCGCTACCATGCTGCTGGGAAAGGGCTGCACCCAATGCAAAGGCGGATGCGTCAGTGGACAGCTTTGTAGGTAAAGATGGATCAAATATAGCAAGTACAGGAGCTTGCGTGAGCATTTCGTTTAGACGGGCCCACTCGATGTCGTGCGCTATAGTCCATTCAAAGACAGAGTCCTCCCGCAACAGACCACGAAGTGATTCTGTCTGACTTGCTAAGTTCGGCAAGTACTTGCTGAAATAGTTGACTGCTCCAAGTAGCCTCTGGACTTCCTTTTTCGTAGCTGGCTTCTGGCAATGGGCTAGGCACTCTACCAGTTCTGGGTTTGGTTTGATGCCTTGTTCACTTATTCTGTCTCCAAGGAAGTCGATCTGTTTCACTCCGAACTTACATTTGTCCCAATTAAGAGTTAGGCCAGCAGCACTGGCCGTTTCCAAGGCTCTGTACAGTCTCTCCTGGTGCTCTTCCCATGAGGCACCCCAAACCAAAATGAAAAAAATCATCGATGTAGATGCGTACCCCTGGTAGACCGTCGAAAATCTCTGTCATTGTCCTTTGAAATATCTCTGGAGCCGATGAAATACCAAAGGGCAGCCTTAGGAACCGGTAACGACCAAATGGACTGCTAAATGTGCAAATTCTCGAGGACATGTCATCAAGCGGGATTTGGTGGAATCCACTATTGGCGTCAAGCGTGCTGAAATATTTCGCTCCTGCCAGTTCACTTTCGATCTCTTCCCTGCGCGGAAGCTGAAAGTGTTCCCTCTTCAAAGCCTCGTTCACTTTTTTGGGGTCCATGCAGACGCGAAGTTGGCCGTTCTTCTTTCGAGCAATAACAAGTGGGCTTACCCAGTCAGATGGCTCTCGCACCTTGGCAATGATTCCTGCAGCCTCCAGGCGATCAAGCTCCTCTTTCAGCCGCGATCGAATTGCGTGAGGTACCCGCCGCGCTGGCTCGGCGACTGGATGGGCGCCATCTTGAAGAGTCATGCTGTATTCCCGCTTCAGTTTTCCGATGCCCGTGAACAACTTGGGATACTGCCGGCGAACGCACTCGGACAAAGCCTCATCTTTTTTTACTGCTCTGATTCTGTTGACAAGACCAAACTGCTCACAAGCCTGCAGTCCCAAGATCGCTTGACGGCCCTTCTTCACAACAAAGAATTCCACTAGTCGAGTGTCGGCGCCAATCCGAACCGGGAGGCATACCTTTCCCATGTGCACGATTTCATTCCCGCCGTAGCTGCGTAGTACAGCCCTGGCTGGCTCTGGCTGCTGCTTGGTTCCCAGGGCTTCAAACAGACCGCGCGGCAGCAGGTTGGCCTGCGCGCCGGTGTCGACTTTCAGCCGCACTTCCCGTCCCGAAATACGAGTCGCTACCTCCCAGTCGCGCGCATCAGCAGCGCTCGCTTTCTTGCATGCTGTAGATACGTGCAGCACGGTAACGTCGTCGTCGTCGTCCGGCCGCTCGGCAACCTCGTTAACATCCGCTGCTCTTGCTTTGCAGCAAACTGCGAAATGATTCTGCCTTCCGCACCTAGCACATTTTTTCCCATATGCTGGACACTCGCGAGGCCTATGCGAGCGGTTGCAGTAGCCGCATTTCTTTTCTTGGTGTCTCCCTTTGCCGTAACCCAGCGCGTCGTTCCTGTGCTGCTGATGCTTGTTTTTCTCTTCGCCCACTGCGTCGACGCTTTTGTCTTCACTGCACACTTTGCTTTGTGCGGCAGTGATTTCCTCAGCCTTTGCCCACTCGACGGCTGTGGTGAGTGTCAAGTCCTTTTTGGCTAGAAGCTTTTCCCTCAACGTCTTACTAGATGTGCCGTACACTATTTGGTCTCGCAGCATCGATTCCCGAAGGTTGTCAAAATTGCAGGTCTTGGATTTCAGTTGCAAGTCTCGATAGAATTGCTCGAACGGCTCACCTTCGGCTTGCGTGCGGTTCCGGAACACGTAGCGCTCGAACGTCTCATTGCTCTGAGGTAGGCAGTAGGCTTCAAAAGCTTGCACTAGCTTGTCGTAGTCCTTCTTGTCTTCAGCGGTAAGATCGAAGGTGTTGTAAACATCTATTGCCTCTTGACCGGCGAGGTGAAGCAAAATGGCGGCTTTCTGGGCGTTGCTGCGTTGTCGTCCTGGCTCTGTTGACTCAGTGGCGATGAAGTAGAACAGGACTTGTCGGGCTAGTTGGTTGATCATAATGCAAAAAAGACGAACTGCGCAACAAGAACACGGACGAAAGGGAGGCAGACACACACTAACGCAGACTTACAACTTTACTAAAGGAAGGAATACAAGGCAAATATATATAGCGATCCCCAACGCACTTCAAATCTGATCAATATGGCACGTGACAATCTGCCCAGGCGATAAACAGACCACACAAGAACCAACCGCTTACAAGATAATCTTATACCGGGCCGGCCCTTTCTATGAAAACAAAAAGCAAAGGAACGCTTAGCGACAGTGCACACTTGAGATTTACGCGTTCTGCAAAGTAAGGAAATTCATAACAAAAAACCACACCACTGTAGCCATCTGATACCACTGAAGCTCGAACCGCTTACAAGCGCAGGTGCTGACACCAAAACCAAGAGACGAAGCACTCCCCCTTTTGAAAGCAAACAAAACGGGAAACAAAAACAACCACATCGGTCATCGTCAAAAACAAAAAAACAGTGAAAAAAGGCACCAGGTCAAAAGGGTAAAAAAACCATGAATCAACTCAAGAAGCTACGTCACAAAAACAGTGAAAATAGGCACCGAGTCATTTAAAAAAACAAAAAGATGAAAGACGGGACAACAGTTTAAGACAACAACGGTTTTTTTTGCTTCTTGAGCTGATGCTCTCATTTCCAATTAAAAAGGTCCTTTAAACCCTGCAGAAGGCATGAATTGGCAAGTGCTAATAAGATGTTGCATGGTACTTGAACAATAGCGGCTACAATGACAAAGGTGAAGAAGTGCTGGAGTTAGAGGGAAATAAAAAAGGTTGGGGGTGCCCACATAACAACCTGAAATGGTTTTGGACAGGACTCCTAGTTAATTGCATTTGGAAGAGAAAGACAAGGTTTAATTTTGCAGTGTAAGCTTGCTTCTCTAGAATGAACAGAGAACGTTGCCTCACACTGCTTGGGTCACCTTCCTTGACCCCATGAAAAAAAAAAAAAAAGGATGCCTCTGGGAAACTATTTGCGGAATTTCCGCCCCCCGATTCAGAAGGGGAAGGGGGGGGGGGGGTGACGGCCTTTTCTTTGTCGGGCTCGGCGCGACGCACGATGGACAAGACGGCGAAAGGAAGGGGGCTGTCAGTGACGCATGTTCTGCGCTGTCATTAGGACGAGCTGCCCGGCCTCTCCGCGGCAGCTCCCCTTTGAACCCCCCGCCTGTTCAATCGGAGGCGGGCGACGGCGGGGTGGTGCTGAAAAGGAGCGCCCTTGGGGTCAAATGCCCCCCCCCCCCCCCCATGCCCCCCCCCCCCCCCCCCATAGAGACAGAGACGGCCGAGCGCTTTGAATCTCGCGTATTGTTCGCGCCCGAACCGAACAAGACGCGGCGCGCGGCTGAGACCAATTTGAGTCAAACCAGGTCCAGATGTGGCGGTGGCCAGCCGGTTTACCGGCTTCGGGCTAAGCCGCGCGCGAGCAACGCGCAATTCCCCTGGAAGGTCAAGACAAGCGGTCACGCGGGCACAGCGAAAGCGCCTCGCGACAGACGATCTGGCGACACAGCTAATTGAATACAGCGGGAGCGGCCGATCGTCAGCGAAAATCAGTCGCACGTGTGCGCGCGATATGCAGATATGCAGCTAGTGGTGCTCTTGTAGCGTGTTTCGTCTTTGTTATTGTTTGCATAGGTCGTGATCGCTTATGCATCTTTTTCGAACCTCAAACGTAGTACTTGCCCAGAAGATGGCACGATCAAAAATGGCAGATGGCAAATGGGGCAAAAAGAGAACATTAAAAAAATAATCGCTTCACTAGCAAGAAGGACAGTGGTAAACAGGCACGATAAAGCGCAAGCTTCACGAAGCCTGGTGAGAGGATCGGTGGTGAATCCTTCGATGTAGACGGCTCAAGTACAACTGGCTACGTCTCATCGACTTTTCTCTTCCCTGCAGCTTCATGCAAGATGTTGCTGGGAACAACATATCTAAAACACGTGCAGCAGGGGATTCCTCCTTTCTGTTTTGTTCATACGCTTCGATCAGTGATTTGATGCTCCCCTGCTCCACGTGTTTTATAAATACTGTCGAAAATCGTACTCGAATATAACAACTTCGAATTCATCAATCAACACTATTCACAAATTAACGGCACAGCCATGGGTACAAGGATGGCCCACACCTACGTCAACATCTTCATGCATAGTAATAAGTCTAAATTTTTGAAAGATTGTCCCATTAAGCCCACCCTATACAAACGCTACTTGGATGACATCTTTTTAATTTGGAATGACACACCTCGTCCACCCCAACATATCTTTCACTTACACGTGCGCCCACACCACAATTAACTTCCTAGATGTTGAGATTTTGGTAAACGAAAGCTCACTCACCACCAGTGTATATAGAAAACCGACGGACCGTCAACAATACGTACACTTCCAAAGCTGCCATCCTCGTCACTCTAAAACAAGCATCCCATACTCTCAGGCACATCGATCTAAAGGAATATTTTCCCAAGATGAAGACTTCGTAAAAAATTCCATACGCATGCAAGAAGTCCTCATTAAGCAGCGATACCCGTCGCCATTGCCGACGATGCCATTCAAAGGACATGTAAACCCAACCGAGAGCAAATACTGGAGTGACGTCGATACAGCGAGCAAACAGACCATCAGGCAAATCTCGTACTTCCCTTCACCAGTAACCCAGCCGCCTAACGTACGTAAACAAAATCTTCAAAAAACATTTCAACCTTCTTAAACAAAGCGAGCTAGCGCCTCGCCAAAATTTTCACTGCTCTCCCTCATGCAGTCTACAGACGACCGAAAAACATTCGAAACATTCTAATACACTCAGTCACATAAAGAGCCGGTTTTGGGGTGTCGACCTTGTGGAAAAAGTAGATTCCAGGTCTGCAAACACATTACAAACATCAAGCTGTGAAATAAGCACAGCTTCAGGATTCAAATGGAAAATTAATGACAACTCTGATTGAGATTTCTGCAACGTAATATACCTCCTAGGATGCAGTGTGTGCAGTACGCAGTACATTGGGCAGACCGTTAACTTTATACGAATTCGCTTTAATAACCACCGCGCGCATATTTTATCCCTACCTCCCCTTGTTAAAACACATATATTGAGAAAAACGACCCATTTGATGCAATTAAGTTAACAGTCCTACAGGGTGGTTTCCACAACAAAGAGATCTCGAGCAACGCGAGTCGTACTTTAGTTACAAATTTAATAACAATTCCTCACGGCATTAATGAAAGTCCGGGTGTATTGACCTCCATCGCCCCTTGCAGAGCCAATGCTGACCTTAGGAATTCCGGCGCGACAAACCTCGGTCGTTTGTCGCCAGCGGCATCTTTTTCAAGCTTCGCTGCCCGCTTACACAAAGCTCTGAATTCATCCCCCACCCCTGTCTTGCCAGTTCGACGCACCACCTTGCCGAGCGGGGTGCAATTGAAGAACCAAGAACCCTTGATGGGCACAAAAGAAAAATACTAGAAAAAGGAGAAAGAAATAAAGAGAAAAATAAAAACGCTTTGTCCCCTGCCGCCCAGCGAGCTTGCGCGGGAGGCCAGCCCGGGGGAAAAAAGGAATAACGAGGGGAGGGAGGGCATCCGGGCCCTCAAAGCAACAATAACAGACTTTGGCGGAGTCCCGGAGCAGATAAGAATCATAGATGCATGTACTGCCCGTGCCGCCGGCCAAAACGAGCAAACAAATAAACAATAAATTCAGACAGGGCAGGAGACGTTCCAGGAGCGTCTTCGGTACGAATAGTGAAGGCGGAATCAGCGGCGCAGTTAGCTTAACTACACACACGTGCACTGTGCATGAAACGCACACACAAAAGAAAAAGAAAAAAGGCGGCAAAACATACGAGTTCGCGAAAGTTTCCTGTGGGGGGGTAAAGGTGAATGGCAGGAGCATTTAATCAAGGGTTCTTGGTTCTTCAATTGCACCCCGCTCGACAAGGTGGTACGTCGAACTGGGAAGACAGGGGTGGGGGATGAATTAAGAGCTTTGTGTAAGCGGACGGGCAGCGAAGTTTGAAAAAGATGCCGCTGGCGACAAACGACCGAGGTTTGACGCGCCGGCACTCCTAAGGTCAGCACTGGCTCTGAAAGGGGCGATGGAGGTCAATAAACCCAGACTTTCATTAATGCCGTGAGGAATTGTTACAAATTTGTAAATAAAGTACGACTCCCGTTGCTCTCTTTGTTGTGGAACCCGCCCTGTAGGACTGTGAACTTAATTGCATCAAATGGGTCGTTTTTCTCATTAATATATGTGTTTTGACAAGGGGATGATGGGTAGGAATAAGATATTTACTTATGCAAGAGTGACTAGCTATGCGCAAAAATTTCCGTGTTTCAATTTTCAAAACTGCGAACTTTGACCGCAGCGTCCCGGACAAATAATTCCAACTCCCGACCGCGTTTTTAAATTCATTCTAAACGGGGTACGTGTTTACTGGTACCTGCAGTGGTCGGCTGCGCAACTATATATATAAGCTATCGCGTGCAGCGGTCATATTATAAAAGAAAATCCGCACAAAACAAAAATTACGCAGCAACGGGCTGTGGCGAATGATTGCGCGCAATATTTTTTCGCGGGTTAGTGAAACGAAGAGTTTTGTTTTAAATCACGAGAGTTGTATCAAAAGCCTTTATATGTCGTCATTAATTACGATAGGTACGACGACACAGTGAATAGGAGTTTATATAGACTGTCGTCCTTCAAAGACCCAATGCTTTTCTCCTCCAAAACGTCGTGTAGAACAAAACCGGACCGCCAAATTTTGACACGGTTGTACGAAATTTCTGCACTAACGAAAGCTATGAGTGTAGTCTCCTGCATGTAGAGAATGTAGAATACAAGGAAAAATTATAATATGTATGCTCTAGGTCAGGTTCATAGTCCTACAGCACTCGATTGTAAATGCAGGCACTCGACGGAGCGCTGATAGACGGGCGTGGTCACCTGTAGGCGCATTTGCGTGGCTTTGCATGGATAGTACGTGTTTAACCTCTCAGGTCTGCAAAAGCTGTATCGGGTCCGCCAGGCAGTGGCGATTATAATAAATGCACAACGAAGCGCGCCGTTCGAGCGCACTAAAATAATACACCAGCAGTTCAAGGATATCATATGTAACAAAAATATAGAAACGCGCATGCAGTGTGTGAAAGCGCGGCGCATCAGGTGCGCTTTTTGAACCCGCGCGCGCTGTCAAAAACGTGGGGAATTCCGAGAAAAATCTAGGGAAAATATGTCTCTTCCCAACCAAACATGACGTCATTAAAAGTCACGTGGCCATGACGTCACGTGACGTTTTAAAAGTGACGTCACATTTTGTTTGACCAATCAGCGTTTCCAGCCCACCTGCCCGCAAACGCTTGTTTTTATTGCCCGCTCACCGGAAGTGCCCGAGCACGTTGCCAGACTGGCTGGCGTGCACCGTACAGTTTTAGCGGTCACCGATACAGTTGGAGGTTAGAATAAAGAGTTCCTAGCAAGGAGCACCAACACGAACTGGAAGCTGCATTAACCTCTTCTTCGTCCTGTCCTTTCACGCGAGAGGCCACTTCGTCTTCCACTGCCACTTCGTCGTAACAATATTTATAAATATTTATTTTTAAAGACCTGTCACCATTTATTTTATGCGGACAACTGGGTGCTGTATGAGAAAATAAGTTTGACTGATGGTCAAATTAGGCTAAATAATGATTCTGCAAAAATAGTTTCCTGGTGTGAGAGGTGGAAAATGTCAATTAATTTTGAAAAAAAAAAACGTATTTATTAGAATAACACTTAAAACGAACACTCTTCTATATCCCTACCCTGCTAAAAATAATTTTCTTCTTGAAGTTACAGAATATAAGTATCTAGGCATATGGATTTCTGATAACCTCTCTTAAACCAAGCATGCCGATTATGTTTCAGCAAACGCTCTCTGAAAGCTTTTTTTACTTATGACGCTCGCTTAAGTTAGCGACCCCTGGTACACGCCTCCTTGCCTACAACACTATCATTAGACCAATCTTAGAATATGCAGTAATTATCTGGGATCCTTTTACAAAGGTAAACATAAATAAACATGAAAGAATACAAAAGAAAGCAGTAAGGTTTATATATAACACTTATGGGCGAGCATCAGTCAGTGACCTCCTCAAAAAAAGCGGCTTACCCTCTAATCCTAACAGAAATCGTATAAGTCGCCTAAAGTTATTTTTTTCAATTAATAATAATTTCAAAGTTGACACCTCCAATATCCTTACTTATTCCTCAGGGTATCAAACTAGAAATCGTCATTTTCTTTCTATAACACCATTAAATTCGCGAGTCAATTGTTTTAAATATTCTTTTTCCAAGGACCATCACTGATTGAAATAACCTCACAGATGATGTCTTCAGGCAGATATCATTGCATCTGTTTGAAGAGCACTTGAAATGATTGTTGTTGATGACCTTGCCGCAGTATTTTCTTGCTGGCTTTCTCTGCGCAATTCTGTTTTGTTTGTGTGTCTGTATTTTTGTATCTTAACACAATGTTTCCCACCTGCTATGATTTTGTGTACAGGATCACAGTATCCATAAATAAAAATAAATAAAAAACAACAAGGGCTTTAGAAGGGTTTAGAGTTCTACACAAATCTATACAGTAATAAATGTAATCAGAATAAATGTAATCAGAACATTAATGAGAGAGGCAGCAGCGCACTAAAATGGGACATCCCACGAGTAACAAAAGAGGAAGTAAAGAAACCCTTAGCAGCAATGGAAAGGGACAAAGCAGCTGCTAAGGATCAGGTAGCACCAGATCTGTTGACGGACGGAGGGGAGATTGTGCTAGAAAAACTAGCCACCTTGTATAATGCCTTACGACCTCGAGCGTATCAGAAGCTTGGAAGAGTGCTAACATTAACTTAATTCATAAGAAAGGGGACGTCAAGGACTTGAAAAATCGCACAGATCTGTTGCCTTCAAGGTATTTACTAAGCTAATAGCCAATGTAGGACAACCTTAGACATTAACCAACCAAATGATCAGGCCAGCTTTAGTAAAGGATACTCGACAATAGACCATATTCACACTCTCAATCAGGTACTATAGAAATGGGCAGAATATAACCAACCCTTATATATAGCATTCATTGATTACGAGAAAGGATTCGACTCAGTGGAGACCTCTGCAGTCATTGTGGAATCAGGGCATAGAAGAGTCTTAAATGAAAATACTTGAACATAATATAAAGACTGCACAGCCACCATAGTCCTTCATAAAGTCGGCAATAAAATTCCAATAAGGAAGGGCATCATGCAGGGAGGCACATCTCACCATTGCTATTCACCGCCTGTTTACAGGACATGTTCGAGGCCTAGAATGGGAACAGCTGGAGATAAGAGTTAATAGAGAATACCTAAGTAATTTGCGATTCACTGACAGCATTTCCTTGCTCAGTCACTCAGGAGATGAGCTGAAAAGCATGATTATTGATTTAGACAGGCAGAGCAGAATGGTGGGTATAAAAATTAATATGCAAAAAACCAAAGTAATGTTCAAGTTTCGCAAGGGACCAGCAACTGACAATTGGTAGCGAGGTGCTGGAACCAGTGAGCATAGGCTGCTTCAGTAGCCACCGGCACTGCTTATGCTTTATAATTTCTGCTTTGCCTGTTGCACGTTTTCAGTAGTCAGGATGGTACCAATACACTATACAACTTGCTTTAAGTAGAGCTACATTGCATTGCATGAAAGAAGGTTGATGCTGTAGCTGCGCCGATTTCGTGGCATGTCACGGCTTGATTAGTTTGTTGGCATCGAACACTCCATTGTGAGCCACTACCATTTAAGAGCTATGCAATGGAAGCTACTTTGCCAGTTTTGATGACCTACACTTCAGTGACGTTTAAAGACATTAAAGAACAAGAAATTGTTGTATCGAGGTCTGACTTTAAATACTGACAGTTCATGCGAAAAGCCTTAAAACGTTTTGGTAAATCACAGAATCATCAGTGAATAATCTAATTCTTGACATCACAGCTGGATAAGTTAATATATCAAAAAGATGTAATGGGCCTTATTGACAAGCGTATCACTAGAAAATTCTTTTTCCTTGAAAAATTAACATAGTTAACTGAAGCGAACTTCACTGAAATGATAGAAAACTTTGTATCATTGCAAAAATGTCTCGATGATTGTTTAGTTGCACTGAAGTTCAGAATCCGCCTGGGGTGAGAAACACAATCAAATCCCCTAGGAAATCTAAAAATATGCTATCAACTTGGAACCCCAAATGTAAGCATAAATAATAGTAATATTTATTCAGTACCCCATAAATTAAGTCTAGCGAGTTGAATTTCATACCGGTAGCCCTTACGAAAACTGGTGCTTAGAAACTATGTTCAGCAAGGTAGTTAATTATTTGTACATGTAGGCTATATTCTAGAAGTTCAAAAGACTTACTAGTGAGATTGGGTGATAAATGAGTACAGAGAATTATCCCCAGACTTGAATATTAGAATCAGGGGCCGTATTCCGAGTTTGTGTCATAATAAAAAGCGTCATAATCTGCCACAGCGGCCACACCTGATTGATCGAAACATCGGAAGCGGATGTGGTGGTTCAGATGCAGCGAAAAGGGTCAACGAAACCAACGTCGTGACGTCAAACACATAGCAGCACTAGCAGCAGATGGTCAAGGATAGCCAACAAGGCAGTGCGCTTTGAAGCAGAGCCAAAAGGCGATAAGATGAACATAAAATCCTTCCGACCGATTACCATAACATAAGTTATATATAGGCTGGCGATGCAGGCAGTGAAATTAAAAATGCAGTCATGGGTAGAAAGTAATAGAATACTCGGAGGACTTCAGAATGGGTTCAGAAGGGGTAGTAGGCGCTTAGATGGTAGCCTGTTCGTGCTTACCCAATGCATAGAAATAGCTAAGACGGAAAACAGACCTCTGTATTTAGCCTTCCTGGACAAGTGGTGCATACGACAACAATAACAGGGAACTCCTGTGGAATATATTAAAAGATGAAGGTATTGGTCATCAGGTAATTGATTTGCTACAGAAAATATATCGAGAAAATAAAGTTGAAGTAACATGGGAAGGGATTAAGAGTATGACAAGTGCCGAGGTGCACAAAGGATTAAGGCAAGGTTGTCCTCTATCACCGCTGTTGTTCATGCTTTATATGATAAGTATGGAAAGAAGGTTACAAGGAAGCAATCTAGGTTATGATCTGTCGCACAGATTAGGCGGAAAAGTTGTTGAGCAATGACTACCGGGTTTAATGTATGTGGACGATATTGTACTATTAGCAGATAGCCAGAAAGATTTGCAAGCTCTGGTTAATTGCTGTGGAGATGAAGGACACACTCTAGGTTTCAGTTTTAGCACAACTATGTCAGGTGTGGTGATTTTCTACGGTACAACTGATCAGGTGCTTACACAACATGGCCATGAAATACCCAGAGTGGCTGAATACAAATATCTCGGGGTATGGGTAAACAAAGGGCACAGGTACAGGGAAAGGCACTAACAGTATCTTATAGCAAAAGGGCGAAGAGGTGCCGGGATGATGAAACATGAGGCATTGTGGGGGTACAGCTGGTATGAAGTACTGAGAGGTATTTGGAAAGGAATAATGGTGCGGGGCTTACTTTCGGGAATGTGGTTCTGTGCTTAAGAAGTTTAGTCGTGATTAGAAGCAAATCAGAGAGCTGTTGGAAGATTAGCACTAGGTGCCTATGGGAAAACGACAAACGAGGCAGTACAGGGGGACATGGGCTGGGCATCGTTCGAAGCACGGGAAGCTCAGAGTAAAATTCTGTATCAAGAACGCCTAAGGAAATTGGACGATAATAGGTGGGCAGCTAAGGTATTTAAATAACTATACAGAAAGAGCGTTGACTCACAATGGCCGAAAAGAACTAGGAAGCTAAACAGCAAGTATGCCAGACACGAGGACAGAAAAAGAAAGAGCATTAAATAACAGGTTAAAAACGCCGAAGGTAAAAAATTGGACAAATTCAATGGAAAAGGAGCATAGTGTAGAATTATATAGATACTGGATAAGGGAGATCAAGAAGGAAGCATTTTATGATAACTCAAGAGGCATTGCCCTACTGTTTGAAGCTAGGTCAGAATGTCTTAATGCGCAGCAAAAAGAAATTTAACGAAGAAGATGATACATTCCTTGAATTGATCATTTCTTCTAATATCGAAGCATATTTTCTTGCTTCCCGTTTTCTCCCAGCTGATGTCACGAACAAATCTGCCTGGTCGAAGGCTTGCGACACTTCGCCTCCCATATTACTTCCCCGGCTGCCCCTATCGAAGACCACACTGACGTCTGTGATGCCAGCCTCAGCGCTGCCAACGAAAATCCAGCGCTGAAAAATACGCCGTGGCATATGCAAGTCGGACTCTAAGGCTGAGACGAAATATTCTGTCACTGAAAAGAAGTGTTTTGGCATTGTCTAGGCACTTCAGAAATTTTGGCCGTATACTGTGCCCATTCAATCTTGTTACCACGCTCTTTGCTCTGGTTATCTTCACTGAAAGACCCCACTGACTGTCTCGCCCACTGCCGCTTCAACTGCATCAATATATGATACCTGCGTCATCTATTGGACTGGGTGCAAGCTGATGCAGACGCTTTATCCTGCTCGCCTGCCTCCAGCTCGGTCTTGCCTTCCCTGTCTGTCGACGACATGCCTGCCCAGCAATGCAAAGGCTGGCGTCACGCATCGATCTCCTTCCCAACTCATTGGCCCATCGTCGTCAGACGCAGTGCTTTGCTCTTCGTGAGTCTCCTCTGCCGCGCGGCATGTATACTTTCGCCAGCAGGCATGCGCGCTCGTGTGCCTCATCCACCTACCATTCTATCACATCGGCATCGATCTCTATGGGCCTCTGACGTACATAGCAGCAGGTAATCATTGGATAATCGCGGCCCTCGATCACCTCACTCGCTACGCGGAAACCGCCGCCTCAACCGATATCACGCCCTGCCTTCTCCGCCACTTCATTTTGAGGCAGCAGGCACCTACTGTGAACTTCTATAAGGGCAAAGTCTTCTTATCTGAAGTTGCTGAAGCGCTCCTAAATGAATGTTACGCAGTCCACAGGGCCCCCAGCACTTACCACCCTCAAACCAAAGGGCTCACCGAGCGCTTCGATCGCACACTGGGTGATATGCTGTCCATGTACATTGCCTCCAGTCTCTCCAATTGGGATCGGATTCTACCAGTTGTTACATATGCCTACGACACCGCTGTTCGAGCAACCACCGGATTCTCATTTTTTCTCCTGTATGGTTGCGAGCCTTCGTCTGCACTTGGCATACAACTCGGTTTCAGAAGCTTCCAGGCACGCTGAACAGTGCCGTCAGCTGGCCCGTTCCCCGACTTCAGAAGAACAGTGCCCAAAGAAAGGCCGCAGGGACAACAGTCATCTTGCCCACACCTTCCCTCCCAGTGCTCAAGTCTGGCCCTAGGTATGTTCGACGCCAGCGGCCCTGTCCAGCAAGCAGGTTGCCAAATACCACGGGCCCTACTGCGTGATTGAACATACTTCCCTTGTCAACCAACTTGTTGAACCTTTAGCCTGCTCCAGCGACTTTCGCCACCATGGCTGCCACGATTGTCCACGTTGACTGCCTGACGCCATATTATGATCCCACTATCCTCTCATCGCCAGGGTGGCTCCCCTTTTCCTGCTGGTTAGATTGTACTGAAGTTGAGCCGAACGGCTAAAGCAGACTACAAGATGCCAAACCAGTAAACCACTGGTCTGTTTCTGACTGCTACCACTGTCTTAAATCCCGCTGTACACCAAGGTTGTGTACTAAGTTAAGCCTTAGTGGCCAGGAAGAAAGTAAAGTTTCGAAGAGGAGGACAGGAAAGCTGGAGAAGTGGATGGAAAAAGTAACTGCCCCGGTCAGGTCAGCCCGAGGGTGCAACTTATGGGAAAGTTCCTCTCTTCTTTTCTTTGCTTAAGGATTTGTGCAGTGGTGGGTACCCCATCCTTCTGCCTTTTTAGTTGTTCAGTATGGACGAGTATTCCTGAGGTACTGGCAGGGATTCCTCAAGGTTGTTGACGTTGGAGCGACTGCTGCAATGACCGGATCAGTCTGATACAGCAAGCTTAGCTGACGACAGCATCCAGCAGAGCCCTGGAATAGGGGCAACCGACCGTTGCGGAGATGGACTGATCTGAACCACATAAAAGCACTTGCGCTAGAGCTAAATACAGTTATTCTACCTATCTCTCCTCTTTTCGCTCTTAGTGGTGAGTGCTGTACACAAGTTATTTTCGCTTGAAAAATACCTTATTTGGCGGCTTTTCCGAGAGGATGATTAATAGAGCTGACATGTAATGGGAATCGTTTCGTTTTGTGAAAAATAATATTTACGAAAAACCACTCATGCCACCTTCAGACCTTTTGGTATCAGTGCGTGTGCAGCTGGCCTGCTTTTTCACTCCCCGAGATCCAGTGGTGGAGGACTAGGAGAGCGCCCGGTGTGCTCTTGGTCTGGCCGATGATGAGCTGTACAGCGTGCCGGTAGTGCAATGTGCGACCCGGAGCTCGTTTTGTGTACTTCACTCTCATCCTACAACAGCCCAAAAGGGCTAACAGTATTTTAAATAAATACCACAGCTGCGTTTGCTAACGCTTCCAGTCTCGATGTCTGCGCCGCGATTTACCTTGTGCACATTTTTGCTTTTTCGTATTCTTCCGGAAGCTCGTGTGCCAAAAGCCCCCCGTTTATGCAGGGATGTATGTCTACAATTTTAAACGTGCTGCCAAAAAACAAAACGCCGTCAATGAAGGAGAGGGTGAGCCCGCTTGTTATAACTTCAGAATGGCCGCGAAGAAGGGTCTGCCATTTCTCACAGCAGGATACGGCACCAGCTCGGAGAAGTGCAAGCAGCAAGCGGCAGCAGCTGTCTCACCTGAGTGGAACATCCTGAGCACCATCTTGCCTAGCAGTGTGCAGAACAGCCAGAAGCTGTGAGCGCAGTCCATCACGAGAGAAGCAAGGACACAGACAGTGGGGAACTCATTCCTTTACTATACATAATACATTAGACACTTTCAGATCTCTGTGTTACACTGCCAGTCAGAAAACAACACCATAAACACGGAAGACGTGGGTGACATGGTTAACGTACAGGGTGAGGTTTTAGTGTTTTACAGCTCGGATACAAGCACTCTTTCTCTTTGTTCCACATATCTTGGGAGGTGGTTGACGATGCGAACACAATTTCGGAGAGGTAGAAAAGAAGAGGCGCACGAACTCGTCCCTCATATTCTGCCGTCAAAGTGGCTTCCGAAGAAACACGTGCCGGCCAGAGTCACCGGGGCACATCCTTTGCAAAAACCCAGTGGAGGTTCCCAAGTTGAGCCCGGAGGCACTTCTTCCCTCCGTGCACAGAGGTCGTCCCGCTGCCGATAAAAGCATTAGCAAAGTAGAAATAGTTGTTAATGTGAGTGCTGTCGGTTCCCCGTTAGACTGTTGTGGGCATAACGCCGGAGCTGCCACAAGAGACATATGAAAGAGAGGCTGCGGTTCCTGGCGCGCTAGATGACCCCCCTTGCGGCGCGGTATGGCAGGCTACTGACACCACCAAGAAGGCCCCCAAATCGACGGCTGCAATAGGGCAGCGCATGGAAGACTTCACACTAGAGAGGCATCCATCTGCTTGGCACTTGGTGTAGTGGCACATGCAACGTCCAAATGTGAAGGCGCCAAAAACGCTGTGAGGCCATAAAGGACATGTTTCGCTGGACGGAAGAGTGGAGGACGCGTTGCCTCCTCGCCAACAGTGTGGGCTATTGCCGCCACATTAACGAGTGGAGCAAGACTGGTGTGGGTGCAACAGTGCTACGAGCTGAATCTGACTCTTCTCTGTCAGGTTCGCCCTTCTCAAATACTGCAAAGCCCTGGTTAGCCACGAAATGTAGGTGGATGGGAGTAGCCATCGGCTCAGCTCCAAGTGCAGCCGGGAGTATAACTTGAAACACCTCTTTTTTGTTTTTCGCAGTGCTCAAAAATAATTAACAAAATGCGAACGCTCCGGGAACTGGACTCGCAAACGGAAAAGGCTGGGAAGAAGTGAGACAGCAGCAAATGTACTGACTAACAGCTTTTCTTTGAAATAAGAGAAATAAATAGGCGCTGTAAGTGGAGGTCAAAGGCAAGAAAATTTTCAAAGCTGAAATGAAGCGCCAGAGATGGTACACGTCGCAAAGCTCAGTTATACAGCTGCACACACAGTGATAACCTGTTTTGGCGGAAAGAGGCCCGCTCCAATGAAGGCGCCAGCCACACACAAAGGCACACAGCGTTTGTTCGACATGGCACAGCAAACGCAAGCAAGGACAGATGACCGCCAGCGCACACACAGCGTGAGCCCCAGTCTCGCGACTCCGCTCAGGAGCAGAGGCGAACCCATGAAAACACTCCGGAAGTTTGGTAGCCTGGCTCAAGGGGTGTCGGGAAAAGGTTTTGGCCAGCGGAGAGCGAAAAACAGGAGAGCAGATTTTTAATGACTACCATGCTGGCCGACCGGCCGCGAGGCTCGTGCAACGGTGAGTTGTTAGTGTTGCCTCAGCCCCGTCGCTGGTGGGGAAGCCCGCTCCTCATTACCTTGCCGCACGCATAAGCAAGGAGGAGGAGGCTAATACACTAGATGGCGCTTGCGAGAAGACAGCAGCAGCGAGGAAGCCAGCCGAGCTCCAGCGGCCGGCAGGGCGCGAGCTACCCTAGATGGGCCGCGTGAAGTTGGCCGGGAAGAGACCTTTCTCGCCCGTTGACTCCTTGATGCCCATCAGCCAGCCTTCTTCCTGCAGAGAGAGAGAACATTTTAAATGAGCACCCAAGTGTGGCTCGGAACTCTATTGTGCCTCTTCATACAGCCAACTCGGCACCCGTGTGTACACCTGTTCCTGCACCCTAGTCATGTTCGCGCT
Organism: Amblyomma americanum; assembly: GCF_052857255.1. Taxonomy (NCBI): domain Eukaryota; kingdom Metazoa; phylum Arthropoda; class Arachnida; order Ixodida; family Ixodidae; genus Amblyomma; species Amblyomma americanum. Next base: position 199,703,007 of record NC_135502.1, read on the forward strand.
GCTTTAAAGGTGCTCTGAAAGTGGCTCTAGTAAACTTGCGGTATCGTACAGCAAAAATTTTTTTGATGCGCTCTGTAGAAGCTGAGTTATCTGTTGTCAAAATTTGAAATTTAATGCCTTTGTGTTTTTCCCTCAGCTCTTGTCACATTTAGCATGCTGAGAGAGGTCAGTGCTCCTCCGCTAACCCACCGCTGGAGGCGGAGCTTCCTAACCCACCAGAGCTACACAGCTTATTCGCCATGGTAGCTGCCTGATGTTTGAAAGAATCTAACCAATTGCCACCTCTGAACTGGTATACATAGGAGCAATGCAATGGAGGTGGGCGCGAGCATGAAAAAGACGCAGGAAAGGGCTCAACAACTTTCGCATCTGATTCTGGGTTCTATGCTGCACGTAGGTGTGTATTATTTAGCTCAGGTATTTATGACAACACAATGCAGTGATTGAGTGAGTCGATGCACTGTCCTCTCAGACCCCCCCAAAGGATTATCAGAAGCCCTCTAGAGAGCCCCTCTAAGGATTATCAGAAGTTAGACGTGGGCTAGTTCGTGCATTGAAAGACAAAGATGAAAGATAATACCAGCACATGTAGTAGCGCTGCTTTCATTTGTACCTTTCAAGAATGAACAGCCACCAAGTTGCCCGAGCTTCTACATTCTTAAAGGAGAAACTCTGTTCGCAGTCAAAGAAAAATTCACCCCGTTTCGAAGCTAGACCAAGAACAGCTAGCATCCCAGTCAGTAAGAACTCAATTCAACTGCCGCTTGCCAGTGCCTCTTCTCAACGTCTGTGCAAGACAACATCACCCTAGATGCACAATTGCGTCCTCTCAACGGCACAGCCCCATAGGACAGACGGATGGATGGTAGGAGCACCTTCTTTAAAACAGAGTCATGGTTGGCACCACCAAGCATTCTCAGAATTTTCAATGCGTGAGCATTAAAAATTCCTCGGTCGGCAGGTGGCAAAGCGGAGAGAGGTGTGAAAATTGAGTTCAGTGCCTCAAAGGTGTCTGTCTGGCCGGCATGAATATCAGGATGTACACTCAGGAAAAATGGTGTAGAACTGTCTCTTCAGACTTACCACATAGTTTATGTGTATCATCTTCCTTATTAACAGCCGCCACACTGGCTCAGTCGTTATGGTGCTCGTTATCCCAACCGTGGCGTAGCATTTCGATGGAGGCGAAATGCTAGAGGCCTGGGTACTATGCAATACTGGTGCATGCTAAAGAATTCCAGGTGGTCGAAATTATCCGGGGCCCTCCACTACAGCGTCCTTTATAGCTCAAGTCACTTTCGGATATTAAACCCCATAAACCGAACAAAGCCAAACCTCCTTGATTAATGCTTTTGTCCCTGCTGCAGTGGCTCAGTAGCTTTAGTGTTCAGCTGCTGATCCAAATGTTGTGGGTTATTCAATCCCGGCCACATTGCCCTTATTTCAAAGGAGGCAAAATACAAAAACGCCCGAGTGCTATGCAAGAGCAGAAGCAGTTCCGGCCGCGTGCACACAGATTGAGCCATTTTTTTTTTCACCTAAATAAGCACCTAGATAGTGTGTTGACTTTTTACCGTAGCTGCTACTGCCGCATTTGTGTTGCCTTCATTCTTCTGTATTTTCGTGCTGTTAAAGTTACTGCACGCATTCTTGTTTGCTTATCTCCCCTTTTATCTCCCATTCCGGTGGAAAAGTCTGGCAAGCAAGAACTTTCAGAATTATTAAAAGAACTTAAAAATGAACTGAAGAATGAATTTAAAGAGCTGCGTGAATGTCTTGGTCAGACACTTTTCCCAAGCATTTTACCCCATGAAAACCGAGCAGCAGGCTGGAGATAGGCTTGTACCCATTACAAAAGTGATGGATACTTGGCAGCACTAGAACCACACCGCAGGAAATGAGACTGCTGGCACCTACACATGAGCCATGGCTTCCAAGATTGAGCATCAAGGCAGGGCTTTCCTAAATTTGCCTGAGTCCTACTGCGTCATCCAGTCTTAGAGGCCATGTACAAGCATTATGAACGCCATCGCAAAAATGGATCATGCCGTGGTGTTGAACCTTCATCCCCGTCATGCTTTTCATGGCAGCCCGGTGCGTGGCACTGGTGTGGGCCATTTTTAGAACATTCGTCGAAGAAAAATATGGCGAGCCTTATTCAAACCTTGTGGCATTATTCGAAAACTATCCTAAAAGTTTAAAAGACATTCGATTCGTTTTGAATAATTTTGAAAATACACCACTTGATTCATTAGAGCAATCAAATAGAAGAATATTTGATTCGCTATTCGAAATTTTTGAATATTTGCATACCCCTACCAATTCGCCACTGGAAAGGCCTTGATCTGAAAAGAGTGGAGAGAAGTGATCCTAATCTGCGACTGGGATTCACCAATAGATTCTGAGATGCTAGTTACCCATTCAGAAAGCTGTGAGATGAAAGGCGTGCCTGCGGTCCCAGCTCAGCAAGGATGGGCACACAAGAAGAGCTGAGAAACGACACTCACCTGCTCTTCTGGGTCGTCGTACTCGATAACTCGAATGATCTCGCCGCTTTCAAAGTTCAGTTCGTCCACGTCTTCGGCCGTGTATTTGTACGTCGCGCGCACCTGGGAGCCAAGGAGCAACAAGTTATCCAGTGCCATGTACATTGCTGACAGGGTGTCACATACAACGAATGCTTTTTGTGTGGTAGGCATAAGCAAGCCTTCCAGTTCAACGTCTAAAGAATTTTCATTCCTGCAGGGGCTTATGTGGGAAGCAGCAGAAGTTTACAGCTCTGATGTCTCCGGGTTGTGAACGATGCTTTATTTTTCTCCTGTCAGATTTGTATGGTAGACTCAGTTTTTAATTATTATACCCTAGTTTTATTATTGTTTTTTTCCATAGTCCGGGTTGGTTTCAGTAAAAACTTTTATCAAAGTCAAACCTTGTTAAACGAACATGGATATTATGAATCATTGGCTACATGGAAGTGTTCCTAAATATTTTAAACAAAAACATGCATTTAATACTTTATATATTGAATGCAGTTTCCATAAAATGAACACCCTGAACTGCCGAGCACCAAGCTGTGCTCGCTCGGATGGCAGGTGGCAAGTGTTCGCACCATGGTTCATGCTTCATCTTGCATTAGCTGGTAGCCAGGTGGTGGGCACCCGTCTGCGCCTCTCGCATCCGGAACCAGCAACACAGTTGGTTGTTGTAGCTTTCCAGCAGCCATCCTCTGCTTACGTCGATTGTCATGGAGCAGAAGTGGTGAAAACAGCGGTAGCATTTGCCCTTGCTTCTAGTTTTTTAACTCGACACCGCTGTAATGTCAGGAAAGCCACCCCAGCTGGCACCTGACACTATGTCGCTGCACGCTGCACCGTTTCATGGGAATGCCAGCCTGACAGGCAGTTGACGTCAGAATGACTGTGATGTCAAACTCTTGGAGCTATAAGCTTACCCGAGCGAGGCAGCCAGATGCGTGTTTCAAGTTGGAAAGCCAGTAGAGTGCATGATGGTCAGTCATAATTTTGAAAGGCGTACCATATGAGCGCTTAGAAAACATAGCACAAAAAGGACACGGACGACACAGAAGTGGACAGGACAGGCGCTAAGTTGCAACTTCATATTTCGAAAAGCCACCACGTCTAATATATAGGAGCCGATCACCACCATCAAGCGATGAGCATGCGCAAAGAAGAGCACAATCAGGATTACAGCGTGAGAAAAATAAGCAAAAAATTTTTACGATAAAATAACAAAATGATAGCACGGTGCCGGGGGAACACTGAAAGAAAAGAGACATCGTGTACTGAAACTTACTGCAAAAAGCGCTTTACAAGCTTGTCAAGGTTAAGAACCAAACAAATAACGCGGCAAAAAAGGGAGATAAACAGATCGACTAAAAGATGAGGGGAGTGTACAAGGCTCCACACTGAGACAAGCACGTGGTGAAGAAAGACAGAATGACAATGGGGAAACTACATTTATGGGCATGGCAATGGAAGTAAAAGATAGCAGAAATTTAGGCCAAAACCAGATAAGGGCTGTGATACTATACATAATCAAATGAAAAAATTGAAAAAGTTTGAAACTAGGAAACAATGAAATATATGTATATGAAAAATACAGAAAGACCTAAACAGAAAAAGGATAAAACCAGAAGTATAAAACACGAGTGTAGAGGGCTCCACGCTAAAACAACGAGGGGGGGATGCAAATATGAGAAAGGAAATAACAACTGAAGTAAAAGTCAATAAAATGCCAAGGAATAGAAGCAGCAGGAAAACCCAAAGGAAGAGCGGAACCGTTCCAGTTCACAACACCATAAATATTCTTGACACATGGTTCACACCTACAGATAGCCATCAAGGAATTCAACTTCACTGTCCAGTAATTGAATAGAAGGTGCGCTGACGCACTTTTTCCCAGCTTTTCTTATAAAATACGCCTCCATGACTTCACGCTCCGTTTTTCCTTTAGCTGATGTTAAGAATTCTGTTTTATCTATTTTTGGATAGCATCCACTCTTTAGCTCTGTGTCACATGCTTTGCAATGGTCGGCCAGGTTACTTCCTGATTTGTTGCGTATGCATAATCTATGTTCTCTGGCCCTGTCATTGAAGCATCTTCCTGTCTGCCCAATGTAATGACGCCCGCAACTGATAGGAATTCTGTACACAACGTTCGCCTTGCATTCCGTAAACTTTGTTTGATGTTTCGTCGTGCAGTCATCTCGTTTTACCATTTTCTTAGTGCAGACCTTGGAAAGCTTACATGGGGCAGAGAAAACTACTTGTACATTATAATGCGCTGCCAGCTTCTTGAAATTATGTGAAAACCAATGATAATATGGTATTACCTGGACAGGAGTCTTGCCTTTTATCTCTTCACTCCCCTGCTCACTACAAGAAGCCTTGGGGGCTTTCAGCTTTTGCAGAAGGCTTTCACACACTGCCAGTAGAAGGACTACGGGGAATCCAGCCTCCTGCAGGCGCCTGAATTGCTCATGGATGCTGGCGGCCATACGGTGCGTGCAGGATTTTGTAGCTGCTCCGTGGAGACATGAAGACACGATACCCCGCTTAACAACTTTAGAGTGCGCGCTGTCAAAGCGTAACAGACGTTTTTTGGTTCGTGGATGGTACATCCAGCAGATATTAAGGTTGGTGAAATCTAATTCAATATCTAAGAACTGAATAGCCATCAAGGAATGAATTCCTTGATGGCTATCTGTAGGTGTGAACCATGTGTCAAGAATGGTTATGGTGTTGTGAACTGGAACGGTTCCGCTTTTCCTTTGGGTTTTCCTGCTGCTTGTATTCCTTGGCATTTTATTGACTTTTACTTCAGTTGTTATTTCCTTTCTCATATTTGCATCCCCCCCTCGTTGTTTTAGCGTGGAGCCCTCTACACTCGTGTTTTATACTTCTGGTTTTATCCTTTTTCTGTTTAGGTCTTTCTGTATTTTTCATATACATATTTCATATACATATTTCATTGTTTCCTAGTTTCAAACTTTTTCAATTTTTTCATTTGATTATGTATAGTATCACAGCCCTTATCTGGTTTTGGCCTAAATTTCTGCTATCTTTTACTTCCATTGCCATGCCCATAAATGTAGTTTCCCCATTGTCATTCTGTCTTTCTTCACCACGTGCTTGTCTCAGTGTGGAGCCTTGTACACTCCCCTCATCTTTTAGTCGATCTGTTTATCTCCCTTTTTTGCCGCGTTATTTGTTTGGTTCTTAACCTTGACAAGCTTGTAAAGCGCTTTTTGCAGTAAGTTTCAGTACACGATGTCTCTTTTCTTTCAGTGTTCCCCCGGCACCGTGCTATCATTTTGTTATTTTATCGTAAAAATTTTTTGCTTATTTTTCTCACGCTGTAATCCTGATTGTGCTCTTCTTTGCGCATGCTCATCGCTTGATGGTGGTGATCGGCTCCTATATATTAGACGTGGTGGCTTTTCGAAATATAAAGTTGCAAGTTAGCGCCTGTCCTGTCCACTTCTGTGTCGTCCGTGTCCTTTTTGCACTATGTTTTCTAAGAACTGTTACCAACTAGCCCAAACCAAGCTACTGTACCATATGAGTACAGGCGGAATTTCGACGTGGCCCACACTATTACAAGGCATGGAATAATTGGCTCCTGCTTTTGATAAAGAGTGGCTGCCGTACAGTACTACTCTCTCGCGGCCTTGCTGCTTCTGGATGAGAACGGCGCCTAACCCCACGCTGCTTGGGCCTGCATGATTTTCAGTTACGGTGTTTTCGTTGATACAAGCACGAGCGATGACTGCAAGCAATACTGAAGTTCCTAGAACGCCTTATTTTGCAGTGCTTTCTGGAACGACACATCCGGATTCATTAGCGGCAGTAAGGGTTCGGTAATGCATGAAAAGTTCTTTACAAATCATCAGTAATACATGCATAGCCCCAGGAATCAGCACACAGCTGTCTTGTCGATTGGCTGTGGAAACTGCACAATAGTGGCGGTTTTCTGCGAGTCCGGTTGTTTTCCATCGTTGCTTCCGATGTGGTCCAAAACAGCAGCTGCTTGTAAGTGAAATGATGTTTTTCTGGCTTCAGCGTGAGCCCTTATCACTTGATTGCCTCTAGCATGTTTCGAAGCCATTGCCAAAGGTCATGGAGAACACAACGATGTCATCTAAGCATATGTGACGTATTTGGCACTTGTGGCCTGCTAGTACTGTGTCCACTGCACACTGGAATGTTGCTGGGGCAGAACAAAGCCCAATGGCGTTACCTACAGAACTCATAGAGGCCATCCCGCGTTATCAAGGTGGTCTTTTCATGGCCCCTGTTGTATCGTAGTAACGATAATTAGCAATGAAACAGTACACGTAGCATACGGTCGAGCCAATCTGTATTCTCCTACTTCGTCGTCTTCTCTCCCCCCATGCGCGCGAGTGCGTGCAGCGCACTTGCCACACTTCATCTTTATCACATTTCCGCCGCACTTAAAAAAAACAAAATGTCTAGCGGATGTCATAGTCTTTGAACCATGCGGGCCGCTTCTTTTTGCGAGTACTTCGGCGAGGCGGCGCAGGAGGTGAAGCCGCAGTTGCCGCTGTGGATTTACTACACGAGGGTTGAGGAGTGGCTGCCGATTCCGGAGCGGGCGGAATGGCTGGCATCATATGGATTGAAGGCGCGTCCGAAGAAGGACCCTGGACCACGGTTCCGGACTGTGGACTGGGCGGCGGCATTCGGTTGCCGTCGATAGGCGGCGAAATATCAGCGAAAAGGGCCGCTGGAGCTGAGGAGGACAGTTGCTGCTGAACTACTTCTGGGCAAACCGCAGAAAACTTGGACGAGTGCCACACTCGCCCATCATCCAGCAGATAAGATGCAGGTCCACGCTGCTCCACAACCTTCCGAGGCTCCGAAAACCGAGCTGACAGTTTGCCTCACACATTTGGTTTGCGGACACGCACGTACTGGCCAATCTGAAAGTCACGACACTGGGCGCCACTCCGCTGGTCCGCATAAAGCTGGTATTGCGCTTGCTTCTCGTCAAGCCTCTGCCGCAAAAGCTTAAGCGCTTTTGTCGGATCCATTGAGAAGGACTGATCCGGCAGTCCTACGACGTTAAGTCTTGTGCGGGGCAACCGGCCATGAAGTAGGACAGCTGGTGCAATTCCTGTCGTGGCATGGGGCGTACAGCGGTAGACACCGAGGTAGTCCACAATCGCTGTACGTAGGTCGTGTCGCTCGCACAGAGCTAGCTGAACGTAGGACTTAAGCACTCGATTGAATCGTTCAACGAGTCCATTAGCTTGGGGATGGTACACTGAAGAGTAGCAATGGCGTATCCCCCGTTCGCGGAGGAAAGTTTGCATGGCCATCGATGAAAATTGAGGTCCGTGGTAAGAGACAATCTCTTGAGGGTAACCCTCAAGAGCAAAGAGGCCAAGCAGGAATTCTTGAACGGTTTGAGTTGTGATGGCATCAGCGAAGACAACTTCTGGCCACTTACTGTAATAATCCATGAGAGTAATCGCGAAGCGGCAGCCACTGGGAGCTTGGTCGAAAGGCCCCACGATATCAATGGCAACCTTATCCCAAGGTTTCTCTGGGAAGGCGACAGGTTGCAGAGGAGCTGCCACCGGACGAGCCGATTTGTCACAGGACTGGCACACGACGCATGTCCGTACCATTTCTTCGACGTGCTCGTCCATTCGCGGCCACCAGTAGAGCTCTCGCAGTCGACTTTTCGTGCGGCTGATCCCGGGGTGTGACTCGTGCGCGATGTCCATGAGGCGTCGTCGCAAACTTTCGGGAACGACGAGCCTGTCACCTCGGTACAAGACGCCTTGCACGACGGACAGCTCCGAGCGCAGGAGATAGTACGGCCTAAGGTTCTCCGGTAGGGATTTCTTGTCTGGCCATGTCGCCGATGTAAACTGAATGGCTTGAGCAACTGCCGCGTCGCTGATGGTTGCCTCTTGAAGCTCTTGTAGAGTCACGGCTGGCGATAGCAGGCAGACGAAGTCGTCGTCACTGGCGTCGAACTCACTGGGCTCACTGCACGATGTGGTCGGTAAGGGAAGGCGAGACAGAGTATCCGCAACAGAGTTGTCATTGCCTTTGCGGTACTCTACAGTGTAGTTGTAGCACAACAGGCGAGCCGACCAACGTGAAATTCGCAACGGCCGATGGCCCGTTCCTTTCGTCGACAGCAAAATGACAAGTGCACTGTGGTCGGTGCGTAGAACAAAAGGCCGGCCCCACAAATACACGTGCCACCGTTCGCACGCCCAAACGCAAGCTAGGGCCTCACGTTCACCAACAGAGTACTTTCTTTCTTGGGGTGTCAAGGTACGGGAGGCAAACGCAACAGTTTGCAGGGAATGGCCGTTGTCTTGCTGAAGCACTGCCCCAAGGCCATATCCGGAAGCGTCAGTCGTTACGACCACGGGAAGGGCAGGATCAAAAAAATGCAACACGTCACATGACGTCAACATGGACTTCAGTAGTTTGAAGCTTGAATCCGCAGCAGCAGTCCAAGTGAAGGCGGAGTCGCTGCCTCGAAGTAGGGCGCGCATAGGCTCAACGACGTCGGAGTAATGCGGGATAAACTTGGAGTAGGAACCCGCAAGTCCAAGGAGGGAGCGAAGCTCGCTGATGTTAGATGGAGTCGGAGCCTTCGTAATCGCCTCGATGGCAGAAGAAAGCGGAAACAGTCCTTCACCGCTGACAACATGCCCCAAGAAAGTGAGCTTCGGAACATCGAAGACACATTTGTGGTTGAGCTTGAGTCCGGCTTGGGACAGGCGCTCGAGAACAGCACGAAGGTTGGTCAGGTGCTCCTGTCGGGAGGTGCCATGGACTATGATGTCGTTGATGTAGAAGAGGACACCTTTGCACCCTTTTAAAATCAAGTGCGTCATCTTCTGAAAAGCCGAAGGCGCCGAAGCAAGGCCGAAACACACTCGTTTGAAGCGGAAGAGGCCATCATGGGTAATGAATGTGGTCAATTCCCGACTCTCAGAGCTAAGTGGTACTTGATGGTAAGCCGAGGCAAGGTCCAACTTCGAAAAACACTGTGACCCGGCCAAGCTATGTAGAAGTTCTTCCATTTGAGGCAAAGGAAAACTGTCGACCACAATAGCCTTGTTCGGCTCACGCAAATCGACGCACATTCGGATGGAGCCATCTTTTTTCCGAGCTACGACTATGGGTGAAATCCACTTGGAAGCGTCGACCCGTTCAATGATGTCTTGAGCTTCAAGCTTCTGGAGTTCCTCGGACACCTGCTGACGAATGGCAAACGGCAGCCGTCGGAGCTTGCAAGCAACAGGAGAAATGGAATCCTGCACTCTGACTTTGTGCACGTAGCCACGAGCAACTCCGAGTTCCTTGGAGAAGAGATGTTCGAAGTGTGGATGTAGCTCAGGAGGTAACAGAGGCGTATCAGGTGTCAAGGAAAGACATTCCAACGATGCACCTTTGATCTTCATTTGTAGAGCGGCAATGGAATCCAGGCCCAGCAGCGTTGTGCCTCCCGAGACAACGTACAACAGGATGCAGGCGGTACGGTCGTGGAAGTTTGCTGAGGCAACAAAACACCCTTGGACTATAATCTGAGACTTAGAATAGTCCAATAGTTGAACTGCAGTTGATTTAAGCGGGAAACATTTAGCGAAGAATCGGTGGTATAGATCTTCAGAAATAATTGACACAGATGAGCCGGTGTCAATCAGGAAGCGGATGAACTTGCCTTCAATCAGGACTGAGGCGAAAATTCCGTTTTTTTGACTTTCAACATTGAGAATAGACGCACTGCTGGAGCCATCCGGCATCGACGATGTGTCAGCAGTATCTGCAACTTGCTGAACTTGAACAGGACGGTCGGACGACTTGCAGAGAGAGTCGAAATGGCCCACCTTGCCGCACCGACGACACTTGCGGTTGCGGGCTCGGCATGCAGGGTTGTTCGCTAGGTGAGTTGTAGAACCGCAGCGGTAGCACATGCGCTCTGGTATTGCAGCAGCAGGTTGTGATGGTTGGCTTTGGCACTTGCAGCAATGGGCCTGAGGTGGTGTTTGTCTCGATCCGCGCTCGCATCTCACACGATGTACTGGAGCGTCCTCCTCAGCCAATTCCCTGGCTTCCCGGGAAGCTTGCTCACACTGTCGAGCAAGGAGCATGGCGCGCGACAGAGTCAAGGAGGAGCCTTCCATGAGTAGGCGCTCACGCAGATGGCAACTCGAGGTCTTCTCCATCAGCTGGTCCCTGATCATATCGTCCGCCATGGTCCCAAACCCGCAGTCGCCGACAAGGCTGCGAAGGACAGCGACGTACTCATCGGTTGTCTCTCCTGGAGCCTGAACTCGACGGCGAAAGCGATGACGTGCGGCGATTACATTCACGGATGATTTGTAATGCTCCAACAGGATAGATATCACAGCATCAAATTCGTCAAGGCGGGGCGGGGCGCCTCGTCACCGGAGTGTGAAGCTGCAGCTGTAGGCGCTAGAGTGGACGACGGCGGCGCCAATGTATAAAAAATGCGCTGACCTTCCAGTCCGAGGCAATTTAGCAGGATGGCCTTACGCCTGTCCACGCCCAGAGTAGAGGCAACAGAGGCCAGTATGTAATTCCGGAACGCCAGCTCCCATTGCTCCCATGGAAGGGCAGGACGACCAGGAGTCGGCAGGAAGGGTGGTGGTGGCTGAAGCCTAGAAAAGCTCATGACGGATGGTGAGCAGGCCACGTGAAGGTCCCGAATCAAAACAGCATCCTCGTCGCCAAAATATGTTGTATCGTAGTAACGATAATTAGCAATGAAACAGTACACATAGCATACATTAAAGCTGCGAACTGGGCGAGTTGGTATTGATTCATATGGGACTAACTTTCACGATGGGACTAACTTTCACGACTGAACTTCCTAAACAAGATGTACTTCAATTTCTGGACTTAAGACTGTTGTTGGAAGAGCGTCATGTGTGTTGGGAATATTTCCCTCGCTCTACCAAGTCTTTTCTAAATTACCAATCAAGCCACACAAAACTGGTAAAAAATGGCATTGTTTTTTCTAGCCTGAAATCTGCCATGAACAAGTCATGTCTTGAAAGAATCAATGAAAGTATTTTGCGTCAAGTTGGCCGATTAAAATCTAGTGTTTACCCTTCTCATGTGATTTCCAGGGAATGCGATAAGCTTCTTAGATGGATCAAGAGCGGGGATAAGCCAAAAAGGGAAAAAAAGAAGTTTGTGGTGGTGCCTTACACGCATGGTGTGGGACATGGTTTGAAGAATGTTGCGGCGAGATACGATGTTGATGTGGTCTTTTCAGCGCCTAAAAAACTTAAAGGTGTTTGCAGGCAGGTGGAAGAGAAGGCTAAGGCTACAACCGCGAAGAAAAAGACTGGGGGTTGTCAGACCAACCATAAGAGCCCTTTTGTGCCCTGTAATGTGGGGGTTGTCTACAGGATTCCGTGCACTTGCGGGTTGAGTTATATTGGCCAGACAGGACGTTGCATCAACGCTCGTCTTAGTGAGCACCACAGGTCCCGAGATAATGGGTCTTCTTGTAACCTTGCCCGCCACTGGAGAGAAGGTACTTGCACCCCTCTGTTGTCTAACACCGTCATCCTAGGAAAACATAATGACAGCCTAACGCGGGAAATTTTGGAGGCTTTTCACATCCGCTTGGAACCTGATAGCTGTATTAGTGATCCTTCTGTCACACTAACTGATAAAGAGATGATGTTTTTATCCGGCCAAGATGTGTAGTCTCGCGCTCGTGCTGATTGTCACCTTTGTGGGCATGATTAGCAGCTTTGTGTCGTTTTTCTTTTGGTTTTTCCCTCTTGTTTGTGTTTGGCGTTCTTAGTATTTAAGATGCTTGGACGTGAAATTAAATCTAGTTGCGAGTCAGCGCTTGTGGTGTCCTTTCTTCGTTGTGTCCCGTTGTTTTATTGCGCTGTTCAAATATGACACATAGCATACGGTCGAGCCGATCTGTATTCTCCTACTTCGTCGTCTTCTCTCCCCCCATGCGCGCGAGTGCGTACAGCGCACTTGCCACACTTCATCTTTATCACAGCCCCTTTCATCGACCTGCATTTGCCAATACGCACTCTTCATGTCCATGGACGAGAAATATTTGGCGCCTTAGAGGCGGTCTAGGCCTCGTCGATTCAGAGAAGCGGGTAGAAATTTTTCCTGGTTACATTGTTCAATTGGCGGTAATCGACACAAAGCACTAGGATGACAGGGGCTCTTCAATGGCTGGATGACATCGTCACACAGCATTTCCTCTACTTGGTCCCGGATGGCTTGGCGTTCACGCGGCGACACAAAGCAGGGGCTCTGGCAGAGAGGTCGGGAAAGCTGGCCGGTCACAATGTGATGTTTGGCAATCGGTGTTTGTCCGACCTTCAGCGATGACGAGAAGCACTCACTGTAGCTTCGAAGCAGACTGTGGATCTGATCTTGTCTGTTCTGGGGCATGTCTGGGTTTATGTCGAAGACAGGGGTGTCACCTTCCCTAGGTCTATCTTCTGGGATTTGACTGGATAGGGAGAAGGCATCACGAATGTATGATAGTTCATCTAAAAGATCAGTCGTCATTCTTCTGTTGATATGCCGATATTCTGTGCCCAAGTTACAGCAGCTAGCAGCATTTCAGCTTGGCCACTGCCAAAATGGGCGATGCCTCTTGTGATACCAATTCCTCACTCTAGGACCAACTCCGTGTTTCTCTCGAAGATGGCTTCCATGTTCCTGGCTTCTCTACAATTGTACAACACTTGAGTAGGGTGGGGCGCTCACTTGTTCATCCAGGACACCAGGGGCAACGTGATGCTCCAGGGTCTCATTGATCGAAAGCATGATGAGCTTGGATCAAATAGCATCATAGCATATTGGGTGAGTTGGTATTGCATCTTAAGGAATGAAACAGCGCAACTAAAACGAAGGACAAGAAAAAGACATGGACACGCGCTATCCGTGTTTCTCTTTTTCTTGTCCTTCGTTTTAGTTGCGCTGTTTCGTTCCTTAAGACCCAATAGCATGTCGTGGGAACATTGCTGCAGCAGTACGAAAGTTGCAGGATAGGAATGTCCACTGACGGTCAGTGGTGCTGTGCATTGTCCCTATGGCTTAAGGTGGCCTCCTGCGATGCTGATTTGTGGCTGTTCCAAGCGGCCATGACTTTCTTCAGCTGCACGCCGAATGTTCATCACTGAATAAGCAGCTCCTGTGTTAACTAGAGCGGTAGCTTTACAGCCATCGATAGCCGCTTCCAAGTCGGATGTATTCGCACTCAATTGAGATGCACGTCATCTTCAGCGTGGAGGCACAGCTTCTTTGGGTTTGTGAATTGATTGGGGGTAAGGTGTCTAGTCGAAGCTTTTCTGGGTTTCGGTGTCATTCTGAAGGCAGTTTGCATCGTGGTCAAGGTTGTCATTGAATGCTTCACTGTATACTGGAATATATCTATGGCAACTGCATAGCTACCATAGTCCTCCATATAGTCAGCAATAAAATTCCAATAAGGAAGGGTGTGAGACAGGGAGACACAATCTCGCCAATGCTATTCACTACCTGTTTACAGGATGCATTCCGATGCCTTGATTGCGAACAGTTGGGGATTCAGATTCAGATTCAGATTTATTTCAACAACACTTGGTTGCCGAGGAGGCGAACAAAAAGGCAATCAAAAGTTGCCTGACGAAGCGTCCGCCCCCTTTACACTCTACAACTGAGCAGTGGGCAGGTTTAACCAAAGAAAAACAGATCATAACACCAAAGAGACATTGCATATAACATTATACACGAAAACATAAAAAAACAGCACATATTCATTTAAGGTACACAATTAAGAAATGCTGTAAAAAGTATATTCGCGAGTCAACATTGTTACACAAAATTGCACATAAAATACAAATATCGGTGTGACTGAATATAACAAAAGGAAAGAAGAGCTTAACTATGCCGGCCAAAGTAAGGTTTTCTTTTCTAATAAAAACATGGATTTTTCTTTTTTTTTAATATAGGGCAGATATGTGCAGAAAAAGTAAGCCATTGCTATGTCACAAAAAGAAATGGGTTAACTTTTTGCTAAATGCTTTCGTGGAACGACTGTTGTGAATGGTTTCTATAATACCCGGGTACTTATTTAGAAGATCAGCGATTCGATATTTTAGCGTTTGTGTACCGTAGTTCGTACGCACTAGTTCTTTTCTACAGGTCATATGCCGAAGGTTATGGTCGTGGTCTCTAAAGAAGAAAGTTTGCGAGAACCCAGCCGGGTCCATTTTTATTTGATCATATATTTTCAAAGCTACTCTTTTGTTCATGATATTCGTGATAGTTAATATCTGATGTTTTTCGAAAAGTGGGGTTGAGGGGGCTCTATATGGAGAGTTTTCTATTAATCGTATGACTCGTTTTTGTAGTATAAGCAGGTTTTCCATGTTTGCTTTTGTCGTAGTTCCCCATACAAGAATACAATATTGCAAACGAGAAAAAACTAGACTATAATACAACTGCTTTTTTAACCACATTGGTAGTAAGTTCTTTACTTTGAAGATAATTCCGATTGATCTGGAAATAACTGTTCATATTTTTTCTATGTGCAGAGACCAGCTCAAATTTTCTTGAAAAATAACCCCCAGAAATTTGTGAGAGTTTACTCGTTCTAGGTGTTCCCCACGAAATTGTATAATAGGTTCTCTATTGATGGCTTTATTTCTGGGACGGAAAATAATGTACTTTGTTTTATTAGTGTTCAAGGATAATTGATTAATGTTAAGCCATTGTGATAGGTTGTTTAGCCAGCTGTTTGTTTGCCTTTCAAGCATTTCTAAGTCTGTTCCAGAAAAAAATACATTAGTATCGTCTGCATACAGGATTATATCTGGCGTGAGTGGAATATCGATAATGTCATTAATATAAAACAAAAACAGTAAGGGCCCTAAGATGGAGCCTTGTGGCACCCCGTATTTTATCGTTCCTAGACTTGATTTTGCCTGGTTTATCTGCACGTATTGTTGTCGACTATCTAAGTAGCTTTTTATTAAGTCATATGCAATTCCTCTGATTCCATAGCTGTATAACTTTTGCAACAATATATTGTGTTTGACGGAATCAAACGCTTTCTTGAAGTCAAGGAAAAGTCCTATTGTATGATATTTTTGCTCAAAGTTTCTTATTATTTTATCTTTAGTATTAAGTAACGCTTTTTCAGTGGACTTGTCTTTCGGAAAGCCATATTGTTGTTCTACAATTATACCTTCTTGTTTACAAAAATTTAATAAGCGAATGTAAATAATCTGCTCCATAATTTTTGAAAAGACTGGCAAAACCGATATTGGTCGGTAATTATGTAAGTCGTTTTCGTTTCCCCCTTTAAAAATTACTGACACTTTCGCAATCTTTAGCTCATGAGGGAACACCCCAGTAGAAAGGATTAAATTACATATGTGAGAAAGCGGACTGCTGATATGCTGTGCTACTGATTTTATGGGTTGGACCCTGAGATCATCTATTCCAGAAGATTTATTATTACTTAGCTGTCGTATAATGGCACAAATTTCTTCTGAAGTTGTAGGAACCAGGAAAATCGAGTCCCTGATTATTGATTTCATGTATGTTTTATGCTGATTATTGTTGTCTATGTTGGGATTGGGAGCCCCAGCAGCTAAAAAGTGATCATTAAGTCTGTTTGCCAGCGGGGTCCCTGTGCAGGACACTCCTTCAATTGTCAATTCGGTAAGGTCCCTTCTCTCACCCTTAGACATCAAATTATTTACGGTGGTCCAAACTTTTTTGGGATTGTTATAAATCTCAGTGAATTTGTTTTCGTAGTACATGGCTCGCGAACGTTTGATATCAGAATTAAGTTTATTTCTGAATTTTTTGAACTGAGAAAGAGTGTTTGGATCCCTGGTTTTGATAAATAGTGCGAACATCTTGTCACGTTTCTTTATTCTTCTAACAAGGGCAGCGTTTATCCAGGGTTTCCTTGCCTTTTTTATTTTTCGAAATTCATCGACAGGAAATGCAAGTTCGTATTGCTTTTTAACTTCGCTGACAAAGATATCATACGCTAGAACAGGATCGGCTGAAGAATATACTTGTTCCCAGCTTGTTTCTGCTAGTAAGTTCTGAAAAAGTGTTACCTTTTCTGCACAAAAATTTTTATATTTTATGGTTTTAGAGGTGGTATTTTGAGGTTCCCTAGTTTTAATGTGGTTCAGAAATAAAAATATTGGTAGGTGATCACTTATTTCATATGATAATACTCCAGCTTCTAGGTCATTCATATCATAATTTGTAAAACACAGGTCCAGTGAGGACGCAGATATTTCTGTTACTCTAGTCGGTACATGAATCAGGTTTTCACATCCGAAGCAAAGGAGGATATCCTCAAGCTTTTGTTTGTTAGGCTGAGGAGAGGCAAAATCAATATTTAAGTCTCCACATAAAACAACATGCTTGCCAATGTCTGCACAGTATTCTAGCACATTTTCAAGAAAATCCAAAAACACATCTACGGTTCCATTAGGAGGCCGGTACATGATAACAAAAATTGTGTTGACACATCCTATCACGATCGTTTCATAACTAGAATTTATAGCAGTATATTCTGTGATAACATTAAAGTTAAGATTGTTTTTTATGTATATCGTAACGCCTCCGCCACGTTTCTTTGTTCGAAATACTGATGTAGATTTGTAACCTTCAAAATTAATAACGTCCTGTTCATTTGAGAACCAGGTTTCGGTAAATGCCAAGATATCAAATTCATGACGCAAAGTTTCTAAAAGTAAATCTCCAGGTTCTTTCTTATTTCTTAGACTTCGAGCGTTTAAATGAAACAAGGAAAAACTAGAGCTATTCTGAGCTTTGCCACGCCTGAAAGAATCTATGCTGTGATAGCCTAAAGTTGGAGGATGATCCAGATCTGAAAAGCAAGCCATCATTTCTAAATGGCCATCTGTTAGAGTGCATTTTGGTCATGGGTTATCGTATCAGTTCCAAGTCTTCAATGGTTGTAATGTTGATAATCTTATCGCGCGCGTTGCGCCGCACGAACAGTTTTCCATTTTTCACCCAGGCAAACTTGTATTCCTTTTCGGTAGCTTTAGTTTTCATGAGCCACAGTAGCTTTTTGTTATGGGTTGTCAGGTTTTCATTCAAAAAGATTTTCGAATCTGCATCCCTTAGTTCTTTCTTTTTTGCAAGCCATTTGTCCCTGACAACGCGTGAAGCAAAACGTACAAGCACTGGAGCTACCTTGTCAACATTATTTTCATCCTTTCTTGTAGGGAGGCGGTGTATTGCTTCTACATCGGACTTGGAAAGAGTTAATGGAGAATACCTAAGTAACCTGCTACCCGCTGATGACATTGCCTTGCTCAGTCACTCTGGAGGTGAACTGCAAAGCATGGTCAATGAGTTAGACAGGCAAAGCAGGACAGTGGGTCAAAAAATTAACATGCTGAAAACCAAAGTAATGTTCAACAGTCTAGCAAGGGAAACAGCAGTCCACAATTGGCAGCGAGGTGCTGGAAATGGTAAAGGAATTCGTTAGGGCAGGTAGCGACAGCTGATCTGGATCATGAGAGGAATAACTGGAAGAATAAGAATGGAGTGGAGCACATATTGCAGGCTCTCTGATCATGAATAGCAGTTTCGCAACATCCCTCAAGGGAAAAGTATACAACACTTGTATCTTACTGGTACTCGCCTATGGGGCATAAACGTGGAGACTAACGAAAAGGGTTCAGCTTAAGTTAAGGACAACGTAACTAGCTATCGTGGTGTAACGTTAAAGAGACCGGAAGCAGGCAGAGTGGGTGAGGGAGCAAACACGGATTAATGAGACCCTAGTCAAAATCGAGAGGAAGAAATGGGCTTGGGCAGAATATGTAATGCGAAGGTAAGATAACCGCTGGTCCTTAAAGGTAACGGAGTAAATTCCAAAAGAAGGCAAGCGTAGCAGGCGGCAGCAGAAAGTGAGGTGGGCGGATAAGATTAAGTGGTCAGTGGGCATACAGTGTCGGCAGCTGGCTAAGGACAAGGTTAATGGGAGAGACATGGGAGAGGCCTTTGCCCTGCAGTGGGCGTAGTCAGGCTGATGATGACGAATATTGTTTAATTAGATGTTATTTCCTAGTGAAGAGGCTCGAGGCGACCGTCATATTTTCATTGAAAGCGCAATTTTGCATGCCACAGCAGCTCCATGCTTCGCACTGGGTCATTGCTATCACAGCTATCTGCAGCGCCGACGCTTTTAAAGCGGTGAGATTATTCTTTGCTCCAGCTGCCATAGCTGCCTGCAGTGCTGCATACTGGGAGCAGCGAGATTGTGTGAGATTACGCTTCATGCGCGCGTCGAAGTGAGAGTGAGGCAGGCCAGCTGCATTACTGGCATTACTTTCGTCAAGTGTCTTTGATGCAGTGTCAGCAGCACGCTGACTTGCCTGTTTCGCAGATGATTCCACGCTTCAGATTTTGACTGCAGTCACAACTTGCGGCTCTTATTGTACGCTCGGCCTGCCAACGAAAGTCAAGATTTCGAATGAAGTAGAAAAGGGAGACACCGCCAAGCAAGAAATTGCTTGGAAATATGGGATCAAGCCAAACGCACTTGCCAAGTTTATAAAGGATAAGCAAGCAGCATGCGGTTTTGTCATAACTGCTTCAGAAGATGCCTCTGCTAGCTCATGGGGGAAGCACGACCAAGTGGGGCCTCAAGCAACGGCTGCTGATGCGGCTGCTGGCTTGCACTCGCGGAGTGTTTATTAGCCGTTTAAGGTAATGCGGAAGAAGCGTTAGCACACATTACAGCTTGCAGAACTTGCTTTCAGCAGCGCGATCCGGCAAGAAAAAGCAGAGCAAGGTGACTGACTATTTTCCTTAAGAAACCCGACCCCTCTACTGATAACGACGCTGTTTTAGTGTTCTGTGCTTAATTGGAAGTTCGTTTATTTCCAAGTTTTTTGCAGTGCCTGTGCATTTCGTATTAAAGGAAGTCGACTGTAATTGGAGAGACATGGGCGAGGCCTTTGCCCTGTAGTGGGCGTAATCAGGCTGCTGATGATGATGACAGAATCTGGGTGACCTTCCTCGTGCCGCATCTGAGTAGCTACAGTGTGGCGATGCGAAGTGCAATGGTGATGGTGAGCGGTAAAGGCGGTTCAGCACATACTCCACTTTATGCAGATAGTCATCGATTTCTTGCGGGCGTTGGCCGAAGCGTGGTCGTAGGGCAAAACCACGAAGACCGACACACTGGTATGGGCAGTGACGAAGAATATGGGCGGACTCACTGCAATGGAAACACAGCAGGCAATTGTCTGAAGTCCTCTAGGCGTCGCTCGTAGGCTGGGTGTGTGATGGGGGCCTTGTCGAGGCCGACCACTGCGTACTGCAATGGCATAGGTCATGGCTGCAGCTTCAATTAGAGGAGTCGATGGCGGGGATACAAGCGAGTGTTGAACTTCTTCATAGACGATTTCCGCAAGGATCTCTACTTGATGCTGGTTGGAAGGTGGTAGTAGCCGACGCAGCTCTCCTTGGACAATGTTGCAGATCACATCCCGCAGGTTGTCCCTGAATTCTGTGCTGCCCAATAGCTGTGCTGATGCGACTTCGAGCATTTGTGGGCAATGGCGGGCTCGTCGGTCCATCCAGGGTTTTCTCAATCACAGTCGCTTCGCTGGTGAATTCGGCGACGGTCTAAGGTGGATTGCGGATAAGCCCAGCAAGAAGTGCCGCTTTAACGCCTCACCTTCTCCTTTCTCATGTCAGGATTGGTACGTCAGCAAGGATGCTTTGTTTCTTATATGTAAGCAGTCACTGTCTCATTTGGCTGTTGGATATGGGACAGCAGGAGCAGCTGCCTCTTTGCTTTTGGATTCAGCTCAAAGAAGTCTTGAAAACCTCCTGTTTGAATGATTCCCATGTTGCCCGGAAAGCTTCGTGGCTTTCGTAGCAAATCATGGCTCAGCCTTCCAAAGCGAAGAAAACATGCCTCACTTTCATCTGTCACCCCAATTGTTAAATAAGGATCGGCAATCACCTCCCGTGATCTGTGGGCTTGGCAGCTGTGCCACGGCACAATTATCGAATCTGGTTTGCTTCATCATGCAGGTTAGTCTATTTGCTAAAAGATCGAGTAACTATTTCCTGATACAGCTGCCGAGCCCTCGGTGCATGACTGCTATTTGTGCCGAATGCAGTCATAGTGTACGGTCGCTGTTACTGCTTGGTGGTGACACTGAAATTAACCCTGGATCTGACAAATTGGTTGTCACTCTGGCTGAATTGAAAAAGCTGTCTGCTGGCCAGGCAACACTAAGCTCTGAACTGCAAGATATAAAAGGATACATGGTTTCAATCGATGAAACGATATTCAATTTCAATACTCGCCTCACTGAACACAAAGAACATTTCCAGGCTCTGTCTACACTTCAGTCTGACGTACAAACAGTTTAATCAACAGATAACCAAACTCGTTTGGTTCACAACCTACAGCTTTGTCTTGACGATGCTGAAAACTACTCACGCATGAACAATCTAATTTTTTTATGGTCTGCCTGATTCACCTTCTCGTGAAACATATACCGAGTCTGAATAGTTCATCAAAGATCACTGCTTAGAGCACCTGGAAATAACCTTGGATTACAAAGATACCGAGCGCACCCGCCGGCTAGGCCATCACACCCCTAACCATCAATGCCCTATCATTGTCAAATTCATATCATCCAAGTTCAAAGAAGTTATTCTTCCAAAGGGCCCAAATTTAAAGGAGTCAACTTTAGTGTCGGAGAAGATTAATCATGCCACGTCCAAAATATTCACAAGAACTTCGTTGCATCCACAAAAGAAATGTCTGAAAAATTTTCACTCCACTCTTAAGACACGAGAGAAACAGTGAAGAAAATCGCAAAGCAGATACCTTCTCGTCACCAGTCTCCACAGTACCCTTGTTCAACTTGTCATCCTGGAACCAACTCCAGAGCTAACTTTGGCCTTTCTGCAATTTTCACAAATATACGCAGCTTCCTTCCCAAACAAGAGATTGTATTTAACCTTGTGTTGTCATCTGGCAGCAACATACTCATACTAACAGAAACATCGCTCAACAATAACATCAGTGATTCTGAAGTTTTGCAGAATTTGCCAAATTTTCACCTTTTTCGCACTGACCAAGAGGATTCTGAGGGAAGGGGGGTATTTAAGTCGTCGTTAATCAGGAACTACCATTCTCTCTTGTCAACAACACATCTCACCTTGAAATTTTGTGGCTCATATGCCACACTGCACCAATAACAACACTAATTGACGTTTGCTATTGACTGCAACATAATAGCCCTGACTTCCCACATGAGCTCAATAATGCGTTGCTGCAATTAACAGCTAAGTACCCTAGTATCTCACGGTACCAATCACATTAAGTATCTCACGTTACCGTTTTTTAAGAGCCTCAGGAATTTGTCAACATATGTCCTAATTTTTATCTTTCACAATTAATAACTGAGCCAACATGCTTCACAGAGACATCACAAAACGTTCTAGATCTCATTCTAACTAGTCAACCTGAGACCTTAGCTTCTGTTACTTACCTGAGGAAGATCAGCGACCATAAAGTTATTCACACCTTGTTTAACATTGCTCCAGATCAAAGGAAAGTGTCGAAAAAAAGCAATAAAGCTTTGCAATAAGGCTGACTACATAACAATAAATGATGAGTTAAATTCTCTCTTCCCCACTTTTGAACTACACTACCATCAGCACACAGTCAACGAAAACTGGTCAATTTTCAAAAGCAAAATTAGTGATCTAATGAAGAGATATATTCCAAAGTGCACTATAAAAAAACTGATCACCAAAGTCCTTGTTAGAAAAACAACTCAAACCTTTAAAACATAAAAAGCAGCAGCTCTACTGTGCAGCAAACCTTAGACTGACACCGAGCTCTTCTGCATCGGAAAAATACTATAGCACTGAAGACGCGTACTTGGCAGCAGCTAAAAGCGTGAGACGTTTCATTCTTCACAACTTTGGTACCAAAAATGGTAAGAAGTAACCCAAGATAATTTTGGAGAGTGATAAATCCCCAGTAATCGCATGACATCATCCTAACTAATGATAACGGCGACTCTGTCAGTGATGCTCAGTGTGCCGATATATATAATACAGCATTTTCATCAGCATTGATGAAACAACCTGAAAAATCATTTCTTTCACTACCTTCCATTACAGAACTGGCAATACCAGTCATCATTTTTCTTGCAAATGGCATTTCGTGTGTAATCGACAAATTAAAATTCATCCGCCAGCTGCAATCGTGAAAATAACTCCAAGTTTCTAAAGAATACCAAGGACATTTCTTCTGAGTTTTTGTGCTTGTTTGAGTTGTCATGCGATGGCGCTAGGAGCAAGGGGGTGGTGCCCCTCAGTGTGTATATATTTTGCCTGCGGGCATGAATAAAGGCTTCTTGTTTGGGATTCCCATGTTGGGGGCACGGTAATGACTCATCTCTTCACTCGGTAGAGCAGAACATGGTGTTGGTACGCCAGGACTTCAACCCCCTCCTCTGTTCACCTTCACAAGCCTTAGAGAGTGGCCAACATGGGTAGCAACATACGAAGAGTACGCCTTCGCCGCCGGCCTGAACACAGCCACCGATGAGGTGCAGGTGCGCACGCTTCTGTATTGTATGGGGCCTCAAGCACGCAGTGTCTTGTCGTCTTTGGCAGCATCAACTCCGGAAACCCTCTCGTGTTCGGTTGTCAAGGAGAAGCTAGCCTCTCATTTTGTGCACCCCGTCAATGAGATTTAGGAAAGCTGTCGGTTCCATCGCCGAACACAGCAGCAGGGGGAGTAAGTCAACGACTTCTTCGCGGTGCTTCGCAATCTCGTTAAACGTTGCGGATACAAAAGCCCCGAAGTGGAAGACTGCCTTATTCGGGACAAGTTTGTCGTGGGATCGCGGGATGAAAAGCTATCTGACCAGTTGTGCCGTTGCACGAAACTCACGGCTGAAGAAGCACTGTGTTAAGCACGTCTGCATGAGGACGCTGAAAAAGAGCGTCTCTCCCGCGCAAGCTCACGCGACAGCACAGCTTTCGATACTCTGAAAGTCGACGTGGTGTGACGCAAAAAGATAACAACGGCAGGCGCATCATCGCGCAGTGGCAAGCCAGCGCTGCTAAATGGGTCAGCCTGCAGTTATTGCGGCCATAGTATCCACCCGCGAAATGAATGCCCCGCATGCAAGGCTGTGTGCCATTTCTGCAGAAAGCACGGTCATTTTGCAGAAGTTTGCAAGGCAAAGCACCGAAAAGAGCTGTCGGGTTCTATCGAACTTCACGCGCTCAGTATGCATCAGGCAAGGTACAATGACTTACGCATGAATGGCCACCTTGCAAAGTTCAGAATAGATCCAGGAGCAGAGGTAGCAGTAGTTTTGCCTTCTTTCCCGGGATTGCCTCGCGTGTTGGATGAAGCAGAAGCCGAGGTATCTGGTCCCGGAAATCATTGGTTGCGCGTGCTGGGAACTTTCCCTGCTACCCTGGAGTGGCGCAACAGAGTGACTGTCCAGACAATGTACGTCGTCAAGAATCAGACTACCGGCAATCGAAGATTTGGGCGTCGTTCAGTTTTTGGACTCAATCAAAAGCGTTCCGTCAACCCAGGTCAATATCTTTTGTGGACTGGGGGAAGTGCAAGAGGAATACCACATCCGCATCTGTCCTGATGCTCATCCCTTTTCACTGAGCGTCCCAAGGTGAATACCCCTCCCTCTGCTCGAGAGCGTGAAGAAGGAACTGGACAACATGGCATCCCAAGGGCCAAGGGGTCATCCGGAAAGTGGACACGCCAACTGCATGTTGTTCAGGCCTTGTCATTGTGCCAAAGCTGTCTGGGGGGTACATGCTCTGTGTCGACCTGACGAAGCTTAACAAGGTCATCCTGCGGGAGCACTACGTGTTTGCAACAGTGACAGAAGACATCTTAGGCCAACTTGGTGGGGCACAAGTCTTTTCCTAGCTCGATGCAAGGTACAGCTTCCACCAAATCAAATTAAGTCGTGAGAGTGAAGAACTGAGAACGTTTATCATTCCCTTTGGCCGCTACTGTTACAGGCGTCTTCCCTTCGGCCTCGCGACAGCGCCTGAATGCTTCCAGCGCTTCATGTCAAGACTGCTAGAAGGCACTTCCGGAGTCGCCAATATGATCAACGATATACTAGTCTTTGGTAGGGACCAGCGTGAGCATGACCGACACCTAGCTGATGTTTTGGCTCGCCTAAATCAAGCTGGGGTAACTCTCAATGAAAAGAAGTGACAGTTCCGAGTGTCTCCTGTCAAGTTCCTTGGAATCGTGGATGCGCAAGGAATTTCATCGGACCCAGATAAGGTCAAGGCTATCAAGGATTTCCCGGCACCAGCCAATGTCAGTGGAGTTCGTCGGTTGCTTGGAATAGTCAACCATGTGGCCCGTTTCATTCCAAACCTGTCTGATGTCACGACACCCATTCGTCCTCTCTAGAACAAGAACAGCACGTGGATTTGGGGTCACAGCCAAGAAGAAGCTTGCATCAAGTCTTTGCTCAGCTCGGAAACAAGTATGGCAAAGTACCACCCACATTACCAGACTGTAGTATCAGCTGATGCAAGTTCTCACGGTCTGGGGGCCGTCTTGTTCCAAGATCAGCCTTCGGGACTTCGACATGCTGTGGCATACGCTTCTAGATCCCTCAGCCCTACAGAGGGACGCTACAGTCAGATGGAAACGGAGTCTCTGGCAGTCACGTGGGCTGTGCCTAGGTTTGACCAGTGTCTTCGCGGTCTAAGCTTTGAGGTCGAGACGGATCATCTTTCTCTCGTATCCCTCCTTGCGAGCAAGGATCTTGAAATTTTGCAACCTCGAGTAAAGCTAATGCAGATCAAGCTGATGCGCTATCAGTACACTATCAAGTATGTACTGGGGAAACTCATAGCTGCGGCCGACACACTATCACGAGCACCTTGCGACTCACCAGCCTTGAAAGCTGTTAACAGCCTGGAAATCTTCATCGGTGAGGTCCTGAAGGATCTACCTCCTCGGGTGACAAGTCGGCTAGATGATGTTCGCCGACAGCAAGCTCAAGATGGGGAGTGTTCTTCAGTCATGACTTGTTGTGAGAGAGGCTGGCCTTCCAAGAACAGGGTACCAACCCACATAGCACCGTACTGGAAGGAGAGAGACAGACTGAGTGTGTACGAGGGTCTGCTTCTGTTGGATCGCCGTATCGTCATTCTGTCTGCTCAAAGCCAGGACATTCTCGCTTTGAGGGCATCAAGGGGTACGCCGCTGTCAAGAACGCGCCCGAGAGTGCGTTTGGTGGCCAAATTGCAACCTGCATATTGAACACCTTGTGGCCCAGTGTCCCAAGTGTGCCGAGACTCGAGCTGTATGTTCAGAGCCACTGATGCCAACTCCCACACCGGAGAGGCCATCGCAACACCTCGGCATCGACCTGTTCCAGTTTAAAGGACGTGACTATGTTCTGATTTTCGATTACTACTCTAGATTCCCTGAAGTGGTGACACTGGGGACTACAACTTCTGCAGCGGTTATTGCTGCTGTGAAGAGTTGCTTTGCTCGCTTCGGGATTCCCGACGTCGTGCGGACAGACAACGGACCTCAGTTTGTATCCAACGATTTCGCCGAGTTCGCCCGATCTTACGGATTCCGTCATGAGACAAGCCCCCAGAGAAACGGAGATGCCGAGCGTATGGAGCGGACAGTGAAGGACCTGCTTGCGAAAAACTCTGATCCGTACCTGGCCCTTCTCACTTACCGAGACACACCTGGTGTTTCAGGCATATCTCCAGCACAATTACTGATGGGGCGAAAACTGCAAGCACGCCTTCCGGCACTGCCAGGATGACTTCTGTAAGCATTGCCAAGTCACGAGACGTTCAGGGCACAGGATTCTGCAACCAAGGTGCACCAGGGAAAAAACTACAATCCCCATCACAGTGCGAGCACTCTGAGTCTTCTGAAACCAGGGGACGACATATGGGTCAAGGACACTGGTTGCAGCGGTCGGGTCCTCAGCCCTGCTCAGCGACCTCGGTCGTACGTGGTTGAGACTCCTGGCAGCATTCTGCAGAGAAATCGTCGCCATCTGGTGCGTTTTTCAACTGGCCAGAACATCCCAGAACAGGCAGCAGCCTCGCCATCACAACCTGAAAGGTCGCAACAAAGTTCTTCCAACTCGATGCCAGTGGGACCTTTGCGTGCACCTTTTTCGCCTGAGATCCAGGGATCGCCTGAGGAAGAGAGTTCATCTCAACCTCAAGAACAGGTTCGAACGCGATACGGTCATACAGTGCAATCGCTGTGCAGTGAGACTGCCGTGCAGGTTGAACTTGTAACAATCTCTGGATGGAAGATGTAGTGGTCGCCACCTTGTGCTTGTTTGAGTTGCCACGCGATGGTGCTAGGAGCGAGGGGAGCGGTGCCCCTCAGTGTGTATATATTCTGCCTGCAGGCATGGAATAAAGGCTTCTTGTTTGGGTTTCCCATGTTGGGGGCACGGTAATCACTCGTCTCTTCACTCGGTACAGCAGAACAGTTTTCTCAGCCACTCGCCATAAGTATCATCCCAGAAGACTGGAAGATGGGGAAGGTCGTTCCTGTGTTCAAATCAGGTAACCAAGACTCACCACTCAATTACTGTCCCATCTCCTGTGACTAGTACCCCTTGTAAACTCACAGAACATGTCACCTGCTCAAAGATCATGCAGCATCTAGATTCTATAAATTTTTTCACTCCATCCCAACATGGATTTCGAAAAGACCTGTTGTGCAAGACGCAGCTTGCTATCTTCCTTCACGATCTTCATTCCAACCTTGATACTAACTTACAAACTGAAGCCACCATTTCAGCCTTTGCCGAAGCATTCGATAAGGCACCTGATAAACATCTAGTCTTAAAACTTTCCCAACTTACCTTGCATCCAGAAATTACCTAGTATTACATGGATAAAGGAACTCCTCACACATCGTTCACATTCCGTTGTTGTTAATAACTACTCCTCTAACCATCTGCCGGTAACATCGGGTGTTTCCCAAGGAACTGTCCTTTGTGCTTTCCTATTTCTAATATATATTAATGATTTTCCACAAAATTTATCATGTCATTCACCTATGATTGCGTTATTTATCCCCCAGTGACTAACAACGCTGATCAAGACTTCCTCCAAAACAACTTTAACCGCATTCAGGCAAGGTGCAATCACAGGTTGATAACACTTAATCCCACTAAATGCAAGCTCGTGTCTTTTCATTGCCGTCAAAACCCACATTCATTTGCATATTAAATTTCTGCCTTTCCTGTTGAACTTGTCCTGTCTTATACTTACCTAGGCATCACTATCAGCATTGATCTATCATGGCGCTTGCAACAAACCTAATCTCATCTGCGAATAAAAAAAACTAGGCTTTGTTATAAACGTCACCTTCACGACGCCCCTCAAAGTGTAAAGCTACCTGCTTACAAATCACTGATAGGTCAAGCATACCTCATTGGTTTATTAGAAGCCGTTTCATTCATCGCTCATACTCATCTGATATTAGTGTTTCATCTCTCAAGCTACAGCCCCAATTATCCAATCCTTCCCTCTGTCGCTGCATTTCTGTCCTGTGCACAATTCGGGGTCCTTGGACTAAAGCTTCATCACAGAGGCCTGCTGTGAAATCGCTTTTCAAGTTCCTGAAGGACTCAGGACTGAGTTCAAGGTTATAAACGTTCAGTGTGTGCCCTGTGCACCCAGCTAGTAATGGCCTACGGACACGTGAAATAAGTCATCTCCCTTTCCTCTCTCCCCTTCCAATCTTCCCTCCGTTCCTCTTCCCAAGTGCAGCGTTCGCTACTTAACCTCCCTGCCCTTCCGTTCATTTTTCTCAATCTCTCTCTCTCTTATTATTCCCAGCTCAGGCAGCAGCTATGCCTCCAAGCACCCCCATAATGCACGTCTGACCGCATATCCCTGTTGAACGTTTCATACCAACGTGTCTGTACGAATACTTTTTCCAAGTAATTTTTCCTCCAAGCAGGATGCGAATAAAACAAGCTTCCCCATGAAATTGCAGCCATCAGCTGCCCATCAACCTTCCAAGATAAAGTCACATTGCAGCTGTCATCATGAAAAAAATTGTTACACTTTCTTATGGTAACCCCATTTCTTATGGAGTAACCCCAAGAAAGGGGGGTCTTTAAGGAAATAAACATGAAATGAAATTGCTTCTGCCTGGCTGTAATCTTTAGAGATAAATCTAAATAAAGCATGAATGAAGCATTATTATTATTATTGTTATTACAAAGGTTCGCGGCAATACGACAACCGGCAGGAACCATCCGGAATGGAAAAGGCTGGTTGGTGGAACACTTTACTAGCAGACATGACATCTGCCAGAAAAGTGAAATGCTCATCACATTGAACTGTTAACTCTTGGCCTTTTCCCTCAGTATGTAAATAAACTATCACAAAAGTGCCATTAAAGCTTCTTCTTTTAGTTTTCCCAATTTCGAAAGTTCAGTCTTTCCCTAACCGGTACTAAATGAAGCCCGGGTTTGAGATAGCCTGAGCAGCACAATAGCGGACACGTGTTCATAACGATGCGATCTGGTGCACGACTGCCTGCGATGAGAGTTCTGCTGATGGTTTTGCGAACGGCTCAGCAGAATCCAAGCGTCGGACTCGCGGCTGTTGTAGTGACACAGCCCTCTACTGCAAAGGCCTTACGAAAATCAATTGTGCATTCATATCAGCATGGAGTGACTGTACTGGCAGCAACAGGTAATAAGATTAGAACTTTCTGCGATCCGTACTGACTGGTTAGGAAGCACTTTTCACTGCAGCTTCAGCGGCACGCTGTCACCGGCCCGCGGGCTGCACGCCACTGCAGGAAGTGCGCTGCCGGTGTGGGTGCCATCTAGTTCCACACTCGGTCCGCAATAAATGAGCGCCATGATTGCACTTTTCTTTGTTATGCTGCGAAAAACACTGCTTCTCCATAAATGGCAGAGTTGTCCAAATGATTGTTCTTGAGGCACACGCACGCTTTGTCTAAAGTCAACATCCAGGACCTAATTTTTGCGGGACGAAAACAGGGGCACATCTTCTGTGGGCTCTTTGCTGGAGTCGTTTTTGCTGTCGTTGGTCAATCACAGATTTAGTTCGCTCTAGCAAGGAATTCCGCACACCGCACTTCCAACTGACACTGTGAAGCCACTTAGCAGCAGTTGCTACAGTACGGGGAAGTGAAGTGAGCTTCTCTACTTACTCGCCCTATAGTCCCTAAAGATAGGTTCATAGGCAGGTAGTTTGACACACGTCCCTCAGTTTCTTAAAAATTTGCTCTGGTTGCCTTGACAGCATGCAAATTTATTGGGGCGGGAGATTCCCCAGGCATCCAGTTGACCGATTTTAAATCACTCACTGCGCAAGTGTACAGCGTTTAGGATGGCCACAATGCCTGCACTGCTCACCACTTACTGCTGAGCCACCTTGAGACTGCTGCCAAGTAAACGTCGCAAATAATGGAAGGTTTCGCTCGAGAGTGCTTTTCCTGATGCCCTCCATTATGCTTTGGGAGGCTGTGAGTAGGGATATGCACACTATACACCCTAAATATACTGCTGCCTCGGCTACGCCCGCACTCTGGCTCGGATCCAAAAGCGCTATTACTGGCCTAAGCTTGCGGCGACAGTGCAACACTGTGTGTGCATGTGCCGCGATTGTCAACGATGAAAAAGACACCCTGTCAAGCCAGCCAGACTTTTACATCCTGTACAAGTGCCCACAGTCCCCTTTGAACAAGATGGCATGGACCTTCTCGGCCCTTTCCCAACTTCTTCGGGAAACCGGTGGATTATCGTCGCCACTGATTACCTTACACGCAACGCTGAAACCAAGGCTCTCCAGTGTGGCACAGCAGCCGAGGCTGTGAAATTTTTCGTGGAACACGTCTTAAGGCATGGCGCCCCGCACTTATTATCACAGATGGAGGCACCTCTTTCACTGCCAAACTCTTGGAATCCCTCATGTGGCCGAGTGGCATTACTCATAGAACGACTGCCTACCATCCCCAGACAAATGGCCTGACCGCACACCTTAACAAAACTCTCGTCGACATGCTGTCCATGTACATTGACATTGAGCATCGATCTTGGGACGATATCCTGCCATATGAAACCACGCAGAGGACGCCCTTCTGTCTGTTGTACGGCCGCAAAGTGTCAACAATGTTGGAAGCAATGCTGCCCCATGGTGGACGTGACCCCGACGTTGGTGCCGAGGAATTTACGCTTTGCACAGAAGAAACTCGACAACTTGCGAGAGGGCGCATCCTGAAACAAGGCCGTGACGCCCTACATTACAACTGCGACCACAGACTGACGACGTTCGCCCCGGACAACAAAGTGTGGGTATTGACCCTCATTTGACGCCGCAGTCTTTCCAAAAAACTGCTAAAACAGTATTTCGCCCCTACAGAGTTTTCTTTCAGCTAAGCGACGTAACCTATGAAGTTCTCCCGGATGGGGTTTCCCGGACTACTCGCCGTCAGCAGAGACCAGAGATCGTTCATGTCGTGCGGATAAAGCCCTATTTTTCAAGAGACATTTAGTGGCTGAGTGCTGCGCGTTACTCAGTCTTGTTTTTTATTTCTCCCTAGTTTCTTGTTAGAGCATTGGGCCGATGCTCTTTCCGAGAGGGAGGGTAATGCCTTGTCTACAACAATAGCCGCTCGGTGGCTGTCCGGCACGCAGCTGGTGCGCCATGCAGCTCGTGCGCTTCTGTAGAAGAAACTTACGTTCTGCTCTGGCCGTCTTGGTGTGCTGTCGCATCTTCTCAGAGCTTCTCACCACTGGCATTTCTGCGCTGTCTAGACGCGAGTTACAATACCACGAACGACGTGACAATACCACGAACGACGTGACAATACCACGAACGACTGAGCTCTTGCGAGCACCTATTTTGGCATTTTTGATGAAAAATTAAAGCGAGATGTTGACTTATAAAAATATGAACTTTTTAGGGAGATGTTGTTCCCGGGTTAAACTTGTATTAAGCGCAAATGAACGTGGCAAGACAGAATTGGCACCTAGTCAAAAGTTGCAATACCTGCCACAGCATATCTGTTCTGCACAGCACCTTTGCATCCTTGGGGTTCCACTTGAATAAACCATGCTGCATGAATAAATACCTGATGACATTTGTCCTCAAGTGCAGCCTTGCATCCACTGCACATTCTTCTCGCTCGCAAGCCTGTTTTGAGCAAGCAGCACACTGCTGCATAAGCCTACCTAGTGCCTGCCAATACTGTCTCCTGAAATATTCGTAAAGTGTGACTCAAACCTCATTCACGAAATACAGAGCTTGTGAAAACTAAGTTGCTTACATTACCTGTTTCTGGCATTGAGTTACACACTTTTAGACACGAGACACATCATTTCATTTGAAATGTACGCAGGGTTCCAAATAGACAGAGTGTACCGGTTTGAAGTACGTACAAGCAGCGTGCGCTTCCGAGAGTATCTTGTCTTCATAGCCTACTCCTCTGCTAAGCATGCACCAAAGAGAGAACTGCAGTGCTGCATAGTGAGCTGCAGCGCTCGTGTATTTAAGGTTTAAGTGGAATCAGTTTAGTCTAGCTTGCGCCGTCTCAAAAAAAGGTGGACGCACCCTGTAAAGCACTCCCGCCGGAAGGTCAGTGGTCGTAGCGCCCACAGGAATGTCGTAGAGCTCATCAGCTGCGGCAGCCGGCTTGTCACCCCCATCGCTGTTCATCTGCAGGGGAGGAACAAGTGAGGCAAAGACCGGCCTGCTCGGCAGTCGTTGAAGGGAAGCTGTAAACAAACTGATATTGGCCATTGCCAATCGATTCATTCATCATCTGCCTCACTACGTCCACTGCAGGACAAAAGCCTGTCCTGTCCTGTGCCAACCATGGCAAACTTGTTAACCTCACTCACCCACCTAACTTTCTGTTGCCCCCAGCTATGCTTGCCTTCTTTTGGTATCCAGTGTCTCTTACTCTCAACGACCATCGGTTACCTTGCCTTCGCACTACATGCCTAATTCTTCCTCTTGATTTTGACTAAGATGTCGTTAACCCGCGTCTGTTCTCGGACCCACTCAGCTCTCTTCCAGTCTCTTACAGTTATCACGTTCTAATACAGACAGGCTGCGTTCACTGATAATGCTATAGCTGCACCACCATTCAGCTCCAAACGGTGATCACGGAGTCCCATCTTTTGCTGTCAAACATCAGCTTTCTGAGCAGAACCCCATTTGTTATGAGGGCTCAACTTTCCCTTCAGAAACTGAACACGGGAGCAGTCCTTAAGCGCATTTCTTTACCCTTGACTTCGGCCAGAGTGCAAAGGCAAAAAAACGGCCCCTGCTTTCCTCTTCCACCCAATAATGTAACATTGTGCACACATCTCAAGCCTCAGTTCCTTCCAGAGCGTTCACAATCGAAAGACAAGTGTAGTGAGGAAGATATTAGCGCCCACTCAAGCTGAGCCGATCAGCAACCAAGGAAACTCTCTCAGAAACTTGGCAGTTGAAGAAAAATTTGCCCTGGTCAGGAGTCGAACCCAAGACTACCGCTTGTGCAAGGCAGTTGCTCTTCCAACTAAGCCAACCTTGGGTGGATAACAAGACATGTTTCCAGTGGCGGTCATGCTTTCTCTGTTCATATCATGAAGCTACATGCTAAAACGCACATGATGCAGCAGTAAATGGTGATGCTGTGCAAGGAAATGCAAGGAAAGCTCTACAACTTTCTCAGAGACTTCGTAGTTAAAGAAAAATGCGTTCTGGTCCGGGGTTCGAACCCGGGACCACCGCTTCACCGGAGCAGTCTCTCTACCAACTGAGCTAACCGGGACGGCAAGCTTATGGTAGGGCAAGGGCGAATTGATCAATAACTCGAAGTGAAAGCAATGTTAGTCAAATGTTTTAGGGGAATCCTCTAAGGTGGAGTAAATTTGTAATAAAGGAGTAATTACTCATTGACATCCACCTGAATGTAGCCATACGGCTACAAAGGAAAGCTATACAGCTTTCTCCATTTACTCCACCTTGGGAGATTCCCCTAAAACATTTGACCAACTTCAAGCTACTTTATCTCCAACTCCGAAATCACTGCTACGGCCGAATACAAATACTTGGGTGTTCATTTAACCCGCGATCTGAATTGGTCACATCACATAACACAGAGTATTAACAATGCTAACCATGTTCTTGGTTATTTTCAGAGAACCCTTCGCCTAGCAGCCCCATCAGTGAAGTTATTAGCTCATTTAACCTTCCTTCGTTCCGAACTAGAATACGCATGCACTGTTTGGAATCGCTATCAAAGTACCCTTTCTAACTTACTGGAAGCAACACAAAATCGCGCATCAAGATTCATCCACTCGGCCTATTCCTATCATGTTAGATAGGAATAGGTCACTGAACAAAGACGTAATGCTCACCTTAAAATCTTAGCAGACTGCTGCACTACTGCAAGGTTGTGTGCCTTTTTCATAAGTGTTACTATCATCCCATGATCAAGTCTGTTATCAGTCCTGCCCACCGCATCTCCAGGCGCACGAACCACCAGAAGGCCATTAACCCTCCCCTGCCCGGACATGTGTTCATCTTTCATCATTTATTTTCCACACTGCAAAGAACTGGGAGGACCTGAAAAACGCCATCGTACTTCATTCCAACCCATCATCATTCACATCATCCATCGAATCAACCATGTGCCCTGAACACCATCCCCTCATGTAATACCCCTTTATTGGGGCCTTTGAGGTAGTTTTAATGAATAAATAAACTTAAAAAATGGACACAATTACTGCTTGCTCAGTGAGCACCGCCACGTTGCTGGGTGGATATATACGGCAGGAGCCCCAGCACACATTTGTTGTAGCGTTTCAAAACACGCGTTCAGAAGTTGTCCTAAACTGTGCTCGGCAGTCGGCCCCCTTCCTAGGTGCACTGTCACAGCAGAAAATTATTTTCCAGTTATGTGTGCCACCATTTCCTGTGTGCAGCAGCCCTACTGCTCGGTGACAGCAGCTGTAGTGCGATCGCATCTTGCAGTGAAAAGAGAGAAACCCACCTGTGCACCAACGTCCACCGGTTCGTAGTCCTTCTCATCACGCCGGTGGTGCGGCATCTCCCCGTTGCGGTCGCTTCCCACGTAGCTGGCCCGGAATCCGGGCGGGCTGACCAGCGCCGAGTCCTCATTTTCCAGCCGTGCCGCTGCGAAGGCACATATACCATACACTACTCACCAATTCGGCCGGATGATAAGGCTTCCTATATGGGGCACACTCTTTCTCCCAAAAGAGTGCTTAAGAGAATGTGCTGTTGGGCTGGTTGTTTTTTGTTCAATCTTGATTTTAAAGCCGCATAAACAGGACAACACATGGAGGTAGACGAAGCATGAGCAATTAAAATAGTATGCACTTAATTTTCAAGGCCAAAAAAAAGGATAAGACGGCGACGAAACACCTTCGTCTTGTTGTCTTGTCCTTTTTTTGGCCTTGAAAATCAAGTGAATCCTATCTTAATTGCTCGGCCATATGTGGGTGGGAACTGCGTGAGAATAAAATGCGCACGAGCCTGAAACATTCTTAAAGTGGCAGACAGGCCCAAAGTATTGCCTCGATCGGTAAACCTTTCTTCCTTCTTGTGTTTACTTTTTCAAACAGTTTCATTTTCAGTCTAAAATTAAAGTTACCAATGCATTAGGAAAAATACAGCGTTCTCACTGATTCCGTGCCATGCGATTCCAAGTGTTTGAATACAAACAGACTTCAATGTTCAGACTGTTTCTCAAGTTTCTTGGAAATCGAATGACAAAAACATGTCTGCACACACTTCAGCTCCGTTTACCACACTCACTCTGGTGACCACCATCATCCCGGTTCACTCGGGAAAATGCATCCAAGTATTCTTTCCTTCCGTTCACAACAAATGAACAGCGCTATGTGACATGATGACATGTTCACGTTACTTCTTTCCTGCCTGCTAATTCATTTGTAATGTTGCTCCCCTAACCCTGCTTGGACCCAAGTAACCTGCCACAAATGAAAAATAAGAAAAGAAGTCAACTAGTATTTCACCTCAAGTGAAAACAGTTAGTATTGAAATTCTGCAGTATTCAAAAATGCATTGTTAATGTGGAACAGAATAACAAATGTACACCATATGCCGAGGTTGCTACTGTTGTTTTCACCCAGTGACACTGTGGGGTTGGTTACAGCCACAGACAAGAAAACACACGCAATTATCTATTTATAATGGCTAACAATGAAAAACATAATGGCCTTTTATTTCAGGTCAACAACAAGAATGCTGTCCTGCACAATGATATTATACTCAGTTGGCATAAATTTCACTCGTTACTTCAGTTGAAACGTTAGGCGCCCTCTTTGATCAAGATGCATCCTGGAATAAGCACAGAAGTTTCTGCAGGCAGGCAAGCTGGGCTAAGCTGCTGCTTGATCATTTTTTTGTTTCTTTGCCAACTAAGCTATTGCTGCCTCGTTTAGGGCATAATTCCAATACGAAACATGCTTTCATAATGCAGAAGACTGTTGTGCACATTGCACAGCCTTTGTGAAAAGCCCAGGGAGCTTGCAGGGCTTGGCAAGCTGTGGCACGTCGTTTGCACACTGAAGGCACAACAACGCGGCGCAAAGTACAAATATGGTCCTTCGTTTCCTTGCACCACCAATATATCTTTAATAAACCCGATTTCTACCTGGAAATGTGCCTTCCAGAGAACACAATTCGTCTGCAGTGCACAACGCTGAAG
This sequence comes from Amblyomma americanum, assembly GCF_052857255.1. Taxonomy (NCBI): domain Eukaryota; kingdom Metazoa; phylum Arthropoda; class Arachnida; order Ixodida; family Ixodidae; genus Amblyomma; species Amblyomma americanum. The sequence goes on from NC_135502.1 coordinate 199,739,373, forward strand.
ACAGTGCACAAAAACCAGAGGATACCTTATACTTAACACATAGTGATGCTTTCATTTGCCTGATGATTTTAAACCTTTCTTAATGCTCGTTATTCATGACACAGCTAAATTTGGGGATGAGCTGGAAATTTTTGTAAATGAGATGCCAAAATGTGGGTCGGCACCATTGTAATCACGCTAATGACATCTTGCTGCAAACCTCTTGCAAGTTTAAAATATTGAATGAATGTTTTGGCAGTGCATAAGGAAAGGCAGAAAGTGCATGCATGGATGTTAATGCAAGCTATTCTATAATTGTAATAAATGAGAAACTAAATGAATGCCTATTTCGTAAATCAGTTGTTTTGTTGCAACTTGCCCATGTCTTATCATTTACAAATTAATAACAATAAAATGGATAAAATGAAGCTCCAAAAACCAGAGTTATAGAACATTTAGCTGGATAATGCGATTTATGCCCAAATTTCAGCTCCAAAAAATATTGCTCGATTTTTACCCACCAAATTCTGGAAGCATGAAAACTGAAAACGAAGGGCACTACATAACAACGAGGCTGGTTTCCCGTTAAAAGCGATTTAGCCTTAGAACTAAGCATGTTTTAACTGAAACAAATAGTCAGCCAAGTATCTAGTTACGCTCTAAATTTCTACAACATTTTAACGACAGAGACCTTTACCTTTTAATTCCAGAGTGAAATATAAAAAACGAAACTTACAGACCTATTGGGAACAATTACCAATAAATTGCTTGTCAGTATATAACAGTTTCTAATTAAAAGTGCTCCAATGGTCCCAATGACATAATTGATCAATAAACTCCCTCCACTCTATTGTAAACATAATATAAAATAAAGTAGCTGCACGAAGAGCACCAAATTATTGAAACCGGTCTGGAAATGCACCACATTAATTGTGCTGTGCGTGAACAACAACAGGTACAGATTTTTTCCGAATGCTTGCCTCCCGCCTTGCTGGACTAGCCCCTGCTCAAATCGCAAATTATATTGTGAAAGCAGCTCCAAAATAGCTAGAAAGCACAGTTTTCTCCGCAGGCAAACGAGGAGACTCCCTCTGAGTTCCCTCCTCGCCCTGCACAAAAAAAAATAATGCAAGCTTATCTTATTCAAGCATAGTAATCCTGACAAGAAGAAAGAAAAGATGTCATTGATGGTCCGTGGCAGGTGTAATGCCTGGCTCGGGAGAAGGAATACTAACAAATATTGGGCCACGTGTGCTTCACACTGGTCTGCTAATAGAAATCTTAGTATATGTGCCATATATCAGGCTCTGAACTTGAACAAGTAACAATGCATAAGTATTTAGGGGTTCTGCTAACCTTTCATGGCAGTTACACTGCCAAAGATGATAACTGCATGCGGCATAGCCGTTATACGGCTACATCTTCCATCAAGGCTACTACTCTAAGAATCCTAGTGTGACTGAAATCAGAATATGCATACTTTGATAAGACCCGGGTTTCGAAACTCTTACTAATCAATCAGAATCTGCAAAGAATCATAGCACGTGTTTTATGTTGCCCAAGTTTTCCCATGCTCGCGTAGCTGCAATGAAAAGTACCTTGAACCTTCCCAGCTAAAACTCCCGCGAATGCTAACTTTTCACAACATTTACTACCACGATCAGCAGCTAAAATGGGATCTTGTTTGAGCCATATTCACATTATCTCGCACAGATCATTGCCCTAAGTTATGCATTCCATACTGCCGCATGAAATTGTTTATTCCGAAGGCAGACAGCGATCGGAACCACCTACACACATCGGTTGCCAATATCTCCAACACATGTTTATTCAGAACTTCCCCTGAAAGCTATTGCCTGATCTTGGATTTTGTGTTAACCTATGCTTTTTCGTCACTGCATAATTTGCTGCATTATGGGCGAATTTTTTATTCCACTGCCTTCTGTAACACCTCCTGCGGCCTTTGAAGGAAAATTACACAATATGATGATGGAGAGCGCCGTTCTGCATTGCTCAACCCTCTTTCATGCCCTGGTCCACACGCAACCACTGCGCCACTGGTGGGGAAAATAGAAGTAAGGCTATGTGGTGACAGCCACTGATGGGTAGGAATGGCATCGTTTTGTTTCTCAAGGGCTGCACATAGAAAGCTAGTAAATCCCTGCATGAAAGCATGCTTGGCAGCTGCACACAGGAGCATCCGAAAATGCGGCCTTTCGGAACAATGTGGCAGCATCGAAAAATTGAGCCTGTGAACCAAAACCCAATAATTATTTTCAAAAAAGGCCGAGTTTGGGCGAGTTGGTTTTCCATGCTGAACGTAAAAGCGCAAAAAACAAGGACGTAGATTAAGGCACACAACACGAGCGCTCGTGTTGTGTGTCTTATTCTATGCCCTTGTTTTTTGCGCTTTTACGTTCAGCATGTCATTATTTTGTTGGCTGTAGACCCTAAACGTTAAAGCTCCCAAGGAGGTTCCACGTGTCGGGTGCCTTCATGTGTCTATGTGCCAGCGCGTTTGTTTAGGAAGGGGCCAAGTGGCTCGGAGATGTCATTTTGTTTCTGAACGACGCAAAGCCGGCAAATGTCTAACTGAAATAGGACTTGTATGTTCACCAGCTGTGCTAGTCAGTCTCGTGTGTCAGGCAGCCTGAAATGTGGTCTTTCCGAATAATTTCAATAGCTTTTATTTTCATATAGCCCATATGCATGCACCTTATTAGGGATCTGGGGAACTGGCCTCAGCAACACCATGTCCAAGCTGTGACGTAAAACTGAATATCACGACTTTGAAGCAGAAGAATGCGGAGATTCAGTTAGTGACCGTATGGCTCGAGCTCGACCAATGACCGTGCAACAGGAACAATAATAAGACACGACACGAGTACTGGAATAAACTCTTCTTTTTTTTTTCTCCAGTCTTCGAGCAGCAATGGAAAGTTGGATGCGTTCACGTTCATTTCAATATCATGCGACAACGGCTACCTGCCTTCTCAAAAACAAGCAGAACCCGTAACGATATGGTCAACTTCTGGCGTGTTGGATTGGTGAGAAACCTTTGTGTCCTTGTGAAGCAATAATATTCCAGTTCACCTCACATGGATGCGCATCTATGAATGTGAGACCGGGCAGACGATGGAAGAGGCACCAAAGCATGACTAACTAAGTGCACTTCCATCCCATCCTCACTGGGAAAAACTAACCTCGCATGCAGGCCACGCCATTATGGCAGACATGATTTGCACAGACAAGCCATTTGGACCATGCACACTCTACAGAGCAAAAACTAAGTGTTGCTGCCCGACAGGTAGCGCGCGGCTAAAGGGCGATGATGACGAATGGTTAAAGGGATCAATTGAAGTGGGCATGTATCTAGGTTTTTAACAGCAGCACTTTTATTGAAAACTAATGCAAAAAATGAAATACAGGTGTCCCCACCACTGGCCTTTTTTGAAGGCAAATCGTGTGTGTCGACACAGTTTTTTGTACGCAAATCCCAGAGGTCAGGATAGGTTAAACCGCCCTTCACTTTCAAACGCTGATCACGGAGTCCTGCTCTATGCAGACATTACAAGTTTCAGTTGAGTGGCGGGAAATTTTTTTATTAGAATTTTCTCAGTTACGAATGAGTGTTTTGACCCTGGACAAACACGACACATCCAGAAAGAGCCATCGAGTCGACTTTAAATAAGAAAAAAAATTGCATGCCGTTTTCCTCAGTGTCCTTAAGCGCGGGGCACCCGCATGGGCGAACAGAGGGTGAGTGATAGAAAGATGGGAAAGCAACGCGCACTGGGGCTCTTCAGGCATATATCGCAGGCCTGCTGCTTACGCAAGACGACAATGCTTTCATGGGAGATTCAGGTGAACATTATCCAGAAATAAAAGCAAATCCGAAGTGCCGTCCAAACGGTATTCAGGCGCGCAAAGGAACCAGTGTGCCGAGCAGGCTTTGGAAGTTTTTCAAATCACGGCCAATATTCCTCAGATTACTGGCTGCAGTGCATAGCATCACATGTGTTATGGCGATTTCCTCCACATCGCTCCAGAGCCATGGCATCGTGACGATGCATGCCTACGGGACCTTGACGACGTTTACACCATCAAGGTCTATTTGTGACCACCCCCGCAGGTTGGGTAAGGCAACATTGCTTAGGGACACTAAGCAGTGCGTGCCGTAGATCTACAGTTGTGTCAGCTTGAACAAACGCTACCACACGACTCGAGGGTCAACATGACTAAAGTTGTCGAACCCTTCAGCGTGTCACTCTAGACCTGCAATGTGGGCGCAGTGACCGAAGCGCCACACGCGCATGCAGCACATGCCAGCAAAGCCCGTGTCTGTCTTGGATGACGGGAAAGCCACCGCAACGCACGTACCTGCGTTGGCCGTGCTTGGACTTCAGCTCACCTGCCGTCCAACAGTGCCTGCGAAAGCTGCTCTGGACCACGGTTCGCCAGCGACAGTAAAATTACAGCCGCTTACCCTTGTAGTGATGACGCCACACATGGCCACTGCTGAAATTGAACGCTGTTGCACCCCTTAGATCCATCTTGAGCTGCGCGACTACCGCAAGATGATGACGGAGGCCCAAGCATTGCCATCGAGCTGTGAGAACGACCAACCAAGGGACACAACACGTGACCGCCACAAGGAGTCTTTGGATGCAGAATTTGTCAGCACTCGCCTTCTCACAAGTTCGCTTTTGAACTTGTCGCATTGGCATAATAATGCACCTCTACCACTGCTCCCGCCATTTAAGCATCTGTTTTGTCTCGCGAGTGCTACTGAGTGCTACTGTAATAAAGCTCCATATTCGCCAAAATGCCAAAACAGGTTGCAAAGCTCTTCCAGGAGTTAGGAGAGGACAATGCAGAGCTTTTGGTGAAGCCATCGAAAGAAGCTATCGAAATCCAGAAATGTTTGCATCGACTTAAAAGACATGAAGCCTGAAATGAGTCTGGCTGTGGAACACCAGCGAATTGAAGCCACTGACAGAGAGATAAGGCGCTGAAGAAGGAAAATATGCACTTCGGCAAAAACACTTCACCTTGAAATCACAGCAATACACAAGAAACCAGAACGTCGAAATAAGAGGCACAATGAAAAAATCTCCGGATAGACCGTTGGTGCATCACACAGTGGCAAACTCGGAAAGACATTTCAGTGCACAGGAGTGAAAGAAAGATGGGAAGCCAAACAAAAACCTTGTACTGCTTTCCAGCTCAGCCACTAACAGATTGCCCAGTGTATATAAAGGACATGTCCATACACAAGGGAAACAAAGCAACACAAACGACAGCCAGGCACGAGCAGCGATGGCAACAAGGCGGGGCCTCCTCGCACCCCCTGGTGACATATGGGGATGCCAAAAACATTTATTGAGCAAAGGAATAAATAACGGGGAAGAACACAATATGGATGGAGTCCTCCAGTGGCCTTGGCTACCGCTCTTGCCGGGGATACCAGTCCGCGCAGGGTCACCAGAGCTGGACAGGGCAAGGGCAGCCTACCATTGCTCCTCGGAGTGATGCGTTTGTACGTCTGGGGGTTTTAGCCCAACACAGCCCCATGTTACACGGTAGTGTGTTGGGGTGTCGTTGCACCACAAGCAGACGTTCCTATATCTTTCTGTAAAATTTATGTGGTATTTGTGAAGGTTTGGGTATGTTTTTTAATAGTCACCAGTCCCCAGAATTCCACATTTAGCTTGCGATGTGGAAGCAGTAGGCTTGCCTTATGTTCAGAGAAATTAGAGGCATTTCCCACAGTTTAAGGGGAGGGGAGTGAAGTCAGGTAGGCTAGCAGTATACCACCGAGCTGAACTGTCCATGGCCAAAACAGTCATTCATTCAAGTTGTTCAGCATCACTGCAGCTGTATTTTTGGAGTTTGGGTAGACCGCAGTGTCTGCGCTGACGGCGTTCAAAGCGTGTCTGATGGTCCGGCAGTGGTGATCCGTCCACTCTGGCTGTTCTGCGGCCGTCGTTCCTGCATGTTCTTTGGGAGTGGTGCACGCGAGCTCTGAGGGCAGAGTTCATGTCCTTGTCGGTGTGTACGTGTTTGAAGGTCGGCTGGGGGGCCTAATCTCTGGCTTTATTAATCAAGAGGCATGTCTTCTGGGAGAGGACTGCTTCTCAGGTTTCTTCGAGGTGTTAGTGAGGCCGAGGCCATCCAAGCAGTTGTTGGCTGTGTATGGAAGTACTCCAAGGGTAATCTTGTTCGCGCTTCTGATTATGGCAATGGCTACCTTTAGGAGGGTAAAGTAAGGGAGCCCGTAAGAGAGGCGGCTGAGGATGAGTACCTGTATCAGTCTCATGGTGTTTTCCTCCCGCATACCCTTTTTATTGCAGGTGAAGCAGCGGATCATGCGGGAGATCTGCCGTGTCATGTTCCTGAAGAATTGCAGTATGCGTTGCTTTTCTGTTGCATTACAACCAAAGGTGCAGAATCCGCATGAGTGGCACCTCATTAATCTCAATCCCTCCATGGCAGACACTGAGGTCTCCAGCGGACTTGTACTCGTATCCTTGGATGCGGATGACCTCTGATTTGTTGGGCGTGCACTGAAGTCCTCAGCAGGCCACCTGGTCTTTGACACAGTTCGCTGCTGTTTGGAGGGTTCCTTCTTTCTGGGGTAGGGAGCCCTGAGTAGCCCATAGAGATGTCGCCGGCACAGATGGTGTAGCCGACGTTGGGAAATAGTTGCAGGGCTCTCGTCATACCAATCATTGGTATGTTGATGGGCAATGGCGAGATAATGGAACCCTGCGGGGTGCCCTTGTTGGGTATATTCTATATGCCGGATCATGTGTCGCCCTATGCCTATTGTAGCTGTCCGGTTACTGAGAAAACACTTGACATAGCTGAAAATTTTGGCGCTGCAACCAAGGTCATTGAGTTCATGTAAGATGGCATCGTGAGCGACATTATGAAATGCTACCTTCAGGTAGACTGCCACGATGATGATGTGCTCACTGCCTCTCCGAATATTAGTGAGGACTTCTGCGAGGAGTACGAAAGCGTCTTGAACTGACAGGCCCTTTCGGAAAGCGATCATGGTACAGGGAACAAGGTCGTTGTCCTCAATGTCCTCACTCGTTGAGTTTGCCCATGCACGACACGAGAGAAATGAGGCTGACAGCTTCCAGGCTGGATTTCTTGACAGGCTTTAGAATCATCATAACTTGCCACTTTGTCTCAATGTTTCCACTCTCTTACAATGTGTTACTGATGTATGTGGCAAGGGTCCTGATCTGGGATTTGCTCAGTTTGCAGACCACGGCGTGGTTAATCTTGTCAGCGCCCCCCACTGCCGTGTTGCGAGTTGCCGAGCAGACTCCTGCATAAACTTCTGCATCTGTAATGGGGGCATCCAGTTTCGCCTTTGGCCTGCCTGTGTAGATTTTGGTATGGGGCGGAATTGAGGTGGTGCCGATGTATTTGGCTTTTAAGGCATCTAGAAGGGCCGCGTCATTCCCTGCGTAGAAGTGAGCAATTTTCTAGAGCATTCGATTGGGGATCAAATGGGATTTCACAGGGTTCACAAGGCTGCAGAGGATGGCCCCGGTGTGGGATGTTCCTAGTGTGCTGCACAGGGACCCACAGAACTGCTGCCAATCTGATGAGAAAGCTGATTGGCGTAATCTTGGGATTTCTCCATGAGCTGTGCTATGCAGATCTTGAGGGAGCGGTTGAGGTGCTGACACTTCCACCTACAGACAAGGTCATTCATGTCAGGTCTGCCATCATTTGAGCAGGTGGTGATCAACCACCAGGGCATGTGTTGGACTTCTGTTGTGGCCGCCCTATGAGACTGCCGTATGTGTTCACTCCATTCTCTGATGAACTGAATGGGACCACCAAGTAGGCGTTGTTCTTCGTAATACTTGGCCCAGTCTATTACTCTGGCTGCACCAACAGTGCAGCAGATGCTTGTGGAGGTGATGGAGATACCTAGGACATAGTGGATGCTTGCCGAAAGATCCCCTAGGATGGTCCATGTTGCTTCAGAAATGTTCATTATGGGAATGTCTGGACATAATGATGTCACCCTCCCGTGCTGGATAAAGCAAGTCCGTGCCCACGATATCTGTTCTGCAATGGGCCTTAGCTAGAGGGTTCCTCGGGCCTGTATGGCGTTTTCAACTAGGGGCTTTGAGGGTTGCGATGATGGCGCATTGTGAATTAAATCTGTAGCAAATCTGTAGCCCCACTTGCAGTGGGGTGCGTTGAAATTGCCTGCTATGACTACCTGATTGGTAATAGCTAGCTTGTCGGGTCCATTTATGATGGTATGAAGTCGGCTATGGCCGGGCAGTTGAGGAGTGGGGTGCAATGGTGAGCAATCAATATAAAGGTGCTTCTGCTTCCGTGCTTGTTTGAGATGAGTTCAATTATGCAATTTATGTCGTGTTCTACCAGGGCATGATCAATAACTGTGAAGTCCTTAGCCAGGAAAGCGGCCACCATTGGCATATCTGGAAGGTTAATGGTGTAATAGCCCGTGAGGCTCAGTGTTGTGTCGGCTGCTAGTTCCTGTCAGATTGGATGTATTGTTTCAGGAGACTGCTCCTTCCTGAAACTCTGAAAGTTCCACTGCCAGATTTCGAGGTATTCTCAGGCTCGGGTCTTACTGGACGGGGACATCGTGACTGGTGTAACTCCTGAAGGATTCGTTGTCGCTGCTGAGGGCAGTAGCACCGAACGTTTCTGTTCTGCGATGGACCTTAGCCCGAGAGTTCTGCAGGGCTGTATGTCGCTTTCGACCAGGAGTTTTGATAGTTTTAATGATGGCGTGTTGATTAGCGAGTTTCTCTTGGAATACGTCCATTTGTGCAGCAAGTTGTGTACTTTGAGCGCTGAACATCTCGAATAGGTGTGTACCAATCGTTACGATGCAGGTTTCGAGGTTACTAGGCATCCGAGGGGTGGGTGTGGTCCCGGCAGGATGGGGCTGGGGGTGTTTAGGAGGGGTCTGTGGATGGGGGAAGCCTTAACCAGTGCACACTGTGGTGAAGCTTTTGGGGTAGTGGACGGTGCGACTCTGCGGCTGAATTCTGCGATTTGGGCTTGTGGTTGCACTACAGTGTCTGCTAGTCCTTCCCAGCTGGTGCATATTGGGTGATGTGAGTTCCGAGAAATGGGGAAGCCCTTTGCTAGCTCTGCCCAGCCCACCTGTTTGTCAGATGCATTCGGCTTCTTTGGGTTGGCTTTGTCAGAGGCGGGAGCAATGAGGTGTCCTGGAGTGAAGGCCTGGTGGCAGACACTGACTTGAAGCCGCTGCCGCAGCTATGGATGGAGGGTTTGACTTCTGAGCTGAACCATATTGCTTGAATTAGTGGGGCGGTTGGGGGGTAGGCCGTCTTTGCATGAACGGTGCTGCTGTTGGTCGTTGGGCTGCTGTGGTGGGGGGCGCCTGGTTGGCTCGAGTCGCTTCAGGAAATCTCTGGCGCTCGTGGCGTGTGCCCCAAGCACAGAGCACATTTAGGTTGGCACTGGTGGTCTTTGAGCGGCTTTTTGACGCCGCACAGTTTGCAGGGCACCCGCCGTGTCAGGGTGAGAGCAGATGTCAGAGTGATTACCTGGTTGCGTGCCGACGTACAGGACTGACGGGCCAATCTGTAGGGGCAGCATTGGATCTCCGAGTCGTCGTAGTAGACAAACTTGGATGTGATCGGGCCTTCAATGGTCAGGAGCATTATGGATGTCTGAAGCAGTCATCTGACGATGATGCTGATGCCTAGCGTGCAAACTATAAAGCCGGCTTTGAGTGCTTCGAGGGTTTCGTCGGCGGGTATTCTGTGGATAATTCCAAGTTTCTCCTGAACTGTGTAGAAAATGTACGCATTTAGTTCGTGGGTAGTGGTGCATGACGTGAGGCTTGTAATCTGTCGTATTTTGTTTGCGACCTAGGGGTGAGGCACACTTGCGATAAGGGTGTTGGATCCTGGGCAGAGGCAGACAACATAGTTTTCAAAAATTTTAAGGGGTCTTGCAAGAATTTTGAATGGCTTTAGAGAGCTTAGACCGCTCTATTCCTTGATGGCAAGGTCTCTACGTGGCCATATGAAGATACTAAAGTTACTTTTAGGGGGAGGCGGGGACCCTGTCGCTTGGTCGTGTTGGTTTGGGCTGTTTGCAGGGCTACAGTGGGCTCTTCTGAGTTGTTCGTGTGACTCTGGCAGCCTTGCGGAGTTTCCTTGCCTTGCACTTGCTCATCGCTTCGCTCCACCCATTTTGGTGGGCGAGGAGTCGTGAGACTGTCAGGTCAGTGGGTCATGTAGATCCAGGTACGAGTTCGTGTCATCATTCAAGAGAGAGATGGAGTGCCTTGCAGGCCGCTCGGGCCTGCCATGACATTCACCGAAGTCATTTCCGTAGAGAGGCGTAGACCGTCGGATGGGTTAGGCTTAGCACAGCAAGAAGCCCCTGCCATTCGTCATGACCGTACAAGCAGGTCTCGTGTTAAACTGCAGCTTTGGGATGTGCAAAGTCCGATTAAAGACAAAGTCACAGGGTTTGGTTTATGGAGTTTAAAGGACTACAGACACCACATTTTTGCTTGCGTGCTTTCTTCTTTCAAACAATGTGCTAGACATTGGTATACACGAAGCACCCCATGGTGTTCGCCTGCAGCCGCTAAACAATTTAAAATTAAATTTCTTCTTGACGCTGTTTCGGTTTCGATTTCATCAACCAAACGATGGGTGTTACCTTTGCTTGATGTTTAGGTCAGGTGAGGCACCAAAAAACAACTATATAACTGCTGATACATCATTTGTTGTAATGCTGTCTATTAAAACAGGCTGATTTAATTGCTGTAGTGAGTTAGAACTATGTATCAGCATTTATGTTACCGTTTTTTTTTGTGCGCCAAATGAGCTAAACATCAGCTACAAGTCACAGCCACCATTCGGTTGATGAAACCGAAACCGAAACAGCATGAAAGAAATTCAGTTATATAGTATTTAGTGGTCGTAGGCGAAACACACGCGGTGATCCATGTATTGTGATGTCTAAAGCTTCATTTGAAAGAAGAAAACACACAATAAAATTAGGTGTCTATAATCCTTTAACGTCCCAAAGCAACTCAGGCTATAAGAGACTACGCAGTGGAGAGCTCCGGATAATTTCGACCACCGTTCGTTAACATGCAATGACATCGCAAAGTACAAGGGCCTCTAGCATTCCGCCTCGATTGAAATGCGACCGCTGCGGGCAAAATCGAACCCGTGTCAGGGTCAGCAGCTGAGCACCATAACCACTGAGCCACCACCATGGTGGTTTTCAACTCACACGGTATCACAATAGAATCCACACGGGCCAAGCGGGGTAGGGCTGTCGGAATAGGCCTATAGTAGATAGCGCTGGTAGTCAGTGCGGCGCTGTTTATCGGAAGTGGTGTGGAAGCCTATGCACGACAGGACACGACTGATCTAGATGGCTGTCATGGGCACTCTCACCTGTACGGCAAAGGCAAGAGTAGCAAGCAGTTTACGTGGACAGTTTCAGGCCACAACAATCGAAGCAGGCATGAGAGGCTCCACGAAGGAATTTTTCAGAGGGCGCCTGCTCATTGATGCGAAAGTACGGTGAAATTTGGTGCGAAATTTTGATAGCAGCCCCTGTGTTGTGGACCCAAAGTAGTGATCCTGTGGATAAAACATTTGACTTCTAGTGTCAATGCTTTAGGTGGCCTCGAAATTCCTAGGAAAAAGAAGGGCTATCTGATGTAATTCAATGGCGATGCAAAAAGGGTCACTCACTTGCAGGGAGTGTAAGGTGTATGCAGTGCAGGGCAGCTTACGCCCGTGGAGCAGGATAGGAAAAATCCGGTGGTTGACTGCATGGCAGTGTTGTCACAAAAGTGCCCTAGCTGGATATGTATGACTTGGTGAGCCCGGAGGCTGGTAGGTGATCTGAAGAACGATGCATTGTTCGGCGAGGGAACAAAACACTGTCATGGGATGCACCGTGGCGAAACAGAAAATGACGCAGGAACTTCGGGGCAGCTGTTTCAGCATACTGAATGAGGTGGTCGATGCGGACGATCAGAAACCATACAGGATAACGGCCTGTAGAGGTCACCGCCAGCAAGACAGCATGAGTGCGCAGGGCCTGGGAGCGGCTGCAAGAGCCGGACAAGCAGGGTGTGGGAGACAGGCGATGAAGGATTGGACGTAGGTGCGAATATAGCCGTACATTCCGTGAGGGTGAAAAATTATTTTGTAGGTATTCAGAACAATAACACCCAGTTTTGGGTTGTTCACATGGTAGCTGTCGAGCGTATAAAAAGGACTGCATGCAATCCTTTGAACACAACTTGGAAGCTCTGCGCATGCGTGTCCTCCTCCCTCTCTCCTCATTGTTTCCTGCAGTCTGAAAGTGAACGAAATGAACCAACTAGCATGCCAGAAGGCACTTCTTACATTATTCATCTAGGGAAGGTAGCATGAAATAGGTCAAGCAAGAAAGAAACGCACTGGTGTTGTTGTCGTCAATGCCACACCCATTGCACACTTGACGTGGTGAAGCTGCTTTCCTTTGAAAGAAAGGTCACATCTAAAAAAAAAGTGCCGCGTTGGCATTGTGTACCATACACCATTGTCGTGTGGTCTCACTCATGTGGGACAGACTGGCATGTTTTTGAACATTTGGCTCCGTGAACACCAAATAGATGTTGAAAGTAACGAGCTGCCGAATCGGACAGCATTAATTTGGACTTGATCAACTCACCCCAATCGTGAATATTTTGTAATAAGCTGACACATCTGACGACCCATTGACGCATATGTAATTGCAAGTGCTTTTGATCACACAGAAGTGATCACAGTTAGTGTACACACACAAAGACTGAACCAGAAGAGAGATTGCAGAAGTCAATGGCACAAAATGTATAATCTAGGCCACGATTGCTGTGACAGAACAAGGAGTGGCATTTTTAGACAGTAGATGAGGATGGAAAGTCAGTGCTTTCAGTCATCTTTCTGCTTGGGGTTTTGGTCTCACCTAGTAGCTTTTATAACCTCTATACTTTCCAATGAAATCTGTTGAGAGTCAGCCGCTTGTCCTGTCATCATTTTATACTAGTCCGTCGTTCCTGTTACATTGTTTGCTGTCGAAAAAGGACCTGAACCAACTTGCCGAAACGTCCATTCTTCTCCATCGACACTGCCTATACAGAATGAATCATCAAGCCAGCCATAAGCACGCACCAAGACAGCCCCCCGGCCGCTGACTACAGGAGAATATGCTTGAACGTCATGCTGACATTTCGCATCGCCAGGCCACTGCTAACAACGACTCCTCGTCCCCAATAACGGAAACTAAAAAGAGCAGAGTATGAAGGCTTTCAGGCGAAACGACAATCTTCAACCAGCGCAATTCATGACCTCGCCACATCCACTATGATGGTGCCACACACTAGACAAGCTTGAATACGATACCTCGCAACTTCTACATCAGAATGTAGCCATTAAAAAAAAATACCACTTCGGTGGCTTAAACGCGAGTAATGCACCAAAAACCTGTCCCTGGGGCGCCTTTCCCATTGTGATCTGGGCTGGGCACTATTACTTTTGTTTTTTTTTCTATCTACCTACACTAATTTAGGCTCTACCACAGTAAAGGAGCTCCATAACTCATGAAACCTATGCTCTGAGCCTCAAAAATTACGAAGTGGTCACAGGCGCGTGAGGTGCACATGGCTCATACATGCTCAGTTTCACACATTAGGTGCAATGCTATCAAAGCCTAGCACTCTTCTTTGAGCTGCCTACATGCCCGATCAAAAAGTACTCTATTCCTTGTGGGGAGCGAAAACAAGTAAATGCTTTGCCTGCAGGCTTATTACATGATGCATTTGTCATGAGCTTGATTAAATGCATTCTTACTGCTGACGACATGCTTCAGCATTCTCATGTGTTAAGACCATTTGGTCACAAAAAAAGCACGGAGAAACACAACTCCCTTTATTTTCTCATGCAGGCTACTTACGTACTTTTCATAGCGTTACACATTGCACCTGATGCGTAAAACGGAGTAAAGTTACTTCATCTTGATGCCAACACCACCACCACCACAAATGCCCAATCAACCCACCCTGCAAGACCTCTGCTTTAAGTCGCAAAATTGACAAAGCGATCACGAGTGTATGAGGTGTGCAGAGACTAATCAGATTATCTTGATGCAAAATCACTGCAACCACTAAGGCTCAGCCCGCCGAGCCTTGCACAACCTCTGCTCTTAGCCACAAATACCAAGCAGCCACGGATGAGTGAGGCGCATACGGCCTAGTCAGGTGATTTTGCTGCCACACCCAGGGCAGCACTGACGCTCAACCAGCCGAGCCCATGACCTCCGCTCTGCCGCAAAGATGAGGCGGCCATGAACGAGTAAGGTGCATTCAGCCTTGTCAGGTGGTTTTGCTGCCACACACCTTGCAGAACTGACACTCAACCAGCCTAGCACATGACCTCTGCTCTGCCGCAGAGATGAGGCAGCCACGGACGAGTGAGGTGCATACGACCTAGTCAGGTGGTTTTACTGCCACACCCACAGCAGCACTGACGCTCAACCAGCTGAGCCCCGCACAACCTCCGCTATGAGCTGCAAAGAAGAAGCGGCCACGGACGAGTGAGGTGCAATCAACCTGGTCAGGTGGTTTTGCTGCCACACACCCTGCAGAACTGACACTCAACCAGCCTAGCCCATGACCTCTGCTCTGCCGCAGAGATGAGGCAGCCACGGACGAGTGAGGTGCATACGACCTAGTCAGGTGGTTTTACTGCCACACCCACAGCAGCACTGACGCTCAACCAGCTGAGCCCCGCACAACCTCCGCTATGAGCTGCAAAGAAGAAGCGGCCACGGACGAGTGAGGTGCAATCAACCTGGTCAGGTGGTTTTGCTGCCACACACCCTGCAGAACTGACACTCAACCAGCCTAGCCCATGACCTCTGCTCTGCCGCAGAGATGAGGCAGCCACGGACGAGTGAGGTGCATACGACCTAGTCAGGTGGTTTTACTGCCACACCCACAGCAGCACTGACGCTCAACCAGCTGAGCCCCGCACAACCTCCGCTATGAGCTGCAAAGAAGAAGCGGCCACGGACGAGTGAGGTGCAATCAACCTGGTCAGGTGGTTTTGCTGCCACACACCCTGCAGAACTGACACTCAACCAGCCTAGCCCATGACCTCTGCTCTGCCGCAGAGATGAGGCAGCCACGGACGAGTGAGGTGCATACAACCTAGTCAGGTGGTTCTGCTGCCACACCCACAGCAGCACTGACGCTCAACCAGCTGAGCCCCGCACAACCTCCGCTATGAGCTGCAAAGATGAAGCGGCCACGGACGAGTGAGGTGCAATCAGCCTGGTCAGGTGGTTTTGCTGCCACACACCCTGCAGAACTGACACTCAACCAGCCTAGCCCATGACCTCTGCTCTGCCGCAGAGATGAGGCAGCCACGGATGAGTGAGGTGCATACAACCTAGTCAGGTGGTTCTGCTGCCACACCCACAGCAGCACTGACGCTCAACCAGCTGAGCCCCGCACAACCTCCGCTATGAGCTGCAAAGATGAAGCGGCCACGGACGAGTGAGGTGCAATCAGCCTGGTCAGGTGGTTTTGCTGCCACACACCCTGCAGAACTGACACTCAACCAGCCTAGCCCATGACCTCTGCTCTGCCGCAGAGATGAGGCAGCCACGGACGAGTGAGGTGCATACAACCTAGTCAGGTGGTTCTGCTGCCACACCCACAGCAGCACTGACGCTCAACCAGCTAAGCCCCGCACAACCTCCGCTATGAGCTGCAAAGATGAAGCGGCCACGGACGAGTGAGGTGCAATCAGCCTGGTCAGGTGGTTTTGCTGCCACACACCCTGCAGAACTGACACTCAACCAGCCTAGCCCATGACCTCTGCTCTGCCGCAGAGATGAGGCAGCCACGGACGAGTGAGGTGCATACGACCTAGTCAGGTGGTTTTACTGCCACACCCACAGCAGCACTGACGCTCAACCAGCTGAGCCCCGCACAACCTCCGCTATGAGCTGCAAAGAAGAAGCGGCCACGGACGAGTGAGGTGCAATCAGCCTGGTCAGGTGGTTTTGCTGCCACACACCCTGCAGAACTGACACTCAACCAGCCTAGCCCATGACCTCTGCTCTGCCGCAGAGATGAGGCAGCCACGGACGAGTGAGGTGCATACAACCTAGTCAGGTGGTTCTGCTGCCACACCCACAGCAGCACTGACGCTCAACCAGCTGAGCCCCGCACAACCTCCGCTATGAGCTGCAAAGATGAAGCGGCCACGGACGAGTGAGGTGCAATCAGCCTGGTCAGGTGGTTTTGCTGCCACACACCCTGCAGAACTGACACTCAACCAGCCTAGCCCATGACCTCTGCTCTGCCGCAGAGATGAGGCAGCCACGGACGAGTGAGGTGCATACAACCTAGTCAGGTGATTTTGCTGCCACATCCATGGTAGCACTGACGCTCAACCAGCCGAGCCTCGCGCGACCTCCGCTACGAGCTGCAAAGACGAAGTGGACACGGACGAGTAAGGTGCATTCGAACTGGTTAGGTGTTTTCACTGCCACACCCGTGGCAGCACTGACGCTACACCAGCCGAGCCCCGCGCGACCTCCGCTATAAGCTGCAAAGATGAAGCGGACACGGACGAGGGAGGTGCATTCGGCCTGGTCAGGTGATTTTGCTACCACACCTGTGGCAGCACTGACGCTCAACCAGCCGCTTGCCTTGCTTCAGCGCAGCACTTGTGCTGTCATCCATGTTTCTACATATTCGTTCCCGTTTCTTTTGTGCTGCCACTTTCCATGATGAATCAGCAGAGCCCAGCGTGACATCCTCTGAACCGCAAAGAGGCGGTAACAGATGTTTAAGATGCTTGTGCCGGTGGACTGCAGCCCACAGTAAGTAAGCTCCTTATAACAACTTTTCGCTGTGAAAACTCCCATTGGCAGCATCTATGGCCCGTCCTAGAATGTGTCACTAGAAGGACGATGACCAATATTTAGTGGCCACAAAAGCAAAATTGAGCAGCACCTGTGGCGTGAGCATTAGAAGCACACACGTATGTGCTTTGAAATAGCATTCCACAGAGCATATGAATTTTGTGTTCAGGGGCACCATACCTAGTAAAAGATGCACAAGATATGGCTAAGGATGCAAGTTCAGGACTCAAAGTTGGTATAGCTAAAAGTCAATGCAGTTTTGCTACTTAGGAAAGGTGAATTTCTAGTACCTTCGAGTTGGAAAGTTCGGTCAAATAATATAATTTTAAAAAACGACCCCGGTGGCATCCCCCACCATCCATCTACCCACCCATCCATTCATCGAGGAAGACTGTGGAGTAAGATCTGACGTCGGTTCACCCAAAGCTCAACAGTTTGGTTTCAGTTGGCTTAGACAGTCACTTGCTTATACAGCGAACCTTTCAAGGTTAGACTTCTAGCACATTTTCCAATTTGAAAGGGTGTACAGACTATTCAAAGTAACTTGTGCAAGCGGAAACGACACTGCCTGAGCCGCCTACCAGACGATCCCTCGATAGCGTGAATTCCCCTCTGAGGCCCTTCGACTCATAAGTTCAAATGGGCAAGATTTAATCGTGCGGGTACACTTAGGAGAAAGCAACAAACCCATCAAAGCAGGCGACTGACCACATGAGCATGCAGTTTGCAGAACTCACCTGGGGAAAACTGGTTTTGGGGAAAGGAAATGGTGCAGTAACTGTCTCATGTATCTCGGTGGACACCTGAACTATCGCTGCATTTTTTTTTCCAGAAATACTCTGCGTAACCAAAGCTCTGTGCAATACCTGTACATTGTGTAACCAAAGCAAGTAAAAGCCGCCACACTGAAATGTTACGTCATTCAACTTGGCTTGACTCTGTGCTTCCGTTTAGTGCACCTTTAGCATGAAACCTTTCAAAATGCCTCAGCTGTGACTGCTTAAGCTGGGTAACTGAGCTTGGACAGCGAAGATGACCAGGAAGAATCGACACTCCTCCAATTGAGCTGCGATGTAGAAACAGCGGTTCGTGAGGGCAAGTGTGCCTACTGAAACTGCAGTATGGAAAACAAAATGATGTCAGTAAGGTAGCTAGATGGGTACCAACTAGAGCAGTTCTCTGCTTCCCTGCTTCATGATGCCAAAAATGCCGCTGCGGTCAGAGCCTGGCTCAAGCCTGGCTCCCGTGACGTGTGTAAGCAGATGGTACACCCAGGTGCACTAATAGCAGTGATACTTTGCGCTTTTTTTGTTTAATCACAATGTCAGAGGAATGAAACAGACTGTGGATAGTCCTCTGCAAGCACAAGCTCCGCACGATCTCTGACCAAGGATCACAGCTTCTAAACAAATGAAAACCGGCATAGAATTACCCCTTGCTTTGCACCAAACTGTTAAGTCAGGTATAATATGCCAGCCAAACATCCAGAACCTCACTGTTTTCGGCGCCACGGGACACAGAACTGTTTCATTCATAGAATACCCAGTAAAAAAAAACCAATGGGTTCAATTGGGCTCATGAATCCAACCGGGTAGTTCATTTGCTTTCCCTGTGCTCTAACCCAGTAGTTCTTCGCAGCACTACCAAAGTTGCGATGAGTATTCTGACCCTACGAAATGTAGTGCCAGTATGAAATATGCATACAGGCATATGGGATAGCCTGACTTAAAGTGCGCATGCACCAAACGAACGCTATTTCATTTTGAGCCTTACATCCGCTCTTTCTCGAGTTTCCTGTGCAGAACTCCTGCGTGCTATAAAAAATCGTTTCCAAAATGGCAGCACCCTTCAAAGCAGGACCCCTCGCCTTGGATTGAATTTGACGTTGTTGCTGCCATTTTCAGTAAGTTCACAGGCAATATATGGGGCACCGGAATGTCGCTTCGACTCATCTCGCCTATAATAAAGCGTATGAGCAATAAATTTGCTTTATTTTTTATTCAGAGTGACGATCCTGCCGCTTTTAGTTCTAAAGAGAAGCGCCAGTTTGTTGACAAAAATGCTTACCATTGTAACCTCTAGATGCTGTAATGGCGTAATGCCATGTAAAATGGTTGCATTTATCGTATGTAAATGTGCACAGGGAGATGGTACGCAGATGGTGTTGACTCATACTCAGAAGAGTTGGGCTTGTTGGTTTACGATCATTTTGGGAACAGCGCTAACACAGGCTCCACTCTTCTGAGTCCCATTTCTTCTACATCGGGCCCTTTCGTTTTTATTGTTCTTCACGTTCTCCGCAATCCTTCTCTGTGCACCACGTTGCTTGTGTCGGCCTCATGCCATGATCGGCTCTTCACGTTTTCCATCAAGAATGACTACCTTCCCCCTGCCGTCGCCCTTCTCGTAGGCTCTTTAGAACCTTCACATGGACATGGATTGCGCCTTTCCCACATTCTGTGGTCAGAGGTCTGGCGGCAGGTATGGCTTTTCCAAGAATGCCTGTTCATAGCCTGCAACCAAGCCTGCCAGTCGGCAGGATACCACTGTAGGTTGCACCAAGAACTTCAAATCGCCGAACACACTACCGAGTTCACTTGGCAAAGGTTGCTCCTTTCGCTACCAAGAAAGCATGCAGCACCGCCCGCCCGCCAAGAGGTTCATCAGATAGGTGGTGTCACATTGCCCCCGGATGTCCTGAACACCTCGAGCGAGGGCCAAAATTCTGCATCCAACCAAAGGTCGATAAAACAGAAATGCTCGCCCTGGTGCGAAGTACTACCTCAAAGGCGAGAACAAAGCCTGAAGCTGACCGATGCATTCTGGAAGGTGGGGAATCTCTGCCGTTCCGTTCCACTTATGGACCACGCATTGACGTTCCAGGGACCACGGCTTCACTAAAAGCTGCAGGCATAAAGCTTTTGCAGTCTGGTAATGAAGGTGGATTCGCGGTTTTTAATTCAGAGGACTACAGCTACAAGGCGAAAGAAGCTATGCTTACCAACTTCCAATAGGTCATGGTGTGTCCGGGTAAGGCGAAGGCCGAAGCCTTGAGGAAATGTCAAGAAGTCAACCTAACAAGACTTGCAACGTCGATAAAGAAAGGCGAAAAACTCTGCCTTGACACCTTCTTCACTGCCAAAACAAATAAAGAAGGGTGCCCTTTCCGGGTCATTGTAACTGAGCACAGCACCTGGCAAAAACCGCTCGGCATTTACTTGAACGATTCCCTACACAGACTCAAGATTGAAGATCTCTACCTTGTTAGGAATTCCATGGCTGTGTCTGAATTCCTACAGGAAAAGTGTACTGCTGGCATGAACTTGTTTTCCACTAACGTCAAGGACCTCTACTACTCCCTGCCGTATGCTGCGTTGATGGGTAAGTGTAATTGACAGCATCGACAACCACGGAAGTGTGCAGTTCCAGAACTCCACTGGATGCAGCGTGAGCACATTCCTGGAACTATTAACCCTCTATCTTTCCACTTCCCTGGTCAAGGTCGAAGAAAAAATGTGTACACAAAAGAAAGGCATCTGCATCGGCTCCAGCCTTGCACCAGTTCTGAGCGACCTGCTACTTGCCCAATATGACAGGCAACCAGTCTCAAGACCACAACACAGTACAAAATTTTCAGATACTTTGATGATTATTTGGTAATTTTCAAGAGCTGCCCGTACCAAAACACCCCTGAAGAGAACGTCCGCACCATGGCCGAGTTCTCCTAAAAGATCTCTCCATAACAGACTACAAGCTTTGCTTCCTGGATCTTTTGCTCCACCATATACGAACATCAATAACAGTTGAACATCCCACAGACTACAAGCTTTGCTTCCTGGATCTTTTGCTCCACCATGTACGGACATCAATCGATCGTGCACAGTCATTGTTTTGTATATGCATGGTGTGTCCCACAAGCTCAAGAAGGTAGGTGCATAAACTCCACCGGTGGAGTTCGTGTAATTTTTTCTGCCCCGAACAAACTTGGTGCTCCGTGCAAACATGTGAATAGGGAAGAGACTGAATGAATTGTACAGCCGCACTCAGTTACGTGGCACCTTGAGGGCATTTTATCGGGAAGGTGGTGAACATTATCGGGGAATATGCGCGGCTGACGAACAAACCCTGCTCCCTCTTCGAGGGTTTGTCAGGCAGTTAAACTCACTAAAATGATTTCAACGAAAACAGCGCGCGAAAGACTGGACCCAGAATAAGATACACGCACACACACAGCACTGACTAACAAAAGAACTGAAAGTTTATTGCATAGCTCACCATAAATACCAGGACAATGGAATACAGATTTAAAGAATAAAAATATAAACACGGTGAAGGCGAGGATGAGTCCATTTGTCACTTCTCGTTGTCATGGGTTTCCAAGATAATTTCTTTTCTTGTCAGTGCCATCGACGGGGTGCTTACGCATGTCGTGCTTTTCAACTTTCTCTGAGGTAGGCTTCATGAAACTCACACTCCTGTTGGTGATTATATCAGCTCGGAATCTGGAATAGTCCAATGTGTGGACTCCATTGAGAATCAGACACGTGTTTCTCCAGCGTGCTGCCGTATCCATTATTGATAGCAGTAGCATGTTCTCTTAGGCGATCGTTGACGCAGCATCCTGTTTGACTTACATAACACGCTCCACAAGATGGTGGGATTTCATAAACGATTTTAGTATCACAAGTGTTGAACTTTTGGTCATGCCGCTTATTATACCGTGCTGGTTTCGGGCCTTCATCACTCATCAGCTTCCTGGGTGCGGTGGTTAAAATCAAATTTATTCCAGGCTGGTTTGCCATTTTATTTAACGCATGGCTGATCCCGTGCACATACAGCATGACAGCTTTCTCCTTATTTTTTTGTCTTCTTGCAACTTCTCCGGCTGGCATGACTAATGTCGTTCTTTCAAAAGCTTGAAGCTAAGGCTGGAAATGAAGATGTCTAGAAATCCCGCTACATGCAGACGTTTCAGTTGGATTCTTATTCTTTCTTGCTGTCAGTTATGACAAACAATCGCTTAAGGGCATTCGTTAAGTGCCCATAACTACTGCTCTGTTTTACTAACTTTGTGTGAGAGTATGAGTGCGGCAGCAGGCCATTCTTGGACCGCGGAACATAGCACCAGCATAGGTGATCCTTGCTTACGAACAACCATAAGTCAAGGTACTGGAGCTGACCCTTGTCTGCCAATTCTTTTGTCAGTCTAAAGTCTCCCAGGTTTTAGGAGTTCTTGAACATGCGTCCTGGGTCCTAGTCCGACATTTCGTACTTCAGAAGAAAGTCCTCGACAAAGCAAAAAGTCCCTATTATGCTGGTACTGTGCAAAGCTTCTTTCAACCGACGATCAGAGCGTGCAAGCAGAAGATCACTGAGTAGAGGTGCGACAAATAAGTATATGCCTTTGAAAGCACAGCTCTTCATTAAATGCTACGCAATAAACCATCAGTCGTTGAAACGTTATAGAGCACCGCAAAAGAACGTTTCAAGTATGAACCAAGACGAAAGAAGAAGGCGCCGACCAAAAAAAAAGATGGGATGACGTTTCGGCTCCCCCACGGGAGCCTTGTTCATAATGAGGCATAACGTAGCTTCGTCCTTTATTTATACACGGCGCATGAGCGACCCCAGACACCTGGCGTAGATTGGGGGCAAGTTCCCGTCATTTCGATTGAGCGTGTGCGCTGTCGTCTGAATAATCAGTGATTCCAGATAGAGCCGTGACTTGCTGTCCCTTTCTTTTGCAATCACACGTGCCTCGGCCCAGTCTATGTTGTGTGCGGCGGAAACCGAGTGCTCGGCAAGCACATTTTGACCTGCGCGCCGGTTTCTGACGTCACTCTGGTGATCCTGTATTCTTCGTTCAAAGTTACCCGACTCGCCAATATACACAGAAGGGCAGTCCGCACAGGGTATCAAATACATGACACCTGGGAACTTTTCTTTCTTTAGCTTGTCTTTGACGTGCACAAGCTGACTCCTCAGTTTTCGAGCTGGCACATGCGCGGTCTTGACTTCGTAGGACCGTAATATGCGCGCCAAAGGTTCGCTGATGCCAGGAACATAGGGAATCGCGGCTCGTTTCTGGGTAGCGGGACTAGCTTGCAGCCTAGGACGTTCCATTTGGCGCTGTATGGAGTCCATGACGTGAACAGGATAGCCACATGTGGACAAGTCACGCCGTACACGCACATCTTCAGCAATTTGGTCTTCTCCTCTGGAACACATTTCTTTTCGTCGGAGGAGCGATGACACCACAGAACGTTTCTGGCAATCAGGGTGAATGGACTTGAGATGTAAGTACCGGCCGGTGTGCGTGGGTTTTCTGTAAATGGTGAAATTTAGACGTGAGGACTGTCTGGAAACGAGTATATCTAAAAATGGGAGGCGGCCGTTGATTTCCTCTTCAACGGTGAACTGTATGCTAGGCTCCAAACTGTTGAGGTGAGTAGTAAAGTCATGCAATGCTTCTTTCTTCAGGATGCAAAAGCAGTCGTCAACGTACCTCAGGAATACTTTTGGGGCAGGCGTGAAGGACGCAAGAGCACGGCCTTCGATTTCTTAAATGGCCAAGTTCGCAACTGTCACAGAAATCGATGCACCCATGGCGGCTCCGTGAATCTGCCTGAACGAGACATCCTCAAAAGTGAAGTACGTGCTTGACAGGGAAAATCTCAGAAGGCGGGTCAGGTCATGCACATCTATCGGGGTTCTTTCTGGCAATGATGGGTCTGATTCAAGGGCACCGGTGCATGCTTCCACGGCAAGGTCAATCGGCACACTTGTGAAGAGTGACTTTACGTCGAATGAAACCATGATTTCTCCGGCGTTGATTTTAAGGTTTCGAACCTTTTCGATGAAGTGCTGGGTGTTGTGCAGGTGCGTATGGCTCCTGTCGACGAGAGGAGAGATAACTCTGTGCAGAAACTTGGACAGATTCTGAAGCGGCGAGCGCGTAAAATCCACTATAGGGCACAGAGAGACGTCAGGCAACACATCGTTTTCCGGCTTTCTGATTTTGTCTTTGCATTCCAGGATCCTAGCCTGTAGAAGCTTTTTCGCAAGGCGACGGTTAGAATTCAACTGCCCGGAAGAATTCCCTAGCATACAACTGCATGCAAACTTCCAAGCTGGCCTTCGGACGCGACAAGCTAAGCTTGCTCACGAGAACAAATTGGAGAGGGTGAGGCAGAGCCGGGGAGGCAGCTCTTCGGATGCCCCGAAAGCGTTTGTGCGAAACCTTTCGTCCTACCAGCTGAACCGGGCGGAAATGTCTGTTTTGAGCCTTGGCCTGAATTTCAACACTGGCCCCGCTCCCGAAATCAGAAAGGTTATATGTGCTGCAGAGACTGCTTTAAACCAGGTTGACCCGTCGCGCCGAGACGAAGCCCGCACACGCGTGGTGAGCGTCCTTTCCAAGCTACGTTCGCATTCATCGGTCTCTCCTCTTACGCGCCAAGAAAAAGAAGCTATTACAAGCCTCCGCACCAATCCAGACATTGCGATACTTCCGGCCGACAAAGGGAATGCCACTGTACTTTTAGATAAGTGCGATTACAAAAAGAAAATGCTGATCCTCTTGGAAGACGCTAATACTTACTCTCGTCTCGCTCGAGATCCGACGGCCAAGGTGCAGAGAGAACTACAAAAATTGCTGGCCGACGTTTTTCAAGTGGTGCCCCCGCAGCACAGGTCGCTGTATTTCTACCTATTGTGCCACAATGGTTCAGCCCCGGCGATTTACGGCCTGCCAAAGATTCACAAGCCTGACGTCTCTCTGTGCCCTATAGTGGATTTTACGCGCTCGCCGCTTCAGAATCTGTCCAAGTTTCTGCACAGAGTTATCTCTCCTCTCGTCGACAGGAGCCCTACGCGCCTGCGCAACACCCAGCACTTCATCGAAAAGGTTCGAAACCTTAAAATCAACGCCGGAGAAATCATGGTTTCATTCGACGTAAAGTCACTCTTCACAAGTGTGCCGATTGACCTTGCCGTGGAAGCATGCACCGCTGCCCTTGAATCAGACCCATCACTGCCAGAAAGAACCCCGATAGATGTGCATGACCTGACCCGCCTTCTGAGATTTTGCCTGTCAAACACGTACTTCACTTTTGAGGATGTCTCGTTCAGGCAGATTCACAGAGCCACCATGGGTGCACCGATTTCTGTGACAGTTGCGAACTTGGCCATGGAAGAAATCGAAGGCCGTGCTCTTGCGTCCTTCACGCCTGCCCCAAAAGTATTCCTGAGGTACGTTGACGACTGCTTTTGCATCCTGAAGAAAGAAGCATTGCATGACTTTACTACTCACCTCAACAGTTTGGAGCCTAGCATACAGTTCACCGTTGAAGAGGAAATCAACGGCCGCCTCCCATTTTTAGATATACTCGTTTCCAGACAGTCCTCACGTCTAAATTTCACCATTTACAGAAAACACACGCACACCGGCCGGTACTTACATCTCAAGTCCGTTCACCCTGATTGCCAGAAACGTTCTGTGGTGTCATCGCTCCTCCGACGAAAAGAAATGTGTTCCAGAGGAGAAGACCAGATTGCTGAAGATGTGCGTGTACGGCATGACTTGTCCACATGTGGCTATCCTGTTCACGTCATGGACTCCGTACAGCGCCAAATGGAACGTCCTAGGCTGCAAGCTAGTCCCGCTACCCAGAAACGAGCCGCGATTCCCTATGTTCCTGGCATCAGCGAACCTTTGGCGCGCATATTACGGTCCTACGAAGTCAAGACCGCGCATGTGCCAGCTCGAAAACTGAGGAGTCAGCTTGTGCACGTCAAAGACAAGCTAAAGAAAGAAAAGTTCCCAGGTGTCGTGTATTCGATACCCTGTGCGGACTGCCCTTCTGTGTATATCGGCGAGTTGGGTAACTTTGAACGAAGAATACAGGATCACCAGAGTGACGTCAGAAACCGGCGCGCAGGTCAAAATGCGCTTGCCGAGCACTCGGTTTCCGCCGCACACAACACAGACTGGGCCGAGGCACGTGCGATTGCAAAAGAAAGGGACAGCAAGTCACGGCTCTATCTGGAATCACTGATTATTCAGACGACAGCGCACATGCTCAATCGAAATGACGGGAACTTGCCCCCAATCTACGCCAGGTGTCTGGGGTCGCTCATGCGCCGTGTATAAATAAAGGACGAAGCTACGTTATGCCTCATTGTGAACAAGGCTCCCGTGGCGGAGCCGAAACGTCATCCCATCTTTTCTTTTGGTCGGCGCCTTCTTCTTTTGTCATGTACCATCCCGACCAGACGGGTTTCCGTCAGACTCTAGACTTCAAGTATGAACCAACTAGCCCAAACTCAAATTTTAGTCGAAACCTTCAGTTGTCAGTCAGCTCTGTGTGTGTGCATGTGCCCTATTCTCGGTCCAGTCTTTCGTGCGATGTTATCTTTAAAAATCATGTACCAACTGGCTTGGCAAGTTTCTGTAATGAAGTCACTAAAATAACCATGTGAATCTGCTGGCTGCTCAATGCTGCGGTTCTTAAGCTGTGCCACGTGCTGTGGCTGCTGTTTCTTTTTCATTCTAAATACTATATTGTTGCTACACAAGTTACTTTGCAGTGCAGTTGTTTCTCGCTTAAAGCGATTATTTTACTGCTGAAGCCAAAGTTAATAGCGTTTTTTTTTTTGTGCTGCAAGCAGAGTCTTTGTCTCTTTACTGCTGCAGTGTTCTAAAGAATATATGACTCAGATCTGCTGTCCACCCTAATGAAGCAGATATTTGTATCGATGTTCACCATGTTTATATGAGTGGGCCGATCATTTTGTTTTCAAGACAGCCAAGCCATCAAAAGAAAGGTTTCATTTGTCGATGCCGTTTTTCGCGTTCCCTGCTAGATAGGCAACCAGCAGCGCAAAGAAAAAGTGAAAGTGCAAGTGATAGGCAGCTCAACTTTTTTCCATGGTGTTTTACACCCCTTGAAACTAGACTGCTGCTCGGTGCATTGGTTTTCTTTAAACAAACATAACTTCAGTATAAGTGAAACCAGACAGGGATGAAATGCAGTCCCTTCAACCTATTTGCGCCTTGAACTGTTCTTAGCTGATCATGGCCTTATAGCTGGTTCTCTTTCTAGCCTTAGCAGCATATTTAAGGTGTGTCAGCTCTGCACCATCACAAACTGCATCAAGATCCCCAACTACAGGAACACAATTTTTGTCCGTTTGTACATGGCAGCCAAATGCTGTAGGAGGACACAGATATGCTGGCATCCGACTTTCGGAGGACTGAAGTAAAAGAACTGAAATACATTAGTTATGTCTGCTTATTTCTATGTTAAAGGTCATTTCTAGGTAGCATTTACTAATGAACAGGGCACAGGATAGCAGGGTCAAGTAGCACCAGAAGCAGCAGACAACTGCAGTGCCAGTTTTGACGTCATGAAGCGGAGAACCAATGAATTACAAGATGCGCTCCTACAGTTGGCACTCACTGGCCACCGTAACCTCTGTACTGGCAACCGCCGTCATATCAACCATGACGAATTATTCACTGCCCTTCTAGACAGGTGTAGCATGCCAAGTGCGGCTACGCACCTCCAACGTGTGAAGCGTCCATCCAGGCTTACACTGCTCCGAACTACAGTGTACACTGTATCTGAATGCAAGAGCTGCGATGCGAGGCACAGTGGTACTGTGTTGTTTGTGGCAATGTTGTGCGGAGGTGCTGCATTCGTAGAAATAACGTTCAAATGTGCTGCGTTCACGACAATAACAAGTGCAGAGATGTTGCAGCAGCAGGACAGGGGTGGGGAGCGAGGCTGACCTTCGGCCCCGGCGACCATCTTGCACTGGAGCTCGGTGTAGTTGGCCTTGAGCCGGGTCACTCGTGTGAACCAGATGCACAGGTTGCGTCGAGGCGCGGGGCCACCCGGGTGCGCAGCCTCGAAAGAGTGGTTGACAGCGCAGCGAAGGCACTGCCATGGCTGGTAGCGCAGGAAAGAGAACTCGGCGTCGTTCAGCCAGATGCACTTCATGCGGGAGCTAGTGCCGCACGCCACGCACTGGGGATCTGCGCTGGTCCCCATGGTGCCCGTACAGCACACTGCCACCCTGCCCCCCCCCTCCCCTACTCGCGCCTCTACCATGCACGCCCCGTTCCATGCCCATGATAGACTCCCAAACCTCGGCCAGGCGGCGCCTAATCCACGATCTGCATGGACGCTGCCACTCGCAAGGTCAGCTGCTGATCGCTGCTGATCGTTAGCTTAGCTGTACACTGGACCACAGTGTGAATCGTCAGAGCAGCTGCTATCTCAAGCGTGGCGCATTGAACAAGTTGTGCACATCGATCATGCTTTTGCTGAAGTTGAATGTGGACCATAAATTAACAAATACACCGTCTCCGACATCTCAGCCAGCAAATGCGCTCTGTGCAGGCACCTAGATTTCTGCGCAAGGAATTGTTTCTCGCGGTCATCACTCATTCGGTTGGTGTTTTATCACCTGCCATGGACTGAGAATTGTTTACGAGCTGCTGCTTGAAGTATACAGGCGCAGATGGAACGTAACAGCAAATCCTGCAGCCTTCTGTATAGCGGGCATTCCATGTCCATGCGTGAGAGCTTAGCTGATACGACCGCGCGTGAACACTCCGGAACTTTATCTTCGAACAAGTTAAACAGCAAGGTGCGCTCTTCGTTTCTCTGTGTGTGTCTAAATCTGTGTAACTGGCAACAAATGCAATTAGGGTACTTTGCAAAGATGTTAACCTTTTCACTGTTAACTGTATCGAAGGATGATGATGACATGTTTATTCCTCAGAGCTCGCAAGCAGACACAGTGCATCAAGATTGGGCTTAGAAATGATCATGCTATGGAAACAGTTGACATTTCAGGTTCCAGTCAAGATCTACAGAGAATGGCTTGGGCAGTAGACAGTCCAGGTACTCCACAAGGGAATGCAAGATGAGATAGGGCCTTTAGCAAACTTCCGCGCATGCGAAGACATCGTCCGCTCCGAAAAGCCTTAAAAAAAGATGTCACACTGCTGCACAGGGCTGCAAGCCACCACAGAGGTACAGTGCACCTGGCTACACTCGCCCCTCCATCTCCTGCTAAAGCTTACCTGCACTCCACTCCCCACAAGTTCATGCTCGCCCCGGGCACGAAGGGGCCAACACCACCCACAATCCCCATCCTCTTCCTTAGCCTAGCTTGCCTAGGTTCGCCTCGCTGCATACCCCACACCATTTTGCCACTCTTCCCTTAAGCCCACTCTTGATTCACTGCGGTGTACACACTGCGATGATGAGCCGACCCCCTGCGCATAATCCAGAAATGCCATGTCATCCTCTACCCTCAAGCACACATTCCCAGTCCCTTCAAACACTGGCATGGGAGATCACGCTTGCCTTGTGGAATTCCGGCCGGTTTCTGAACCCGCGTCTACTACCCCTGGATCCTGACCTGAAGCTACGGCTTCCATCTGGCCTGCCACGACATGGGGCAACTTTGCTCTGTTGCCTGTGGCTTGGTGGTGTCCTATTCACAAAGCATTGCCCTACTGTGATCGGCATGGGCATGCATGTGACCCTGCATGTGACATCTGTGGCCACAATGAGACCATATCTCATATTCTTTGTGAATGCCCAGCATACAGTTCTGAAAGACATTCTCTATGCCATGCACTGGAACACATCGATCCACGCCCGCTAATGGAGTTCAACATTCTTGGACACTGGCCGCAGCGATCATCGGCCTGCCAGGCCCTCCTGCGGTTCTTAAGAGTGTTGGGCCTGCACCACAGGCTGTGACTTTGCCGAAGCTTTTTCACCTTCTGCCTTTTCTTATCACTCGCTTTTCTCCCTCACCTTTGCATCCCCTCATCCCTTTCCCACCAGTGCAGGGTAGCAAACTGGTTAACCTCCCTGCATTTCCTCCTCCTCTTTCTCTTCCTCCTCCTCCCAGTCCATCACTGACCACCTAGAAGGAATGCTTCACCGACACCACAGCCACCAGCCAGCGGTAGCTGGTGAACAGTGCCAAGAAGCTAGTGGCCACGATCTATGCAGACTTGACATATACCCCAATAAAAATCTTGTTCACTCACCCACTCCCACAGACTGCAAGCTGACATGAGGCCCTACCTCAAGAAAAGTCTGGCCTGCTAAAGTGTCTGCAACATATTCAGAACCCTCCCTTATTGGAAGAATTGCATCTCGTTGAACTAATGTATTACTGCCACCAATTTATGGTTGGAGCATAAGAATGGAAGAATGGTGATGCTGACTCTCAGCTCCCCGCCCCTCCTCTAACGACGTGCTCACATCATTCTATGTATCCACTCTTCACCAGCGTTCAAGCTGAGCTAGCAGTGTGCATGCATCTCTTAGACAAAGACAGAACACATCAAAATCGGACACCATCTAGATGTCTGGCAAACAGTTATTTCTCACATGACGTCTCCATTCAGAAACCTACGGGGCCACACTGGGGAACTCGGTTTATGTCACCACAGCCAGCTGAACTATAGAGTCCAAACCCTTAGAAAGTTTTCACAGATCGGCTAGCTTCTGCATCTTGGACAAAGGGAAACTTGAAGAAGACTGTCTTCTTGACATGTGCTAGTAAAGTGCTCCATGACTTGCATATATCCTTCTGCGTTTACAAATAGCCCATGTGTACACGAAGGTACCTACAAACTTTGAATTAGATCATCCAATAGCACACAAACGGCATGAGGCAGCATGCTTGGTGGATCATGCTAATATCACGTGCTCTGGCGTAGCCAGCCTCAAGCGACCTTTAATGAAATGCCTACCACAAGAACTCCACCCACAAGGCCACCAAGAAAGCAATGCGGACACACACAAAAACTGATTGGAGACCACGACACAATGCGAAAGCAGAGCGCGCTCCAACTCCGTATGCCCATACCGGGAATAAGGCAGGCTTGGCACCTGTCAAGCCAATAGCTCTGTAGGCTTTTACCGCGCTCCCAGCATCACCATCTTTGATGCGAATAAAGAATTGACAGGACGGTTACCACTATGTAATGCGAGATTCAGCGACAGCTGTTAAGGTATTTATATCTTACAAAATGTTCAGGTAGAGAACACGAGTGTGACTTCATGTCTGTATAGTTCTAGAGCGCACTTTCTCAGCTTTTCAGAAATACTTGATTTTCGACTAGCTTTCCTCTCCAGTTTAGGCGCGCGACACCGCCGATGACCCTCTTCTCGGCGGCACATTTTGCAGCAGCCACCACAGATGGACTGCGCTACAATCTCCTGTTCTCGCCATATCCTCCCTCCTCCTTCCATGGGAACCTCCCGTCGGATGGTTCCTGTGGTACCCACCCTCCGATACGGCTCCCTACACTCCTGTCATACCCTCATCCTTCCAGGGCCCTTCGGCTGGTTCGTATGGCAACCACCCACCAGTTGTGCCTTTTTATGCTCCTGCCATAGCCTCCATCCACCTTCCAGTTGGCGTTTCCTCCGTGCAACACGATAGCCTCCTCCTTCAATGGTAACCCCCCACCAGTTGCAGATTCCTCCACTCATGTCACACCTTCCAGGGCAACCACCCTCCGAGTGGTTCCCATGACAACGCGCCCATTGGTCACGCCGATGACTGTGACATGCTACTACTATGATGTGAAACAAAGAGACGAATGAAGGCGCTTAGAAGTTTTCGCTGTAAAACAAATGTCTAGCGTAAACATGATGTGCATACTGAACATGTGCCTATAGTAGGGAGCTACGCACAGAGCTGGCAGACATCAGAGGCTCATTCCCGTGCGCCAAGGGTGCTGGGGCCATCTACAGTAACCTGTGCACCGATTGTGAAGAGGTCCACACGGGACAAATATTTAGCATTTTTGCAAGTAAGTAACACCATAGTGATGCAAGAAAAGTACACAACACTGTCAAACTCTATCATAAAGCACCTGCAGGCAACCAGACAGAAGGGGAAGAGAAAACGGCAATTGCAGTGAGATCCCATTGCAAAATAAATCATCAGCGCGGTGAAAATATCCATCAGATCAGCAAAGAATTGTTCGTTGTGGATTAGGGTTCGCATAGAACTCAACCCGTCAACTGCTTCTTTTCTCTTTGGCCAGTAGCTGTTCAAAACTATTTGTTACATTACTTCCCCCCTCACCAGACAGTGTTCCGCCAAGCAAGGCTTTTGACAGGCAAGTACTGGTACAGTTAATGGTAAGCAAAAGAAGTCCTGCATTGCCCCCACACTCTTACATGATCCTCGTACAGAGGCCCCTCCGCATAAATCGCCTGGCACCGCTTCACTTATCGCAGTGCGAAGCTAGCGATCGCTAGCAGTGCTGACACAATATTTTCCAAGTTACATCCGGATACCAAACTCTCGCCAGGTGTGCTCTTCCAATCCTGTCATGTCTGTTTAAACCTACCTATTGAAATACACATTGCCTTGGAGTGCATGGAGAAAAAATGAGATTGCGCATTCGGCGCATTTCTACTTCATTGGAGTCCAGGCCTGCCCTCAGGTTTGACTCATATGACGAATAGTTCTGCTGCCAGATGGAATGAAAGAACAGCCAGATACAACCGACCACAAAGGCAACACCTGAATCTGTGGCCTGCAGCGGTCCATGCTCTATGCCCCTGCATTTCATGTTACTTGCCTGGCAGACAGTAGTCCGCCTCTTCCCACAAGGGGATCCACATGGCGTTACTACTGCACCGCCAAGCTTGAGCTTGAGGAGTCTATTTAACCCGTGAAAAGCCACGCAGAGAAGCGGCGTAGAAAGCATTAACAAACATTCACTTATTTTGTCGCTTTGTATCATGCACGCCTCTTCAGCGATTAAAACTTTTGACACACAACACGCGGTCACTAAGGAATAGTCATTTGTAGATCTACAAAAAAAAAGAAAAGTTGATGCGCACTTTAACTATTAGCCTACACTTTAAGACTCGTGCAGATCCGGAGGGGACTATAATTAACGACAAACCTAGCAGTAAAACTCCAGACTGCGCGCAAGTCACGAACTAAATCATGCAGAAAATCATGCGACCTTTAAAAGTGGAATTCACTAACCTGTCTTTACCGATGGAGTCATCCAAAGGTTCGAGAAGAGCCCAACTCCCCACACAGCAGTGACAAGGTGCATGTGCACAAGGCATTCACTGAGGATCAAGCAGCTCAGATCACGGTGCCAACTGCTAGCTATGCCGGCAGAGGTTACATGTCTGACATATGAAACCACCCCACACCACAGAAACTGAAAAAGGCAGCTTGGTACGACATGTGCCTCAGCGACACCTCATGCGAATGACAACACTTAATGACTCACTACAGCAAGCCAAGGCAGGAAGTGAAAAATGGCAAGCCAGGCTTTCTACATTATTGTGCACAGACCGTGCATGTCTACAGTGCTGAACCATGCGGTTTGAACACCATATCTGGGACAAGTGGAAACAGTCGAGCATGCGGAATACCGTGCAAGAAAATATCCTGGCAGCCCAACCGAAAGCCCTGTTCATATGTCCCTAACCTGGATCAGTACACCCTTGGAGTGCACGTGATGTCACGCCTCAAGTGGTTACAGCGCAGTTTAGGCGCTCTACAAATAGTTGTCACAAGATGTCTGGTGAGTGCAGCCATGGTGTTGCAGTTACCAGAAGCGCAAGGGGCCAGTGCCTCACTCTATCACAGAAGTGTGGCGCATGTTCGCAACAAGAGCTACACAAACGACATGATACAGATGCAAGCTAGGCGTCTCTCCAAGCCTAAGCTTGCTCTAGCCGGAGCCACAGCGTTCACGCCACGCAGAGTACACGGTTAGACAAAAGCAAGGCTGTACGTCACGCACACGCAGTACATGCACAATTTTGACAGCGACAAACCGAAGTGCTATTTGCCTGTTTCAGTTCGTCTGTCGTTGTTAAAACTATGCAATTCATCCACCTGTAGGTCACATCGCAGCCTGTAATGGCACAGCACGTGCAGCAGCCAACGCTTTCGAAAAAAGCATGAAGCACTGCGCCGTGCAGTGTTGAAAACCCCGTCGCGCTCTTCACTGCAGCCAGGTCTCCGAGGAATGGGCTTCAATCCTGCGACTATGAATGCAGGTTGCAGGTATGAGCATTCGTCAAAGTAATTACATCCCTCGTCTATGAACCGGAACACTGTTCTCTGAACGCTGATGAATGGCTTTGGCGACGGTGAGCCGTCTTTTTAGCATGGCCTTGACAACGTAACATCAGGCTTGTCTTAATGCGACACGAATGACGTGGTGAAAGCAGTTCAGACAGAGGACGCCGACACCACAAAGTGCTGACCTAGGTAACTGCCACATCTTCCGGTGGCAGTGGTCATCCCCAGAAAAGTTTGTGCAAAAGCTGCATGGCTTTCCTTTGTAGCCACATGGCTGCGCTTAATTGGGTGGATTCCACTAAAGACACTGAATATTCCAGTGCAGAACTTGACACACACAGCCGTCTCAGCCGTGCGGCATATGTTGAGGTCAACGTCCTGCAGTGTCTGTCAAAGGTGCTCGGCTACCCACAGGGTTTGCTGTCCAGTTGTTTCGCAGGTCACCTCCTCGCAGTTCTACTAGATCCCTTGGAGATGAGCACGCCTCCCGTCCTCACACCTGCAGCTGATATCCTCACCAGTGACTCAACAGCGAACCCTGCAGCCTGGACATTTTTGGCAAACATCTCCCTCAGAGGCGGCAGTGATGGGCACGGCAGGCAGGGCAGTACTCACCGCTGCGCACGGGCGACACCATCAGGGGGGACGGGCTGCTGAGCTGGCCGTTTGTCTCGGTAACCTTGATGGAAATGTCGCTGGCACGATTGCTCTTACCCTTCTTGAACTCGATCTCCTCGTAGGGCCGGGTGTCCGCCTCCTTGGAGACCGAACTAGATGGGGGCAGAAAAAAAAAACGGGGAAAGAAAACAGGGAGCTGCAGGATGGCTGCTGAGTGACGACCACGGGTCACGTGCGCACCATAGCACCACGCACTGCGCGCCTCTCTTAAACGCTTGCTCTGGCGGTGCCTATGCTGCAAAGGACGAGGAGAGGGCAGTGGGAAAGGAGCTCAGGACAGCGACCACACATCTAGCTGAGGGGCCTCAGGTGGCGGCTACAGTGTTAGCACAAGACACCAGGTGCCAGAAGAGATTTTAACATCAGGAAGCAGAGGAAGGCCACAGGCCCAGCCTAGTTCAATGCAATGAGCACAGTGGGTTAAGGAATGACACGTGCAGCCGCTCAAAGGGTTAACTAGTAATCCTAAAGCACTGGGCAGCTTGTTAGCGCCGAAAGGCTTCGGTGGACAACTCTGTGTGTGCGCTCTGGTACTGCGAATGTTACAGGCTAGTGAAGGCTGAATTTGGAAGAGCCATTGGAACCCCCTTCCGACCTCTGACATATTAAAATGGGCTCAAAATTTTGTGAAGACATCCACAAACAAACACAGGAGGAAGGCCATGTGCTGAACCTTATCTGTGGCACTGGAGCTGTCAAGCAGCAGTGGCAGATCAGTGGTTCCATCAGCACCAAAGTCATCACATGATCCCTGGTAACAACTGAGTGAACGCACAAACTGCTATATCAGCAGATATACAGAGTGGAATCAGATGTGCGAAAAAGGACAACACTAATTCCATTTGGTAGAGGCCTGAAGATGACGAGCTCACTTTGTGGAGCTGCATATATATGCTTGGCAGAGCATCACTGAGAGAGCACTCCTCCATGGCAAGAAGCCAGGGGTAGAGAGAGAAGGCTCCTTTATGAAAACGTATATTTCAAGTAGAACCAGGAGCAGCTTCACAAGGCTCAGATTGGCACTTTGCCAACTCTCATAGAGGCTAATTTCTATAGACTTCCCAAGCCTGCACAGGTAGTAGAGGCCACAAGAGGTCAGCTAGACGTGAGAACAAGCCAACCATACTAAATCAATAAAGAAACAGCGCAAGCAGAGACAAGACAAGGAAGGCCAATAAATCCAAGCCTTTCCTCTTGCGAACCACATGGTTGAAACAAAAAAAGAAGACAATGACCCCATAAAGCGTATTCAAAACAGTGTTCTGCCCACAATTCTGCTTCGACTTTCATGGCTCCAGTGGGACAGCAACAGCCTTTTTTATGTCAGGTAATGAAACACTCCCAAACGCCTTGCTAATGAGGACAAGCGGGCCCTCTCATGAGTATGAGCCTAAGGAATGTCTGCTGCACCACATCTGCATGTGTGGCTTCCACCTTGCCAACCACACCCAGATGTGAGAGAAAAACATAATTTCATCGTCAAAGTGCCTTCAATTTGTTTGGCTTCGTGCTTCAAGAGGCTTGTATTATTGCACTGCGTTTGTGCAGGGCCCACATGTGCCAAGAGGAAAAGACACAGTCAAGATGGTCACAGCAGTTATTTCGCAACAGTTTAAGAAGTGGATGGTAGCCCAATACCTGACATTTCAGCTGTACCATATTTCCTTGGAAGTTATCACTAATCAGCAGCAGCATATTAAACGCAAAACTATCACGGCCGTCACCATCTGTCCAACTTCAGCCACCGCTACTAGAGGCAAGACAAAGATTAACGATACAGACATCAGTGCCATGTTTGTCCATTTCTTCTCTGCACTGTCTCTTGAAGCACTGGCCGCAAATATGGAAGTCCACCAACTTGTATGGCCTGCTGCTCTATAAACCTTTTGACTTACGCTAAATAAGCCTTGAATTGGAGAAAGGCAGGGACCCTGAAATGGCAACTGTAAGCTTCCGCATAATAACAACTCAGACTGATCATAGCGTCGCCAGTAGCGGCGTGTGCATCATTTCAGTGCGGAAAATTACACCAAGGGTAATGCCCTTTACACTTCTCAGAAGGGCTGCTTATAACAAATCTGCACACTTGTTCCTTGCCAGAAGCCTGCTGTGGTGAAATTTTGTTTATGTGTTGAATCTCTCACTTTCAAGTGCCACTCCTTCCTTATTGCAGGCAATGAAGAAATATTTGCTGGTGGGAGTATTTCTCAAGTACTCTTGTTTGACCCCCCAAACTTACTACTATGATGGTTGTGACACGCCATCGTGTGCCACTGGTCAGAAAGACATTAGCACTGAAAGAACTGAAGGCTTAATTAAAGGTTCCCAATATCTTTTTCTCTGGAAACAGTTAATGAACAGAAGACAGAAAGAGAGCCGAGTGAACAGAGTGACATTTTAAATGTCCTGGTCACGAGTGGTTCCTGCTCTTCATGCCAAATATGAGTCCAGATATTTGCCTCTTGAAGAATTCTGCGAGCAGGATGAAGAACGTTTTCAGCTCTAATGGCATGCCTCAAATTAATGCTATGTCTCTGTCTTTACAGCCAGGCAGGTTTATGGCATCCCGACAATGAAGGCAAATGTGAATCGCTTGTCCAGAGGCCCATAATGCCGATTGGCCAACAGCCTTGCTGCACACAGCAGTGGACACTTGTTGGATATAAGCAGACCCACGACAAGAGATGGCACACTAGCCACTGGAAAGAGAAATGAAATCCAACGGAAGCACCACTTGGAATGCCATTCGAGCCCTTCTGCCATGGTGGCAACAAGAAGGGTGCAGTGAAAGCAGCCTGCTCTGGAGTGTACAAACCGGCTCAGAGACCGCACACCACGTGCACACAACAGCCCAGCGAGAACCCAGAGAGCACTCATTGGACATGTCTATACCTGGGCTCCAAGGGAGGTGCCTCCTGTGGCAGCGGCGGCTGTGGTGGTCGTGCACCCGTGGGCGGCCGGACCACGAGGTACAGCTCTACAGGCCTGTTTGGCCCCCTTGAGTCCGCTGCACTGAGCGAGATAAAGCTGCCGCCGACCTGCCTGCGCTCCAGCAGGTTCCCGCCACGCTCTACCGAGCGCCGGTAGTACTTGGGGCCGCAGTCCACTGACGCTGGCCTCTTAGGTGGATGATCAGGTCCCTGCGCCAAATGGCGCCTGATGCGAGCGTACTGGGCTGTGATTGCCCTGCTGCTCTCCAAGTCGCCGTCTTCTTCCTGCCTCGGCTGCGGCGAGTCGCTAGTTTGGTTCCCCCGGTTCTCACGTCTCAGGTCGTTAGCAGCTCGGTTTCCCGCCCACTGCCGGAAGGCATCGGATGACGAGAAGCGTCTAGGCGGGTGGTTCGGAGGCCCGCTACGCGCATTTCCTCGGTAATCGTTTGTGTCGTTCGCGGCTGCAAGAGCGCCATCCACTCTGGTGGTCAGTGAGGGCCGCTCCTCTCGGCGGTCAGATTGCGATCGCTGCAGTGACACCAGCCCCACCCCCACCGTGTGGTTTCGGAAGTGGGCCGTGGTCAGGTCGGCATTATGCGAAAGTGAATCAATGCGGGTCGCGGACGAGTAGCGCCTTTGCAGACAGAAGGGTGGGGTGTTGTTAAGCAGAGCATGCGGCGGGAGGAAGGGAGAGAGAAGAGAGAAGAGAAAAGAGAGCCCACATTTTTTTCTTCCCATCCACGTCTCCTGCTGACTACCACAGTCAACAAATGGGTAACCAGCCTCCATGGCACAGCAGCTATTCGAGCAATGGCAAACGCATCACAGTGGCTCAGTGCACTACAACTTCCGGTTTCACTGGTTTTACAGTGCCTGCCTCCACACTAAACTGAAGCCAACGCAGTGGCTGCATAAGGGCACTGGCCTTTACGACAATTACATCATCATGGCACCACAGATCAGCTTATCTGGCACTTCTTTTGACGGCAAACACTAGGTGAGCACTGCCAGCTGTGAAAAAGACTCCAAAGGCAAAACTCTGATGGCGGCATGCAGAGCACAGAACAATATAGACTACAAGCCTGATCAGTGTTCCGTCCCAGCACTTAGAGGTGAAACAGACAGCACAAGAAAATGGCATAAACAGAGGCTTAACCTGGATGCTGCCCAGCTTCTGCCCCTGCTGTACACAAAGACAGACAAGTACTGCCAAAAACAAGGCACTAAAACCACCGAGGGCATCAAAGAAGGTGGCTGAATGACGCCAAAAGGAAATAATAGTTATCCAGGTGACAGAAAACGTGCTGACCAGAAGATACACTTCACTTCTTCTCACTGTGCCAACTGAAACTCAACACTTGAAAGAAAAAGGTAAACACAAGTGGACTGTTCAAACATGCAACTATTAATTAATGCAATAGCACTGAGGTTGTCATAACAAATCAAATGAAATCAAATTTATTTTCAACATTGGTACAATGTTGATGGCTTCCTTGTCAAGCTATGAACACAGCTTGACAAGGTCAGGGAGCCATTTTAACAAAAAATTTCTGGCTTCTCTGTCACGAAATTCTCTTATTCATTGAGAAAGGTCATATGACCTCGTGATCTCATCATAATCTGGTCCGACGGGCTGCCGATTGGTCGAGAGAGGTCACGTGACCTTGTGACATCATCAAAACATGCCCACCAGGACAGGTAGCAACCTGGCCACCACATTGTGAGCAACCTGCCCACTATACCAGGCGACCACGGTGAACACCTGCCAAAATCCCAATATTCCGAAATATTGAAACGGACGCCCAAAATTTTGGAAGTAGATTCACCCAAAAAATGAATTAATTTGTGGATTGGTGGGTGGATTAAGTTGGATTAATGTGTGGATTAGTATAATCCCATAGGATAATCCAATGGAATGTACTCAGACATTCTAGCAGGTTATGACTCATGCTGACCATATAATGGCAATAGAACCCGTTCCAAGTGGAGTTTATAGTTACTCACAGTAGACACTATAGAAGGCAACCTAAATGCTATCAGGTTCTCTATCTTAAAAATCGCATTAAGAAGACACCCAGTTTTTAGTGGTCATACTGTTTTTTATAGTGTACAGAATGCTTAGTCACTAAAATCCATGATACTGCATTGTGATGGGAGCTTCCACAGCCTCGCTACTCGTTTTTTACCATTTCAACCCTGCCCTCTGAGAGCCCTACTGACAGTGCACTGACGCACTTCTCTACCCTGGCTTTTATTACAAATGCTTCTTTTCTCTCCCACTGAATCCTTTTAGCAATGATAGCTGTTTCATGGAGCCTTGGATGGCATTGCGCACACTGTGATGTCAGGGTGGGTTATCTGTTTGCAGTTACTGCAGTGATCTCTGAGCCCCATGTTGACGCATCTGTCTGACTGCTGCTATGTGGCACTCCTTGCATAACAATGGAATCTTGTACATGATTTCCTTCGCACACTCGACACACCCCTTTCTGTGTACTGATTCCCATTTTTTACTCTTCCACAAAAACCCAATCAATTTTTGTGGTGCTTTGAACACCACAGGCACATCATATTTGCTTGCTACCTTCTTCAGACTGTGAGAAATCTTAGGAACGGGTGCATATCCTTTGCCTTTGGTTCTTTTTTTCCTGCAAGCTTGGCTAGGATACACATATGAGCTCCTGGACCCCTGATATTCTGTTTACAAAATTCAACCATGTTATTGACCATTTCAGACACTTCATGAATAAGGTTATTGTTTACAGTCACCAGTTTAGGCATTCAACACAGGAGTTTTGGCGGTACTGCTCGTGATGCAATTTGTCATTGGTAATGTCTTCTGCTAGTTTAAAGCTACTTTCAGTTGTGGTTCCATGGTTTTTGCTGCTTTAAAACTGTTGCCATTATTATAATGAAAAATGATTCGCTAAAACTAACGTAACATCATGCTGTCAGAAACTCAAAATGTGCAAAAAACCCTCTGGACTTGCGTGCTCAATTTCACAAGGACTACAGCGGTAATGTGTCGCTATACTTTTGTAGAATTTTTCAATTCATAAAATACGTCTTATATGTGCTGACTCCTATAAATGAGAGCGCAGAAATGAAAGTAAAATATAAAAAACAAACGCATGCAAAGCTGCCTTAAATTAATTTTTTTTCTTTGTTGGGCAATGTAGTCCTTACAGCAGAAAATACCATGTCGACGTAATGGGTGCTTTGATTATTTCTCATCAGAATCTAGCAGCTGTGTGTCAAGACGCAATATGCTGCTGGCAATGGCATACAGTTGCCTCGTAATAACTATTGGTCCTCACCTATTCCGCTTAGTAACATGAAGATGCTGCTGCACAAAAAAGGCACTGCACAGCATTAAAATTAAAGCACTGGCAGTGAACTGCTCTTGGGAAAATAAGTTCTCAAATATGTCCTACAAGAGGCTCCTAATTAGGCACCAAATTTGACCATAACACAGATTTCCTTCAGCAGTATTCAAAACACACTGACCTTTACAAAATTCCTCCACTGGTGAACAATGAACCAAGTTCACTACTACTGTTATTCTCCAACACTGTCGCTAGTAGCCCAAAGTGTTGCCAGAATGCTATGGCAATGCTGCCAAGGTTTCATAATGTTGTGCAACATATTCCAATGTTGCGGCAACATACCGATTCGTTGGTCAAGTTAATACACTATCTACTGATGCTGCAGCCAAATGCTCGGAAGTAGGCTAGGATAACATACCATCACTTGCCATAGACTGCATGCACAGCCCCATTATTTCATCCCAAAGCTTTGCCACTATTCGCCACTATCACACGTGGGATGCATTTCAGTGACGGCTATATAAGCTTCACTCCATGCTATCCGTTCGAAGGTGAGTGAATGAGTTGCATGTTGTGTGCATTGCGGAGCTCAAGGGCCACTCGCTTTTGCTGTTGGTCCTTGCAAAGCGTTGTGATATGTTGTGAAGATTCAACTGGCGGGCCTGCATGCTTTTGCAGGGTTGCTGAACTTTTCAACAATGTTGCATTCATATTATGTTTATGTTAATGAACATTCTTGCAATTATTGCAGCAATGTAAATATGTCATATGTGAACACAACAATGTGGAAAATATTGCAGCGAGGTTTTGCTCATATTGCCACATGCATTGTACAAACAGTGTCGGTGGCATCGGCGTTGTTCCCTCGTTGGAAGTTGAGGGCGACGAAGTGTGTGTAGGTGCGCGCTGACTACTGCTGGGAGCACCCCTACCGA
Organism: Amblyomma americanum; assembly: GCF_052857255.1. Classification (NCBI taxonomy): domain Eukaryota; kingdom Metazoa; phylum Arthropoda; class Arachnida; order Ixodida; family Ixodidae; genus Amblyomma; species Amblyomma americanum. The sequence continues at coordinate 199,781,313 of NC_135502.1, forward strand.
GTGTCTTCAACAGAAAGATATGCTTGATGATAGAATCATACAGCCCTCAACAAGTCCTTGGGTGTCTGCCGTTGTGCTAGCCAAGAAAAAGGTGGGACTGTCCATTTCTGTGTCGACTACAGCAAGCTGCACAACGTTACAAAAAAAGACATTTATCCTCTTCCCTGCACTGACGACTCTTTGGATCGTCCTCACCATGCACAGTACTTTTCTTCCATGGATTTGCGAAGTGGTTATTCGCAAATTGAAGTTGATCAACGCGACCATAAGAAGACTGCCATTATAACTCCAGATGGCTTTTGTGAATTTAAGGTGCTCCCATTTGGCCTCTGTTCTGCACCTGCCACATTAAAAAAAAAATGATGGATACTGTACTCTCCAGTGGCAGTCTTGCCTCGTCTAGTTAGATGGTGCAGTTGTTTTTTGTGAGACATTTCCAGAGCATCTCAACCACCTTCATGCAGTCCTTCAAGCCACCCGTTCTGCTGGCTTGTCCCTTAAGCTGGAGAAATGCCACTTTGCTTTTGACGAGCTGAAATTCCTAGGCCACCTTGTCAACTCCAATGTCGTATTCCCTGGTCCTGAGAAGACTACTTCTGTTGAGGCATTTTCAACACCGACCAACAGGCGCTCCCTGTGCCGATTTTGGGCCTTTGCATTTACTACCGGCTCTATGTAGCTAATTTTCACAAGATCACTGAGCCCTCAACTCATTTCACCAAGGAAGAAGTGCCGTTTGTCTGGAGACAGGAAAAATAAGATGCATTTGCGGAGCTTCACAGATGTCTGCAATCGCCAACGATATTAGCTCACCTTGAAGACACCGCCACCACCGATGTCAACACCAATGCAAGCAATGGCGCAATCATAGTACAGTGTCAGGACAGCGCTGAGCAAGTCATAACCTATGCAAGCCCCACCCTGTCATGCTCCTAAAAGAACTAATCCACCACGGAAAAGGAATGCCTAATGGTGGCGTGGGCGCTTGCCAAATTTTGACCATACCTTTATGACCAACCTTATGACCAACCGTTCAGGGTGACCATCATTCCCTTCATTGGTTGGCAAACGTCAAGCACCCCTCTGGCTGCCTTGCCCCATGAAGCTTGTGGCTACAAGAGTTCGATGTCACTGTCATCTGCAAATCCAGCCAAAAACACAACCAACGCTGACTGCCTTTCGCGTGCTCCAGTCCCATCCAGCCTGGCTGACTCTGATCTGGACGACGACGCATTCCTTGGAGCTGTAGCAATGTCAACCCTTACTCAATTGCAGCCAGACGACCCGGGACTTAGTCCGTTCATCGACTACCTTGAAAGCTGCACGTCACACCCACCTCGCTGTTTTTCGCGTGCGCTAACCTCACTTTTCCCTCTTCGCCGCCTCTCAGCCTCTTCATCATACCTGTTGCTCTTTCCAGCTGATAAAACCAGTTGATAGTTTACGTTATTTCCATCTTCATCATCTTTCCTCTGTTTGCCTTTTAAGTGAGCACAACTGATTCTTAACAATAAATTTTGGTTATCTTTGCCAGTGCCGTCAACAAACTGGATGCATTGCAAAGTTCCTCCCGCACTTAGATAGTGAAAAACATGAACTGAATTCTGCAAGCCTTTTGCCAAGAAATCCTAATCAACATTTTTTTATGAATTGAAACAGTCAATAAACATCTTTGTACCTCATTCGACACTTATAGGTAAGCTGGGTCATAAGTTTTCCCATATAATACGTGATAGGGAAGTCTTCCATAGGACTCCATTGCAGAAATAGCACAACTGTAAAATAATATAAATAAAAACTAACAATACTTTAACTGCAAGATAATATATCTAATATAAAACAAAATTATATGAAACTACATCAGCTGCAGGACCTCCAACTCTCCAATTAACACTGTCCTCCGCCAGCTGCAGCCACCTTGTCCCAGCTAACTTCCTAGTTTCATCCACGCACCCAACTCTGCTATGTTTGGCTTTTTCGGAATCACTGCCCTTAATGAACATCAGTTATTATGCCTTTGGATTGCATGCCCTCCCCAGGCCCATTTCTTCTTTTTGATTTCGAATAGGATGTCATTAACCACCATTTGTCCCCTCACTCACTCTACTCTGTCTGAATGCTACACCCATCATTTTCCTTTCCATAGCTCACTGTGGTGTCCTCAATTTTCATTCTTTTAGTAAGATACAGCTGTTATATACTTTTCTCTTGAAAGATATTGGTAGGCTGCTATTCATGACCTGAGCTATCCTGAGGATCAGGGAGAAAAAAAACTACGTTGTATTCGAACCTTTTTTCTGATTATAATGTGAGGCGCATACTTAAACCAAAGAAACAAAAGACCTGCATTATATTTATGTATGTACGGTATTCTCCATTAACTTTACTCTTCCAATGCAGTTCTCTGAATGCCGCCTGTACAGCTAATTATGTGCCCCTACATAAAACATACTAGCCAAAGACAGCATTGGGTTCACAAATGATGTAAACTGCAGTTTTCCTGCCTTTAAACTGGCCCACTTTCCCTCAAGGCAGAAGCAACCTCAGTTTGTCCACATATGAAGTTAGGATAGTTGGCTTTTGAAACCATACCAGTTACCCCTGTGGCAAACTGAGTTTGCAAATGCGCTTTCATTCCAGGCACTTTTGAAGAGCACTTTCCATTGCCTCAGTGCAACATGCTGCAGCTAAAGGGTAACCATGTGCCAAGCACGTTGCACAAAACGAGGAAAGACTTGGGAAGGACACAGAAGCACTTGTCCGAATTGCTCATCATGCTGCTGGATATCATGGTAGGAGAAAGAATCAGCCAGTCCAAGAATTTACTCCTAACAAGCTGCTGCAATGTCACTCACATCGCAGGGCTAGTCACACCACGGAAATGACATTCATCTGCATGCCAAGAAACCTGCATTGGTTGACACATGAGCAAGTTTTGTACTCTCGTGCATGAAAAATCAGTTCTGTGAAATTAAATATGCAGAGCTATCCAATAACCCTACTATCGTCAACGCAGATTTCTTACCAGCACTAGTGCCAGTAAGTTATTCTGTGCACATGACACCAGAGACAGGTGGAATTAAAGGGAAGGCTACCCTTGAACACCAACTTTTTTGTTTCTTGATATACCTGAATGAAATTTTCAGGATAGGCTCACAGCATACCCATTTGAAGAACTACCAAGTTTCATGGAGCTGTGGGCACCGGTTCTCAAGTTACAGGAGTATATCAATGTGGTTCACATAGGTCGCTTATTCCAGGCCTGGAGGATTTGAAAATAGTGTTGGCACTGTGAAATTCATTGTGGTCATTCCTGGATAGGTGCCCCAGGGCATGACAGAGCCCTTTTTCTAAATTTCCTTGCTGGAAAAGTTTAGCACAGCACTGAATTTAGTGTTGCCAATTAGACCTTCATTAGGCAAATTTTAATTGCTTATGACAAATTTCAGATACAATAACTTGAAAAAGTGGGCTTCTCTTGCCCTTAGAAATTTATTCAGGTACGAAATAGAAAAAAACCCAAGGAAATCCGATAAGTGGTTCCCGAAATGCAGTCAGAATGAGCAGCCACACCAGGAAAAAAGTCATTTCTAAACGTGTCCCTCAAGAAAGTTTCAAACCTATTCCTAGGTCTAAAATGACCCTGCAGAATAGCTGGTGGTGTCCTTGCGCACTTTTTTCCTTTGCCGCCTCTCATTCTTCACCCGATTCCTTTTCTCGGCCTTGTCCATGCGCAGGGCATCTTTTTCTGCAGCTCGCTGGATGGCTAGGTGGCCAAGTATGAGCCCCACTGACACAGAGATTTCTTTGGTGGCCCTTTGACAACCAGCATTATATCTGAGCACTGCTTCATGCAGTGCTGTCTGCAGAGCAATCAAAGACGCGTGCTGCTTCTTTGGCATCAGGGACCATAGGACAGAGTGGAAAGACTCGGACGCATTTTGCATCTTTGCACCCAGGCAGCGTTGCAGAAGAGAAGCCTGCGAGAGGCGCTGGTAAACAGGGAGCATAGCCTCAGCGACGTAGCCTGGAAGGCTGTACTTGTGCTTTGGCTGTGGTGAATCACTTGCCTCGGCAACCTTATGACGGCACCGCGAGTTGGCACCCTCTGGGCAGAAGTCATGGCGAGGCTCCTCTTCAGTTGATGTGACATGGTAGTACGATGCCATCACTGCACGCTGCATTGCAGCCACATCGTTGGAGTTGTTTCTCGGGGCCTAGCCATAATAGTCTGTCAGTTTATCAATGAGAGCCTTTGTCAGCCTCCCCTTCCCTCCCAGTGACTTTTCACTTTTATGCACAAGGTTCCGCAGTGCCGTGCCCATCCTCTTTTGGACGTGGTTGAGGCACTCTTCTTTAACAATGGGGACTAGTCCGTAGACGTTCTCTTCCACAAGGGCTGAGAAGGTGGCGCTGTCTCCATCAGAAACAAGCGTTGTGTAACGAAGGTTGTGCTTTGAGACTGAACGGTTGAAAAGAATCAAAGCTGCTTCTACTTCCATCCTCCCGGATTTAGCATCAGTGTTTTTCTGGAAAAACATGACGCTCATGCCAGCTTGAGTAATCTGCATCTCCAGGTTTTGGTCCTACTTGACAACCAAGGCACTGGTTAGACAGAACCATAGCATCCATGATGAGGCCTGTATGGTACTCAATCACCGCCCCAACTTCAATGTGGGATGTGTGGCCACACTTATACCAAGTTCCATCGTATGCTACAGTGATGTCTGCAAAAGCTTGGGTCCATCTCCTTGTAGACCTCCTTCACTGCAGCAGCTGATTCGGCGTAGAACTTGTCCATGCACTGGATCTCTCTGTCCCTGAATGTCTTCTTCAGGTGCTTCTGGAATGTGCTATGATGAAGCCCTCTGTGAGATACATTCATCGTTGCCCAGAAGTCGTTGAGAGCTGTCTGGCCCTTGCCAATCTCCTTCATTGCCATAACAGCTCGTATGTTCACTTCAAAGGCCATTGCTTCATTCTGCCGTTGGGAGTTCCACAAGCTTGCAACCATCACACAATGTGGGCACATCAGTTCAAGCTTGGTTGCCAGTCCAAGCTGGGTGCCTTCTTGAACGGTCAACCCGGGCGCAGGCAATGCTTGCACAAGGTGCTAGAGAGCAGGTCGCTTAGGGTATCCATTTGCACAAGGCAAAATTTCGCACCTTCACTTGTAGCGGTGGCAGATCTGGGATCGGGCGTCATCGCTTCAAACATCCGTTGTGTCGCTGGGATGGCGCCAAGTCTTTCTTGAACAACAGCACGTTGTGTATCCGCCGCCTCGATCTCCTCGCGCGTCAGGAAATGCGTTTCCAAGTGAACGGCGCGCGACACGTTGTCACGCTTCGGGGTAGATTCCAGACCGGAGCTGGAGGCCGCAATTGCCGAGGTTGAAGAGTTCGGTAAACAAGGCGTGCCCGAAGCAATGCTTTCTTGCACCGAAGAAGCTGCTGGTATGTTGCTGAAAGCGGCGATGCAATCACTGTCTGGTAGCGATGCAGCAGAAGCTATGAGGCTGGAATCATCGACACAGTGGCTGTTGGTGGCACGCTTCGCCGCACAAACCAACTTCATAGCACGCTTCCGTGCACCGAACGCGTGTAGCGTCTTTCGCTTTGTTGGACGCATCGTGACTGACCGCGCAACAGTCTGCAGGAAACTGTTCGGACGGCACGGTGAGATATCGTAAAGACGGTGACAACAGCGAACACAAACCTGGCGAAACGTGAAGAGAGCGCACAAACCACAAAGACCGCCAACAACGAGAAAAAGAAAGAGCCATGGCGGCCAGTGCAGACGATGCGCCAGCCGCCGCCGAAAGGGGACCGCCTCGTCAGCGCGTGCAGCAGCCAATAGCGGCCGCGCGATCCCCCACGTTCTTGAGGAGTGCGCCCTTCAGCCAATCGCAGCCTCGCATTTCAAACACGGGAAGCTCGAAAGGCGCTTTGAGGGACCCAATTACAAGCGAGCCACGCTTCTACCATGCTGCCGCCGCGATCATCGGAAGAGGGAAAAAAAAGAGCAAGAATTCACAAACAAAACAAGACCAAGATGGCGGCGCTCGGTTCGCTGGCTGAGAAATGGCATGCGCTCGAAGTTTGGGTATTTTCGGCACTTTCTCGCAGCTCAGCGCCTGCCGCGGCTTGTTCGATATTTAATTTGAAGTGCTTTCACGACGAATTAGGCGTTGATATTTGCAGAACAGGTAGTTTATGACACAAACTGTCAGAATATTTACTTTTCCAAAAATCAACTTTTTCGCGATTTTTCGGTTTTCAAGGGCCGCGTCCCCCCTTAATACACTGGCAGATTGTGGCTATGTCCACTACAACACAAGATGGAAGGAAAGGAAAGTGCTGCAGAGCACAAGCACTGCGTGCGTTCCATAGTGCTTTGCAATGACCACATTTCTGACATGCACAGATGCCGTCCCAAAGCCAGTCCATCAGTACTGAATGTCAAGATGGTGATTTGAGCAGCACACAAGTAAGACAGTCATCCTGCAGGTGAACACTCCCATGCGATCTTGAGGAATGGCTCAAACTGGTAAACCCCGACCACACACCTGAGGGACCATACGGTTGGTATAACCAAGGGTAAAAACTAATGCCAAATATAACTAGGAAGCCACATCCCTGCACCAGCAATGTTCACACATCTCTGTGCACGTAAACATTCCACATGGCATCAGTAGCCATGTGACAAAAGGATTCGTGTGGGAAAGGCCCACAGCGCCGCGGCATTGGGAGCTTTTGTAGCGGAAGCTACACTAGGCGACCAGTCGAGCATTTCGCGGTAGAGGCCAGTTGTGCGCATGCGCTGTCACCATGGCACATGGGAGGAAGAGTGGATGCGCACTTTCTTCTGGAGTCCCTTTTTTATCCCTTACCTTATGGCATGGTTCAGGTGTCCGCCGATATGTGAGACAGATACTGCGCAATTTCCTTTCTCCCAGAACCAATTTAACCTTATGTCTCCACGGCAGGCTTCACATGGATCACACCTTTTTATGAAAATCTGGTTTTGAGGGAAAGGAAATGGTGTAGTATCTGTCTCACTGTATCCGCGGATGCCTGAACCTTGCCATAAGGAAAGGGATAAAGGAGGGACTGAGAGAAGAAAGGAAGAAAGAGGTGAATAATTTCGACCACCTGGGGATCTTTAATATGCACTGACATCGCACACGCCTTAGCGTTTATAATAATAATATAAACACTAAGGCACCTGTTTCCCCTCCATCGAAACGCAGCCGCCGCGGTCGGGTTTGAACCTGGGTACTCCGGATCCTGGACCTGAAGGATTGACCTTGTGTATCTGAGAGAAAGCAACGAGTCTAAATACTGTGTAGGCAGCATTGAGACAACTGCATGTTACTTTACAGATCATTGGGCAGTGTTTATCTCTGTCAAAACAATTGAATAAACAAACAATGTGTCTCATCGAATACTTCTTCAATGCTTCAAGTCACAACAACAAACTCGACAACAAGCGTAACCAGCGGAGAACTAGTTCTCGTTACGTATATCCTAGCATAGCTGAGCTAAGTCACTGCCAATTTTTTTTTTTTTTTTGAGCAGACAGTATTCCTCTAGCAAGAGGAGATGGGTGTACGACGAGTCAAATGTTTCGCATACATCCATTTCGGATGACTCCACATCTGCTCCATGCTCTGCCCCTCCGGCTGCACGAGCGTCTGTGTTTACAAATGCCTTCAGAATTTCACAATGCCGCCGGTTACACCCCATGTACGAACTAAAAAAAATGATATTATTGGCATCAAAATAAGAACTAGTTGATATTTATAAAACAAGAATTCTTTATTTCTTAACAAAATTTGAGCAATCTTGGCAAAATAATGCATGAACATTGTCCATGTTGATGGTTGCAAACCACCGGAACCAACCGCAAGCTCGTATTCTTTGCCAGCAACACTGGGATTCGCAGCGGCAGTAAAGCTCCGGAGCGATGCATGTGAAACTAGTGCCTCCTTTATAAAACTATGCCTGTCAGTTCCAGCGCCCCACAATAGGACCGCCGTGGACGCCGTGGTTCACGCATCACTCGCAACGCGACGCTGCTAGCTAGCACTACGCCGTCGTTCAAAATGCTGCTGGAACATGCGCGCTGCCCCCGACTTGCGCTGCACATGTTGGTTGTAGAGTTGTATATCGCACTAGATTTAATTTAGTTTGTCGAGTATGCTAACGAAGCGCTGTTCAAGTGCTTTTACCAGGAATATTTAAGGTGACACAAGTGATATGAGTGCGTGGCATAGCCGCCGCATCAGTCACGAGCAGTTTCGTTTGTTCGTTCAGGTCTTGTTTTGATGTCGACTAGCCCACTAGACAAGCACTTCAGCTGTCGCTCACGGGGCTGGGCAGAAACGCAAAGCCAAAAACTGCACTTTTCCTCCATTTCGTGATTTGCGCTGCTTTTTAACAAGCTTTCGGTTCGTTCCCACGGCCCAAATTTTCTTACACTCAACCACATGATGCATTTAACAATCGAACATTTATTTGCAGTACTTATCTCAACCTGTCTGGCTGCAACTGGTCACATGGCATGCTACAATTTTAGCAGCTTCCGTGACAACGGTTTCTTAATTTGCACACATCTTGGCAACTGAATTCTTGTCTGTGATATTAAAAGCATATGGTCAGTCAACAGCAGTTCTTCCTGTGGCCTGGCTCTTCGTTCTTGTGCACCAAAATGGGCATGTCCACAAGCACGTCAACAGCATGTTCCACGCTTGTTTCCAGCGGTTTTCCTGTGAAACAGCATTATGTCGACAAACCGCTTGACGTCTAGTACCTATCAAAACAGACACTTTAACTCTTTGGTAGGATACTTTAGTCCATCATGCATGGCCTTGGTGTGCAATCAGCCCATCAACAGGGGCACTACCCTTTGGCTTTTCCACAGGTTGAATGCAGGTCTCGCAGCTGACCTTTCTGACAAGAACCTGGCCAGATATCCACCAATAAGGGTATACACTAGCAACTTCGGGGTTGGGGAGCCATGGTGTAGTGCAAGGATCTCGCGATCTGTTCTTTGCTGCTGATGGGAAAAAACCCTTCCTTGTACAGCTGCATTAATTTTTGAGTGTCTCCATTGGAAACCACTGCATCAGTGCAGAATGAGGCTGAGCTGTTGATTTCTTCAAATTGATGCAGACACAATACCGGTCTTCAACATCTTCTCAAGTCCGCAGAGTACATCCCATGAAACACATAACTTCTATAAAACATCTTTAAACAACTCCAAACATCTAGCAATGTCTAGCTCTAGACTGAAACAGTTAAAAAACATCTCAGCAATGGAGGTTTATCCACAAATGTTTTAAAAATGTACTGACCAAGGAGGTTTTAAAAACATTTTAAAACATTTTAAAACATGCTACAAAAGAGGTTTACTGACTAACATTTTGAAAAATTCTCTAAATATACGTTTTCTACGCAACGTTTTAAAAATTTCTCTGACGAGAAGTTTACTTGGGAACGTTGGCAGGTATGAAACTGCAGGTATGAAACTTTTCAGTGTAAGAGAAATTTGGAAGGCAAACCCCTGCAAAACAAGCATCCTGCTACTTCCAGTTTTAATGCCAAGCAATTTAGTCTTTCTATTGGACACTTATATAATAAACTATGGCAGAGACTGATGAAGCTGGTTTTTTTGCCTCATTTGCATTTGTATTTATGCTGCAAAGAGCAGCTGCCTGCCCTTTGCAGTTCGACCTATACTGCACATATCTGAGCAAACAAAATCTGCCGCTCCAAAAAAAGCATGAAAACTAAACCTAATGGGTCCTGTTGGGCATACCATTCGGTTTCAATTGGAACAAGTTGGATCCAATTAATTGGTCAGCCAGTTGGGCTTATGGATCTATTTGGGTAGTCCATTTGGTTTCCCTAGTTCCAGTTGGGCATTCCAATTGGTTCTGCGTTTCCAATTTGATTACACAACTGATTTATGAGGTTCCAATTGATTTCGGCACACCCAGATGGATGGCCCAACTGTAATCATTTGAAACCAATTGGGGCTCCCAGTTGGAACCAAGAAAACCAATTGGAAGCTGATCTCCCAACAGGAAGCTCCAGTTGGTTACAACTGGGCGATTGAATTGGAAAATCTAAGTGTAGGTCAATGATGTCCTTCATTCTGTATATATATTTAGCTGGCTATAAAACAGAACACTAGGTTAATTAGGTTCTTGTAAAAGAGATAGTAGCAGCTTAATTTCTTGAATTCTTTTCATCACTTCCACCATCACTGCGGGCGTTCTTAAATTAGTTAGCTTTGCTTAACTTTCACCCGCCACTGGCTCCAGCTAGACGGTATATAAAGTGACTGCAAAAGTGTGCTCTGTGGATATACGTTGGGAACTTGAGTTGGTATACAGCGTTTGACTCTATATGTGTAATGCATGCTTTTTGCTCTTTCTCGATTTTCATAATGACGTGAATTTATAATTTCAGTTCCCTTGTAGAAATGTTGGCAGCAGTCTCACAGCAGTCAGAAGGCCAATTGATTCCAATGCAATTCTAATTTTTTTTTTTACTGACCAGTTCAAACCATTTGAGTCGAATAGGTACGCCAACTAAGTTCAATTGGTAGGCCATTCCGTCTGGTTGGGTGTTGAATTAATTCTAATTGGAAGCACCAGTTGGGCTCACTTGCTTGAGCCCAATGGGTGCCGAACACACATTTGATTTTCGACCCATTGGTTTCAACTGGAAATTTTCCAACCAGACCCAATGTTTTTTTTTTTTTTTTAAGTGGAGAGCTTGGTCTCGAAAACAAAAATTGTATTAATGAAGTCACAGTTAAGACATTTTCAGGGAACATGTATATTGTGTGCCGATTTTAAATATGTCATTTAATTTCACGTAAAACAATTCCTTGAGCACTTTTGTAATGTTTATGCATGTATCTTGTGAAGAGCTCTGAAAAAAATTTGCTGCGGGAAACTTGCTGATATGCACGCTACTGGGTTCTCTTGATAACAAGGGATGCTATAAGGGTAAAATTGTCTTCCTGCCTATCATAGAACTTAAGTTATAGGGTTTTGAATATTGCATTCCTTGGTATCAGGAGAACCCAATGGCATACATTTCAGCGAGTTTCCCACAGCAAATTTTCTTCAAAGCTCTTTGCAAAATACTTGCATAAAAATTAGATAAGAGCTCAAGAAATTGTTTTATATGAAATTAAATGACACATTTACAATCAGCGTGCAAAAATACATGTTCCCTGAAGATTTCATAACTATGACTTCATTAATAAAATTTTGTTTTCTTAATGAAGCCATAGTTATGAAATCCTCAGGGAACATGTATTTATGCACGCTGACTGTAAATGTGTCATTTAATTTCATGTAAAGCTAAATGACACATTAATAAAATTAATAATCTTTTTTTTCAAGCCGCTGCTGTGGCTGAGTGGTTATGGCGCTCAGCTGCTGGCCCGAAAGACGCGGATTCGATCCCGGCCGCGGCGGTCGAATTTCGATGGAGGCGAAATTCTAGAGGCCCGTGTAATGTGCGATGGCAGTGCACATTAAAGAACCCCAGGTGGTCGAAATTTCCGGAGCCCTTCACTACGGCGTCTCTCATAGCCTGAGTCGCTTTGGGACGTTAAACCCCCATAAACCATAAAATTTTGTTTTCAAGACCAGGCTCCCCCCTTAACTGGGACCCCACTGGTTGATTTTAGAGGGTTCTATATATATATATATATATATATATATATATATATATATATATATATATATATATATATATATATATATATAGCATACTGATCTTGAGTCTATAGGCTTCATATAAGGAGCCATTTCCCAAAAATAAAAATGCCTAAATATGTTCTTAACGAATTCTTATAAAGAAGTTTTTTAGATCCTTTTTTGGCGGAGCATTAGCAGGCATATAACACCTCTTTTTGCCTCATTGTATACAGAACATCTGAAAATAGATTTCTTCTAGACAATACGTATACCGTATACTTTTGTAGACATTTGTTACACATTGCGTAGCCCTTCTTGTGTTTCGTGGGATTCTTCACACCCATAGCATATCATTGCAACCTGCTGTCCTTCAAAGGAACCCGAACAGTGCCTCAGTCGGATATCACTAGAAAACGTTCGAGTCAAAACAAATATGAACTCCTTTTCCTTCAGAAGGTAACGAATGCATGCTACATTCGATGTTGTTGTCAGGACCAGTGCTGCACGTGTATGTCTCATTGGTACAAAAATTTTGTAAGGGTAGCTGCCCATTCTCAGTCTTTCGATGTATTCAAGAAAATCGGCCACTGCAACCTTTAGCCATTTTTTTTTGCACTTAATTGAACGAACTCCTACTGCGAGAGAGCAACCTCACTTTCCGATTAGCCAGCGGCACGGCGCACGTGAGCGGTGCCGCGCGGCTCGTGGTGCGGTAGGAAAAAACGAGTGAGGCGCCAGCGCTTCACTCACCTCCTCGGCCTATCGGTTCCCATTATTCTTGGTAGAGACTTCCTCACCAAGACGGGCATCGTAATTGATGTCTGCAACGGAGGATATAGGGAGCGAGCATGTCGCACCCTGAAACCTTTCGTTAAACCCCCAAAAGCACCAGAAGCACATTCGCTTTCCGATGCTATGCGCGCAGACGTACGCAACGATGGCCCAAAAAACTCCTCGAAATGCCTTCGGCCGGGCTGCCATACCAGCCGGTCGAGCGCGCCGAGAGGAAAAGCGCGGAAGAGAACTGGATAGATGGATGGATGGATGGATGGATAAGGCTGAAACCTTTAAATCGGGTGGCGGTTCAAGCCACCTAGCCATGACTCGTAAAAATTTTACTCTTGTCTTGATTTTAGCCACCAGTCAGATAACCTTTGCTTGGTTACTTCTACCCACCTAAAATCTATTTTTCCTTCATTGTCCCTAAACCCCAATTATTTGAATAAATCAGCCTTCCTGCTTTCCACTGTAGGGTGATAAGCTCTTTACAGAAAAGTATCAAGTGTTCAGCCATTTCCTCCTCCTCTCCGCACGTTACGCACAACGTGTCTTTCTCGTGGTACCTGACTCTATATCTCTGAGTCCGCAAAACTCCCGTCCTGGCCTCAAACAACACAGAGCTTCCCCTACAATTATCATAGATATTTTCTTTAGCAATTTCCTGCTTAAAAATCCTGTATGTTCCCAGTGCTGATTTCTTCAGCATCCCTGTTTTCCATAGAGCTCTCTCTGTCTTGCCCCCCCCCACTCAAAAAAAGAGTTCTGGAGTCCCTGCCTACTTCCAGGTCTGCATCGTAGCTTGGCGCATTCAGCTTCGTCTGTGGTATGCACTTACTGAATGTGTGCGCAACCGCTCCTTGACACTCGCGCATGTCGTACACGTGGCTTTCCTCATAAAGGCTCTTCCCTTTTTCAGGACTGCCTAATCGAAAAAACTGCATGTGATTACTTGAGCTTTGAAAGACACACCGCAGAATGACATGTAGAGCCATGCTTGAGTATGCCTCACCGAATGCAATCGGCAATGCCACTCTGCTACCTCGGCATTCTGCTGACAAGAGTTTTCCCATGGGCAGAGCTGTTCCAATGAGGCAACGGTGGTGCCATACAACAGGCGCCCGGACGCTACACAGTGAAAGCTCGTTAATTCAACCCCCGTAAAGATAGAAACCCGGATAACTTGGACTGCCTATGCGGTTTCGGCCGAGGTGTCATGTAGGCACGTAGAGACCAGATACTCATTAATTCAGGCACACCTGGGCTCACACCAGTCAAACTGGATGTGCTTCCAACCGGACGTAGTGTTGCAGTACGAACAGCACAGCATGGTGATTATCCAAATATCCCACTTCAGGTCAACTATCATGGCAGAGAAGTACACGCAAATCGCTGACATGCGCAGGTGCAGGAATGTTTCGAGAGTTGTCGCCAAAGAATTGTCCAGCGTCATAGTTTTAGTTTCCCTTTCTTGAATTTTTGCCCCAGACTGTGGTGATGGTGGCATGGCCATGGATCAACCAGCCAGCTGAGTACATTTTGTGCAGTTTCGGACGCAGACTGATGCGTCTCTGGTATCATTTTCTCTCGCTGTTCCGGCGAATCTTGTGTCGATGCACGTTTGCCTCATTTCTGTCCCCATGTTTTCTCAGAACGTTCTTCATGTGCACCGAAATTGCGTGATCATAATGCATTGTCTGCAGTTAGCAAGGTGGAGTCTCTTCACAGCACTGCTTGTCAGGAGGCTCCCCTGCTATGCACGGTGAAGGAGGGAGCCTTTGAGCTTTGGCACTTTGGAGCAGTGATGTGCTGATATCCCTGGCAGTGTGCATGCTTCAGAGCATCTGATGGCGATCAGTCAACTTGTTGTTGCCATGCAGTTTTCACCTCAAAAGCAGACGACCACTGCCCAGGTTTTCACCAAATAAATTTTATGGGCCAATCGTTAATTGAGACCTTCAGGTCCACCTTACTTGTGAGGTTTGAGCCTTTCACGCTACAGCACTGTTTAATAAGGTCCTCTGTCCACTGGCGGAGCTTGCCAGTGTCCTGCCCACCTACTGAACTGCTTACACTAGCCAAGGCTGTCACCATGGAGGCAATGAATGAAGACCAGGGTGAAGAGTGAAATGGACTGAGCCATGTCTTAATAACCGCACTTGTTTTTGTGGTCTCATCCAGTAGCTGCTGAGCAGAGTAAGGCCTCCCTCCTTTCCTTTCATGAAGCACCTTTCCGGCTATCCCCTATTCTGGATTTATTTCAGTTTCACACACTTCTCATATTTCCAGAAATTATTTACAGCACAATACTCTGTTGGCTGGAATAATCCTTTTTTTTTTGCCATTTATGCATGCATGCTGACCATTCAAAGCACTCTGGTTGTTGTACTGATGAGTGACTACGTCGCTTGTTAGTGCCTACTAACAGGGTATACTGAGGACAGAGTGAAGCTGGCCTGCGTTGATAATGGAAACCAAAAATGGAGCTGCCAGAGAAGGTGAGAAATGAAACAGCATAGTTGTAGCCACCACCAGCTGTTTTTGCCAGCAAACTCCAATGCACGCAGACAGCCTTTGTGCACTGATCCCTGAGGCTAGGCTACACCACTCACTTCCACATGGTGATCTAGGAGTCCTTCTCAGTACTGACACCACAAGTTTGAATTGAGAGTGGGGAAAATTTTTTGCTGCTAGACAAACGTCCACATGATGAAGAGACTGACTAGCCATGCATCTGAGCAGGGCTACTCACTTGGGCAGGTTGTAGGAGAGGGGGCTGGTCTTGGTGCTAGCCTGGCCCTCAGAGGAAGCCAGCTTCTGCATGGTCTCCACCAGGAAGGAGAACACCTTGGCGTTCTCCGCGTGAAAGGTGCTCTCCGCAGTGAAGAAGGTCTGCAGGTTCGACACCAGGAATGGGATGCGGCTGCAGAGAGACGAGAGATTTGCTCCGCCTGCAGCGCCATGTGCACGGGCAGTCCAGGGAACCACAGCCACAGGTGTCAAATGACATCAATATGGAGATATCGCCAAGGGAAATCTGTTGGCTGATGACAACAAACCAAGTTCAGATTGACTGCAAGCGCACTCTCCACCATCGTGGATCTAGTTTAGCCCAGTGCACAGCTAAGATCTCCCTTGCCTGGTTATTCTCCACCAAGAGTTCTCCTCTTGAGCTCTGGGAGCCTTAGGTGCCCACAACAATTGAACCCACACAGCACGCTGCCAGTGCTGATATGATCACCTTGGGTAGCTGTGTGCATTCACTGCACAGTGAGCTTTATTTCCAGGTTGGCCTGTGCCTGCACTGATCATCAGGAGCCTGACTACACCCACTGGAGGACAAAGATATCTCCAACTAACCCAGTCCTATGCCAGCTGCGGCCACATCCACAGGTGTGACTATCACCTTGGTCAGCTGCTCCACGGCCACTGGGTACTAAGCGCCGAGGGTTAATTGGTGCATTCATATAGGAAGGGTCCAAGCTCACAAGCAAGGCTTTGGTCTGCCAATTTTTACAAGTTCCAAAAAAACACAATGCATCTGCAAGAAGAATGCACGCACCTGGGAAGGCCTCAGAAACATTTCCTGCCATTCTGCACCAAGCACGCCTCTTCAGCAGCACCCAAAATGTTGGCCCGCTGTCTTTCATTACCAGCTAGGACCAAAGTTGACCCAGCTCCACCAAAATATGCCATATTTTTCTTCATTTATTCCTCCTCCTCTAATCTGCAAGTAGCGAAAAGAGACTCCAAACTGTCCTCAATTGGCTCCGCTGCAGCCTACTACTACAAGGGAGACTCAAGGACTGGTGAAAAGACGGACTTCGCTGGCCTCTGCGCAACTGGCCCTGACCCCTTCATGTGCTCCAGACAACTGTTCAGTGCACTGCTGCCAGAGGAAGAGATGCACGGTACCATTAGACTCTGCATCTTTTGAGGCAACACCCAAAAAGAAGAACCATGTTGTCAGGCAACATTGCCGATTGGGCGAGTTGGTGGGACATGATTCGAAATGACCAGCGTGGAAACAGATGAAGACAAGAGAAGAAAAAACACTGATGACAGGATGGACGCTGACTAACAACTGTTTATTTTCGAGGAAAACCCAGCACAATATATGCCAAAAAAACCTTGTGACAGTCACGGGGCCAAAGGTTACAACCTAAAGCACAGTCATCAGAAGGTGGCCGACACATGCATGAACAGGAAGGGAAGAAACTAAACATCAAAAAATAGTTTGCTGGTTATAGTGCTTTTTTTTAGGTTATCATCTATTAAAGTTTCCCGCCCCCTTTTTTCATATTTAGTTTTTTTCCTTCCTGTTCATGCATGTGTCGGCCGCCCTTTGATGACGGCTTTGATGTGTCGGCCGCCCTCGAAAATAAACAGTTGTTGTCGGCGCCCATCCTGTCATCAGTGTTTTTTCTTCTCTTGTCTTCATCTGTTAGATAGATAGATAGATAGATAGATATGTTTATTTGAGTGTGCCTCAACAGCCAAGTGGCCTAAACGAGCGCACACTAGGTCAGATACATCAAAAACACCACTTCAAAAGATTTAAAAGCAGGCACGAAAACAACAATTAGGCAAATATGTCCATGTCATTAAACGTTTTGTTATATAAGATTTGTAAACGAGTCATTGGACAGATGGCGTGCAAATCGGGATAAAATGTGTCGAAACATTTTGCAGCTTTTGCATGCGGTACACGAAAATTCAGCGACATCAGTAAGGTCCCACAGTTAATGTAACCGCGCACGACGTTTTGCAGAAACTGCATGTCACGTATGCGTCGCCTGTCGCCAAGGGTAGACATATTGAGGTCTGCCAAGAGAGAATCATAGTCGTAGAAACGACGGCGACCAATATATCTATCATAATAGATGCGTATGAACTTACGCTGGACATTTTCAATTTTCGTGCAATAGGCGACAGATACGCTATTCCAGGCTACTGACGCAAACTCAAGACGCGGTCTCACAAGGGCACAGTATAGAGTGCGTAGACATTCGTGCCGCCGAAATTTTTTTGTTAATCTAGAGATAAGACCAATATGCCTCAATGCGCGTAACACAATTGAATTTACATGCAGTCTAAAATCAAGCTTAGAATCAACAACAACACCAAGGTCTCGTACATGAGCCACGCGAGAAATCTCACCCGCCAAAAGTGTGTAATCAAACGTAACTGTGTCGCGTTTCCTAGTTAGAGACAGAACGGAAGTCTTCTTAATATTCAGTTTTAAGCGATTCATGAAACACCAATTCTCAACGTTGTTAATGTCAGCTTGCAATTGGCGGCAGTCCTCAATATCTCCAATATTACGGAATAATTTGAAATCATCTGCGAAGAGCAAAATTCTCGAGTTCTTGACATGTAACGGCAAATCATTAATAAACACTAAAAACAACAGCGGTCCTAAGTTGGAGCCCTGAGGCACTCCCGAAGATGACAGAAATTCGTTGGACACACAGCCGGAAAATCGTACCATGTTACGGCGGCTGCCAAGGTAGCTTTTGAGCCACCTGCAGTATATGGGGCAAAGTCCGTATCTTTCCATCTTCATCAGAAGTACCTCATGGGAAACCATATCGAAAGCTTTAGTCATGTCAAAGTAGACTGCATCTACCTGACCACGATTAAATACATGTGGCCCAGTATAATCAAGAAAGCTGCATAAATTCGTTTCCACAGAGCGACCTTTCAAAAAACCGTGCTGCAGAATCGAGATCTTCTGTTTGAAGTATGAGCCCATGCGTTCGCACATAATCATTTCAAAAACTTTCGCAAAAGAACAAATTAGTGACACAGGACGAAAGTTGTTTACATCACAAGCATCGCCAGACTTGAATACAGGAACAACTACTGACAACTTCCAATGACGAGGGAAAACACCAGTTCGCAACGATAAGTCCCACGCTGGTCATTTCAAATCATGTCAGGATAGAGCAGGACAACAATCACTTGATTTTCAGAGTACATTTGTTTCCTATAATTGTACCAAAACATTCAACCAGTGTGCCTAAGGCCAATATTCACTGCTCCAAACAAGCTCACAAAGACAGAAAAAAAAAAGAAAAAAATGCACTTCTTCTCTTGATGAAAAACAAAGTGACAACAATAGCTGCATCACCATGTGTCCCCAACAGAGGCTCACTCAACCTGTGCCCTGACAGCACACGATTTGGGTCTGCCCAAAGTGCTGAGTGATTTGTGTCATCATATGTTTTGTTATGCTTGCATTCATAAAGGCGACAGCCTCCCTCACTTCAAAGGAAGCCGGCCAGGAACCAATACTATACTTCATTTCACAAGCTGTTTGCTGCACTGTGAAAGGTTGAGCTGCCTTGTCCAATCACGCCCAAGGAAGACAACAAACAGTTGCTCTGTAAGCAATTATTGCACTAACTGAAAAGGTAGTCCAGGACGTTGTTCTTAAAAGTAGAGCGAGCATTTCATTCACTCATTAAATCAGCAGAGGATGTCTGAATGAACACATAACTACAGAGGCCTGCTATGAAGTGGTGCACCACTATTTGTACACATGCATGGTGTCCGCTGAGTCAGCCGAGTCTCTCCAGCGCGCAGCAGCTGGACACTAGTGTTCTTTTTCCCCCATAGATGGAGCCACCAGTAGCGGGGTGAGAGGCTCGGTGGAAGCCATTTTGCAGCGCGTGACGTTCTGATTGACTTAAATCGCCTCAGACTTCACAGCGCTGCAAACTAGTGAGTTGGAGTATAGGGCATAGTATTAAATGCAACAGCCTTGCTCTCTCCAAAGTGAAGCAAGGAGGAGGCCAGGAATGTTCCTGATGGCAGCAGACACAAATACCACAGCCACCTTTCTGTCCCTTCCCCCTGGTGCCATGTGAGCGCATGTCTGTTCACCATCTACTCTTCTGCTGTGTGTGAAAGCAGGTGATAGCAGCAGCTGCAGCCAATAGTCGTACCTGTCGTACAGGGCAGGGAGTTCTTCATGCAGTTCGTTGTTGATCACTTCATACATCTGCTTGGCCTCCTCCAACTCCTCCCGTGCCTGAGAAAGAAGGAAGAACCTTTGAATAGCCCTCTCATGAAAACAACTCAGCTTAATTCATGCCTACGTGGAAAGGCACAAAGTAAATACGAACCACTTTCCTCTAAACACTGTCACTGCCAAAGCAGTGGACAAGAACAAAAAAGCATAAAAAACCCAACTGAAAATTTTTCATTGCTTCACAACCCAAACTTAATGCCTTCACAAAAAATGAACAAATAAAAAGTTCTTCACAGCAGCATGGCCCTGCAGAAACGCAACACAGGTTGTGCCACCTATTTTCAGAGCTACAAGAGCTACCCCATTTACTTGTGCAATCTGCGCACCTTTTTTCTTTAAATTACGGCTTCAAAAAGGGAGTGCACAAATAATGCGGAGATTTCGCAAACAAGTCCTAAAAAATCTCCAAAAAGGTAATAACGCGCAATTTATAGCATATATTGTCGCTTCTATGTCGATCCCCATCCCTTACTCACGCCCCTCGCTGGCAAAAAGAAAGTTGATGACAAGGGTTCAGCTTAAGTTAAGGACAGTGCAGCGAGACATGGAAAGAGAAATGACAGGTGTAACGTTAAGACACCGGAAGTGGGCAGAGTGGGTGAGGGAACAAATGCGGGTTAATGACATCCTAGTCGAAATCAAGAGGAAGAAATGGGCTTGGGCAGGGCATGTAATGTGATGGCAAGATAACCGCTGGTCCTTAAGGGTAACGGAGTGGATTCCAAGAGAAGGCAAGTGTAGCATGGAGTGGCAAAAAGGTAGGTGGGTGGATGAGATTAAGAA
Organism: Amblyomma americanum; assembly: GCF_052857255.1. Lineage (NCBI taxonomy): Eukaryota > Metazoa > Arthropoda > Arachnida > Ixodida > Ixodidae > Amblyomma > Amblyomma americanum. The sequence goes on from NC_135502.1 coordinate 199,801,631, forward strand.
GTTTGCAGGCATAGGGTGGGCACAGCAGGCAAAGGACAGGGTTAATTGCAGAAACATGAGAGAGGCCTTTGCTCTGCAGTGGGTGTAGTCAGGCTGATGATGATGGTTGCTTGGCGGGCTAGTTGGTTCATATCTAACATGTGTTGCAGCGCGAACCACAAGAAGGGACGACGACAGACAGAGTGAAAAGAGCGCTGACTTCCAACTATTTATTTTCCTGATAGGCCACGCATTTATACACATTTGAACCTTCAGCAGGAAAGGGCAGGCAAAGCAATCAGCATGAAAGGCATAGGAGATTAGGACAATCACCATCGATCCAGAAACTTCAGCTCTTTCTTGGTTAGAACAACTGATGGCATGCTTACACACCTGTCCTCTGCACGAGCAATACTGGCCGCCTCGATTATCTCCCTAACACACTGATCATTGTGTCGAGCAACGATTGTGCTTTTTTGGAACGCAGGCGCGCAAGGTTTTCTGCGGCGACGTGCAGACTCATTGCCACAATTACGACAGTGCGTGCTAACATGGCCCTGGTCACCATCATTTACATTTTTGTTGTGTTCTTTCAATCTGGTATTTATGCACCTGCCGGTTTGTCCAATGTATTCGCGTCCGCAGGACAACGGAACGCGATATACGACACCATCGTCGCAAGTGACAAACTGATTCTGGTGTCTAATCATGCACGATTTTTCCTTTTTGCTGTAGCACGGGTTAGTCTTCTTGCACAGAACTGATAGTTTGAGTGGGGCCGAAAACACAACATTAACGCCTACGCGCTTTCCAATCTTCTTCAAGTTGTGGGAAGTCTGGTGGATATACGGAATGACTGCCACTTTTTTGCGTGCATCCGGGCCTGTCACGGCATTCTTTTCAGATTGCCGGACGTTTTTCATTTTCTGGAGCAAGCCCTCGGCCACAGAAACCACAAGGGCCTTCGGGTACCCTGCGTCAGACAGGCGTCTATTTTGCAGGGCTAGACTTTCTTTGATCATATGGTCGCAGGACTTAGTCAGGGCATTTACAAAACAGTGCTTTACAACGCTGCGCTTCACAAGCTTGGAGTGGGCAGACACAGCGGGTAATAAACCTTTTTTCCCCCGTGGTTCATACCCCCAACAAACATGGTCATTGCAAAACTTTAGTCTTAGTTCCAAAAATCTAATGGAATTGTTGCTGGGCAGTTCATGCGTCAAAACTAAAGGTGCTAAGTTTCGCTTGAATGTGTCAAGCACGTCTTCGGCTGTTACATGAAAATCCGCATTGGTGTTGTCAGTTATGATTAAAAAGTCATCTACAAATCTAAAGACTTGGACAACACTTGTACCTTCGAGACATCTTTCAATCATTCTGTCATGCATGGCTAAAAACAAGTCGCTAAGGACCGGGGCAATACATGATCCAATGCATATTCCGCGTTTTTGCAGGTAAAAACCTTTGTCCCAGTTGTGGTTTACATGTTAGTGGCTTTCTAGAATTGCTTGATGTGTACCTGCGATCTACGTTTGCCACCTGGGACAAAGGTTTTTACCTGCAAAAACGCGGAATATGCATTGGATCATGTATTGCCCCGGTCCTTAGCGACTTGTTTTTAGCCATGCATGACAGAATGATTGAAAGATTTTTAATGGCCGCTGCCCTAGTGCAAGCGCTCCATCCTGCGCCACTTCCAGCTGTGTCGTCTTCATCACAATATATATATATTGTAGAGCTGCAGTAACGAAGAAGAGAAGGGGCATGCATCATCAAAGAGAAGGAGATGAAGACGACATGAAAAGAGGGAGCATTCTAAGGAGTGGCTGCATATCCCCTTTGATCCGTCACAATATACCTATACATGATTTTAGTTTTTATATCTGGGCGCCCCCATGTTTGTTGTACCCGAGCACCGCCTAATGCCGACACCATCATAGGATGATAATTTGCAGCCCGTGGGCTGCACACGAAGCAGCGTGTGATCTCTGGAAGTGTCATCCACCAGTTTTGTTCTTGCCAAGCCTAGAAATTGTGCGTGTTCGTCCTTGTGTGTGCGGTGCCATTAGCGCCTGCAACAACCAACCTAGAGCTTTGACGGAGCGAACAAGCAGCAGCAGTGAGTGCCATGCTCGCAGTTCACACGTGTAAATTTTGTCGCCTGTTGCCTGTAGGGCAAACGTGGCATTATGTTGCATCACCGAAAAATGAAAGCAAAATGTGTTGAAACTCAAGATCGGGGAGAGCAATTGAATATCTAGTTTTTCCTGGAGCATAGGTTCTCATAAACGCTTTCGCTGCCTGCTTGGACAAGGCGAGTGTGCTAGTTTAAATGCAGAGCTTATGACAAAGTGCTCCATTCGCAAATTAAATATTCTGGAGACAACAGCAAGCAATGTGACAAAAATGAATCCACGTCTGATCATTGCAATGTTTGTTTGTGGCGATATATGCGCTGAAATTGAAATTCCGTCCCTCCTGCTGCTCGAAATAGGGCTGTTCATACTACAAGTGATACCAGACAATTCACTGAAAGCAGCAAGCATTCCTGCCTACTCCACTCCTGCCAGTGCTCACTGGTTCACAAATATCAGAAAATGTGTAATTACATGGACTGATAGGCTGGTACACTAATGAAACACTACTGCTTACTGACAGACCGAATTGCTGCACCTGCGTCGAGAATTCCAACCTCAGTCCGGGAGGGGCACTGCTCAAGTCGTAGCGTTTGTTGTATCTCTGGCACAGTTATGCATCGTCTAAATGAGTGCTGCACTTTTTTACAGTGCATCCGATGTGATTTCAGTTGAATTATTTATTAAAATGCATTGCAGAGTTTACCGTCCCGTGCATGAGCTGTGTTCTTTCTTCTTACATTGCTGTGGCTGCATTTTTGCTCACCTTGCAGTTGGGTAAAAGTTCATGTCGCTGCTTCCATTCATGCCATGCTGTGCAAATTAGATTAGCATTTTTGTACTAACAGCATGTTTGTTTTTTTGAGGTGGCGATGCCCACATGCTACTGATATTCGTGAACATGTGTGGTGGCAAAACAAAGTTGTGGCCAAATTTTTCAAGACCTTACATCATGTGCTGCTGAATTAAAGCAAGTCTGTCAAAACCATCCAAAAGCTTAATATCGTAAAATCATGTGCAGAGTATAGTTCGGTAAACCGGGCACTGTGCTTCGTTCCACACCCAATATTAAGCACAGGCAGTAGGTTTGTTTCTGTCTGTATTTTCATTCACAAATTGCACTGATGCATAAGCTTGTTGTTGGCCCAAGTATATTCTGTTCACCAACTACGCCCACTGCCAATGCAACTCGCGGCCGGCAGGAAAGCGGTGAAGAAATAGACATCGCAGATACACTGAGACCTTCGCATAACACAGAGCACATACATACTTGCGGCGCTTTTTTTTTCTACTTTCGTCGACTACTGCCGCAACCAGCAATAAAACATTAATGTCCAGAGGACGTTGGCGTTCCATACAGCATTGCAGCTTTTGTTATGCAGACGCAAACACGCACTTGACTGGTGGCTAAGCAGCTGGATGTTGCTCCAAGCGCCAGATTAACAGCCCAGGGGAGGATGGCAGCAGTGAGGTGTCGCGCAAGGCACGTGTCTGAGAGTATTTGTCCCTCTCCTGTGCGCTCCTTGCCTTGCAGAATGGTGTGCACACACACACATATGTAAAAAACCCTCCAGCGGCATATGGTTGCTTTTTCTTTTGGTTTTGTAATCAGTTATCTTTAAGTCATAAAATATTTAATAATAATTTTCGTTCATCAACACCACAAGTTAATAAAAAAAATCCCCTGTGCTTCTTGGTTTCTGTGGCTGTTGGCTTATAGTATACATATATACATATCTAGATGACAAATTAGGGGTGCGCAAATTGCGCGAGTAAACACAATACTTTTCTGCCAGCAAGCAACGCACCTGAGAGGCTCAAATATGCTGTAGCGGGACGCTCTTGCAGGCTAGCTGGTTCATTTTGTCACAGGGTAGGACTGCACGAATAGGACAGGAGAGGAGACATACACAACGTGCTGTCGTTTTATTTGTGTTGTGTTGCGTTGCGTTTTATGGCACATAGGCAACCAAGGCCATCATGCGCCAAGCTCAAGGTATAAGAAAAGCTTCCGGCAAAGTTCTGTTAGTACTACCTAGTGATGACAGACGAAAGATATTTAAGAAATGGCTACAAAGAAAAGCTTTCGAGAGGGTCGGGTAACCTCAGCAGCTATCTTTGGCTGGGCAAAGATCTCGAACCAGTAAACCAACTACTGCTCCTTTCAGGTATGGAACACAAAGTCTGTCCCAAGGCTGCACATGGGCTATAAAAAAATGCCATGGCAGAGGTCTTGAGGGCAATTTCAATCACGTGGTGTTGTTTAACATGCGCTGAAATCGAAGAGCACAAGAGAGTTTCTGCATTTCACATCCATCACTTAAAATGCAGCTACATTCCACTGACAGAAAGGCTACTGCCCCAGAAAACAGAGCTCCCACGAGACCAAACAAGCAAAACACAGGCACTACTATCACTGCAAATTTTCAAAACAAACTGCGATGATGTCTGGTGCTTGTTTGTTGAGGACACCCGAAAGTAGATCGTCCACTTCCAGCCTCCAATGCACTGGATGTCATCGTCAATACTATGTGCTTGCATCCACGGGCAGGAACTCTGTTCATCACTCTACACTTCTCACTGGCAAATACTATAGCCTCTGCCAGCAAGCAAATACCAACACAGAACTCCAAGTATCCACACCACCATCAAATTAACTAAGACCAAAAGATGTACAGCCCTGTCCAGAGTGTTTCCCAAGTAGCATAACAAGCTGCTGGCCCATGGAGAGTTGGAGAAAACAAAACCTTTTTCTAGAATTCAATGTTCGACCTAAAATGTGTTGGCATTCTGCTTGTACGTACTCAGCATATAAAATAATCTCTCCCTGTTTGAGTTATTTTGCTTTCAACAAATGACCTTCAAATGAAATGACTTTCCCCATGAAATGGCAGCCATCACCTGTCTATCAACCTTCCTAGAAAAGGTTACATCCCACCTGTCATCATGAAAAATTTGCTTTGCTTTCTCATGTTAACCCCACCCCTTATGTAAAATGCCCAACAGGGGATCTTCAAGGAAATAAAAATGAAATGAAATGAAAACAGAGAAAATAGGGCTACAATGGGCACCTCAGAGTGAAAATGTGCAACAATGAGAAGGGGAAAAATATTACTTTCCAGACATGCCAGCCACCCATTTTGCATCCCATCCGTATGAGTATAGTTTGCACTGCAGGAATCTTGGCGGCCAGCTCATTTGCTTTGAAATGTGACCAGGCGGAATCTGAACAAGTGACAGTGGCACACAAACCCACCATACCACACCGCAACTCTCCTTCTCATCATGCACCAAACATTGACAAAAAGAAGAAAGCACGCCCTCACCTTGCCTAGTTTGTAGTCGTCCTTCTTTTTCGCTGAGTTCCTGAGGCTCTCCACACTGTGCCGGCTCTTGTCATAGTCGACCAGTTTCCGGCCCCTCTTGGCTATCCGACCCTGGCCGAGGTAGAAAAGCAATGGCGGCTGTGATCTACCACAAGTTCTGTGCCTCACAAGTGCTCACTCAATGCCTTAAACATACACATGATGTAGGAACTAAGGCTCCCACTCTTCCAAAAGTGTGTGATGTTTCGAAGCCTGGGAAGTCCCCTACAAATGGCCACTAACTATAGGCCAGGCTACTGCTGGGCCCTCATGAGACTCACTTCCCAATGCAGAGCACCCAGTAATGCATCCTCTATAAATCTCCAAAATGTTAAAGGCATTCACGTGCATTAGGCCTGTTTGCAGCTGAAGAGGACCACCGCCGCCGTGCACAGGTTCACCGCTCGAGGCCAGGGCATCAGCCAGCACGCCGCGCTGCGACTCTACAACGCCGCAGCGCTGGGGGCGGCACTCTACGCGCTGCCACTCGTCACGGTGCGCAAACCGTGCTGGCGAAAGTTGGAGACGCAACATCGCAAGTCCCTGCGCGTGTGCCTCGGCCTGCCCAAGAACTCTCAGAGCGCCGCAACGCTGGCCGAGGCAGGAGCTTGGCCGCTCCAGCTCCAAGCAACGCGCAGGGCACTGCATCACATCGACCGCGCACCGGACGGCGCCTCGCTTCTGCAGCGTCTGCGCTCGCATCCCCACTCAAGAATGGGCGCGGCGCTGCAGGAGTACGAGCGCCTAACTGATGCCGCCCCCCCCTACGGACCCTGCCCGCCCTGGCCAGCTGCCTCGGAGATACAGCGAGACATCGTCGGCATCGTGGGAAAGTGGAGCACACCCCTCTGCGCTGTGCAGCAGCTGACCAGAGCCATCATACACGAGGAACTCCGGGACTACCTCCTCGTGTATACAGACGGCTCAGTGGTCAGAGACAGCTGCTCCCTCGCAGCGGCGGCCACCATTCCCGCCCTGCGGCTGCACAGCCAGACGCACGCAGCATTCCTGGGCTCGTCCACCACCGCAGAACTGCTCGGACTGCAGCTCGGGGTGGACCTGTTGCTCACAATCTCCCCCCCGCCACCCAGGAGTGCTCTGCTGTGTGACTCCCGCTCCGCCCTCACCCGCCTGCAGTGCAACGGCCGTGGCACACCACTCGTGCGAGCCATCCGCTCCGGCATCGCGCGGCTCGCGCAACAAGGATGCGTTGTGCGGCCCCAGTGGGTGCCAGGCCACTGCGGCATTGCGGGCAACGAAGAGGCCGACAGTCTCGCGACCGCCGCACACCAGCTGCCAGCCAGTGACCACCCCCTCTCGCTGGAGGATGTGCGTGCAGTGATCCAGGAACATCTCCGACAGCAGCACCCGGACCCGCGCATCGCCGGAGGTGAGCGCATACCCAGCCTCAACGGCTGCCGTGCCCTTTCGCGGCAGCAACACGCAATGATCCTCCGCGCGCGCGTTGGTTGCGTGTGGCCCGGGGTACGACGACGGGTGCGACACGGAATCGCGACGAGTGATGTGTGTGATGGATGCGGTGCAGTGGAGACAATGAAGCACCTACTCCTACGCTGCACCGCGTTCGCTGACGCTCGTCGCGATATGCTCGCGGCCTACAGAGCGCTGGGCATCTTCCCGGACTCGCTCGAGATGCTCCTGTGGCCGCAAGGCAGTGCGCGCACCCGCGAGCGAACCTTGGTGAGCCTGTGTGTATTTCTCGAACAGGCGGGCTTGACGTCCCGCCTGTTCTGCGCCAGGTAGTACAGTGCTGTGACTGAACGCTTCGTGTGTGCTACCTCGGACGCTCTAACAGCTGGGCGCCCCACACCAGCTGTTGTGTGCAAAGTGCGGCGCGCGTGTGACCATTGACTGCCAAGTTTCCCGTCATCAGCACACGCGCGCCGTGAAGACAACTGACTTTTTGACTCTTTGTGTAAATAATGCATATAGTATATTTATTTTGCATTTATAGTGTTCACTTTTAATGTTTTTATGCAGTGTATATTTATTTTATGTAGTGTACTATTTACCTCCCCCCATGTCTTTCCTCTGTCCCCTCACCTCTTTTATTTCATTTCTCCCACCTGCCTGCTATCCTTTCTTTCAGTTGCCCCAGCTCAGGTGCCGTGCACGTGATGGCAGATGCCGGGGCTAGCAAAAATCTTTTACCTTCCTTTTATGTTATTTTAAATAAACCACTACTACCACTACGTGCAGATAACATCAGGTCATTGCTGTGCTATTTTGAGGGCAAAATGTGAATTCCACACTGAGGTCATGTTCCAGTGTGACAGCAGTGCTGTCACTATCACTCCTCCTATTCAACAATGCCATCACTCGGCTAGCTAAGCTACTGAAAACATCCTGGACCTCCACCCCACAATATATGCCGAGGATATTGCACTCTCGTCTGGCACTGGAGCATGTACAGGGATACCTTACAAAACAGCAACATGCACATAATCAATTGGCCTCACCTAGCTGCGAACCCCCACATTTCAGCTACTTACAATCAAACCAACTATCCACACCCCTCCCCCTACCATACAAATAACCCTTGACAACACACCCACACATACAAAACAAATGGTGGCAGATTTGCGTAGTTAGGCCAAATGCAAATTTGGTTCGCTAGCAGGTCTATTTTCACCTCAGTTTCGGTGTTCAGATCCACTGCGTTCATGGATGGCAGTTGTTTGGGTAGCGATAAAGGGTTAAGGTCCACAAAAGTGGAACTGGTCATTCTCTCCATTCATAGATCCCTGGGAGTCTTCCTACTACTCATGGCACAGTGGTGCACCAGTGAAGTGATGCACCACTGCCCTTCTATGGCCGGCATCTGTGGGACTTGGGTTGCTTCGGTTGTGCTACGGCCCAGGTTGCTCTCCCCGAGCTGCCTCTCCCAACTGAGCTGCTGCATGACATGGTGTGCGTGTTTACAGACTGACACAACACATGCTTGACAACATAACAAAGGTTCACTGACTTTTTGTCTAGGGACCAGTTTTCTTCACAGTCCTAAGTGATTATTTCAGACAAGTATTCATAAGGGTTGGAAAAGTCGGAGGCTGTGCCTCCCCTTTTATTGGTCCTCTCATAAAAAAAATACAAAAACAGACATAAATGAAAGAGAGAGGGATCCGGGACCAGCAATGATTTGTGCTTTACCAGACTTAAAGCCAATACAAAAAAAGAAAAGAAAAGGAGCTAAATGCTAAAAAAAAAACTTGATTTAAAGAAAAAAGCAGGGAGTAAAAACAAAACAAAAAAGTGAAAACCCAAAGTCACAGAACAGTCAGAGGCACAGACAGGAAGCCACAGACAGAGACATAGGCACAGCACAGTGAAGGTCACTGTTACAGTCAGGCAGTCAAAGTGCAGTGAATATGTACAACACAATGAAAAGTAGGGAAGTACCTAAATAAAAAAACAAACAAGAAAAACTGCACTCACTGTCCCAATCAGGCAAAACGCAGTGGGCAGACCACAACGAGAGGCACCCAAGCCCTACAAAGGAGCATAGAGCCCTCCTCCTTGTGCAAAGGTGATGACACAGTAGGAGATAATATTATGGTACAAGGCCATTCTCTCTCTAGCCGATTGGAGATTCGAATCACCCACCGCCCGGCCGACGAATTTTCAAGCATATTGGTTTGCTTTTTCATTTCCCTGTCTGTTTGATTGAGCTGGAACCCATAGCAGTTTAACTGATCATAGATATGTGTTCCGATAGCCTATGTTGGCTTTTTCTGACACAAATCTACCTGTCAGTGTTGAGGAAAGTCTTTCGTACTGGGAGGCTAAGTGAGCTTCGATTAGTTTTTGAATCGTGTTGTGCATTCCCAGCTGCAGCAGTTTTTCTGTCCTAGTGTAGTGGGGAAGGCTTAATGTCACTTTATAGGCTTTTCGGACTACCGTGCTTATTTTCTCTACTTTCTTGGTTTTGAGCGGCAAGTAAGGAGTCGAGTAAATGATTCTTCTTAACACGAATGCCTGCCTGTATGAGTCTTCCAGCGCTATACTCTTTGATTCTCATTTTTTGATTCTATAATCTTCTGATTAAGAGCGATATTTGATTTACGGAGGATTTGAGGTTGTCAAGGGTGATGTGGCGTTTCCCATCTCCTTGGATGATCATCCCCAAGATTCTGACATGTTTAATTTCTGGAACCACTTGGGAATCGATCGTAATTCTCATTGGGGTTCCCATTTTCTTGCTTATGGTGGGTCGAAGCATGAGCAATTGTCACTTGAGACGAACAACTGAGGCCAATTTTGTAAGCTTCCTCTACCAATATGTCAGTGGCTTCTTGGAGATTTTCTTCTATTGTGCCTTCGTTACCTGTGGTGGTCCAAAGTACGATATCATCTGCGTACAATGAGTGTTCCACATCGGGTAGTTGTGTTAGTTTCCTGGCTAAAGGAATGAGTAGAGTGGGTGAGGGAACCAACGCGTGTTAATGACATCCTTGTCGAAATCAAGAGAAAGAAATGGGCTTGGGCAGGGCATGTAATGCGATGGCAAGATAACCGCTGGTCCTTAAGGGTAACGGAGTGGATTCCAAGAGAAAGTAAGCGTAGCAGGGGGCAGCAGATAGGTGGGCGGATGAAATTAAGAAGTTTGCAGGCGAAGGGTGGATGCAGCTGGCAAAGGACAGGGTTAATTGTAGAGACATGGGAGAGGCCTTTGCCCTGCAATGGGTGTAGTGAGGCTGACGATGATGATGATGATACTGAACAGGAGTGGTCACAACAACGCTCCTTGAGGGGTTCCCTTGTTGCCGAGATTTATGGTGTCTGATCTGAGAAATCCAATCTGAATCTCAGCCATGCACTGTTGCAAGAAGAGTTTTAACATAACTGAAGGTCCTCTGGCCCACATTGAGGTCCGACAGAGAGTTAAGTATAGAGTCGTGTTTAATGTTATCGAAATATTTATTGAAGTCTAGTGCAAGTTGTGATGCAGTCCTTTGCTGATGGCGAGAGTCAAAAACCTTTTTGTATAGTCTGAGCGAAGTGTTCTGAGTAAACAGTTCAGTGTCAGCGCTTGTCCTGTGTTTTTTACCCTTGAAGTCCCCGTCTTCAGCGCTGTTACTTAAAAAAAAAGAAGTGGTCTGAAGCTTAGCATAGTATTTGAGTATAGGCTGTACTTATCCATGTACTTCTGTACCATGTTTACAGCTACATGTTCCATGAGCTTACCAATGGAGGAGGTAAGAGATATGGGTCTTAGGTTTTTGATTGCCAAATTCTTGCCTGGTTCAGGTATGAATGTGATTTTAGCGTGTTCCGCCTGCAGTGAAGTTTTGCCTGAACCCTAGCATTGGTTTAGGTATTCCATCACGGCTTGGATGGAGTCATCGTCTAAATTTCTAAGTTTTCTTTGCAAAGCCAACCTTTCCTGGGGCCGAGGTTGTGCGTAATTTGTTCATTGCGAAGCAGACTTCAGTCATGCTCATATCGGATTCTAATGCCCAGTTTTCTTGTCCTGTGCAAGACGGGAGAAGAATTTGTGTATCAAAATATGTGTCATTTCACAGGTCTAAAAGTTCTTCACTGCTCTGTGGGGGTAAGCAAAGTACTCTTGTGTTTCTGCGCTTTGTTGAGTTGGAGTCACGCAAGTGTCTCAGGAGGTTCCATGTGCTTTTAAGCTCAAGGCTTCCATTCGTTTGATCACACATTTGATTCCACTGCTGTTGTGTGAGTTATAGAGCACTGATGAATTTGACAACGCAGAGTCTCAATCTCCTGTTGCGTTTCTGTTTTAATCAACACTTCTCTAACGATGTCCTAGCCTCCCACATGTGTAGTATTTTGTAGCCCACAGAGTTTGTGCTTAGAGGTTGAACATCTAGAACTTGAGTGCTGTGTTCTACATCATCTAGGTCTTGAGTACTGTACTTTACATCGTTCTGTAAGGACCGCTCCCAGCTGTCTATGTCTGTTATTGACTATGGAATATTTTCATCCCCTTTTTTTTTAAAATTTGTCCCAGTCTGTTATCCTGACTGGTCTGTGCGTGCGTCTGATGTGTTGCATGGTAATTCTGGATTTAATGATGTGATGGTCCCTTCCTAGACCATTGTAGATCTGGGATATTATTGATGCCCAATGTCAAGTAGGGGCATGTGTTGTTCAGTTCCAGACTCTAGTTGAGTAGTCTCCATCAGTACCGATGGTTATGTTATTCAGTTGACAATATTTTACCAATTTCCTTCCCTTGACTTGCATGCACTTACATGAACAAGTTAAACGTTAAAGTCTCCTGTAATAAAGAGGGAGTGTTGCTCTGCCATGTGTTTTGGTTTGGAAATCACTTCTAGTGTGGGTGGATATTTTGCTCAGGGGTTGCTAGAGAGGTTAAGTACATATAGAGAAGTAGGAGGCCGTAGTTCAATAAAGGTATACTCCATGTCGATGTCTCTCACAGAACGTGTTGCAGGAAAGTGCAGTTTCTGTGTAACATAAGGTTTATCATTCTTGGGAGGGACTGCCATTTTGTAACCTGGCATTTTAAGCCTCCCCCACAGTTCCTGAATAGCTGTTTTGCAGGCCCCGTTTTGTCACAAAACACCGTGCAGTTATTTGTACTTGACTGTCTTCTGCCATAGCAGTGATATTTGTGAGCTGTAGGGTTTAGATTTCTTGTGTTGATCTGATTAAGTTTTTGATACATTAGGTCCACTGCGCTTTTCGTGCTTAGTATGTGACCTTCCACGCTAAACATTTGATGCTCTAGAGATTCTCATATATATGTTTAAAATTTTAAAACGCTCATCTGAGTTTGACAAAAGCATCAAATTTTGCTGTCTCTACATGCATAGGATCTCACTTGTTTAGAGCCTTCTTGCTAGGAGGGAGTGCTTTAGTCGATTTCGTTTCCATATTGGCAGGATCTGTGTTAGATTTGAATTAGTCTCTCGAGGTAGGCTGGTTTGGTCGATCAGTTTTGGTTTCTTTAGATTCTAACATGGCCATAATTTTGGCTATCTGTTGTTTATGGGCTTAGTTTTCATTCATTAATTTGATTTTGGCATTTTTGATGGTTGTGCAACTCTCCACTACCCTACTGCAGTTGGGAGACTTTGTTGGGCCAGCTCATGTGTTTGGGTCCCTGTGGGAGGATCTTCCTCTGCTCTGGGAGCAGCTTCCTCCGTCACTGCTAGAGGATCTGCTGCTGCGGTCGTGGTAAGGTCTCTTCTCTTATCTGCTTTGGATTTGGATCTTGACTGATGAGTGAAGGTGGTGTTGTTGGCTTCACCCCGCGCTTTATCGCTGCTGTGGTAGGTTTTCTCGGTCTTTTCAGATCTGTGCTTCAGATCTGGGTACAGTGTTACCTGCCACAGACAATGCACTTGGAGCTACAGGCAAGATCTTTGGTGCACTTTCCACGGCAGTCGAAGCAGAGATCTTGAAAAGGCTCTGAGCAGACGCCTTTCCCGTGCCCAACTTTCCAGCTGTTGAGGCAGGTTTTGACTTTTGAAACAAACAAAAAGATGTAATGAAGAATTCCGCAGCATCGCAGGATCTTCGGGAGGTTTTCAGATGAAAAGTGGATCAAAACTCAGCTGGATGTTCAACCAAGCGATCTCGCTTGGATGAACGGTAGGAATCTTTATGCGAGGTAGTCATGATTTTCTCTTGGGTTTCACCCGTGTAGGCTTCGTAGCCTATTTCCTGGATGGCGCATTCATCTTGTAATCCTTGCCACGTAGGCAGATTTGCTTGGTAAAGATGCAGCGAAGCGCGCTCTTGACTGGGGTTGAGATTGTAAACATGTTGTTCTGAGAGTTGGCGCGAGCTAGGTTGGTCTCGGTGTGGTGGATGGAGGGAAGAAGATGGCTGCTGAGCGGAGCTCTTATTCGTTAAAATCGGCAATCCGGAATCCACCGCCCGGCTGGAGGATGATTTTATAGTCATTTTCCAGTAAGTGAGGTAAGGGTTTCCCCCTGATGAGTGAGAATGTTAAAGCCTTTCTTCATGCCAGCAATACTGTTCGTGACTGGGGTATGCATGACTGCCGGACGCAGCCGTGTTAGTTCTGGCGTGGCTGCCAACCACGTTGCTGTTAAAGGGGGCTTGAACGTACAAAGAAAATTTGCCTTGGTTGAGGTTGTCTTTGATGGAAACAATATACTTGTTCCCAACTGGGGTGTCACGACTGCCGGACGCAGCCGTGTTAGGTCTGGCGTGGCTGCCAACCACGCTGCTGTTAAGAGGGGCTTCAATGTACGAAGAAAACTTGCCTTGGGTGAGGTTGTCTTGATGGAAACAATATAGCAAGCTGATAGAGGCATATATCATCAGAAAAAGTAGTAGCGAATGTTTGGTTTGTTTTATAGAGTTTAACATCCCAAAATGATTCAAGCCAAGCTATAAGGAAAGTCGTAGTGGAGGGCTCTGGATAATTTTTACCACCTTGGGGTTCTTTACCGAGCATAGAAATTGCAATGTACATGGGTCGCTATAATTTCGCCTCCATCGAAATGCGACCGCTATGGTCGGGATCAAACCCAGGTCTTTCAGGTCAGCAGCCGAGAACCATAACTACTGTGTTACTGTGGAAGCTTAGTAGCCAATGAGGGAGCCAGCCATCTGTAGTCGACAATGAGGAGCAATTTGTGGATGCTATGTAACCTGTAACAGCCCGTTACTTTGGGTGCTGTCTTTAGCTCGTCTGTTTTCTTTTTTCATTAGGTGCAGTTTAAACATTGTGTGATTTTCATATTAATATTTAGTCCACATGTGTCTTCGTCCTGAGTCTGTTTACGAGAACCATTTTTTCTGTACTGCATGTTCATCAACTAGTGCAACTTCAACTATACTGATCCATGAGCTCAACTGGCAGCACACACTGGAGCAGCGATTGTGCAAATCCAGACGGCAGTTCAGAAGAGCGTGCTGTCGGGAAAGTTGTCTTTGCATGATATAAATGAAGTGGGCGCAAAACTTAGATGAGGACCGAGAAGTAACACATACGACAACTGATAAGTGCTTGTCAGTCGTCGTATGTGTTTCCTCTCGGTCCTTGCGTAAGTTTTGCGCCCACTTCACTAATACCGGACGGCAGCCTCTGCGTGCCGGCACTATCACCGGATAACGCGAAAGTGGCAGCAACAAAAGTTTAGCAAAGCCATAAACTTCCCATGCAAGTTCAAAGATGAGTGACGCACTCTCCCGAATGCAAAAAGAAAAACTCGCATGATTGCCAATTGGCTACGGTCTCCCTCTCATACCCCCACAAGGTTCGTCCCACCCATGTCTGCATTAAAATGATGAAGTGGCAAAGCAAGCTGGTTCTAAAGTGAACTGTGCCATGGATTCAGTCCCTGGACACTGGTGCCACCCAAGGAGCAGCAACCCTTGGAAGCACAGACACCACAGAGGCAGAATGCCTGACCATATCCATGGCTGTAGTACGCATCTGCACCCTGCTCACAGGTCACACGGCCTTCTGTGCAGAGTCCCTTCATCTTCAGTCCATGTACTAGTATATAGACTACCACAGCGACAAATCACCATTAAATATGAGACCCCAAGCATAAGGGCATCACTGGAAATGAGCATGTTCATGCGTTTGCCTACAAACTTAGCGTCCAAGCGACGGTGGATGGCCTCCCCAACCCACAACCATAAGCTCACATCTCAAATGAGGGATCTTAATACACCATTACAAACAAAACTGCATCATATACCCTTCTTGCCCCTCCATATTTGAACCCTTGCAAAGCACCCAGTGGAGACAGCTACCTTCAAACTAACTCATTCCCATGCTCGCCCACTGTATCACCTGTGGAGCCACACCCCAACCTCCTCTGATGGAGAGGAAGGCCCCAGAGTCTCTTTCTGCCTTTCCTCTGTCCACCACTCGGACAAACATCACATGACAAGCCTGCACTGCCCTCGTGGGAGAAGAAGGCCAATGGGATTTATTTATTCATCATTTATTTTACAATACTGCCACTCTAAGCCGAGAGCCTAGCAGAAGGGCATGAACAATGATTTCTTGTTTTTGTACAAGTATACGTGTGGGTGACACAAATAATGGAGAAACAACACAAGTCATCAAAATACAAGCGATAAGGTAATACAAAATTACAATAGAAAACAATGTAGAATATAATGAACCACAGCGGTGCACGCCATAGACATACGCAAAAATTAGAAATTTTAAAGAAGCAACTGTATTTCAATTCTACTTACTGTGAGTGCTACTTAAAAGAGAATCAGGAACAAACATTAGAAGACCTTAATAATCTTTTGTGATGAGCTCTAACTGTGAAACGAACCTGGATAATGAATTTGTCACTGTTAATGATGAGCCAAGTTCATTCCATTCCCTGATTCTGCGAGGAAAAAATGAGTACCTGAATGTGTCGATAGAAAAAGAATACTCAGTTCGCGTGTGGTCGTGTTGATGCCATGTTTTTCTAGTTTTCCTTGTATCAAATGTACTGGGTGGTATCCATTTTAAATTGACGATGCAGAATTTGAAAAATGAACTTTAGTCGACCTTGTTTTGCTCTTGTCGATAGTGTGTTAAGGCCTGAGCAGGCTAAGAGATGTTTCACATAGTGCTTGTCCATGCTGCTACTGCGAGAGAAAACCCGACAGCCCGATGCTTCAGCACGCACTTGGTGGCGCACAACCACCCATGAGGAGCCCTGTTTTTAAGAACTAGTAACTGTGCACCCACACAAAAGTGACATTGTGGAGTATATAAGGTAGTAGTTCCCGGAGTATATAAGGCAGTAGTTCCCCCCAAAGGCCCTTCTTTTCAGTGTCACTTAAGGAGCCCACATTGGACAGGTAAAGCGTTTAGCAACAAGCTTGTGACACATCCAAAGCAGCCCCAGCCCCGTTAGAACTGCAGGGAAAAGGCCATGTCCGGTAAGCCAGATGTGCGACTGCTTCAGCAAAATGAAGGCGGCGCTCATCACAGCCCTTGAAAAGCACCGGCACGCAGTTCCAACGATTATGCGGCTCAGGATCAGCAGCAGGGCTCGAAATGTATGGCCACTCACCCTGACATCGGCAAACTGGTTGATGTAGCTGTTGAGTGGAATCATCACTTGGTCATTCATCTTCCGGTGGTAGTCATCCCAGAGAAGTTCCAGAGTCTGGATTGGAATTGTTCAAGATATATTTTGGCCCTTTTTCCTTTCTGATCATGCATTGTCTGCTATTCTTTACCTCGCCTCGGTACACTTTTTATTTGTTTACTTATTCATCAAGTTGCCCACAGCGCCAAAGGATTTACAGTGGGAGGTATGCACAATAACAAATAAAGAAGTCATGAGAACTTTGTCCCCAGGCAGAGTTAAATTTATACAGCACAAGGAACAACAGAAAAAAAAAAGCCAGGATATTTAGACATGCACTTTCAAAACACCAAAAAAAGCATAGTATTGTAACACACACAAAACCACTCAGCATATTCTATTCCCTACTAGTGTTTGGAAAAAACAACATTCTGGGATCCCTGAGTTGTCATCTTCACGTAAGATTTCTGCCATCATTTTTGCCCGCTCGCATCCACACTAAGAATGTGTCTCTTGAAGTGGCCGGCACTAAGTACTATACCACTGTTGGTCTTACATTATAGAACATTTTTAATCCTTTAGGCACCAACCACGAGTTGCATTCGTCATGAGAAATTCTACCAATATTGCCAATGATGAGTCACATTTGTCTGGCCCAATGATGCGCTCCTCCCACTGCCAATGCAGAGTTAAGGTCGGCAATTGCGTTGGTTGCAATTTTCAACACCACAGGGCAGTAGTTGTGAAAAAAGCGTGTTTTGTGTCTTTAGAGTGTGTTTTAAACCTGACATGGTCATTGTCACTATGTTTTTTGGTAATAAATTTGGTAGTTAAAGGGTTAAACTTTTCATTCTTAATGACAATATTCTTTCATTGCCAAGTGATAACTAGGGGCTGGCGTTTTCGGTTCAAAACAAAAAAGAAAATGATGTATGCTCGCCAAATTCTTTTTTTTTTTTTTGTCAAATTTGGTTTTAACCGAAAAATTCTGAGGGCACTTAAGTCTGCTTACGTGGAGGAATGCGAGAGCATGTCTTTGACCGTGATATTTTTCCTGTCTTATAACGTGGAGAGTGGCATTTCGTCCTTTCTGGTTACGACATACTACACCACTCTGACATTTCTGGTTACGACATAAGACACCACTTCGACATTTCCGGTTACGACGAAGAGAATTGATTGACGCTGCTGGCGTGGTTGGTTTTCAGAACACTTGTGGTGTGTCACCTGATTCTTTTATGGAGCTGCTCTGTTTTTATCTCGATTCCATCTATGTTTCCTACAGCAAGAAATTGTATGTACGGAAAAAAAGAATATGTTAGGTTCCAGTGTCGCGGCAGTGCTGTAGGAAATATTTTTGGCGCATTTAGGCCGCGCACTCGAGCTTAAACTAACCCAACATTTAGTTGGAAAGATCATCAGATATGTAGATGACTTTTTAATTATTTTTAAACTTCCTTCCCATGATGCATTACCAGAAGTAGCTGACAAGGTTTTAGGTGATTTTTCAAGCTTTTCACGTTCTCTCAAATAAACTCTGGAACTCCCACAAAATCGATCCATTCATGAAGTTCTTAGATTTAAAGTTGTTTTTTAACCAAAGTGATCATGTATGATGGACCTTTCAGCCCAGGTCAAAGAAAGCATTGTTGCCTTTCGTTTGCTCTCATTCCAAGGTGGTCAATCGGTTTATAGCCTCCACCACTTTTAGATCTGCAGTTTTAAATTCGTGCACTCATATGCTGAAATCCAGTTTTTACCTTCAAGTAGAGCGGCTGGAAAAGGCAGGTTATCCTAGTTTTTTGTTAAACACGGTTGCTGAAAGGGGTGGCAAAGAAGCTCCGCAAGATTAAAAAAGAAACCGCTTCCCAAGAACTAGCCTGCCAGAAAAAATCTGAACATAATGCCTGATTTACACAGGATTTCACATAATCTTAAAAAAACATTAAAGGGAAATATGGATTCGACATTGTATTCTCTGCACCTTGCAAGCCCTCTAGATTGTGCAATCTGGTGGGGAAAGGGTGACTCACCTCAAGCCACCTGCGACAAAAAGCATTTGGATCAGAATAAGTGTGTTGCATGTGCAACAGGAATTATCTACAAGATTCCCCTCAGCTGTGGGCGTTTTTATATTGGGCAAACAGTTAGGTGCTTAAATATTCGCTTCCCAAAGCACATGCGTTACTTGGGGGAGACGGTGGTTTGAATCTGCCTGCCACACTGCCGCAGTTGTCGTCGGGGCTGTTGCCCTCGATCAGTTCAGCCAGACCCAGTTAATTGGAAGAAGGAATGGCACCTTGAAAGAGAGATTGTAGAGCCGATTGCCATCTTACGCTCGCAACCGGATGAATGTGTTAGCTCGCCTTCCATTCCCATCCTCCAAAAAGAACTGGGTTTCCTTGAGACGTCACCGTTTGATCGCTTTGTTTGTTTTCTTTTTGACTTGCATATCGTTCCTTTAAGCTATGGTTTGCACGTCCTTGCTTCAAGGTGCCGTCTTCTTGTTTTAGATCCTCTGATACCGCTTCTACGTGTAGTTTGCGTCATTTGTGCTGAGCATCTCTCTTGCTTCGATGTGCGCATTGGTTTTAATTGTCTCGCCAAAGGTCTTGTTTTGTATTTGCGTTTTAGTTTTCATGTTACCTGATTGCAAGATGACTCGTGCCTCTGTCTATAAAAGCCATGAAGCTTTTCAATAAAACCTTAGCTGCAAGTAATGCCCTGTGTCGTCTCCTCCCTCTGTACTATGTTGCAGTGTATAGCCCCCTGGGGCTAGTGTAATCCTAAATGGCAATCAAATGTAAGGTAATGGAACATTCTAGTCCTCAGATTTTCAAATTGAGGTGATGGCATCACAACCCTCTCGAACAATCGTTACATTAAGTTATGAAGAAACCCAGTAATTTCTGCAAGGTGGCAGCCTAAATGCCATTGCATTAAAGGGACTATGCAACGAATAAAAAGTCACTTGTAAATGTTTTCAATGCTTAGAAATGATGCTAAGAAGCATTCACACCAAGTATGAATCTTCAGAACTGAGCCAGCAATTTATTATGAACTTTTAAAAACCGTGTTTTTCAAAATTCGCGGGCCGATTGGTGTACTCGTAGTGACCGATTTTGGAACTAAAATCGTGGAACAAAGACGTCACTGTACCATGACGTCGCTAGGCCACCACACGCTCTCATTCGCTGGAGCCATGGCAGCCACGACGTCACGGGCACACTTCCGGTAGCCGTGAAAATCGTCTGCTCGTGCCGCCGCGCGAGCCTCTCGAACAAGCGCGAGCCAGGGCATTGCCTTCGCGCATATGGTTTCAATATTCCTTTGCCGCCCCTTTCTGTCGGGAGTTCCGGAGCCACTCGCACGGCTCTTCGTGCGCACACATAGGGCTCGATGCCCATTGCGGCCGTAAAAGCGAGCAGTCGCACCTCGAGGTCCGGGTTTATTACTGCTAATTACCACAGATGACAAGCAAAGAAACCCGATGCACGCCGCAATCCAGGAAGGAGAAGAGACCAGAGAGATGCCACCACGCCGCCGACGCTGCTGCTGGGGGGCTAGGAGCGATAACCAGAAGTTGCAAAATAAACGTCAGCGGATGACGTATTCATGGGCGGGGCCCAGTCCCAGAGCTGTTCTCTTTATTTTTTTCTGGTGCTCCTCGTGTACGAGTTGAGGGGGAGAGGAGGAGCGCAATTTTTAATTGTCTATATCTTCGTTGTTATTGATGCTAGCTCAAAAATTCTTGCACTGGGGTGACGAGTGATCGAATGCCAATCTCTCGTCTGCTTTACGTAATCTCAATTAATTTATTGCATAGTCCCTTTAAAAGTGTCATGTGCTAGTTTCCACGAAGGTGTAGCGGCGCTTCCACTGTGGCCGTCCTCATGCGGACTACGTGATCGCAGGCCCTCTGCCTCCTTCTGGATTTTGGCCGTGGTTGCTTTTTCTTCCCTTCCAATCTGAAAATTTGTTCTTACGAAGCATTTACTATTTTTGCAGTTCGTTCTATGACAGAAGCAGTGAGCACAGTGGCATAAGAAACAAATTTAAGTGAACTTATCGCAACCAGATAAAGCTATTCCAACAAGAAGGCAACTAGACAGAAATGTCTGGTTCCAATTGCCAAAGCGGGAATGTGTGCATGTGTTGCTTACACTTCTTTGTTGTTGTTTTTTTCATTTATTTCGGTTTTTGTGCAAATCCAGCCTTTAGAATGACAGCCACTCTTGCCTAATGCCAAATGCTGGCTACAGTAATATTCAGGAAACACATGGAGGCAAGTTGGTGGGTGTAAGTTATAAGAACAAGGGGGGTACCTGTGCCTTGACTGGTATCTGTTCGTGGCCCACCCACTCCTGTTCGTAGATTTCGCTGAGCGTGTCCATGAGAGCCTTGCTGGCCAGCTGCAGGCTCTTGATGCACAACACGTAGTTCTTGAACTCCTTCTGCAGCTTGGCTGCCGCTGTCTGCAACAAACATTCACTTTTGCTTTCACTCTGCAGTACATTTTCCCACGAGAACTCCACACCCAACTGCTGACCCATTATACTTTAGTGGTACAGGCAAACTCTCTCTTCTTAGGCCTCCCACTACTACCTACCCAGCTACTGGGTCATGTGCTTGTTGCCACATATGAGAAAAGTGAAACAATTAAAGGAACACTTGTGACAACTCCATCAAACTAAGCATAATCCGACTGCTGAGCTCCTGTCAGTGGCCTGACAGCAAGAGCCCCTCAACTGCGGGGAAATTTTGCAGTCAGGTCGGTATTTTGTTCCCTGGCTGTGCTCATTCAAACGTGTAACAACTATGCTGATAGCATTCGGGATTCGTGATCACTGCCAGCAATAGCCAAGGTGTGCTAGCCTCAGAGATCCACAGTTCACCATTTGACGTCATCACAGCCCGATCGCTTCTAGCTTATAAGCAGGGTTTGGACTGTACGAAAGACGAGGCCGAAAAGAAGAAGCAAGACACAACAGGAGTGCTTGTATCGTGTCTTGCTTCTTTTTTTCATCCTTGTCATTTGAGCTACCTTCACCATGAATCTGATTAAACTCAACCAACTTGCCACTTAATTTATTGCGATAAAAGTCTTGAAATTTTATTTAAACTGAAAAAGGCCAATATTGTTGATATACAAGGCATAGCTAACTGGGTTTTGAGTATCAGTTACACTCAGCCGAAGTTGAAAATTAACTAAGAAAGCAAGGAAGTAAGGGGCATGAGAAGACGGTGGTATTGTTGGACTAGCAGCCCAATTAGGTGATTCGAAATGTTGCTCCGCTAGCTCATGTGCCTCTGCCGACTCAGAAGCACCACCTCCTTGCTGCCAGCTAGCTAAGCACTGTTTGTTTGCTATCATCACCTGCTTACAGGAATTAGTCCGTAAAGTAGGGGTATCAACTGCATGTAGGACACACGCATAAAACTGTGCATAGGCGCCCCAAAAAAGTATACTGTTCTGGCTAGCACCACAACAGAGTGGCAGTTCCATCAGCACACATTCCACATGGTAGAAAATCCCGCATAGACGGCAGTCGAATGGCGTGGCGTGTACCCTGCTAGGTTCGGACCTCTTGGTTAGTGACGGATTGCGAGAATGACAGCGCGCGATCCACTCTTGATATATCCGCACGGTGTCTTAAGCTGCAGGGTTTTTAACCTCTGGATGTAGTTTCTTGCGTCTATAAAGATGAATCCATAGTCCACTCTGCACTCTTTTTTTTCCATGGAACTTGGAGTGCTGGACGCCATGCAAACCATATGTCCGGCTTGAGGCCAACAGCCAGAAATTATCAGGCTTTGCTCAGAATAACTTCCTTGCCTTGCCTTGAAGCTTTTTGGTGGGTTGTGAGTGCAACGTGCAGGCATAGCAGGAACCGTTGAGAGAGCTCTTAAACCTTATTTCTCTCCATTTACAAGTGAATATCAGAGCTCAAATATCAGGGCACAGTTTCAAAAAGGTAAAAGTTGGTGATCTAGTCAGCAACATGCTACCAAACTACAGGACTACCCCACTACAGGAGAGCATTGTATGCGTGTTTTGCTAAGTTTGAATGATATTTATAAGGGTGCGAGATGTGTCACTATAGAGAGACGCATGTGAGAATAAAGAATGAAACGTTATGGCCACAGCCGAGCAGTGGTGAAACTGATCCTTTATTTCGTGTGCCTGCCGCGCCGAAAACATAAACATCCAGTGGCTGCGGTGAAGACAGGTTCATGACGGCACCTTAATCGGAGCGTCTACACTATTTAAAGACGGCTACCGCTCTCTGTATTCAACCCATTATGCACTTCTTTCATTGCGCTTGTGTACTGCACCGTCACTTAGGAGGGAGATCAAATGATCAATGGGAGCGCCAGAGAAAGCGCACTTGTTGGTGACTGTTTATTTGCACTAGAAAAAATTTATCTTGAATTGCTAACCAACGACACTTTCTTCACATGCTGCATATTCAGTAACCTACGAGGTTTCCTTCTGCAGCCAAAACTTGTGCTACGTAGATAAAAACTTGTTCTCTCTAATTTGGTCCCCTCAGCCACTTTCCTTGCATATTCCTGCCTTGTCCTTCTTTGTGATTCAGTGAGTCAGGGCTTCTGGGTAGCAATGTGGTTTTGCAGTGCAGCTTGTTGAAGCCTCCACTGAATGGTTTTGCATGACGCATGCAGGGAGAGCGCCTCTCTGACGTCTCTTGCAGAAAGAAAAAGGTCTGCTACAGTTGCAACAACTATCAGCTGATCCTCTTTTGTTATTCTTTGTCGCCCTGTACGGCGTGCATCCCCAAGTCTGGCTTCGTCTCAGTACGCTTGAGTTCTGCGTCTTACTCCGGTTCTTGTTCTTCCTGTACGCCTACAGGCCTCCCTCTGGCTTACACCTTCGATGTACAGTCGCACGATGAACCTTCATTCCTCAAGAGGCACTCAAGCTGGCATGTCAGGTCAAGTTTAAACTCGTTATTCTCATTTTTTGTGTCTTGCAGGCTACCAGGCAGCTTGCGATGTAGTATTCGCGTTAAGTGAAAAACATCTTATCATGTCTGAACGAACTGCGGCCAAGAACAATGGTCGTTCCAACTACCGGCGACAGACAATAAGTGAGCGTTCTGTACCACTGCCGTCATGCTCACTTCCTTTTAAGATGCAACAAGTTTGTCTGTGCCAGCTCCACTGCCGTCTGCTTTTCGCCGTGCACTGCAGCCCGCTGGTCACAATGAGGCAACCAGATTCGAGCACCAGGCCCGTGGTGTGTGGGACTGCCGGCTATCTTCCTTTCAGTTTACTGTCCTCACCATTCCTTTCACCTCATTTATCTGCAAATCGGCAGTGCTGCTGCCAGTGCAACTAAGGCAACAGTCCTCAGCGTGAGAGCAGAGCACGGAGAACGATTTCAATAGCGCATCAGCAGCGTCATCTCGCGCTAGTCACTACAATTATAGAGCGCACAAAGTGAAAATGAGTGATTTAGTGCAGCGCGCATGGTCACGCAGACATCTTAACACCAGGCAGCGTTTTCGAAAGATGGCGCAGACCCACTTTTTTTCTAACCGGAGCTGTGGTCCATTTTATCCTGTCCGCGACTATACATCAACCACAATAAAATATGCCTGCTATACAATGAAATGTTTTTGCCTTTTATTGCCTCCAGGCAATAAAAAAATATTGGAATATTGAAATAAAAATATTGGAATATAATATTGAAAAAAGCATGCATGCACCATATATGCGAATATCTGACAAAGAACCGGTAGCGGACGCCCTCGACCGGATGTCCTTCGGTGAAACAAACACACTTTTGAACTCCTATAGGATGGCCGATGGTCGTCCACCAGCTGTTCACGGACGTTCAGCGAACGTCCGAAACATCCAAAACGAACCTCCATTAGCCATCCAAAGAATATTGGTGGTTGCTTGTGTTGAAACTGCACCATCATGATGACAAAATGAACAAGCCACATATTCATGCAATGAATTGGTGCCACTGTGCTATTGTGCTACTAGCAGATAAACATACTAGGATGAGAGTAATTTTTGATGTCCCTAATGGGCCCTGAAAAGCAAACATCAGCTCTTGCAGTAATGCAGAACGGTGGTCAGAGCCAGGAGACTGCTCACGCGGTTGCATCGGTATGTGACAAGTGTGCGAATATTTGAAATTATTAAAACATGTTTGTTATTCGGTTTAAGAAATTATTTCAAAATTTTGGCATTCATCAGCAATCAAATACCGCAGCGACTGTCACAAAGCCAACCTTGCCAGAACCACAGTTTTGGCTTGTGCCGCCTTTATGGGTGCGTTGTGCTTTGCAGACACATTCGGCTTCTTTGTTGCTATCAAATGGTTGTCGTGTCTACTGTCCAGATCGTGAGACACTCGAGAGTGTGGTTTTGCAAAGTGATTTTTTGGTTTTCTATCTTTTCATAGAGTGGGCCAGCCCCGTTTACAACTCTGAATTTGTATGCGATAGTTGGGCACTTGTTCTTTTTGTCGATTAGATTGTAAGTGAGATATATTCTTTCATGTAGTAAAGCTGTTAATCTGCATTTGTGTGGCCATCCCCCGTCAATGTCTCGTTTGTGCAGTTCTTTCTTCACATCAAATATTCACACAGCCCCGGTGAAAAGAACAAGGCTCTTCTGCAAATACTGCAAAGGATGATTTTGCTGCAACAATTATGCAATTTTATTCGCTGATATTTACACTGCTTGGTGATGCCCTCGGGTGACCGCTACTATTTACTTCCCTTCTGAAATGAGGCACTGATGTTTCATCACGAGTGGAAATGTAGCGAGGATTGGGGATGTGCGCTGCTTTCGAGTTCGGCTCTGCTTTGATCAAAGAGTGATATTGAAATCAGGCTGGCAGAGCACGGCAATGACATGATCATAACAGACAGCCGGTGCTTTGGGCCTCTCACCTGTTGCCTGGTGAAGTTGTACAGGTAGACTTCGAAAACTTCATCCTTTGTCTTGTCAGCCCGCCCAAGGTTTTGCAGTATCTGTGCAGAACATCATTAAGGCAACATTAATGCTCCCGACGAAGGCACAGTGCACCGACCCCTTAAATAAGACGCTGAACAAGGCACTGATGAGATGGAGCTATAGTATCACACAGCAGGACAGGATACCTTGCTGCAAAGCATAGCAATCCTCTGGGAGAATGAAAAGCCTATCAATTATCCGAAGGTCGAGTTATCGAATCGTCAGAAATGTTTCATCACAGAAAAATTGTTGACAGCTATGGCTAAAAGTACGTCACACGCACCCGGTACACTATTTTCGCGTAAGTTGGACAGATCCAATTGCTGTGGCAGTCGTGTCAGGCGGATCCAGCACGTCAAGCAGACCTGGTACGCGAGATTATTGAAGCTGCTGAAATCGCAAGAATCAAAATCACTGAGCTAGTAGCCCTTCTGTTGCTCTTACCAAGGAAGAGCTCGTGATTTTAAACGCATCATAACTATGACAAGGCCATTTTTGTCTGTGTTCGTTAGACTGTACAAGTATATATTCCTGACACGCTTCCCAATAAACTGTTTAAAGTCAGCACTTGTGTCATCGTACTCCTTCTTGTCCGTGTTATTGCTGTGTTGTTCTGTAAAAAAAAAAAAACGGTATACAACTTCTTCTTTCGGAGAGTGTTTTTCAAGGTCCAAAGCCACTCAAAAAATTTTCTTGTAGATTTGGTATCAGCGGTTATGATGCTGTGTTTTCCTTGATGTTGACAGGAGAGAACGCAGTCGAACAGAAGCTCACACAACGTGTGTCGTCTAAGTTCTGCGCTGTTAACATCAGGATGGAAAACCAACAAGCCCAAACTGCTGTTCTGGTGTGTTTTTGTAAGGTAGCGCATCAACCACTGCCTAGAATATTTTGGTTTCGTTTTATTTATAGGGGTTTAACGTCCCAAACCGACTCAGGCTATGAGGGACTGCGTAGTGAAGAGCGCCGGAAATTTCGACCTCCCGAGGTTCTGTAACGTGCTCCGACATCATCGCACTGTACACAGGCTTCTAGAATTTCGCCTCCATCGAAATGCGACCGCCGGGATCGAACCCGTGTCCCTTGGATCAGTAGCCGAGCGCCATAATTCCACTGCAGCGACCTGCTACCCAGAATGGGGTGAATGACGTTCGGTGGTGCGTATTACTTCGAATGTGTTAGAAATGAAGTGTTAGTGCTGCTCTCTGCATGACAAGCACTGGGTCCAGTGTTCCCGTGTTGCAGAAAAGCACCGGTGTCAGCATCGTAAGCCATAAGTAAGAAATCTCAAAGGAAGCAAAAAGTCAATAAAACTGATATGAAAAGAACAATGAGTTGAATTAGGGCCGACTGACGAAGGCGACAGCAGCAGCACAGCCCGTGCGCAGGTGAAAATGAACCCGGGGCTTGCGGACTGTGAGATGGGCATGTTACCCATAGGCCACGAAAGCTCGTTGGTTCAAGCTGGATAAAGTGAACCTAGTGAATGCGTTTAGGTTTTTGACTTAGTGAAGTGTCCTAGAGACGCACTATGCGTATATGAGTAATTATGAGTAAGCTAATTACAAATTTGGTAATTGTGTAGGCGGTGCGAACGGGACCCGATAACGTTTAATTTTTTTTATACCGGTCCGTACACGTCGTTGAGCTGTAATGCTCGAACTGCACAATTACTCTTGGCTATTGCCATTCAAACAGAGGGTACAGTCTTCGTCAAAAGTATACAGCCCAAGGGGTCTGCTTCTGAGCTCTGCACTGCAGGTCTGTTTGCATATTCAGGGACCCTGATCTCAATTGCAAATGTGCTTACGAACCCCGCTGCATTGCTTGGAAGCAAACGCCTTGCGCTGTATATTTTTTACAGAAGCTGTACATATGATTTTCTCCGATAAGCCATGAACGATCACCATGAAGCGATGATAAGCTGTAAGATTTGTTTGCCGACACTATGACTATTATTTTTCCCCCTCATCTGTCATGTCCTCCCTAAACTTAACTCCTCTCTCATTAAAACTTCAGTAAAACTCTCTCATCCTGCCCCAGTTCCTCTCTCATCATGCCAGAAAACTGATTCTTTAAAGCTTCGGCCCTTCATAGTGTAACTCTGCTAGCTGCCTTTCAGGCGGCAACCACATCTCATTTTCAGAACCATCTGCAATTAGCAGCCATCACAACCTTAACATCCAACCATCTTTCGCACGTACTAGCTTTTTTCCTAGTACAGTGGAGGGCTGGAACTCTGTACAAGACAACACACGTTCATTATCACTTTCTGATTTTGTGTCTGCAACTGAATCTTTGTGACACGCAGAGGTATTGTGTTCATACTTTATTGTTGCCATGTGCTCATATTGTAATCTGTTTCATGCAGCCCACTCCTACTATAGCCCCTACATGGGGCTGCAGTTTTTTTCAATAAATAAATAAAACATTAAGGCTTTTCTTCTGGTGTGCCGCATTTCTGCTTGCAAGAGGCGATGCTAACAACAGACCTGCGGGGGCTTGAACTCTCCGTATGCAAACTTAAGCGAGAAAACAATGCTACAGACTGGGCACTTTCCTTGTCTTCTCTACAGAACGTCGCTGTCTGCAGAGAGGCAGATCGTTCATGCTTTCGGCTTGCTCTCCGGTTCACTAAGCACATTGCCTTGGCTGTGAGGCAGAACATAAAATTTAAATGATCAACACTGCTGGTAAACAACAACTAGCATAACATTCCTTAGGGTTGTTCTGCACAGTGAGATCCATGTTGTGCCGGGTGCAGGAGTGCTTCAGAGGTGGGCGCACAATTGAAAATGTTTGTGATAGCCTGCTTAAAGGGACTATGCAGTACATTAATTGAGGGTACCCAGCGCAAGAATTTTTGAGCTAGCATCAATAACAACGAAGACATAGACAATTAAAAATTACTCTTTTCCTCTCCCCCCTCAACTCGTACAAGTGGAGAACCAGAAAAAAAAAAAGCAAACAGCTCTGGCACTGGGCCCTACCCATGAATACGTCATCTGGTGACGTTTGGTTTGCGACTTCCGGTTGCGCACCCAGCACCCCAGCAGCAGCGTCGGCAGCGTCTCTCCAGTTTCTCTTCGCCTTCCTGGATTGCAACGCGCGTCGGATTCCTTTGCTTGTCGTCTGCTGTAGTTAGCAGTAATGGACCCGGAGCTCCAGCCACAACTGCTCGCTTTTACGGCCGCGATGGGCATCTAGCCCCACGCGTTCACGCCGTACTGGCTAAACGCCAGCAACGACAGTAGCGACTCGGCGAGCTCACTGGACTCGCCCGGGAGTGGTGGAGACGACGGCAGCACGAGAAGACCACTTTCACGGCTACCGGAAGTGTGCCCGTGACATCGTGGCTGCCGTGGCTCCAGCGAATGACAGAATGTGGTGGCCTGCCAATGTCACTGTACTAGCGACATCTATTTTGACGATTTTAGTTCCAAAATCACTCACAACGAGCACACCAATCAGCCCGCGAATTTTAAAAAACACAATTATAAAAAATTTGTAATAATTTTCCGGCTCAGTTCCAAAGACTCATACTTTTTGTGAATGCTTCTTAGCATCATTTCTAAGCACTGAAAACATTTACAAGTGACTTTTAAATCATTGCATAATCCCTTTAAATTGCGAGTAGGCTAAAAGCAGCCTGGTACTATTGACAGCGGTGCTTGCCACACACAACTGGGCGTGAAGACACCAATCTGAAGTGCCATTTGTGGGAGTGTGTTTAAGTTGCCTCTGCAGCTCCTCGAAATGCCAGCGATGGCGGCCGAGAATTCACTCGGTGCATTCGTTTTGAATGAGTTGCATACGCTCTGCGGGGAAGACATTTGGTTGTTGAAAACCTATGCCGCCGCCGTGTCCTTCTAATTCTTGCAGTTTCGTTGATGTTTTACGGCTTGCACATGTACCATCAGGGGTGCCGAAGCAGTGACAGCGGCCTCTGCGTAGAAGCAATGAAGCTTTCTGACAAGTGGTGACGTCACATATATGCCAAAAGGCTTCCCCCATGAATAGCATGTGGCAAGCGTGCAGTTGGGTGCACTGAGAGGCAGGGGAACATTTTGAGGCTATAAAAGTGTACATGTTCAGACTTCAACTCTCATCAATGGCAAACATTGGGTTAATAATAATAATAATAATAATAATAATAATAATAATAATGCCTTTATTTCCATCAACGTGATGGCGGAGCTTGGGGAAAAAAACCTGGACAGCTTGACTAGTTTCCGGCCCTCCCCCCTCCAATAAAAAAATACATAATGGCTCCTTTTCTAATAAATTATCTTCAAGTGATAAAATATTCACTAGTAATTTCCACTGATCAACACCACAAATTAAAAAGAAAATAATCCCCTTGCTCCTTGGTTTCACTGGCTGTTGGCTTCTCTCATAATGGCTTCAAGAAAGGTAAAGTTCAGCAGTGACAAAAAAGAAAATTTCAATTTTCATTATACCATACGTTTCAGGGAAGACTAAGTAATTTTCAAAATTAGGGCGTTTGAAGCAAGGAAAAGCTTTTTGGTGCATAGTGATACAAGCACTGGCGGACATTAAAATACAGGCGGATCTTGTTAACTAGTAAAGTACACATACCCTTCGGAAGAACTCCTCCCGCTTTACCACGATGTATGTTAGCTGCGCCGTGACAGTTGGCTAAGACATTTGTCTACCAATTCATGCCACAAGAGTGTTGGTGAAACGCCTGGAAATGCACTTCACCAACAAACGACACAAAGTAACCACAGCTGTGAAATCACATGGTTTATTGAAGGCCATTTCCCCACAGAACAAACCAGGGCGACTCCAAAGCACTCAACATTTCCCTTTCTGCTCAGCCCACTCAACTCCATTTATTTCCTTGCTGTCAGCAGTGGTGCCAGCCGGGATACGGGAGTGGCCGCGAGCGTGCCACCACATGCTGAAATCGCCTAAAGAGTACGAAAATTATTAGGAACTGTGCGAGAGGTGCCCACCACGTGGAATATGAACAGCTGCATTTTCTTTTCGAAAAATGAATGATCGCGCTGTTCACGACCGCTGCAGGAGCACAGATGTAGAAGTTGTTCTGGTGCAAAGTGGCATAATTTTCGTCTCTTCTCTTTGGTTGGTTGGTGCAGTTTGGTGCAAGAAGTTGCGTTTGTATCAAAATGGTGCAATTAGAGCAAGAGTCCCACCCCTGTACATACAACGAGCCAGAAGAGCCACTGCTAGGTGATGTGCCCTGTTCTGCTAAGCAATACTGGAGGCGTTGCTTCTGGACAACAAATTAGGCCACTGTAGTTATTGCAATTGGTTCTGTACATACTTCTGTAGAGAGCATAAAATTCAAAAACAAGTATTGGTCACGTCCAAGAAAAATGAAACGCAATGAAAATGTGCGCGGCTGTGCGGGTGGGGCGAAGTGAATATGGCGATGAATCAGTACGGGCATGAGGCATCGTGCTGTTGTCACAAGGAACAGCCGACTGCCGCCTGACTATGCGCTCTCGGCTACGGGCCGCTGACGCACACGTCCGCTGAGCATCGGCATTGGCGCAGTGCAACAAAGCTAAATGAATGAATGAGCTACTTTTTTAGACGGGTAGCCTCGAGGCTGTTTGTTGGGGAATTGGGTTGTTCAGGAAAGGAAAAGTAGGGACCTATTAGATACATGGGGGAAATCTTGGTTGGTCGAGCCATGCACTACACTGCTTTATGGAGGCTACTTGATTATCTTAACATATTTTCCAATATCTTCCCAGATGCCGTTCGCTCCGGCTCCGGTCAATGTACAAAGTTCCCCGCCATCGGTGGGAAGACCATGCTTGGCAACAAGGTTGTTGCGTCCCTTGCAGAAGTCTGAGCAATGCCAAACTAGGTGGCACAGATAAGCACGGCACTTACAGCCACAGTATGGGCACTTCATGACGTGTACATTCCCCCATGATGCGAGCGAGGGCCAGTAGCCATTTACGGATGATGTTTGGAGTGTGGACAGCATCGGCGTTGATCTTATTAAAGGGACTATGCAATGAATTAAAAGTCGCTTGTAAATGTTTTCAATGCTTAGAAATGATGCTAAGGAGCATTTACACTAAGTATGAGTCTTCGGAACTGAGCCGGCAATTTATTATGATTTTTTAAAAACCGCGTTTCTCAAAAATCGCGGGCCGATTGGTGTTCTTGTAGTGACGGATTTTGCAACTAAATAGTGAAAATATACGTCACTAGTTCCGTGACGTTGGCAGGCCACCACATGTTGTCATTCACTGGAGCCACAGCAGCCACGACGTTACGGGCACACTTCCGGTAGCCGTGAAAGTCGTCTGCTCATGCCGCCGCACGAGCCCCTCGGGCAAGCGCGAGCCAGGTCATTGCCTCAGCATATATGGTTTCAATTCACCTCTGCCGCCTCTTTCTGTCGGGAGTTACGGAGCCACCCAATGTGTCTTTTTCATATGCAACAACAGACGACAAGCGAAAGAATCTGATGCACGCCACAATCAAGAAAGGCGAAGAGAGACTGCGGAGACGCTGTCGATGCTGCTGCTGGGGCGCTGGGTGCGACAACCGGAAGCTGCAAACCGAACGTCAGCGGATGACGTATTCATAGGTGGGGCCCAGTCGCAAAGCTACTTTTTCATTTTTTTTCTGGTGCCCCACATGTACAAGTTGAGCGGGGAGAGGAGAAGCGTAATTTTTTACCGTCTATATCTTGGTTGTTATTGATGTTAGCTCAAAAATTCCTGCACTGCGGTGACGAGTGATCAAATGCCAATCTCTCGTCTGCTTTATGTAACTTCAATTAATTTATTGCATAGTCCCTTTAATGAAGATGTGCTCATGCCATGTGAGAGCACTTGACGTAGCAAGGTAACGCAGTGGTGTAACGGCCATAAGTCGAGCACGACTTCTCTGCTTGGCACACTCTAGTTTGCACGTTAGAAGAGACAAGTTGTTGGACATATCAGCAGGGCCATTGATAATGGCGGGGTATGCCAGCAGAGGAAGGAACGAGATACTCTCCCGAGCCGTGTCGTCATCGCTGGTGTGTCCAGGGATCCACGCGAGGTGGATGCGCACATTGCGCGCCGAGATGTCTCTCATTATAGAAGTAATCTGCTGTGCAGCTGGGTGTGCCGAGGATGGCATGTGAAGTTCATGCACGGCTTCATGCGACTCAGAGAGTATTAGGATTTTGCATGACATGCTTATGCTGCTGCATGAACATACGCCACAGCCTGCCTTCCCTGGCATTTCTTAGCCTTGGCTCTAGCTGAAGGGCTGCTGTCCATCAGCTAGAGCCAAATCCTCTCTTTAACAAGTCCATAAAGAGTAATTAGGTATGCTCACTTGATGGAAAAGGTCTCAGCCTTGGTATTTGAGGAAAATTTGTTTGCTACTTCCGCCCCTTCATTTAGGCGCTCCTCAAGAGCCTACAGGTTTGAGCTTGGCTAACATGATGGAAACAATATATTGCAACATTCTTTTTTGCCGAATTCTGGATATCTGCTTCAGTAGTTTCAAGAACAACGGGGGATAATCGAGAATTTAGACAGTTTGATCTCTTAAGGAATCACCTGACCGTTAAAATTTAAAACACGTTTTCCTTTTATGTGGCCGCGCTTCGGATGACAGCAGAATCATTCATATCAGCGTCCTCGCAAAGAGGGCAAGTTTCCACTGGCAGCAATGCCACATTTCTCTGACTGTGCAAAAAAGAAAATGAAGGCTGTCACTCATCCCTTTGGCATTCGTCACCAATGACAGAAGAATAATTGTCTTTAGTGCGAAACCACTCACTTGGTCACCGACCAAGAATCTTCTCCGGCCAATCCTTCTCGTTCCGACACCTACCAATAGTGACATCATGTGAAGTTAGAAAAAAGCATAAAAACATAGATAACTCCAAATTTGGTCCAGCCACCTCAGAGTCTCACCACGCCCAACACGATCTGACTTCCAAATTTGGCCCAAGTCGCCCCCCAAACACACCCTCAAAATCTGACCTTGGCCGATTTGGACCAAAATAGATGTCCAACCACAATTTACCGATGTGGGGAGTGCCCCGCAGCCTGCCCTTGTTTGCTTTCCCGCGGTGCACCCTCCCACGGCTTCGCCTCAGGAGGGGCGCGCCACGTGACTTTCCCTGGTTAGTTACCTTAACAAGGGAGGGCGCCAGCGTCGCAGCGCAAGAGACGGCTTGCAGCTCGCGCGCGGGAGGGAGCATGAGACTCTTCGGCTGGGATCGTCGGCGCGAGCGGACGTTTCACAGGCGGCTCCGCTCTTCGCCAGCGGGGCGAGGAAGTGGCGGGGAGACTCGCTCCCGTATCTCGTCCCATCTGGCCACGGAGTATCCCTTGCCCTAAGGCGGGCAAGGGATTCGCTCTTAACCTTGCTGGTGAGTCGGACGACCTCAATTCCTTAGCGTGTGTTGTTGCTAGCCGGTGTTATTGTTGCTGTAGCAATAAATGCCTGTTTGGTCAGTCAATGTGTCGTTCCTTTGTTCCATTAGAGCAAGGACTGCCGTGGTTGGCGAGCGCTCGGTAGCGTACGCGATCACGGGGTGGGGTACGGGCGGTTTTGATGGGGAAGCGTATTTATCTCTCCAAATTCAACCTTACACCGTGCCCAACATGATGGTGACCACCAAATTTGGTCTGGGCCATTTTCGAAATTTCACCAAGCCACTGATCTCACTATAATAGCTTTAACCAAGTTAAAATCTTGACAATTTGTTTCGAGTGGATGAGTGTGTGAGAAAGCGGAAAGGAAAACCCATAAGATTCGCAGACTGGAGCACGGCATGTCATATGAGACCATGCGACGAGTTGGCAGCTGCTCTTGATTGTGTGCAGACGTGTCTAGACAGCTCTGGTCTACCATAGCGGCCAGCAAAATCTGACCACGGAAGTATGTCGGCGAGCATGCCATGACAGAGGAGGAGCTATCCTGCTGCATTTATCTTCAATACTGCTAATGCTGTTTTTCGCTTTCATGAGTACTGGACACCTAAAAGAGAACGGGGTTTTGTGAGCATACTGGCACAGATCCTCCTCAATTATTTAATGGCCTGGGGATGACTGTATGAGGCTGTCAACTGTAATTACTGAATGGCTTAAAGGGGCCATATTGCAGTTTTGTGCTTGAGTAACTAATACACGAGCTTATGATTCAATTTCCGAAATTTGGCTGCCCTGGACGCACTGTATATTCCAAAAAATGCGATCGAAATTGAGAACTGGGAACTCCTCCCACCGGCAGCGACCGCCATGTTGAATGCTGTCGTGATGTCACTAGGGAATGCACGGAGCAACGTCGTCTGCTCTCGTTGCTGCAATATGTGCAGCGAGGTCTCATTCCGCCCTGTAGTTTCGCGGGCGATCGTAGTAGCAGTCGTCCCCCATATATGAGTGACTGGTGCCGCAAAAGCGATAACAGTAATGCAGTCTTTCTTCAGTATAGGTAGGGTCCGGTCACACTATAGGCCGATGAGACGACGGTCGGTGGGCTGGTCGGTATGCAAATGCCGTCGCTGACGCACTGGTCTGTCACGCTAGACCAACGACGACGCCAGCACGATCAACGACCGCGTATCGTAGTAATGTTAAGAGTCAGCTTAGTGGGAACTGGTAGAGTGTGGTGGGAGGCTAGTTGGTATGCAATTTTATAAACTTAAGAATTTTAAAACTTAAAGGGACACTGAGGAGAAATTGAAGTTGGCTTGTATCGATAGAATACCAGCTCCTGATCACAAAAATGCCGCTCTTACTGATAACAAAGCTCTTGTAAGGTAGAAAATAGCAAGAACCAAAATACAGGTGTCGCCACCACAGGCCAATCTCGCAAGTACAAGCGTGGTGACGCCATAGGACAAGAGACGCCACCTTGGAGGAATTTTCCATCCTACTTGGTTTCGCGAATCTCTGAGGCTGACAAAGGTAGGTTGCGCAGATCAATATTGAAGCAAGTTTTGTTTTAAAACCAATAGTGCACTTTTATCACACAAGGAAGGCAGGCAGAAGACAACCTGAATGTTGGAAGCAAAGAAAACGGATGCTTGGCGGCGCCACAGGCGGCCAGGAGAGTTTCGATTTGTTATGGCGCTTCGCGTCTATGAGCTTTGCGTGCCCCGTGGTTTTGTTCTTGATGCGCTTCGATTTATAAGCGCCGAACAGCAGAGGAACTCCAAGTGCCGCTTCAAGTGCTAGTTAACCTTTGAAGGAGCCTGTTAAGGCTTGTCAGATGATCGCCACGGTCAATGAAAAGCTATGCCCGGCTGTGCCAGTCAACTTCAAACTACTTAACGGAAATCGTTTATTAGGGACGGGAGACAAGGTACAAGGCAGTTCAGAAAAATTGCTGACGGCCTAGCTCTGTTACGCCAGGATATACCTAGCGAAAGCGCGGAGAATTCTGGATCAGAAGAGTGCATTCACTAGATGCGCCTTTATTGACGGCTGTAACTTGAGCCGTCATGGCGGAGCGGTAGCGTTTCCGCCTCAAACGCCAGAGGCCCTGGTTCGATTCCGAACCTCGGCACCGGACTTTTATTTAGTGAGTCGGTGGGGGGTTTCAGTGGCTCCCATGGATGCTGCCGCTGAATACGTTGGTTAGCGGTTAAGCGCAGGCTCTTTAAGGCACGTTTATGCTGCGGCGAGGCGCGCGTGCGCGCGCCCTGCACGGCAAAGTCACGTCGGTCAAAGCGAGACCATCTATACTCCAACTGCACTTGACCGCCGACACGTTCGGCGGCTTCGGCGCACTCTGACTGCATTGGCAGGGAGATTGGAGCATGTATCTATTTCGCGCCGAGTGCGCCAGCCGCCGCCGGCCCGGCCAGACCGATTTGGCTCCACGGCGAGGTGCGCGTTATATTCAATAGCTGCGGCAGTTCGGCGGAGCTGTTCTTTTCGAGCTCGGCTATTTTAATCCATTCACAGTACATATCTGAAGGTACATGCAAGTTGGCGAGAGAGCCAGATCCAGTGGACCCGTTGGATCTAGCGGAAGCCGTTGAAGCGTCGTGCGCCGGCTTTGGTTTCAAGCCGCCGACTTTAAACGCGACCGCCCTCGAGCACCCATTTGTTTTTTGTGGCAAAAAATAAATAACTTGGCCCTTGCAACCGTGGGAGACCTTGACGCTGCCTGCTGCGCCGTGCAACCGCTCCGTTCAAGGAATCACAATCCGTTGGCCCCAAAGCCCCGGCCAGCCTCCGATGGGTGCAACGCACCCCTCGCGACTCCCCGCACTGGGGTTATGATATTTAGTTTGCAACGGCTGCTCTCTGAGGAAGGGGGAAACCACCCGCCGGCGCATAACCCAACCGTGCTCCCTCAAAAGCATCGCATGCTCTGTGGGGCTGAGGTCGCTGAAATGCAGGCCAGAGTTTTTGCGAGAACTACGTCGTCGGGTTCGGGAACGGGATCCATCGTAACGCTGGCAAGACGCCGGTGCAAACGTAAACGAAGCGACGGTGGCGACCCCCGATAGATGCCTTCAACGTGCGGCGGCGGTAGCTTTCATTTCGGCAGCTACTAGACCGTACCGCTAGCCGTCAGAAATCACGGAGTCTCCGTTTACGTCACGTTTCTCGTCACTCCGTTCTGTGTCGTCATAAGAGTTCTCGAGTTTGAATCGGAGCGGCGGGAAAAATTTTTTCAACTTCGAATCCAAATTTCTTTGAAATATATTCATCTTTCGCTCCCGGACAAGCGTCAACAAAGCCATGAAATGCCGAACTATCAGATATTGCTAACAAAAAAATTCGATAGGGTTCTCCTCAGTGTCCCTTTAATGGACTTCATGCTAGCCACGGCGACATACGCGATGTGCGTGCACCAGCAAAGATGTGCTTTCAATCGGTGCCTGCGTATTTCTGGAACCGATCGGCGAGGCGAGCGACACGGGCAGAAAACGCCGCACGACGGTGCCGCTCGGTGCTCGCCGTCGTTGCCTGGGCCTGTGCGGCCGAGCGAAAGCTACGCCCGGTAAGGCAACGGCCGGAAAAACTGCGCTTGTGTACATTATCCGTATAAAAAAAAAGCGAAACGAGCGGCTACATTTCATATCTTCACACTTTCTTACTAATCAGTGAGGAGCTTTTGCCATATTCTTGAATTTCAGTCGACGGACCACCGGCTCTTTCGTGACGAGGCCTAGCGCGTACGCAGGATTCGTGTGTGCGATTTCGGGGATTGCGGAGAGCGAATTCGCAAGTTTCGCGCCTGCAAATAGCTCTCGAGCGTAGCTTAGGCTGCATTGCCCTCAAAAGGACGACTGCCTACATCGCAGGACACGAGTGCAATTAGGGGGAAGTGCCGATATGTGACCCGGTCTGCATAACATGAGGCAGCCGGCAGCAGCCGTCCGCGTGGCTGTGGACAACAAATCTGGTTGTTTTCATTAATTCAATTAATGTCCGAACGTATTTTTAGCTAAAGCGATCTAGAATTAAGTTTTGATGACATAAGAGACAGCATATACAATTAGCGGGAAGCGCCGGTATCCTACGCGAAGCGTTTCCCAAGCAGGCGATATATAGCATCATCGGCGCTTATTGCAGTGTTATCATGGTGTGTAAACGAGTAAAAGTGCGATTTGTGAGCAAGAGTACGTAATATTTAAGATAAGGAGAACCCACCTAGCATTTTATGCCACGCAAACGAGCAGTACTGTTTGCGCACAGCCATGTAGACAACCTCAGCGCGGGGCTGCAGTTGTAATCGTCGCACTCCTGGGGCACAATGCGCACGCACAGCAAAATGCTGTATGTTGTGTATAGAGGGCGGTATTGTTAGTAGGTATCACTAGCACCATCTACATTCATCTGTATACACATGAAAAGCGTCATGTTTGTAAACAAAGGTGGTGCTGCGGTCGACAGCGACGCGGGGTGTAGGCAAAACGCAGCGCGCCTACACAGCGCCAAGCGATGCTGCCTTCGAAACCAACTGGTGTATGCGAATATTTCAAAGCGTGCGCGTCGCTTGTTGATAAAAAACATTTTTCTTGATGGTCGGAGAGTAGTTCTGCACTTTTTCAGCCTGTTCGCCAGACGGAATCAGTAGGCGGAGCGCTGCATCGGGTGCTTCTCCGCTCCTAGTTCGCGACAAGTAACAGCGCAGCGTTACGGCGGGTGAAAGCGCGAGGTATGGGGAGGAGCTAATCATCCACAGTTCTCAACTTATGTGCCGATAAAGCATATTCGATTGCTAGTGCAAGATATAGGACGACGCGATGCACACCACGAACCTTGTAATGTGCTTCCTATTTTCACCGAGCCGATTCACTCCGGAGACCTTGGAAATTAATGAACACTATAGCTGCTTTGAATAAGGCAAATGCGATCCGAGAGCTCCACGAGCGCATACATAGACGTTTTCCTCGAGCTCCAAACGAAATTTACGCTCACTCTGCTAAGCTATAAAACTTTGCTTCTTATTTTAGAGTTTATTCATGTGTGCGCATTCTGCTTGATTGGAGTGGATTTTGGCGTGGAAGTTGCTGTATTCGCCAGGTGCTGATCGACCTACCATGTGAAAATTCAAATAATTTGGAAAATAACACTGCGCGACATGGTCGAGATCCTAGCGTCGTTGGACTGGTGGTGAAACGACACGCTCGTTGAAATTCGCGAAAATGAAAACCGAGAGAGAAAAAAAAAACGTCATGCGTGCTACTACCCGAGTCCAGTGCTTCTTCAAGCGCGGCACGGTGTGAACGCTGAAGGCGACTGGCGGCAGCTTTTTGTCTTTTTTTTTTTTGGCGCGCGCGAAGCGATGCTGGGGACGTTGTCCTGGTGATAAGCATCTGAAAATGGCCCCTGCGTTAAACTTACGATCCAACGCACATGGAATATCGCGCCTAAACGTACGCTGAGAGCATGACAGAATGAGAACGAGTTGCAGGCGTTACTTGATTTTTGCACTGTTCACCACGTGACCGAATAGCAACGATGCGAAGTCAGCGACACGAACCAACTTATTACATTTGAATGCAGAAACGCAATTTAATAGCCCACGGGATGAAACGAGCTCGGCAGTAATAATAG
Source organism: Amblyomma americanum (assembly GCF_052857255.1). NCBI lineage: Eukaryota > Metazoa > Arthropoda > Arachnida > Ixodida > Ixodidae > Amblyomma > Amblyomma americanum. Next base: position 199,841,188 of record NC_135502.1, read on the forward strand.
CTACGAAGCCGATCCGTCGCCGAACTTGTCTTGCTCCTCGGCCCCTGCCCGTCGCTTTCGCGCCTATCTGTCTGCAATAAACTTGGGGAAACTTATGCCGCTTCCTCTCTTTTGCATTGCGGCTCAATCAACCGCACCACAATTTGTCGGTACGCCGTGAATTGTGCCCAAAAACACGCAAGCGTGGCGCACCCAATGCGGAAGGTCCCGCTTTTGGCCTACACAACGAAAGTCACTGCTGACGCCAGCGCCGCCGCATCTCTTTGACGTCACGGCCTGACGCTTGTCTATTTATATAGTATAGAAAGATAAACGTATTTGGTTGCTAGAGGCAAAAATTCAAAGTTGAAAACGCTTCATTTAGCCAGAGATTTATTTTGAGTCGACGTTTCGGACAGAACCTGTCCTTTCTCAAGACTGCGGTTACAAAGGTCTTCTTCCTCTACTATTAAAAGTTGAGTTTAGATGCCTTTTCAATGGCATCGTCGACAATGGCGGGGGTACCGCTGCTTAATGAGGACTTCTCGCATGCGTTTGGAATTTTTTACGAAGTCCTCGTCTTGGGAACATATTACTTTAAATCGATGTGCCTGAGAGTATGGGATGCTTGTTTTAGAGTGACGAGGATGGCAGCTTTGGAAGTGTAGGTATTGTTGGCGGTCCGTCGGTTTTCTATATACACCGGTGGTAAGTGAGCCTTCGTTTACCGAAATCTCAACATCTAGAAAGTTAATTGTGGTGTTGGAGTACGTGTAAGTGAAAGATATGTTGGGGTGGACGAGGTTGAAGTTTTCAATAAAACGTACGAGTTCTTGCTCTGTGTTAGTTCATATTAAAAAGATGTCATCCAAGTAGCGTTTGTATAGGGTGGGCTTAAGGGGGCAATCTTTCAGAAATTTGGATTCAATACTATGCATGAAGATATTGGCGTAGGTGGGTGTCATCCTTGTACCCATGGCTGTGCCATTAATTTGCAAATAGTGTTCATTGTTAAATTCGAAGTTGTTACATTCGAGTACGATTTTTGCCAGTATTTCTAAAACACGTGGGGTAGGGGTTTCCTCCTTTCTGTTTTGTTCATACGCTTCGATCAGAGATTTAATGCCATCGGAATGAGGAATGTTTGTGTAGAGAGAGACTATAGTGTTGCCAGGAAGGCTCCTTCCGGGAGTTTGAGACCTGCTATTGCGCGAAGGAAATGGTTTGTGTCGCGTATGTACGATGCGTGTGTTGTTGGAATATGTGTAATTAGTGTGTCAATGTAACTGGAAATTGGTTGTGTAATGGTGCCGATGCCGGATACTATAGGGCGGCCAGGATTATTCTTTTTGTGGATTTTCGGTAACATGTAGAGTCGGCCTGGCGACGGGTGTGGTGCGGCGAGGGCTTTAGATAACCGTAGGGATATGTCCCCATTCTTCGCAAGTTGACCCAGGGTCTCCGCTACAAAATATTGGTATCGCGCAGTTGGGTCTGCTTCAAGACGTTGATAGAAACTAATGTTATAGAGTTGTCTCAAGCCTTCTTCAATGTATTTTTCGCTGTCCATCACAACTATACCACCTCTCTTATCCGCTGGCTTTATGATTATATCTGTCCTTCTGCTCAGAGCCTTCAATGCATCCCGTTCGTTTTTAGACAAGTTCTGCCTCCCTGGAGTGTGGTTCTTGTAGGCGTAAATAATGTCTTTCTGGACGGCGTTAATGTACATGTCCAAGTGTTTGTCCCTTCCTATATTAAGAGTTCAGTGGTGGTTGGTAACGACGAGTTCTCTGCTATCCGCGGTAACCCGCGCCCGATCAAAGAAGTATTCCCGGAGTCGCAACATTCGTGCAAAGTTGTCCAAATCTTTTAACACCGAGAATTCGCTGTATTTACCGGTGGTAGGGCAGAATGTAAGGCCTCGAGAAAGGATGGATCTTTCCTCTGTCGTTAAGGCCCTGGTTGATAGATTAATAATATTACGCTGGAAAGCAAAGTCGGCGCTTGGAACCGCAGGATTATTATTAGTAGATGCTGTCATTTCAGATCGTTCTACGCGTGTTTTTTGAACTGTTGATGTTTGTGTCGTTCTACTGGATTTGTTGTTGGAGTTTATTATAATAGTGGGGTTAATATTTGTAGCTGCCTCCGTTCTTGATTCTTTTTCGCTTATTGAATTTTACCGCGCGTGGTGTGGAACCCCGTCTCAAATGAATTTTTTGCGTTTGGTCTCGCGTACCTCAGCCGCTCTCCTTTCCTCAAAGAACATAAGCTCTGTGGCCTCCGGCGCGGTAAGGGTAATTTGTTGATGAGCACGACTCTCTTCCATTCTCAGAGCCACCAACGCCTTCTCAAAGTGGTCAATGGTAACTACAAGCAAATTTAAAGAGGCAGATTGTAGTATACGATTCCAATTAGCCTTCTCCTATTGACACAGGTCACCCATTGATGGTGTTAGCGACACTTGTAAACTCTTTGGTACGATTTTTGATTCAAGATAGGCATTTAGGCTATGAATATGTAGTTCATGCCTAATTCGTTTATCCACAATTTTTCTTAATTTTAGAAATTTAGAGTTATTTGAGGAAGGCTGTCGGTAGGATGAGCGAGAGAGAGTCGGCGTACTCACGCGGCCTGAATGTCACTGTTGACGAACCCGTTGTGCCGAACCGCAGCGCTTCCGAAGATCGTAGCGTGACAGAGGGGTGCTGGGAAGTTCCTTCTTTCCGGCTGGATATCGTATCAGCATGGCCCTCCACCGTGCAAGTCAGCTGACGCTGCGCTGCACTAGAATGGCCTGATGCTCCGCCTGGGCTTGCTGGAGTACTGGCGCCGCTCGCTCCGGATTTCGGTGTTGTGCTGGGAGTGGTGGGGGTATGCACATGGTTGGCCTTAGATGGTGGTTGTTTTCGGTGGGTTCCAGCGGATAAGCTTGTTGCTGAGGTGGATCTCGGCGGTGCTGTCTCGTGTGGTGTCCCTGGGCGACTTCGGGATAGCAGGAACAGGAGAAGAGGAAGAAGACCCCTGTAACCGCAGTCTTGAGAAAGGACAGGCTCTGTCCGAAACGTCGACTCAAAATAAATCTATGGCTAAATGAAGCGTTTTCAACTATATATATATACATGGAACATCGCGTCTTCACTCTGGCGTCGATACCTCGATGCCACCACATACTGGCGCAGTCGACAGCCGACGGCTTCACGTTTGGGCATCTTGACTATAGGACTGCGGCTAGTCACGCGCAGGAGGCGTGTCAGGCGCGATGAATTCATTTGCGCTACCGCCACGCCAATGGCCCTTTTTCTGGAAGTGCCTGGACAACCGCCTGTACCTTGGCACCAGTGGAAGGACTTCGCGAATTTTCTCCAAGCAACAGGACTGGACGAGAAGTCACACGTTTGGAAGAGGGCCATCCTGCTACAATGTCTAGGTGTTGAGGGTCGTCGGGTTTTCTGCACGCTGACTCCGGAACCGAAGACTGCGAGCGCCGCATCGGATTTGCTCGGCCAGAAGTCGGAGCAAGCGAGTGCTACTGCGAACGTTTATGATGAAGCACTCAGCCTGCTGGAACGCCATTTCACAAGTACTGTGAACGTCCTCGTTGAGCGTCGCAGATTCACGCTGCGACGGCAGCTCCCAGATGAACCGATACGCGACTACGTCACAGCTCTCCGACAATTAGCGAAGACCTGCGACTTTCTTGAGGCAGCTTTGCGTGACAAGGTTGTCGATGGCGTTCGAAGTATGGAATTGCGACAGAAGCTGCTGTTTGAAGGGTCGAAACTTACGCTGGATGAGGCAGTCGACATTCTGCGGGCGTACGAAGAGGCATCAAATGGCGTCCGACTGTATGAGGACGGTTACGACGCTTCCCGTGTTCAGCGAGTGACGGAGGCAAAATGTCCACCACTGAGGGGTGGTTCCTCAGGTTCCTCGTCAGGTCCGGTGCGCAGGTGCTACCGGTGCGGCTCAGCAGGACGCCTGGCCAACTCGCGGGAATGCAAAGCGCGTGGGAAGCGTTGCGCAAGGTGCCACAAGATTGGGCACTTACAAGTAGTATGTGAAGGCCGCGGAGAAGCAGAAGTGCGAGCTATTCGAGACGAAGACTGCACGGAGGTGTTGGGCGTGCTGACAGTGACGTAGGCGGAACGGGGGACTTTGGTCGCAGATGTGTGCGTCGAGGACGAACCAGTTCAGCTGCTGACACTGGCTCAGCTGTGTCCATTTTCCCACATAATGTACATCAGCATGTACACCAGACCAGCAAGCAGTTCGCAGAAGAAACGAAAAAAATTCGTTTTAAAGATATTTACCGCATAGAATAAACCGAAAATTTGGGGAATTGTAATTTAACCTGTTGGGAATTAAAGGCGATAGCCAGGGTATCCGTGAAAATAGGCTGGGCTGGCCCCTTCAAATGGTTAGCTTAACATGTAACGCCGTTTTGAAGTCTGCCTAATGCCTTATATATATATGCCAAATTTGACAACTTAGGGTGATCAAGGGAGGGGGAAGCCTCAGGGTGCTAGCCAATGTTTCGACAAGAAAACTTAAATGTTGGCTAGCACCCTCAGGCTTACCCCTACGTATAGTTGATCCTGTGTTGCCAAGAAACTCCTTTACCGGCACTCTCTCTACCATATGTGCCAAATTTAGCAACATTTCAGGCAGAAATAAGGCAAAATAGTTTCCCTGCCACGTCGCCCGATGAAAAGTCCATCCAATTTTCATTCCGTAGGTAAATACGGATTGTGCGGCTCTTTCTGGTTATGTCAGCATTTCTCCGATAGCAAAAGGCGCATTTGTTGACAAGAGTGAAAGTTTCCCGTTCCTTGGACTCAAAATGGTAGCGTCACGACCGACAAGAACTCTTTGGTCACCATATGAAAGCGCAGCAGCCTCAGGGTTCCGCTGTCTGATTACGAAAACGGCCGGTGGTGGCAACACCTGCAACCCTTTGCTAGCTCACAGAGAAGAATGTGGCAATCTACTCCATTGACAGTGGGCCTACATCATCCGGGGCAACGGACGAAGGGACAGCGAGAGAGGACAGGCGCCGCGCAGCGGAAGGACCCGAAATAGCGGCCCGCTATTTTGGAGCCGCCGGCGGGACGTCGCCACCGCAGGGCCGCCGTTGCGCAAGGGCGCGAGCCTCCTTCCTCGAGCGCTCAGCACTCCCGGCCGGGGCGCTTCCTGCATCGGACAACCCTTGCCCAAGTCGACCCGGGTAGACGAACGGCACAGCCGCTGTAGCATTTATCGCTCACTGGAGTGCGCCACCGCGTGGCTAAATAGAAGGAACACAGGACGTACTAGCCAGCGTGCAGCGTCGTATGACTGACATGTTGTCTTTCATTCGTGACCGGGAATTGTTCTCGGCACGGATTATCACACAGACTTTCTTCTAGCTTGCTTACTGGCGACGCGATACCGTGAAGTGGCGAAACCATCTCCTCCCCCCATTAATTGCAGCCACTTCCATTCACGCACCCCTTTTCGCTGCGGAGATACGATACGAGACACAAGGCAAGTATCAAGCTGCGCCACACTAATCAAAAGCATCTGCAACCACCACTGCAAGTCTTTTGCCAATGCAGAATTACCGATTCCCTCCCCTAAGGCCGCCGCGATGGCTCAGTGCTTATGGCGCTCGGCTGCTGACCTCAAAGGCGCAGGTTTCATGGAGGCGAAATGCTAGGGGGCCGTGTACTGTGCCACGGCCACTTGATGCAAACCGAGGTACCTCGCTTTCCGCTTTGCATCAAGCGGCCGTGACTGTGCGATGTCAGCGCACATTAAAGAACCCCAGGTGGTCGAAATTTCCAGAGCCCTTCACTGCGGCCTCTCTCATAGCATGAGTCGCTACGGGACGTTAAATCCCAATAAACCATAAACTATTCCCTCCCTTACCTCTCCTCCTCAGAGCGAGCAGGTGAACAGTACAAGCAGAACGGCCTACAAAACCACAGCTACCGCCAAACTTCTCCTGCCGTGGGAGCACAATGCGCTACACAGGAGCTAGTCGAGGCCCACTTAATGGGCAAATACCGTCGACTCTCTCGGACGATGCAGCCACTCAAATCGACTACAAATTCACCTTTCTGCCCAAATCAACACTCTCTGTTCCCCTCCCTAACCATCAGCGCAAATATTGATATCCCGCCACTCTCGAAAAACACTCACCCGGAGTACAATCTCGAACGACGCGTTGCCAGGGCTAAATCCCTTCGCAAGCGTTACCCCCATCCACCCTTGCCATCTATGCGGCAGGGGTGGATGGGGGTAACGCTTGTCCTGTGTTTTCTACCCTTGAATCCCCATTTTCCGCGCTGTAATTTTTCAAATATGTATCACCAACTCGCCCGCCTTGCTATCTATGTGGCCACCGCTCAATGTCCTCAGCAGTGCGCACTCGCGACTGAAGTGACGGAGCATGCTTATAATCTGGTTACCTGTGCCGGCACTCGGAACCCGAACCAGCTCCATCGAAACGGAAGAGGCGGCAATGGCCCTTGCGGTTACCCACTTCTCCCAATTTATTTTCTATTATAGTGTAGATAAAATACATAGTACCCCTCCCCCTATCTTTCTGCCTGTCCCCTCACCTCTCATTTCTTTTCTCTATTCTGCCAGCTATCCCTTTCTTTCCGCTGCCCCAGCTTAGGCGCTTCCCTGGCGATGACAGATCCTGGGGCTAGACAAAATCTTTTCCTTCCCTTTTTCATTATTTTTACCACTACTACTGCTACTTCAAAGACAGCCACCTTCCCGGCCGCTGGCATCCTCCCATCTACTACCCCTCCTGCCCCCTCCCAATCGCCACATCACCCTCCTTTGGGTCCCAGCGAGCGCAGTGCGGACACCCGGCCAGTGGACGGCCTGCTCCCGTTGCGCAGTGCGAGGGACCACCTCCTCATCACGACATTACTCTGCATTACAGAAACTTCCCTGACCAAAACAGAGCCGATGGAATGGCGTCGACGACAAACAGCCCCCATGCCACCCCCGTTCTCCCTCAAACAAAAAATCTCCAACCTGTAAATTTTGCCCAAGCACTAGAGCGGATTTTAAGCACACTTGCCAAGCTTGTCCTAACAAACCGAACCCTCCCATCCAAGGGGTAGGACCAGAGAAGCGATGGGAGGCTGCACTGCGCAGCTCACAGCCGGAGCTACAGCTTCGCATCGTGGGCTGGGCCTTGAAGGTCGCCGCAGGACAACAGTTAGTTCCCGGTCATGTAGCGCGGCCCATCGCCATCCTGCTCTTTTCTCTTCCCCACCCTCACCTGATCCATTGAAGTGGCTCGAGTAAAGTTCTCGCCAACAACCCAACATGAGCTATTAAATACTGCACTAGTTGAAATGGTACCGGAAAATAATTGCGTACAGGAGGATCCGACATAAATGGCATTCCCCCTCGGCACTAGGTCGAGGAGGCACAGATGCTGGCCGGGAGATCATGCGTCCCGGCGGCCTCTCCAGCCAGTCGGACGATGCGCAGCTGGAGCTCAGGATTCGAACTACGCAGCAGGGTTTTTGGACATTCCCAGATTATATGGTCGAGGGACCCTCTCAGCCCGCAGTGTGTACACTCGTCTGATGTTACGTATGTCCGGGAACATATTCACCGCTCCCTTGCCCGAGGGGGTCCTCACTAGCCCGGCCCTATAAACCTTAAGTTAGCTCGTGGGCCGCCTCTTTGCCGGGAACGGAGGCATGCGCCGGTGTCCAGATCAACGTCATTGCATTATCCGCACAATTTGTCATTGGTTGAGAATCTTCGCCACCGCGGACGAGATTTTGCCTGCAATAAAATTTAGGATGGCAGTTTTACTGTCACTTACAATGAAATTTGATTCTGTGCCGACGAAAGCCAATGCTACCGCAACTTTCTCCGCCACTGCAGCGGAGCGCGCCCCTAGGGAGTGTTACGTTTCGCCTACAACGCGCGGTATAGCCGGCGCGGATGCAACGGACGCCGCGGCTTCGTTCATCGCTGCCGCAACGCCTCCCGCCAAGCGCGTCCAGGCAGTTTTCAGTGCCACGTGTCGTCGTGCGTGCGTGTGTGTGTGTGTGTGCATGTTGGTGCCCACGCTTGTCAAAGCGCGGCAGCCGGAAAGAGCTCCCCAACTGGGAGGCGAGGAGGTCTGACCGGCGCCGGCCCGGCGGACGCGCCCGTCACGTCTGTTCATGTCCGTGCGTCGCCGTCTTGTGCGACTCTTCCCTAGCCGTTCCTTCTTGCCCTCGACTCCGTGGGTATAAAGGGAGCTGCCCCGGACGCCAACGAGACTTCGATTTCTTCCTTCGAGTAACGTGGTCGCCCTGACCGGCTGCTCTTTTGCGATGCCAGAATAAACAAGTTGTTCTGTTGCCAGTCGACTCATCCTTTGCCGGGACCTTCGGATGTTTCCAGCTTTGCCCCAGGCCGCCAGGCCAACGCTACCCTTGGGGCTTGCAACCCTTTTGCAACAACTGGTTGCCAGCGGTGGGATCGCGACAACGGAGGCCAGCAGCGAAGATATGCGGTCAACTGTATGCTGAGCAGCTCAACGACCATCCGGGAGCAGTGCAACGAGCCCTGTGTGATGACTGGTTGCCTGCAGCGGAACGACTGCGCTGAATTCTTGGCTGCGAGGTTTGGTGAGTGCGGGACTTTCTTCTTCTGAGTTTTGCCAGACTTTTGTTAGTGTCAGAAACAGAGCTGGTAATTGTGGTTGTCGTTGCTGCCGGGTTAGTTTGCGGCAAGACAATAGTAGGCAGTAGAGAAAGCAGCATTCGGAGCAGCCATGGATTTGAAGTCGTTGCGCAAACCGAAATTGCTGGAGCTTGCAAGAGAGTTGGGTCTGGATGTCTCAGACAAACTCAGAAAACCAGAACTGCTAAGGGCTATTCTTGAGTTGGAGGCTGAGGATAACGAGCTGTCGGAATGCCTTGAGACCATTGAGGAGAGGGAGCAAAAAGAGAAAGACGAGCGCGAACGTAAAGAGCAAAAAGAGAAAGAGCGCGCTTTGGAAATGAAGCGTCTCGAGGTAGAGATGGAACGCGCTCGTAATGGAAGTCAGGCACACGGTGCATGAGAACGAGTATCGTTCAAAATGACTGACCTGATGCGGCCGTTTAAGCTTGGAGAGGACATTGGTTTGTTCCTGGTTAACTTTGAGCGAACGTGCGAGAAGCAGGGGTTCTCTCGGGAAACGTGGCCACAGCGCTTGCTCACTTTGTTACCCGGCGAGGCGGCCGACGTAGTCGCTCGCTTGAAGAGAGAGGAGGCAGAGGATTTCGACCAAGTGAAATCGAGTCTGCTAAAAAAGTACAGGCTGTCAGCGGAGGCGTTCCGTCGGAAGTTTCGGGAAAATGAAAAAGGCAGAAGTGAGTCATATACAGAGTTTGCCTACAGGCTTATGTCAAACATGCAGGAGTGGCTCAAAGAAGAGAAAGCGTTTGGTGACCACGAGAAAATTCTGCAGTGTTTCGGGCTGGAACAGTTTTATAGTCGGTTACCTGAGAACGTGCGGTACTGGGTCTTGGATAGGCCAGACGTTAGTACAGTGGCTAAAGCCGCCGAGCTAGCCGAGGAGTTTGTGACGCGTCGGGCTCGCGGAGCAAAGGACGGTCAAAAGGGTGAATTTGGCTCCAAGTCTGAGAGGCCGAAGTTCACACCCATGAGAGCAAGGGGGGACACACGTAGTGCGGATGCGAGTGAAAGCAGTCCGACCGAACGTAAGGAGACGGCGGCAGCCGAAGCCGAACGCAGAAAGCGGTTCGAGAGGAGGCAAGCGCGCGTGTGTTATACGTGCCAGAAGCCGGGTCACTTTTCGGCGCAGTGTCCAGAAACAAAAACAAAAGTCGTGTTTTTGTCATTATGCAGCACTGACGAGAACATGAAGCTTCTCGAGCCTTACATGCGAGACTTCCTCGTGAACGGGAAAGAGTGCCGAGTGCTTCGTGATTCCGCAGCTACAATGGATGTAGTTCACCCCTCTTACGTAGAACCCGATATGTTCACGGGCGAGTGCGCATGGATCAAGCAAGCCGTGGAAGCTCATAGCGTGTGTCTGCCCGTAGCAAAAGTGCTTATTGAAGGACCTTTCGGAGCACTTGAGACGGAGGCCGTAGTGTCATCTATGCTGCCCCCCCCCCAGTACCCGTACCTATTTTCGAACAGGTCCGATCACCTCCTGCGCGAGAAGGGGCTTTTGTTTGGTGAGGCTAGCGTTCAGGCCTTAACCAGATCGAGAGTTCGGGAGCTCGCTGCAAAGGCGGTAGTTGCGGGGCCGACGTTGTCGAACAATGAAAAAGGGTCGGAGGCGCAGCAAGCTGATATTCCGAGCACGTCCGAACTGGATAAAATTGAGCCTGTAGCGTTGAAGGCACCAGGTACTGGAGAGGAAATGCCCGACAAGGGAAAGTTAGAAGAGCTTCCGGTCGAGCTTCCGGGACTAAGCTCAGTGACGAACAGGGAAGACACTGATCAGGTCATTAGTGACTTAATCATTAAAGCACCGCTGTCGGCTGAGCAGAAAACCGAACTACACCAACTCTTACAAGAGTTTCAAGGTCAGTTTTCTGAGAGGCCTGGTAGGACTTCTGTCCTTACTCATGATATAGAACTTACCTCCCCAGAGCCAGTACGATCCAAGGCGTACCGGGTGTCACCCCGCCAGCGCGATATTATGGAGGCTGAGGTAAAGAAAATGCTACAGCTCGGTGTTATTGAAGCGGGTGAGAGTGATTATACCTCCCCTTTGATTTTAGTTGAGGTACCGGGCAAGGAACCTCGTTCTTGCGTCGACTACCGCAGGCTTAATTCCATCACTAAGGATCAAATTTATCCGATCCCTAACATCGAGGAGCGCCTTGAGAAAGTTAGTAGCGCTCAGTTTATTTCCACCCTAGATCTTGTCAGGGGTTATTGGCAAGTTCCACTTACAGAAGAGGCTAGTAGGTATGCGGCGTTCATTTCACCAATGGGAACATTCCGTCCTAAAGTTTTGAGTTTTGGTTTGAAGAACGCGCCATACTGCTTTTCAAGCCTCATGGACAAAGTGTTGCGGGGACAGGAAGAATTCGCTTTACCGTATTTAGACGACGTAGCGATATTTTCCGCATCCTGGTCTGAGCATATGGCACACTTGCGGGCAGTGCTAACCCGCCTGCGCGAAGCGGGCTTGACAGTCAAGGCTCCCAAGTGCCAATTAGCACAGGCCGAGGTTGTCTACCTCGGTCACGTGATTGGACAGGGTCGTCGCCGCCCCTCTGAAATAAAGGTGGCCGCTGTGCGAGACTTCCCGCAACCGCGCACGAAGACCGATATTCGGTCGTTCTTAGGTGTCGCCGGCTACTATCAGAGGTACATCCCCAGGTACTCCGATATCGCGGCTCCCCTGACGGATGCTCTAAGAAAAACAGAGCCCCAAACAGTCGTCTGGGGCGAGACAAAGGAAAGAGCTTTTAGCGCCCTAAAGAGCGCCCTAACAAGCCAGCCTGTGCTACGATCGCCAGATTACACAAAAGGGTTCGTTGTTCAGTGCGATGCTAGTGAGCGAGGCATGGGCGTTGTACTGTGCCAAAGGGACAATGGAGAAGTGGAACACCCCGTCCTGTATGCTAGTCGTAAGCTGACCTGTCGTGAGCAGGCGTACAGCGCCACTGAGAAAGAGTGTGCGTGTCTCGTGTGGGCCGTTCAGAAATTGTCATGCTACCTAGCCGGCTCGAGGTTTATCATTGAGACGGATCACTGCCCTCTCCAATGGCTGCAGACCATCTCTCCCAAAAATGGCCGCCTCCTGCGCTGGAGCCTCGCTTTGCAACAATATTCCTTTGAGGTGCGTTACAAAAAGGGGAGTCTCAACGGCAACGCCGATGGCTTAAGTCGAAGCCCCTAACGTAGGAATCCGCCTCAAAGTTGTTTGTTAGTGATGTTTTCTTCCTGAGGCAGGATTTTTAACATATTGCTTTTGTTTAGTGTTTCAAAGTGATTATGTGCTTTCTAGTGCAATTTTCCAATTTGTGGACGCGTTCTGAGTGCTGCTTGACTACTGTAAGGAACTAGGCAATAGTATAAAAGGGGAAAGAGCCTGGCAGAGCTTAGTGAGGGTTGTCTCGTGCTTGCTGACTGAGCGGTTGCGTTTCGGCGTAGTTCTAACGCTTGCTGGGAACGAGCACAAAAATGGCAACTCTCCCGAAGTGACTTTGCAGTGTCCTATGTGATCCTGAACCCGAGAACGAGGCCTTCTCTGTGCGCTGCGCTCAAGCATCGTCGAGGGACGACCGGTTTCGATTACGAGCATCATCGAGCGACATCCCTCTGGACAGCGGATGCAGTCCCCTGACCATCGGGATCTCCTTCTCCCGGCGGGGCGGTCTGTTACGTTTCGCCTACAACGCGCGGTATAGCCGGCGCGGATGCAACGGACGCCGCGGCTTCGTTCATCGCTGCCGCAACGCCTCCCGCCAAGCGCGTCCAGGCAGTTTTCAGTGCCACGTGTCGTCGTGCGTGCGTGTGTGTGTGTGTGTGTGCATGTTGGTGCCCACGCTTGTCAAAGCGCGGCAGCCGGAAAGAGGAGCTCCCCAACTGGGAGGCGAGGAGGTCTGACCGGCGCCGGCCCGGCGGACGCGCCCGTCACGTCTGTTCATGTCCGTGCGTCGCCGTCTTGTGCGACTCTTCCCTAGCCGTTCCTTCTTGCCCTCGACTCCGTGGGTATAAAGGGAGCTGCCCCGGACGCCAACGAGAGACTTCGATTTCTTCCTTCGAGTAACGTGGTCGCCCTGACCGGCTGCTCTTTTGCGATGCCAGAATAAACAAGTTGTTCTGTTGCCAGTCGACTCATCCTTTGCCGGGACCTTCGGATGTTTCCAGCTTTGCCCCAGGCCGCCAGGCCAACGCTACCCTTGGGGCTTGCAACCCTTTTGCAACAGGAGGCAGCCGTAACGGCGTTTCCGCGGCTACCGCTCGTCCATTGTGGCCACCCGCGGCGTCCACATACGCTACCTGCTCCGAGGGCATCTCACTATTATCGGAGACTAATGGCCTCCGCTCTCTTCTCCCTTCTGATCTTATTATGCTCGGGGGGAGGCATAGGTAAAGGGGCAATGGTTCGCCACCTCCTGATTTCCTCAATTTCTGCCTTCGGGGTGGGGCCCCTGTCCGGAATGATTCCTATACTTTAGCCAGAATAATTCTGCCCGTTTTTGTGGCTCACAATCTCTCAATATGAGATGCGCGCACCACTGCCGCCAGTTCCACCCACGTGTTGTGCATCCCGAGCGATAAAAGTCGCTCCGTGGATGTGCACGTGGGCAGGCCCAGCGCGCGCTTGACGCATCTACGTATTAATACGTCATTTTCCTTTTTTTCCGCCGACTTCAAGTCGATATACGGCGTAGAGCAGCTCACTCTGCTGAAAGCTTGCACATTCCATCCAGAGACATTCTGCGTTTTCACAGTCACAAAATCAAAGGCTCCGAGCGCGAAAGAGAAATCGAATCAGGAATTCTGCTCTTTTTATTACTTGCCCCATCGAAAGAAAACCCCTCTGTTTCTCTCTCTGTGTTGAACACTCGATGGTACCCATAAAAGATGGCGTCCTCATGCAATCTGGTAGGTGGCAAAAAGAACCGGATCACTGACGCCAAGCAAGCAAGGACTACATAGTTCTGCCATACGCACCGAAGCAACGCTGTTCCTCGACGAATGGGTCCACTGTTACAACCCTGCTGAAGACACGTCCTTTGACTCCTCGTTGACCCCACGAAAAAAAGGATGCCTCTGGGAACCTACCTGCGGAATCTTTCCCACGCTCTTAAGGAGGGGGGGGGGGGGGGGGGGGTAAGATGGCCTTCCCTTTGGTTCGCCGGGAGACACGACCGACGATGGACAGGACGACGGAAGGAAGAGGGAAACGGCGCCTTCCAGTAATTAACCGTGGCTGACAAGTGCCCTCCCGACCGGAGAGATAGCCCGCCGAGGTTATGACGCCGCACCTATGTTTGGATGGACACGTGCAGCTTGGGGCGAAGTAGCAGCGGACCGCCGAATCCTCCTCGCCCATTCCCACGGTGACTCCGCGTGCTATGTGCTGTGTCACTCTTCCGATCTGTGCCTCTCGTTGAATTGGCCACCACTTGGTGAAAGGGGCGGAGCCTTAGGGTATGATACGAGCGTCCTGAGTGGGAATGAACGCTATGGTCCCTGACGACAAGGCTCATCCAGACGATCGATGCTATGAACTTTCAATTTGTGACTGTTTGCTCTTTTCTAGATTATGTAAATAAGCTTCTTCAAAGTGCCAGTAAACCCGCTTGTTTTTTCCATTTCCCAACATTCAAGTGCAAGCCGCGCTGCGGCTATACAATGCCGCAGCTTTGGGGGCGGTGCTCTGTGCGCTGCCGCTCGTCACGGTGCGCAAGCCGTGCTGGAGGAAACTCGAGCTCCACCACCGCAAGTCCCTGCGCGTGTGCCTAGACCTGCCCAAAAACTCGCAGAGCGTCGCAACGTTGGCCGAGGCAGGAGCGTGGCCACTTGAGCTCCAAGCAGCGCGCAGGGCACTGAATCACATCGACCGGCTTCACCGCGCACCGGACGGCGGCTCGCTGCTGCAGCGTATGCGCTCGCACCCGCGCTCACGAATGGGCGCGGCGCTGCTCGAGTATGAGCAATTGACTCAAGGCCTATCCCCTACGGCTCCTGCGCGCCCTGGTCTGCTGTCTCGGAGGTACAGCGAGAGATCGTCGGCATTGCAGGAAAGCGGAGCACACTGTGCTGTGCAGCAGCTGGCCAGAGCCGTCATACTCGAGAAGCTCCAGGACCATCTCTTCGTGTACACCGACGGCTCAGTGGCCCGCGACAGCTGCTCCCTTACAGCGGCGGCTACCATCCCCGCCCTGCGACTGCACAGCCAGCAACACGCAACCTTCCTGGGCTCCTTCACCTGGGGGGAGTTGATGGGGATCCGGCTCGGGCTGGACCTGCTGCTCACCCTCGGCCCTCCGTCGCCCAGGAGTGCTCTGCTGTGCGACTCCTGCGCCGCCCTCAGCCGCCTGCAATCTAACGGCCGCGGTACCCCACTAGTACGGGAAATTCGCTCGCACATCGAGCGCCTCGCGCAGACAGGATGTGCCGTGCGTGCACAGTGGGCGCCCGGTCACTGCGGCATCGCCGGCAACGAAGAAGCTGACGACCTCGCGACCGCTGCACACCAACAACCTGCCAGCGATCTTCCCCTTGCGCTGGAGGACGTACATACGTGCGGCCATCCACGACCATCTCTGAAAGCAGCACCCCGACCCACGCATCGCAGGAGGTGAGCGCATCGACAGTGTCAACGGCTGTCGCGCACGCTGTCACATGGTCACAACGTGCAATGATCCTCCGCGCGCGCATTGGCTGCGTGTGGCCCGGGGAACGACGGGTGAGTCACGGAATCGCGACGAGTGATGTGTGTGACGGATGCGGTGCAGTGGAAACACTAGAGCACCTGCTCCTTCGCTGTTCCGCGTTCGCCGATGCTCGTCGCGATATGCTCGCGGCCTATAGGGCGCAGGGCATACTACCAGACTCCATCAAGACGCTATTGTGGCCGCAGGGCAGTGCGCGCACCCGTGAGCGAACTTTGGTGAGCCTCTGTGCATTCCTCGAACACACGGGCTTGAAGTCCCGTCTGTTCTCCGTCAGGTAGTTACACGCAGTGACCGAACGCTCCGCGAGTTCTACCTTGAACGATAACTGGACGCCCAACTCCAGTTGTAACGAACACAGTGCTGTGCGCATGTGTTTTTATTCCTCCAACATGAACTAATCACGCGCACAACCTGGACACATTTCTTATTGTGTAAATAGTTTGTACATATTACTTCTCCCCCTATCCTCTATTCCTGTCCCCTCACCTCTTTCATTTCATTTCTCCATTCTGCCTGCTGTCCTTTATTTCCGCTGCCCCAGCTCAGGTGCTTCAGTATCGATGCCGGGGCTAGCAAAAATCTTTTCCTTCCTTTTTACTGTAAATTTAATTTAAAAAAACACCACCACCAACATTCAAGTTCCATCTTTCCTCAGCCCGAAGGCTCGGACACGCTACCTGTAGGACACCACCCTGTTCCTGAGTCTGCGAAACGAGTACTCGCTAATTTCGAAGGTCGCTGACGTATGTATTGTGATTTCGCGTTTGAGGGTTGTGGCTATGATAGTTCACTACAACAGCAGCGCTGCACCGTACTCCGCTGTGCTGCTCTGTCGTCGTGCTTGTTTTCCCTGCGCTCGTCTGTCGTCGCGATGCTTTCAGCTGTGCTGTGTTTCCCTATGCTTTTTGTCGCCAAGCCATTTTTTTTCCCTGGGATGTTTTTTGTGCGCTGCTCTGACGTATGACGCTTTGTCGTGCGCTGTTCTTTCGTGCCCCCCTTTAGGCCGACACCGTAGAATCAATTAGCGAAGAATAACAACAAAAAATCACGGTGGCACCTAAGCAATTCTTATGTGTGCAAATGCGAGAACATTTACACTGAGTGTGCCCCTGAGCTGTTATCGGGGGGGATGAACGCTGTCTCGCTGCCGCAGCTCCCTTCGCACGTTTGGCTGCTTGCTGATGGTTCGTTCGCAGTGCACTCCGGCCACGCTTTGCCGTCTCGCCTGTTGTCCAACTTGGGATGAAGAACAACTCGATAAGCCACGTTGGCTACCCCAGTGGCACGATCGGGAGATTGAGCAGCCGTGACAGTGGGCATCGTATTTCCTAGCGTTTCTCCTGGAGCCCACACCCTCCACGTACCAGACCAAGCGGGGACGGTGACCGCCTTCCAGATCACGCGACGGAGGGGGTATACAGCCGCCCCCATCTTGAGCGCAGTCTGCTTTGTTATCCAGCTCAGAAGGTATTCTGTAGCCTCGTCTCCATGAGCCCGACGTTGTGGGTCGATTCGGAGCACGCCAGATGTCGGGCTGACCCAGCCCGACCTAAAGGCAATTGATAATTTGAAAGTACCGCTATTCTTGAACTTCGTCGCCGCCGCGCGACGTCCTTGCTTCCTCCTCGTCTCTGCACTGGCAGGACAAAGGCAGGAATTGGCTGCACGCCGGGTTTTGCTTCCCGCTGATTGGTCTCCCTGCCGTTGCCCATGGAAACGTGCGCAGCTCGTGTTTTTGCTTACCATTTTCTTTTCGGCTCGCACCATTTTTCGCCTTACTTGAGCGCAGCGGACGTACTACGAATTGTTTTCTGTGCTGTGCGCTCGCGTTATGCCGAGCTGCTGCTGTACATTTAACTGCAGTAAGAGGCATGAGGATGGCATCGCCGTTTTTATGATCTCGCAAGGAAAGCGCGATGGCCTGCGGGGAAAGCAGTGGCTTCACAACATTGGCAGAAAGGACTTCGTTTCGACAAAGAACAGCGTTGTCTTTGAGGCAAGGAAAGGAAAAAAATTTTTTGGGGGGGAAAGGAAATGGCGCAGTATCTGTCTCACTTATCGCGGCGGACATCTGAACTGCACAGTAAGGGAAGGGATAAATGATGGAGTTAAAGAAAGGAAGAAAGAGGTGCCACAATGGCGGTCTCCGGAATAATTTCAATCACCTGGGGATCTTTAACGTGCACTGACATCGCACAGCACAAAGGCGCCCTTGTGCCCTTTCTTATTTCCCGGCTTTAACGCGTAGCCTTAATGGTACATTTCTGGTCGTTCGTGATGCTCTTTCTGTCTATACTCCGTTTCATACATAGCTGTCTACACAGCCAAAGGTACGGAAGTAGTCCGTCAAAAAAAAAACTAACAAAATGTGTCACTCCCGACTCGCGTCGTGGCTGAGTGGTACGAAGCGCGGGCATGTTTGTTCATTTTGTGAGGGGGCCCAGGTTCGATCCTCAGCGTAGGTTTGTTTTTTTTTATCTTTTTTCGGCGAATCTCTAGATAGAAAGTCTAAATGCGAGCCATATATAAGTGGCCTTTTTTGTTATCAAAATGAAATGACTTCTTTAATAAGAAGCGTGCTGTTAACTTTTTCCGCAGGGAAACGAAAGTGAAGTGAGAGTTGGCAACGGACGTGCTGAGAGGCGCTGTTTTTCGGTGTTCACGGATTTTTTCGCATGCTGCACACAATGAATCATTAATTGTGGGGTGACAGAATTCAGTGTGGCTTCAATTATTTTACTCCGCCAGAAAGACCTTCTTTCTTAAACCTCACAACTGTCCGAGGGCTCACTCCGGTCATCTCGCCCACAATTGCGAGAACGTCACGCACAGTCTTCTCGGGGTGGAGCTTCCTTATGCTTGCGTAGACATTAACTATCACCGCCTTGCAGTCTTTAGAAAACTTTGGAGACTTCACATTGGAAAAGAGGCGAACAGGAGATGTTTTCGAAGTCGAAGCGGGGGAAGAAAACAAGCGAGCAGGTGACAGCGACGCCATTTTCACAAACAGACCTGCCGGCTCAGCTGCGAAAACCTGATACAGCCGGCGCCTGAGAAAACGAAAAATCTGCGTCACTCGGTTCTGGAAAACATAAAAGAAAAATCAATCTATTTGCAAAATAAAACACTTCCATCGGTCTACTATAATATCAACTACTGTTCACTTTGCTTGTCAATTCATTTCTATTTTTATTTTTGACGCACTATATTATGATGCGGACGAGGATCGCAAACAGGCACCGTAGACTTGGCTGCGTAGACAGCTAAGTATGAAACGGAGTATAGTAATAATAATTATTGGTTTTTTGTGGAAAGGAAATGGCGCAGTATGTGTCATATATTGTTTGAAACCTGAACCGCGCCGCAAGGAAAGGGATAAAGGAGGGAGTGAAAGGTGCCGTAGTGGAGGGCTCCGGAATAATTTCGACCACCTGGGGATCTTTAACGTGCACCGACATCGCACAGCGCACGGGCGCCTTAGCGTTTGCCCTCCATAAAACGCAGCCGCCGCTGTGGGGTTCGAACCCGGGAACTCCGGATCAGTAGTCGAGCGCCCTAACCACTGAGCCACCGCGGCGGGTCCTCATTCTGTCTGCACTAGCGCGGTTTTAATTGGTACGTAGGTTACATAAAAAATGGCCTTGGGCTCAGTTTGATGGATCATTTTTTGGGCCTTCCTCGCCACGTATGTTGGATTTTGACCTGTTAGTGTTGCAGCACCGTAGATACTGATTTGTACTGTGAGCAGCATGCATTCGAATCCTGAATGTGTCAGCAGAAGCCGATTTCTTTTACTGAAACCCAGACAGTACTTATAGAGGAGCTGTTATCTCAAGCTTGTTCTCGGATATCTGCATCCTTCGCGCGAAGCAAAGGGACAATCAGCGCTAGCCAGTCCACGTTGCACTTCTCATAGATCCTTACATTTGCTTTGAATAGCGCGGCCATGCATTAGTGGGTGGTGATTGCGGTTTGCTTTTGGCTGAGTTACAAACTATGTTGACGGAGTTGCAACGTGATCGCGGATGCTTTGATATCTACTATTATACAGAAGCCGGGAGACTTCCACTCAGGTAGCGAAAGCATTTCTGTCCGTTTTTTAGTGCAAAAGCACTCATCCGGAGGCTGCTACCCCGGGCAAAATCTTGTCTTGTTCACCTGTGAAACAGCTGCAGAGCAGCAGTTGCATAAGAACGCCGTAACAGTTAGGCAAGCACAGTGATGACACTGTGTCTATACAAGGTGTCCCAGCTAACATGGACTAAGATTTGAAAAAACCTAAGCGTTCTTCACAACTGAAATCGGGTGCGTGTTGTTAAGGTTTATTTAAAGTTACAGTGCCATTTTTCATCGCTCTACTTGAATAATTACTCGAGATAATAAACTTTTTAAATATACCTCAGCGTTCAGGCGACAATAGGAAATCTGTGGAGCTCCACAAATATTGTCCAACTTAGACATTTCCAGCGAGATAAGACTTACCGTGGCCGTTTTAATTCGGTAAAAACGAAAGCCCGCGGAGTTTAAAAAACACCACGCGCTCGAACGCGCCAAATTTACAGCGTTCTCATCGTGCGCCTTTCGTGATGCACACGACCGAGCTTCGCGTTGTGGTTGGCTCCAAGATAAGCGCCAGGCGGTAATGAGCGGCCGTTGAAAGAAAGCCGGCTCCCGTTCGTGCGGCGATAATTGCGCTCTCATGCTATCAGAATGCGCGATACGTCTCCAGCCAGTAACGTCAGAGCCGTGCAAAGGTAGAAGAGAAGGCACGGCGCTGGCGATGATTTTTTTTTTTTTACAAATCACGGATGAGAGCGCTGTAATCGCGGCGCATTCGGGCGCACGGAGCGCGCTCTAACAGGGTATTTTTTCAAACTCCGGGGGCTTTCTTTTTTTCCCGAATAAAAACGGCCACGCTAAGGCTATCTCATTGGGAGTGCCGGGGTTGGAAAATATTTGTGGAGCTCCTCAACTTTCCTATTGACGCCTGAGCGTTTCAAGCTATATTTTAAAAAATAATTAATTTATCTCCAATAAGCGTGCAAGACGAGCAAAATAATTGTACTGAAACTTTGGGTAAACCCTAACAGCATCCACGCGATTTCAGTTCTGAAGAGCGCTTATGTTTCTTTTAATATCTTGGTCCAAGTTAGCTGAGACACCCTGTACATGATAGCCATAACCAGGGTCAGTCATGACCTTCGGACTTTGGTGGTCCGGCCCACCCCCAAAATTTGGCACGGTTGATCCAAAAATTCACGTAGAGTTCAACTACTGGTAATTTGATTACATTTGGAGCATTTTAGGTAATTTTATTCACTAACTACTTCCGCCTAATTATATTCAATAATTAGTGGTCACCACTGACTCCTTACTACCTTCAGTTCAAGTACCGTTCATTCGATTACATTCGAAGCATGTCTAGCCGCTTTATTCACTAAATATGGGTCGGTAATTAGGTGCCACTACTGCCGCGAATCTTTGCGCAGTGTTTGTCCATTCTTCAAAGCTGCCGGCACGCTGCTTTATTGTTTTGCTTGCGACGCAAGGGGGAACTTGCGCTAAAGTTTGCGGCGCCGATTGCAGCGCCATAACACACTGCCTAGCGAGAAGAGCAAGCGGTTTTGGGTAGTACCCTTAGTACTTTTCCGCGCCACCTTCAGGCGCTTATTGGCGTGAGCCTCCGCGCTCTGTCGAAGGCGCACGTGCCCTGCGTCAGCTGTCTGGGCTACGCCGAGAGAAGCTAGGCAATGAATGCTATCAGCCAATCGCGGGTATTTAATCGCGCAGAATGTGTTCTCGCACTTGCAGCGGCCCAAGCGGCTGACAAAAGCAGTTGTGAGTCACCGAATAAAACAATTGCAGTGCCACCTCGGCAGCGCAGGTTCCCCAGACGCGACCAGATTTATCTCGATTCATCGCAGCCAGGCAGAGCTGATTCCACGTTGTTGCGGAATGTTCTAGTATAACTTTGCTCGCTTTATCTCGAAAGTTCGCTGTCAGCTTTAAATCGAGCACGTTCGTCGCTTCGCCGCCGCCGAGTGATCCAGTCCATTGTGGGCGCAGGTCAGCCCAATGGGCAGTTTTGTTTAGACGCCATTTTCGCTGTTTTTCCGCTCTTCGGACTGCAGTCACCACCACGTGACACTATTTTTTTTTTTACTACCTCCAGTTCAGGTACATTTGATTACATTCACAGTATTATGGTCATTTAACTCACTAATTACTCTTGAGCAATTAGCGGTCAGTAATACTTGAATAGTGTTTATGCCTGGACGACTGCTTGCGGCCAGAACCCGCTCCTGTAAAAATTCCTGAAAAGGGGATTGGCAGTATTTATAAATAAATTAGGCACTGCCATTCGGTCCTTCATAAGGGAGCATTTTTTGGCCATTTTATTCGCTATTAGATGTCACAACTTTGACGTCTCCAACTAACAATACTAACAATTTCGTTTACATTCAGTGCAATTTTGGCATTCTGGCCGTTTTTGTTCATCAAATTAAGTCACTAATTAGCAGTCGCTGCTCACTCATTCACTCCTAATCAGTACTGGCGGTGCACATCGCTACGGTACCACCGCAGCCAACCAACGCACGGCGACAGTTTATCCCGTCAACGGTCCGCATAACAATTTCGCATTAAAATTCAGCAAGTCATGCTCCTATTATACTGCGGTCGATGAGTGGTTGCCGGCGCAGATGGCACTGTCCCATACGGCACCCTGTCATATGGTTCAGATGCAATTCACTACAGCCGCGATCACATCAGGAAAGCCAACACTTGGTCTTGCACTGCACTCGCGATTAATTTATCACAAGGCTTGCCAAACATAATAAAAGTGCTTTATATGCACGCAAAACAAACCCTAACACAGATGACAGTTGCCAACGGCAATACACGCAACACAGAAAGTTTATGAAGCTTCAAATCCACACAAAAATTTGTTGAACGTCCTATTCAGACGGCATAAACAGAAACTAAACCTGCCCACAAAGCAACTTCCGACGCTACCAATGCTTTTACCACCATCTGTGAAGACTTGCTAACTCAGTGAGGCCCCCAGCCAGCCCCAAAACACGCGCCAGCATTCAATGCTGCGGACGCCGTACGGGCGCCTGGACGAAAAAGCGTGCCGTGTGCAGCGCTGGGAGCGGAGGAGTGTCGCTACCAAGGAGTCCTATTCTTCCACCGTGGTCGCTACTTTATCAAGGGGGGACTTTAGCTCGACCCGACCACGTTCGCTCGCCTCGCTTTCAGAGTAGGAACACCCTTCGTGCCACCCCGCGCCGCCGTTTCACACTCGGAGCGGCATGTTGGGTCCCAGACGCCGTTCGCGTACAGCGCGTGTGGCGTGGCGACTGCAACAATGCGACTCAACTGGAAATTGGCACGAATAGTTCTTTCACTCGTGGCGGTAATATTGCGGCAGTTTTGACGCATGATGCGGTCGCTCCGACTGCACGGCAACCGATAAGTTATGACGGACTGCTGTGCTCCATCCACAGTCACTGTCTGCACTGAAAAAAAACAGCGGTTATTTGCAGTCGGACTGTAGACTATAAGGTTTACCAAATTCCGCAGAATTACGCTGCACTTGTTGTTCTAACGTAAGGACTGCGCACAGGGCCCCAAATTTCTCGGGTATGCCAGCAGCGCACACGATGACCTGCCAAATATAACTATTTTTTCGTAATTAACACCCGTTTTTCAAACAATAATCAGGCTCCATTTGCCTTATTACAGCACCATGTGAGCAGTTTTCTACGCAGAAATAGCAATTTTTCCAAACAGCCCGTGATCGCACTGCTCTTGCGGTGAACAGATCAGGACTCGTCTGAAACGAAATGGTCATATTTTCTGAACAGCTACCTTACTGTTCCGCAACAAAATTATGAACACGACTGGGTGTGCGCTAAGACTGATGGTACGATGCGACGACGTTTTACTGCTTAGCATTTGCTAAGTATAGCCTTATTTGAGGTCTAATTTAACTAAAACGCCTTCTTCTTTCAAAACATGAAGAAAAAACTACTGCACGCGACTGATTCACAAAGGAACCTCGCCCCCTGTAGCCACTTCGTTTGAGTCCCCCAGGCTAAGCTAGAAAAGGAGAGTCACAGGCCGCGCCTCCTTCCTCGCTTTCGTGAAACCGTCTGCTGCCAAGAGGTCTGCCGCTTCACTCGATGGTCATCCGGCAACTGATTGCACATTACAGATGTGGCTGCGTGTGACGCCAACGAAAGGAGCCTCTTTTTCCCCAGCAGTGCCGATGCGCAGAAGGTGTAGTGTATACGGCGTCAGGATATTCGCAGTGAGCTGGCGCAAAGAAGTGGGGGGTTTAGCATGCCTCCGTACGTGGTATGAAAATAACAGACTGAACAAAACGCAGCGACGAGAGCTTCACATATACTCGCCTATGATATCAGCGAGGGCGCCCAAAAAATGCGGCTGCCTTACTGGGAAACTGCAGCTTAAAGCAAGTAACCCTGATTATTGGGCCAGTAATCGAAATGTACGTCCCGGTAACAGATTGCACTGGAATCTCAAATATGCTACGCCCGTTGTGGGAATATAACGACTCCTCACAATTAAGGCACCGAGTTTCTCGGCAGATCAGCTGCGAAAGATGATTTAATTTAGCGCAACTAACTTCGATTCACTGTTTAAACAACCTCTGGCACCACCATATCTTGACAGAACACCCAAATTGCAGAATCACAAGCAATAGCAGCAGTTTTCTCTTAGAAATGGCCCGCCGCCCCATGGCGCTCAGTGCAGCCGAGCTGAACCAGAGATTGGGACCCAACAAGCCGCCGTCGAGAAGGGTGCCCTCGCCCTGAAAGCGGCGCTGGTCATCGAGGCACCCTAGTCGGGCATATTCCTGTGTATATATACAGGAACACTAGTCGGGAAGAGATAGCCGCTACCCCTAGCGTCGAGCAGGAAATGCTCGATTCTATTCTTGGTAATTCATATTTCTTTAATTCATTTCACTTTTCCCATTTTTATCTTGACTTAGTCTTCTCACGCCTATTTTCCCCCGTGCAAATAGCTCATTGGGATTATCTACTGGCCAATCCCCCTGCGTGGGTATGTGCCATGTTTACTAAGGAGGAGAAACTTGCGGAGCGGCGCCAGACCAGAGAGGAGGCAGGAAAGCAGGCGCTCCTTCCAACCGGGTCGGGCCAATTCTCTAGAGGGTGTTGGTCGGGCCGAGTCAACCCACCCCCACAGCCGGGCTGTCCCAGCTCGACCCGACGGTCAGTTAGCTCGACCCCCTACTTGAGCCCGACAGCCTTCTCGACCCGACTTTTGTCGGGCTCATATAAACCCCCAGTATAGTTTACACGAGCCCTACAAAAGTCGGGTCGAGTATGCTGTCGGGCTGAACGTACTGAAAACCGCAGCAATAATAATAATAATAATTGGTTTTTGGGGAAAGGAGATGGCGCAGTATGTCTCATATATTGTTGGACACCTGAACCGCGCCGTAAGGGAAGGGTAAAAGAGGGAGTGAAAGAAGAAAGGAAGAGAGAGGTGCCGTAGTGGAGGGCTCCGGAATAATTTCGACCACCTGGGGATCTTTAACGTGCACTGACATCGCACAGCACACGGGCGCCTTAGCGTTTTTCCTCCATAAAAACGCAGCCGCCGCGGTCGGGTTCGAACCCGGGAACTCCGGATCAGTAGTCGAGCGCCCTAACCACTGAGCCACCGCGGCGGGGCGAAAACCGCAGCAACAAAGACGAATTCAGTCCGTGCAAGAGGTCCTGCTTCGAAGGGCGCCGCCATTTCGGAAACGATGTTTTAGAGCACGCAAATCTCGGGAAATAGCGTATATATACATAACGCGAGCGTACGTTAACGCCCGATATGAAATAGCGTTTGGCGCATGCGCATTTTGAAGCAGGCTATACCATATGCCCGTATGCGTACTTTGTACCGGCACTACATTCCGCAGCGTAAGAATGTTGCCTATGCACTCATTGCAGCTTTGGTAGTGCTGCGAGGAACTACTGCGATGGAGATGGACGTCATAGCGGCCGCCATCTTTGGGTTCAGAAAGCGCGGCGAGAGACTGGCTGTGTTCCTAATCGGTTCATCGCCAAAGGGGAGACGTTACTTTGTCCCGGTGCTGTTGGGTGTGGGCTGCCCATTTTTCGGGAATACAGGGGTGAACGGGGTAGGCGTTGAAGGCTCGCTACGAGACCATTCCCCAGGCCACGAGGACCGTTTCCTGCCTGGGCTATATAGCTGGGAGCATAAAGGTTGCGCCTCTATTCGGGCGAACGAAGGCGGCAGGGAGCCCTGGTCAAGACTGGCTCAGAATCGAAAGTGGAAGGGTTTGCCCATCGAATGTGCAACCCGTGGAGAGGCACGCATGCGCAGAAGGCCATGTGAAGAAAGGCCAATTGGCGCCGTGAGAATACACCAGCGACGGGCTCTCGCTTTCTCCTAATGTAGGTACAGGTGCTCACAGAATAATTCTGACAGGCGGCCACTGTTCGGCGAAGCTCAGCGAGCGGTGTCTGTGACTCGCTGTCCTCCGCATTCTCTGGCGCGTGCGGCTTGCTTGCGTTGCGTTCACTTCTGCATTCATTTGGAGAGACAGCCGTCGCTGTGGCTCAGTGGGTGTGGCGCTCGGCTGCTGACCCGAAAGACGCTGGTTCGATCCCGGCCGCGGCGGACGAATTTCGATGGAGGCGAAATTGCAGAGGCCCGTGTACTCTGCGATGTCAGTGCACGTTAAAGAACCCCATGTGGTCGAAATTTCCGAAGTCCTTCACTGCGGCGTCCCTCACAGCCTGAGCCGCTTTGGGACGTTAAACCCCGATAAACCATAAACTATTTGGCGAGACAGTCACGCTCCCTGTGATTGGCGCTGTGGCTAGCATAGAAGTGCTGCTTATATTTTAAAACACGAAGTCGGCTCTGGGAAATCGCACTTCTTGCGCAATTCCTGCCTCAATTTAATTTTCTATCGTGAATGAAGCGCCATTTTATAAAAATGGCGCGGGTTCGTTGGTTGGTGTAAAAGAATAGTAATGAAACGTTTTTTATTTCAATAAACTAAGCGTCGTGTTTCTCAGCACATATTTCGTGCACAAAAACTTTATGCAGCCGGCTCTTATTAGCCGTCTATTCAAGATCACTCACTGAGGTCATACGAGTTGAATGCAAAAAAGTTTGCACGTCGGGCAAGGCAACGCAGAGTTACCTTTCTGTACGTTGTTTTTTTTGCTGTTCTGGGGAAACAAACCTCACTGAGGCCATACGAGTTGAATGCAAAGAAGTTTGCACGTGGGGCAAGGCAACGCAGAGTTACCTTTCTGTACTTTTTTTTTGCTGCTCTGGGGAAACATAAACCTCACTGAGGCCATACGAGTTGAATGCAAATAAGTTTGCACGTCGGGCAAGGCAACGCAGAGTTACCTTTCTGTACGTTGTTTTTTTTGCTGTTCTGGGGAAACAAACCTCACTGAGGCCATACGAGTTGAATGCAAAGAAGTTTGCACGTGGGGCAAGGCAACGCAGAGTTACCTTTCTGTACTTTTTTTTTGCTGCTCTGGGGAAACATAAACCTCACTGAGGCCATACGAGTTGAATGCAAATAAGTTTGCACGTCGGGCAAGGCAACGCAGAGTTACCTTTCTGTACGTTGTTTTTTTTGCTGTTCTGGGGAAACAAACCTCACTGAGGCCATACGAGTTGAATGCAAAGAAGTTTGCACGTGGGGCAAGGCAACGCAGAGTTACCTTTCTGTACTTTTTTTTTGCTGCTCTGGGGAAACATAAACCTCACTGAGGCCATACGAGTTGAATGCAAATAAGTTTGCACGTCGGGCAAGGCAACGCAGAGTTACCTTTCTGTACGTTGTTTTTTTTGCTGTTCTGGGGAAACAAACCTCACTGAGGCCATACGAGTTGAATGCAAAGAAGTTTGCACGTGGGGCAAGGCAACGCAGAGTTACCTTTCTGTACTTTTTTTTTGCTGCTCTGGGGAAACATAAACCTCACTGAGGCCATACGAGTTGAATGCAAATAAGTTTGCACGTCGGGCAAGGCAACGCAGAGTTACCTTTCTGTACGTTGTTTTTTTTGCTGTTCTGGGGAAACAAACCTCACTGAGGCCATACGAGTTGAATGCAAAGAAGTTTGCACGTGGGGCAAGGCAACGCAGAGTTACCTTTCTGTACTTTTTTTTTGCTGCTCTGGGGAAACATAAACCTCACTGAGGCCATACGAGTTGAATGCAAATAAGTTTGCACGTCGGGCAAGGCAACGCAGAGTTACCTTTCTGTACGTTGTTTTTTTTGCTGTTCTGGGGAAACAAACCTCACTGAGGCCATACGAGTTGAATGCAAAGAAGTTTGCACGTGGGGCAAGGCAACGCAGAGTTACCTTTCTGTACTTTTTTTTTGCTGCTCTGGGGAAACATAAACCTCACTGAGGCCATACGAGTTGAATGCAAATAAGTTTGCACGTCGGGCAAGGCAACGCAGAGTTACCTTTCTGTACGTTGTTTTTTTTGCTGTTCTGGGGAAACAAACCTCACTGAGGCCATACGAGTTGAATGCAAAGAAGTTTGCACGTGGGGCAAGGCAACGCAGAGTTACCTTTCTGTACTTTTTTTTTGCTGCTCTGGGGAAACATAAACCTCACTGAGGCCATACGAGTTGAATGCAAATAAGTTTGCACGTCGGGCAAGGCAATGCAGAGTTACCTTTCTGTATCTTTTTTTTTTTTGCTGCTATGGGGAAACATAAACCGAGCGTGATTCCTGCTGTGTATCTTCACAGTGCTGTACATGCTGTTTTTGTTGTATTTAACTCGTAGGGCCTACACTTGATTAAAATCGTAGTCATGCCAACTAATGCAAACACGCGGTCAAATGCAAGAATACTCGCCAGAAGGGGAGAAGCGAAGCTACCGATGCCACAAGGGCGCAGTGTAGAAATACCTGCAAACCTCAGTGTTATTCTTGAGCCTTAAATAGGCATAATTTTAATACTGTGCTGGATGCATGAATAAAAGCCTCCTGTGGATGAAGTATAGGCACTGAGAAATCCGCCACTCAATTTATTTCTCGAACAGTTTTATTGCCGTTAGCCCTTTCAATCCAACTAAAGGATCCGTCAAGCCTTGGTCAGAATGTTCCTTTAATTCACGATATAAAGTGAAACTGAAGAAGTAATCGCGCAAGAAATAGACTTCGAGCACCGGCAATCGAATCTCAGAAGGTGCCAGCAGTTCTATGGTAGCCAATGCGCGGAGCTCGCACACAATTATGGAAACCTCGGCTGCATCCCAGAATGGATTCATATACCGTCGGCAAAGCGCCGTAAGCGGTCCACATGCGATTAGAGATTACGGTGGGCAGCGCGCGAAAATAGCACGTCGCAGACACTGCACTGCTCAGCCAACCCGTCCCTGCGCTAAGATGCCTTTACGCTAGCGTTCTGGAGACGCAGAGCTAATCTAGGCTCACTAGCGAACGAGGCTCGCTCCTTGGGGAGCCAGCGCATGCGCAAGCCGCTGCTGTAATCTTCCGCCTGCGCGCTCTGCCGGCGCCCAGCCGCCTTCGCGGCGTTCCGAATTATTCTGTGAGCACGTGTACATGACACACTTTCAGTGACATCAAGAACAGCGTGCTGTTTATAAATTTTTAACGCCTGCGCTTAGACGGCTTGTCCAAATGCTGCTGAGGACGGCCTCCCGCGTTCAGGAATCGGGAGACGTGGCTCAACGCGGTTTGCCCTTTCGCAGGGGGATGAAAGCGGCTATGCTCTGTTTGTTATAATTTCTTTGTGATAGCTGGATTAGGTTCTGATACTTCAGGCGGCGAGTGTCGAGGTGGTGCGCTGTGGTTGAGCGCGCGGCCTGAGGTGTCTGCAGCCTCGTTTCCCAGTCCCGCATGTGCTGGGGTCCAGAAGACACGTGTGTCCGGGCGATCCCGGTACTCGCATCAATGTAAAATTTTGGCGGCACGTTGAGATATGCGTCCTTGCAGTAGACTTCGACAGGCTTTCCGGGTGTCGGTGACGACAACCCGGGAGTCTAGTTCTGCAGCGGCCGAGTGCTATGGCGACCTCCTGGGCACGGAAAGTGAGTCCCTGGATGTTTTGAAGGACTACTGCGGCCGTATAAGCATCCCCGTGGTGTGGGCCAGCAGCATCCGTGTAGAAGACTTATAGCGACAGCCGTAGCGGTCGTTAAGGGCAGTCACACGCGCGGTTCGACGGCCATCGTGAGTCTCCTTTGTCAAGTTTTGTGGCAGAGGCTGGACCTGTAGAGCGTGGCGCCAGTCCTCTGGAACCTTAGGGTTCATTCACACTTGAGAGTCGCAGAGGTCGCGCGACCAGCAGTCGCCTGCGACTACACCGCACTTCGACAACACCGATGTTCACACTTCCAAAGGCGACCTGCGGGTCGCCTTTTCGTTCGATTCTCGTTTGAAATGAAAACTTTTGGGAATGACGCCGTTCGCGCGATTTCGAGTGTTTCGTCTGCTTTGGCCGCGTCTCCTGCGCTCGCGCTTGGCCCTCGAAAGTGCTCTGGTCCCTCGATATTAGCAATGTGCTGCGACGACCTCAGCGAAGAAGAAGATATAGCGGCAATGTGCACCTCGGCCGTACAAGCGGCCTGCCAGTCAGCCTGGATGCCGGCCGCTATAGCGTCAGAAAAATGCGCTAGTATGTTGTTTGTTCGCGTTCATACCATGCTCTGGCAAGCCGAAATTCCAAACTGAATCAGTTTTGAGGATCTCTGTTCAATACCGAGCTGCTGGATACAAGCAAATTTCTTCTCATAGCCGCTTTGCTGCTGTTGCCCAAAGCGGCTCGATCGCCTGGTGTCTGCCTTCTCCGCTGCTGAAGGCGTCGCGGAAATCGAGCATATTTTTATATTACCATGAGACGGGGTTCACAATAAAGCCGTGACGAAAGTAGCACCTTTGGTTACAGCGCTCGTCAGTTCCGAAACGCCCTCAGCTGCGACATCGATGTAAAACCGGCTAGGCTTAGCGACGACTACGGCAGCCAAGGAGCAGATAGCGCAGTTCGTCGCTCGGCGCACCCGCGAGTGGCTTTGTTGCCGAAAGCTCGGCTCGCTCGCTGATTGGTTCAGCGATTTGCGACTCGCAGTCGCGGGGCTGCAAAATCGAGCAGCGAGCGACTTACCAGCGACTGTCGCTTTTCGACCAAAACAGTCGCGCGACCTCTGCGACTCTCAAGTGTGAATGAGCCCTTAGTCCTTTCCTCTGCACGCTCTTTGTAGGCAACGTGCAGGCGGTTTAGGAGGCTTTTGCCAGCTGAGGATTTGTTCAACCGCAATTATTGGTTGTTTAAGTTGCTTAAGCGAGGAGCGTTGGCTCCTTCGCTTATATACCACCACGGTACTGTGCCCGGTAGTGCTGCAATATTTTAATCCGGCTTTTAACGGGGAGTGCCCGCATTGCGGGTGCGCGTTCTCGGGCGTGTACTACATGGCGTGGGCATGCCCCTATAAGCCTGATTACATCACTTCCCCTCACCTGCCCTGCTCGCCTGCTCTACGTTAGAGAGCCAAAGAGTCCTCGCCGCTAGGGCTCCCGGAATAGGAACCCTCCTATTGTTTGTAAGAGGCTGGCCCTTCAGGCCACTTCCCACTCTGTCTTGTAAATAATCATGAACAAATGTTTTTCACCACCACCGCGCGGCTGAGCGAATGTCTCTGAAGTGTGCACGCGCTCTCATGAGCTTTTTTTTCTTTTCTGCGGCTCTCCGGAAAGAGAAGGGACGCCTGAAACCTTAGCCCAGCAAAGGTGTCAACAACTTGCTTAAGTACTCTCCTGGTGAAGGCGTAGACAGCCAGAACGCAGGATCTGTCGCAGTATAGCGTCGCTACAATAGTCGGATACAGCTGAAGTCTGCAGTGAAGCTCCATACATCTTGAGGACCGCTACACAGGATTCCTCCACGACAAAAAAAAAAAAAGGAGTCCGTTGTTAAAATTTTCTTCTAATCTAAAGAAGCTTACCCCAAGAAAAAAATTATGCGCTCTAGAATTTTGACACTTGGCTAGTTTCATAATATAGAACATTAATAGGCTCATTTCGTTTACTGTTGGTATAGGCTAGCGAAGTAACAGAGGAGGCCGTGGAGCGT
Source organism: Amblyomma americanum (assembly GCF_052857255.1). Lineage (NCBI taxonomy): Eukaryota > Metazoa > Arthropoda > Arachnida > Ixodida > Ixodidae > Amblyomma > Amblyomma americanum. The sequence goes on from NC_135502.1 coordinate 199,872,715, forward strand.
GGCCCAGTGCTAAAAACTGCTGTTTTTTTTTAGTCGTATTGTACAGTTGGATTCAACTCCAGATGAGAGCGGCAAATGCCCCTCGGGACACCGACCCTGCCCCTTCTTCCCGATGCCTTGGAGCACTCGGCCATCGTAGCATGCTGTCTCGGAAGAGCGGGCGAGCTAGGCTATGACACGCCAAAGAGTGAAATCAAGCGAGTGTGTTCAGCAGCTGAAAAAGGAAGCGGCTGCGTGCGGCGGCACGTAATGCATCGAAATCAGCCAAGGAAGCCGGGCGTGCATAGTAAATAAGACAAGACAAAAGTACCAAGGAAATTTGACCGCAGAGCGGATGCCCAGGCCATTTTTTTTCTCTCAGTTGCCCAGACGTGATACAGAAAGAACTACATCACTGAAGACAAGTAATCAAGGACTTCATAGTTCTGCCATATGCACCGTTCAAGGAAGCTGCTCCTCAATGAGTGGGCCTACCCTGCTCCTGTGAGAAGAGCACTCGCTAACTCCGAAGGTCGCTGACGTATGCTTTGTGATTTATAGTTTGCGGTTGTGGGTATGATAGTTCATTTATCCAGCAGCGCTACCGTACTCCGCTGTGTTGTTTTTCCCTGCGCTCTTCTGTCGTCGTGCTGTTTTTGTCGCTATGTCGTTTTTTCCCTATGTTGTTTTGTCGCCGTGCTGGTTTTTGTGCGATTTTTTGACGCATGCTGTTTTATCGTGTGCTGTTCTTTCATGTCCACGACCTAAATGGCATAAATTCCACCGGCGGCGGCACCTGCCATCTACAGCTTAACCACTGTGCCAGGAGTGGTACGACGACTCCCAGTGTTCTATCAGTATTGAGCAAACAGAGACAAATTATACATATATCGGCATTAGCTATCGCGTCATAGCCTTAGCGAGGAGATCAGAATGGGTGCGGCGGCTGCTACGTAGTGCCATTCAGAGGTAGAATTGCCAGCGGCGTGCATGTAATCAGGTTACAAGAGGCCGCGCGGCGACTGCGTTCACACCGTGAGCGGCCGGGCTTGCGCATTCTGATACGATACATGTTTGATCGTGCCTACAAACTCCGGCAGCACAAATGAACTGGCCATAAGACGTTTACATGATATGACAAATTAAGCATCGAAAATCTTTTTTTAATCTACAAATTTCGTGCGCCAACCTTTTTTTTCTGTATTAGAGGGGCTGTGAAAGGTGGTCTCAACAAAGATGCGATGTGCCTAGGATGCTAAAGGACACCAGTTAAGTGCAGGTCTCTGCTGGCCAACTTGCTACATGGTTCTTTATCTTCGCACCATGGTGTGCCCACCGCCGGAGACGGTTGGTTGACCGAAGGCATCTTCGCACCACGGGTGCTCCGCCAGGGACGGTCTTAATACGGATTGAGATGCAGGTATAAAGGGAGTACGACTTGGAAGTTTTATGTACAAAATTTACATTATACAAGTTGACGCACAAGAGACAATTTAAGCGGCAAAATGGTTAAACGACAAAAGGTGGAACTGGCTAACACAGGGGAGACTCCTACTCGGCATAGCCGAAGATGCATTACATCTAACCGTAGCCCAGAACGCCTTTTCCCGGCTCCGGTGCCTGGTTTTATATACATAAAGGCCCGGCCCACATTCAGTAGCATCCAATCACGTCAAACTAAAAACATGATTGGCTAATCAAGTGGATGGCCCGCTGTCCAATTTCCGCAAGGTACATAAGCCTCTCCCTAAAGTAAACAAGACCAGAATGGACATCAAATTCACTTCAAAAACCCATTTTCTCAGAAGGGCGCCACAAAACCATTGGTCCACTGGGTTGCCTGCCGCGCCCAGCAGCCTTTTCGGTATTACAAAACACTCTCAAACAGAAAAGAGGAAAACAAACACAGCACGTGCGCTCGGTTTGGTCGAGGCCCGTCAACCTTGGTGTCATCCCGCAATTAGAGCTGTCATCGGGTTCTAGCAACTGCCAGCTCGGCCCCGAGTTTCCCAGGCGGATTACTGTTCTTGTGAGCATATGCGGGAACCCCAAGGCGGTTTAGATTCCCCCGGGCCTACCGGCTAGCTAACGCCCCATTCATCAATACCCGATCGGTGCGGTTATCTCAAATCTGGCCGTCGCTGCCCATTCGTCGTTTTTATTGGCCCCCTCCTTGACAAGACTGCCATTTTTCAAAATCTTCCAAACAGTACGTTCGTCGCAAGGTGGCGTCGCGTCTGGTTTCGGTCAAGACGAGGGGGGCGGCGTGGAGTGTAGTGCCACAGCTCTTACTGCTCCTTGCACGTCTAGCGCGAAGCAGCCCTGGAGGGCGAGAACAAACTGCGCTCCGCCGTCGCAGGGTGGGTTCAAAGGGAGGCGGTGAGGCGCCGAGACTGGGCGGCCGGTCCTAATGACATCATCGATCTCTTACAAAATATCCTCCAGCAAGAATTGTTTAGATGCGTTTTGTGGAAGCTGAGTTATCTCTATTCAAAATTTGAATTTCCGCGTCTCCGTGCCTTTCGCTCTCCTCTCGTCACTTTTTGCACACTGAAATGTCGGCACTCCTCCGCCGGCCCCCCGCACTCGCCCCCTGCGCCGGCTGCCGACGCGCGCCCACCAATGCTAGCAGTCCGCTGCTGATGTAACGAGCGCGGATTCGGGCGAAAGCGCCGCATCGCAGGTCGCCCCTAGACGCGGAAGAGGCCAGCTTTAGAAATTCTATTGTAAATTATCGGCTCGCCGTTGAGGTCTCGTACGTGGCATGAACGCTCGCTGTCCTGTACTCTACACAATGCGAGCATTTTATAGACAACCTCGAACACCCTTTTCAGGGCCCCTTTAAAATGACTCGAACCACGTGGCCCCGTTTCCATAGGATATCATTATTTGAAGTGTTCTATCTGCATGCAGCATTCAGCCGAAATTTTCCCTATGAATTTGTAGTCAAGCTTAATACACTTAACTTATTTTCGAATCAATCACTCAAGCAATCAATCAATCGAATCGTTATTATTTCACAAAAGTGAGAAGTAAAGGTGGGGAGAAAGCTGTACAAATACAGCTTGACCGAGCCCCTCTCCCCTCGCATAGGGAACTGTGGCAAAGATATACTGGGTGTTTCACCTAAGATTTTACGCAATTTTTAAATATAGACTTTAGTTAGAAGAACGCTTTTTTTCGGCATAGCATTGTCAGGACGTGCGAAGTAGCACAATTGTTGAAATATACTAATATTGAAACGTTAGCTTTTTAACTATTACTGTTAGGCTCCTTAATGAGAGGCGTGCAGCCCACTGCAAGCAATATCCATATCAGTTTTCAGAATTTTAGAATCAGTGGCCCAACAAATTTTCACTACTTGGACGATTTACGACCACTGGAGAGCAGAGGTGGGCATTTGACCTCAGAAATTTCAACCTCACCTCAGCCTCAAAAAAAATTTGCTCTCACTCAACCTCATCAGTTGAGGCTCAGGTCTTCTGAGACGCACTCACCTCACTTTACCTGAGGGCACTGGGAACATCACTCAACCTCACCTCAACCTCAAAAATTTTGAGGTTGAGGTCGACTGCTTGACCTCAGAAAACAAACAAAAAGCGATTAAGAAGTTTTTCAGTTAAAACAATACTGAGAATCCTGTGAGACAGGAAAGCCAAAATAATGATTTTATCATTTAATAAGGTGTGTACAGACACTGTTGATGTGCACGCAATAGGAGAAGCTTATAATCTGGGATGCACCCTCGGGTAGTTTATGGCCTGCGGACAGGGGTGTCCCTCACGAGCTTACTATACCAGTACGTCGGAGGGTACTTTATTAATTAAGTTTGCTTCAGTACGTCGGAGGGTACTTTATTAATTAAGTTTGCTTCACGAACTTTTTGTAAGCTTTTCGGTGTAAATATTCGGCAACCTGCTTCGCGTATACTTGTTCCTATTGGACGCCTCTCGTTCATTCACGCACGAACCGGCAATTGGCACAGACCTCACCATCTACCAGAAATTGGGAGGGGGACAGGGGAGGTATTCATGATGCTGTTCTTAGACTTGAGAATAGTTAGCGAATGTAAAGAAACTGGTGGCGGATGCACTTTCCAATGTGACGGCTACGCGGACGCATCTCAGTATATTTCGATCTTATAGCTCTATATCCGGCATACCGAGAGGACTCAGCGTAAATAAAAATTTTGCCAGCCAGCAAAAGCTCTTCTCAGTCCACTGTATGCTGCCTTCGAAAACACTTAACAAGGTGCGAACCAACTGAGGCGCATTGTATTTATGTCTCTGTAGAAGCGAGCGGCTTCTTTTATTAATGTGAAAGCATTAGATGGCTCACTTTCAAGGTCATATCCGCTAAAAATGGCACCATGTGACATCACGAGCCAACGAGTCACGCGACGAAGACGTCACATTATTAATACAAATTAATTTAAGTAGGTAACGAAGACTAATTTGTATAATTAGTAATTGCATCTAATGAGTGTAACGTCATACCAGATCACGTGACAACGATGTAACGTGACATCACACCTAGTCATGGGACAATGATGTAATGTCCCGTCATACCAGGTACCCCCCACCCCCCTCCCACCCACGTTTGAAGAGCCATATGGATCCCACATTTCTCACACGAGCGCATTACGCATAACAAAGTGCCCACAGCTCGGTACACATTAATGACATTCGGATTGTCCAGCAGGTAAACGCGCCAGTTCTCATGTATGACATACTGCAACCATCATGCAACGACACATGCCGCTGACCATCTAAATTATAGCGATGATTATGATGATGCTAATAATGTACCTTTTTGAGCCCAGGAAAGTCTGATGTATACCGCTACCAAATTAAAAGTTGCCAAAATGTTGATTAAATATTGTACATTACCCAGCAACCGAAAACAATTATTCTGCGATAAAAGCAGAAATACCTGCAGCTAATAATAAAAAAACGATGCTGATGTTCCTGGGAGGTCAAGGCCCTCCCACGTTTCTGCCACTGCCCTCCAGGTGGCGGCGGTATTCGAAATCCTGGGAATTCTCCGATGACTCTGCGATCCCGCGACACATTGGAAGAATGGGCTAGATTACGTTTTTGAGCCCTACCCACTATTAAAATCACACGGCTCAAAGCAACTGACCTCGAGTGCAGAGCGTGAACCGCTCTCTCTGTCAAGTGCACCACAGCTCTCCGCTAAAATTTCGCCGCAGCGAAATCTTCTCGGAGCCCCCTACGTACCCCCCCCCCCCCCGAAAAAAAAGAAAGAAAACATACCCATGCGCCTGAACAGAATTCTGGGTACCATTTGGTCAACCAGTTTGCGACAAGCTGCTTTAAGTCAATCACTTGTTTTCCTTCAAAACTGAACTAACCAATGCTACGCCGGCAGCCTCGACGTTTTTTACCCGCGAGCACTGCGCGAGCATTCCGCGAAGCCATTTAAGGTGAACGACGGGTCTCTGCAAAAAGCTTAAAGGAAAAATATGCCTGGTCGTCTGCAAGGCAGGCCGCCAACCTAACTGATCCATACGAGAAAACAAAAACAAAAACCTAAGCGAATGATTAAAAACGTATAACAGAAAGCGCACACTAAAAGCAGAAGCGAACAGCAGTGTGCCCCATTAAGAGTCATATTAGAAGGTTTGAAACAGCGACTCAGCAGCACATCTATACACATTTTTATTCATAAAAAAAAGGAAAAGGAATCAGCTACCACATCATTATACATTCATTTAGTTTTGCATTTTTTTACCGCTATAACATCGCTATGCTGGTACGTTCGCCCCATGCTGCGGTGTTTCGGCATAATATATGAATTTCCGAGAAGGAACGTGGAAGAGAAGACAAAAGCGAGGTTATTCGGAAGGATATAACAGTGAAATTATATTTGCACCTGCTTGCACTACGGAACGGGAATACAGAGAGGTAGTGTAAGATTCGAAAGGGGAAGTCACCGATGAAAACCTTCGACGGTGTTATACAGTTTTTTCTGGCTTCGTGCTTTTTTAATCAAATCAGCAGGTGTTCTTGTTAGGAACCACCTGAATCACATTCTCTCGTCTGTTCCGACTACTCCAGTTTCTGTTAAGCCACCGTGTAGTGTACAGTAGGATCCACTTTGCTCGACTGCAAGGCAACAGCCGTGGAGTCAGCGCCGGCAACGAGCATGAACACGAAGCAGTGTTGCTTTGGGCTGCGACGAATTTATTGCGTGCTTGTTGGACTAGACTTAGTAGACTAGACTAGATGTTATTTGGGGAGCAGTACAACTTTTTCTTCTTTGCTCACCGTACAATGCAACGCGGAGCGAGCGATGATTCAAACCGAAGCGGCTAAGCTGCTACTTTATCTCCATGGCAAGACTACAGTGGTTGTTTGCCCACCACATTGCGGCACTCCTTTCCTATACCGCAATTTATGGGAAAATAGAAAATACAAGAAGATAACACTCTACTGAACTACTCACAGTGTAATGAAAAAATTTCTCACCAACACCGCCAACACGCTTTGATTTGACAGTGCATTCTCGTAGAAGCATTTTTTTTTTCGCTGCAGCCAGTTCTTTGACGCCGCACTAAGCTGAAATCGGACTTTGTTCCGATAAACAAGGCTTAGAACTAGGGAATTCAACAGCCTTGCTAGGTTTAATTTCTGCATGTTTTAGTTATACACTCTGACAGACTCGGAGCCGATAATAAAAATGGTGACTGTGGTGCCACGGTTCCCGTTAGATCGGCGGCCCCCCGCACGGCCCGGCCAGTGCCCCTTTGTTAGCGCTGAGCACAGGGTGTTCTGCCTGAACCTTTACACAGATTTTAAAAATAGCCCTTCTGAGTTAGAAGAGCGCTTTTTTCGGCATAAAATTGTCAGCGGTGCCGTACATCGCGGCGACGCAGAAGGCGTGCGGCTCCCCGTCTTTCGTGTTCGCCTCGTGTGCCTCCAGTCCGCAGAAACTGTCTTCCCCGGGAACCTTCACCCTAATAACAAGCGCTTCAAAAAGGGAATTGATAACGAGCTGTACAGACCAAAGCACGGTTCGCCCGGGCCACCACACTCGCCCTCAGAGAGTGCATCTTTACTTCCCTCGCCTCGGGAATTTCCTTGCGCCCATCCTCCCTCCCCTCAACGAGTGAACTCCTCATGAGGTGTGGACGCCCTCGTTAGGATGCCCACCTCTGGGCCCCGCGGCGACGCACGCATGCTTCACGGTATCGTCCGATTCGCGCAATCTGCGCGAGTGCAGCGGCGTTGCAAAACAAAGCGCGCATCGGCACAACGAGTAGGGGCTGGGTACTTTTGTTCAGGTGATATACTATGTGGCAGCCCTGTGTGCTCAAAAGCCACGCATGAAGCTACAGCTTGGCTTGCTCGCTAATATAAACGATCGTGTTTAGTGCAGTGGTTGCAATATGAAATACTATCGCCGTGAAAGGATAAGTGACGGTGTGCAAGTTAAGTGACCGAACGGTAAGGCCAAAATATGCATACAATATATAGAACCCCACTACGTGAAAATCCAGATAAGCGCGAAAAATTACGTTACAGGAGCGACATATAGGGACTTTCCCCGATAAAGCATTCAGAATTTAGATTTTTAAATCTCTTGTCAATTTTCTCGCTGGCACTGCATTATAAGTTTCCAGTTTTGCACTCCTTAATGTCCTGTGTGCTCCACTATTATATAACTGCCTGGAAGTTGACCACGAAATTTATTTTCCCGTAGGAGGTCCATCAGGCAGTGTATACATAGGGACCTCCTGCTCGAATATTGATAATTGTATGTGCATGTTTCTCACGACGAAAATGATAATTTGATGATGAAAGCAGGTGGGACAAGGCTTTTCCGGCTAATCGCCATCATGTCACAAAAGCTTTATCTGGTTGTGATAAATACCAGTCCTCGCTCATTCATTCATTGAACGAACGCTTGACAAGACAGAGTTTAGGGTTGGAAAGATAAAAATTGACCGCGGTCTGATGTGCTTTCGAGCCCGCATGACGGAAGCCAGACACTTTGTCGTCACGCTTTTGTGTACGTTCGCAGTGCCCTTGTGCGAAAACCAGGACGCTGTGATATCAGTGGAAGTTTGCACAGCGGAGCAGTGCTGCTACGCAGTGCAGCGACCCCGTTGACTCGCCACACTCTACATCTGAAGGGTCAGATCTCTCGCTCCCGTCGTCTCACCGCGCATTTTGCGCTGTCGGAAGAAGGGGCAGCCTTCGGGTGGAGCTGGCCGCGTTTACCCAGTGGCGCTCCAGACGAGGCCATGCGTGAAGCAACCCAGATGCGACGTGTACGCACCTTGTGTTTGGCTTCATAGTGTAGCAGCAATGAACCTTTCCCACGCTGGGAGCACAGCAGCCATATCACTCGGCACATGGTGTCACAAGTGGGATCCTGCGGCGCTTATGAATGCGGCAGTCGGCACGGATACCGAGGAACCATCACAAGGCCAACATGGACAGCGACGTACAAAGACTGAGCCTTAGCGGATGGTTGTCTCGACACAGCCTCCGGCGAGGTGCAGGTCTTGTCACTCTGAGTGTCATGCAACTCCGGAAACCCTCTCGTTTTCGGTCATCAAGCGCAGGCCAGCGACGCATTACCCCGTCAACAAAATGTACGAAAGCCTCCGGTTCCGCCGCCGAACACAGCAGCAGGGAGAACCTGTAATGCCTTCATCTCTGCGGCGCTCCGCCATCTTGTTAAACGATGCGAGTACAAGAGCCCCCAAGTGAAAGACCGTTCGCGACAGGTATACGTCGTATATAGGATTGCGGGATCAAGAGCTATCCGATCAGCTGTGCCGCAGCACGAAACTCATGGCGACACAAGAAGATAGCGCCAAGCACATTGTCACGCGGTGGCCAGTCAGCGCAGCCAAATGGGTCAACATGCGGCTACTGCGGCCGCAGCGTCCACTCGCGGAACGAATGCCCGGCACGCAAATCTACGTGCCATTTCTGCAAAGAGCACTTGGCCCAAGTTTGTAAGGCCAAGCCGAGAAAAGAGCTCAGTACGCACAGAGCAAGGTACGCGTGAACGGCCACCTTGCAAAGTTGAAAAGACTCCCAGGATTCCTCGCGTACTGGACGCAGCAGAAGCCGAGGTATCCGGAAATGTTCGGATGCGCGCACTGTGAACTGCTACTTTGCAACAGGATGACTGACCAGACATTGTACGTCGTCAAGAATCGAAGACTTGGGCGTCGTTCAGTTCCTAGACTCGATTCAACCCAGCCCGAAATCTTTCGTAGACTGGGGGAGGGAACACCTCTTTTCTGATCCCTTTTCACTGAGCGTTTCAAGCCGGATACTTCTCCCTCTGCACGTGAAGAACAAAGATGGAAACCCAAGGAGTCGTTCGAGAAGTCCGCCCGCCAACCGTTTGGTGTTCAAACCTTGCCGTAGTGCCGAAGCCGTCGGGAGGGTACAGTGCTGACTTGGCAAAGGTTGACAAGTTCATACTGAGACAGGATCTGTGTTGGCTTGACGAACAAACTGCAAACTGCATATCGAACATCTCGTGACTGCATGTGCCGAGTCGTCCGTTGCCAGCCACTGATACCAACACCCACGCCGGAGAAGCCACGGCAATGCCTGGGAATCGACTTGTTCAAAGGATGCGATTACGTCCTGACAGTCGATTACTCGTGCTCCCTGAACTGGTCACATTGGGGACTAAGTCATCACCAGCAGTGAACGCTGCTGTGAAGATCTGTTTCGTCCGCTTCGGGACTCAAGACGTCATTTCGTATCCAAAGAGTTCGCTCGATCTTACGGATTCCATCGTGAGACCAGCAGCCCGATACCATCAGTGCAACGGAGAGGCTGAGCGCATGGTGCGGACCGTGAAGGACCGGAAGAAAACTCCGATCCGTACCTGGCTCTTCTCACTTACCGAGACACACCTGGCGTTTCGGACATCTCTCCAGAGCAATTGGTGATGCGGAGAAAACTGAAAACTCGCCTCCCGGGCCCTCCAGAAGGACTTCTGCCAGCACTGCCAAGTCACGAGGGGTTCAAGGCATAGGATTCCACAAAGTGAAACAGGCGAAGAAAATCACCGTCACGGTGCAAGCAAACCCTCAGGGAACGACGCGTGGGTCAAGGACACTGGTTGCAGTGGTCGTGTCCTCAGCCCTGCTCAGCGACCTCGGTCGTATGTGGTTGAGACTCCTAGCAGCACTAAGCAAAGAAATCATCGCCATTTGGTGCCTTTTTTAGCTAACCAGAACAGGCAGAAGCATCGCCAGCAACGGCTGAAACTTCTTGGCTAAGTTCTTCCGCCTGTGCGATCTTTGCCAGCACCTCCTTCGCCTGAAGTCCAGGGGCCGCCGGCGGATGCAGGTTCGCCTCAATCTCGAGAAGTGGTGCGACGGCGATGTGGTCGTGCAGTGAGACCGCCGCGCCGGTTAAATTTCTAACCACCTCGGTAGGGAAGACGCAGTGGTCGCCATGTTGCGCTTGTCTTCACTGTCACTAGATGGCGCTGAGAGCAAGGGGACGGCCGTGTTCTGTATATGCTCCGGAATACTAGGGGGCGGGTCCTCTAAATGTGTTCATATATACTGCCTGTGGATAGCACTACATCTTGTTGTTCAGCCTTTCCATGTTAGGGGCACAGTAGCCAACGATTCATCACTCAGCAGCGCAGAACACGACGCTTCTCGAATGTTTAGCGCTCTCGCTCTTTCACCCATTCCGCCTTTTTTCTTTCTGTTCAAAATCCAGTTTCCAGCGTTCGCACAGTGGCGTCGCCGTACAGACTGCGCCCATCACCTGATCCAAATGAAAGAGGGACAAAAGGCGGTTAGGCCGGACGAGGTCACAGTTCCTAGTATACAGCAGCGCTAAACACGAGCGAGGCTAATAAAGGAGCCAGTTCAAGCTTCTTCGGATACAGAATGCAACAATGCACGGGGCGACGCACTACATAAGCGAAAACCTGCAATGATAACGCGTTTTCACACAGATCGCATATTACGTCCGCAAGCAATGCCATGCATGCACGCGAGTCTTTCCCACGGCGCTTGAGTCGGCGGTCATCGTTCAGATACACAAAGGAAGACGTCCTGGCGCTCCGCGATACCTGAATCGTTAGGAGGGCAGTGACCCACTGACTTCTCTGAATCCACTCGAGGGAACACTCTCACCGGAAGTGCAGCTTAGCAAAAACCTAAATACAGGGTACCTGGATTTCAGCTCTACTAGGCGCATTTTCCGATTTCGGGCACGGGTACGCACGTTCCTCTTTTGTGACTCACCTGCCCTGTGGGAACACCTTCATCTGGGCGATGAAAGTGACATGCCTTCAGGACGTACAAGGACCTTAAGGGCACTGATATTCCGTCTGCACCCCCGAAGCTATGCTACACAGCCGTGCACTTCCGGTACGGGGAGGCGACGAGTCACTTGAATCGACTGGTTCAATCTTTCAGCCGACACCGCCGGAAACACGTCAACAGTGCCAGGGCACAAATTTCACTAAGATCTAAACGTAGCTCGTCGTGGTCACAGTGCAGCTGGTGGAGATCAGCACCCCCGGCGTGGTGCTTGCACGTGACGTCACTTCCGCCCGCATCGAGCGCTAGCGGCCATGCTGCCGCCCGTCCGCCCTGTGCTGCCTGACCGCGCTCCTGGGACGCTTTGGATTACTTCTTACCGTTTCGGGCACGATGCCCACTCCACAGAGGAATGAGCCGTTTAGTGCAGCGTACAGCTCTGATGTTACTCGATGGGCGCGCGTACGCTACGCAGACAAAGTGAACATTTCCGACGATATGGGTCCGTACAGGCTGCGACCGACACAGCGACGGGGGTACTCTTCCAGCTGTGTGGATGAAAACAAAAGCCTGCAAGGATTTCCCCAGCAGCTGGGTGAGAAGCCTACGAGACGAATACATAGGCACGCCGCCTTCACTGCCGTCGTGGCTCGCTGCGCTCGTCGAGTACGAAAGGGCTTGCCTAGAGCCAATATGCAGCAACGCGGGACCAGTCTGTGCTGTTAAAACAAATCGGATGGCGTCAATGAAAACTTCAGGGCGCTGTCCTTGCTTCCCACGTTTTCGAAAGCATTCAGTTACCTACCACAAAGTGCGCACACAAGTAGATCGGGCTTGTCGGGGTCCAAACCGTCGCGCTTAAATGCGAGCCAGCCACAGCCCGCGCCGATTCGTACTGAGCGCCTTGGCGCGCTCGCACTTGCGTGCCTATACGATAATCTTACGAATGCGGAACAAGTTGGTGTTGAACGGCTTTCGCCTGGAGCTGTCGCTACGGTTGCAGGAGCCAAGGGCGGCACGCAAAAGCATGTTGAAGCTACTAATGGACGACAACCAACCCGATGCGAGCTAATAGAAGCGGTGCTTCGGATGTGACGTCGCTGACCGGTAGAATGGGCTGACCAAGCGGGTGCGTGACCTTGGCCCACATCGTGGCGCCGCCGGCGGAGGAAACCCGTTCTTGCACGTGAGCCACGCAGGACAGCCGTCCAGATGCGGAGCACCCGGAGCCCTTCCTTTTGGTCGCCAAGAAGCCGCTGCTGTGCGGCAGAGACACTTTTGCCCCCCGGGGTCCCCGACCTCGTCGCTTTCGCCGCCGACACGCTCGGCCGAGCTTCCGGGAAGCACCGCAAATCGCGCACTCCTGGCGAAAGGTCGCGGCCGCACGTTCCGCTCGAGACCAGTTTGCGGCCAACTGCAGGCTGGCTCTCCGCCGGGCCAGCGCACGCGGCCAACAGCCAATGTGGCGAATAAACCCCCGTCCGAGTTGCGCTCTTTCTTTCCAGTGCCTATAGACACAACACGTATTTCAACAAAGGCTGGCAAACCTCGAAAAGAGCGTGCGCCATTTGTGAGTCTGCATACCATGCAGTGTCCATTCCCTACGCAAATGGTTGGTTGAGCGCCTTTCTGTACAAGGTGCAGCCGTTCTACAGCTGCATTAACTTTATCAGAAGCTACTAATTCCGCCATGCATCAAAATAACATAGCTGCCATCGTTTTCTTAGACACGGTTTATCATTTCGTAATATTGCAAAAATTAGAAAGTTGTGGTTTTGCTGAGAGTTCACTTAAATTCTTTCATAGCTACCCATCTAGTGGGAAGCAAACAGCACTTATCAATGACTTCATATGCGACGTTAAAATACAGCCTCTGGTCTACTGTAGGGTTCTGTTAAAGGTCCCATATTGTTTTCACTCTACATAGATGACCTTACACAGGTACTCCACTCTGCTCAAGTGTTAATGTAAGCAGATGACACCACTCTAATAGTTACTGGTGCATCTCTTCGGCAATTCAAACCATTATAAACTTAAAATCCTGTCTTCCATAGCTACGTCATTTTCCACTCTAGGTACAAGACAACTAACGGTTAAATTACACTCGCTCATGGTAGCTAATTAATACAGCCAGTTTCTTTTAAATACCTCGGTGTAATTTTTGATTGGCATTTATATTCGAAAGGACAAATTAACGACGTACGCAAGAACAATTAGCTTTCGGATGCTACACACTCACGACAAGAACTACTACAAGATATTACTGCAAGAACGAAATATTACGTTCCCTGCACTTCTCGTTCTCCCATTCACATATCAGTTACTGTTGTGCATCTTGGGGACAAACACACAAAACCAACATGACGCCTTTACTGCGCCTCAAAAAAAAAAAAAAAAACGGCCACTGACCGCAATAAATTTTAATTTTCATCATCCTAGAAGCAACATTTTTTACGCCAATCGTGTCCTATATTTTCTATCGTAGCGCAACTGTAAAATTTAATTTTAGATAAATAACGTGATAAATACTAATTATCCTCTCCTATTATGCCTCTTCGCCCTACCTTCTCGCAGTACAAGGCAAGCATTTAAATGTAATTTTAACCTTCCTAAATGTAGCAGTGTACATGATGAACGCCTGATAAAGTTCAATGGACATGGAACGAATGGCCGATCGAGAGAAAAGTAGACCTGTGCATTTCATTAAAAGTCAAATCTAATTCTGCCTGAAACTCTCGCTTTCTGAATTCTGCGTTGATACCATGTTTTAATTTTTTGGTGTTATGTTTTTTTACAGTGCAATTCTATGCGCTTGCAAGGTTTCCTATTTTTGGCTTTTTGTTGCGTGTATTTTGTAAATGTGTATTATCACACAAGTGCTGCTACATGCACTATTCTTCAGCCCTCCACCCCGGCTGAACCTGCCGGACCAGACGCTAGCCCTTGAAGCTATCAGTCGGAACAGCGGCGGTGCATGCAATAAAGTTTCCTCCAACTAAAAGAGAGGAACGCCTCGATTTTTGCCCAGCCCTACTATGTCGGCAGTGAGTGAAATATGTCCCATGCCAATGAGCGAAGACCGCTCAACCCCTCTCATTCTTCCGAACAAGCGCGGACCTAATATACGTTCTAAATAGTAAATCCCTAGAGTCTTGCAGAAACATTCTCGTGTTAGGGCGCTAAAAACCCAACATTTTGCAAGCTTTCCCAGCCAGATAATCAACATGCCGACTCCAACATAGTTTTGAGGTGATTGATGTACACACCTAAATACTTATGTTCGAGGACAGTTTCCAATAAGTGGCCGTTTATAATATAGACGCAATTAGGTACATTCTTTTTCCTCGTGAAACACATGTGCACTGTTTTTTTTTTTGCAAATTTATATTCATGTGTCACTATTCGCACCACCGGTGCAATGCATTTAGGTCTTCCTGCAAAGCAAGTGAATCCTGGGAATTTTTCACTCCTCTGTAGAGTACACAGTTATCAGCGAAGAGTCGCATGTAGGAAGTAACATTCTCTGATATGTCGTTAACAAACACAAGAGAAAGCAACGGCCCCAAAACTGACCCTTGTGGGTCAGCTATAGAGTGGACGGGATTTACAATTTATTCCCATTCAGTGCAGCATCCCAAATTCATTGGTAGACGACAGGACCAACGCTAGTCTTACCGAGCGAACTTGCAAGAAGCGCTTGGTACGAAATCGACGAAGACAACCTGTTGAAGTCTGTGTTGTTCGACTCCTTCGATCGATGACAAAAATGGCAAAAGGTGAGGCGTTGCAGTATGTGGCGAGTGGTTGGTTGTTTCTTTCCCCTTGGGAAACAGAAGACGACCACGAAGTGCCGTTTGCTGGGAAAAATAAAGTGCTTTGCCAGCTTATAAGCGTGTCTTATGGATATGTAGCTGTGTGTCAAAGAGGTGACGACGGAACCCACCCCTTCTGCGCACTAACTCTACAAATTGCCTCCAACACCTGCCGCACGCATTTGCTCACCGTCGGTTGTGTGATGCCGACGTGCGCCTCGCTACCAACGGCAGCCTGAAGGCCGCCCGTGCCAAGAACCGCAGTGCACACAGCACCTGCCGCCGCACCGACAGCGCACTCTCACGCAAACCTCCCAGTTCATCGGCGAGTTCGTCGCACAAACACTCACAAGTCTGCTTCTACAGTCGAAAAAGGCGTCGAAACAGCTCTTCCGGAAAGTCAAACGCGTCTTCGTGCGCCTTCCTTCGCCGTTGATCGCGCCAGCGCATCCGCCTCAGTCGTATCGCTGCGTACACCGCCGTCATTTTCTGTCACAAACTCAGCGGTCAAATTGACAGCCTCGAAACTGTGACAAAAAACTGTCAATAACCGCCTGCATAATTAGGTGCGCAACGTCATCACTTCTGTCATATCCGTGACGTAATCAGCAGCCACCCATGACGCAAAAAAGCTGGCCACAACCGACCAATAGCAGCGAGGCTTATTGACACCTTTGTGACAAGTTTTTGACAATTTTCCTAATTGACAGTTACGTAGTCTAGCCCCAGGACTCCAATTTCAATCCGGTTTACACTTTTAAGGAAAAAATTGGAGGAGACTTAGGCTTCGTTTTTAAGAGTGAGACGCGGCAGCGTGTTGCAGCGTTGCCAAGGGGTCCACTGAACGCCATCGCCCGTTCGGCGCGACGCGTGGCCCGTCGGACAATTTAAGGAAGGGAAGGAAAATGAAATGAATAGATTGCGAGGAGGCGGCGGCTGAGGAGTGTGAGGAGGAGGATTTTTCGTGGTCGGCCAACGCCGCCGATGCCGACACCGGCTTCTCTGCGACACGAGCTCCTTAAATATGCGATTATTACAAATCCACGCACCAAACTCTTCCCACCCCGTGCAAAGGGCTGGGGAAGGCCAACGAGCGAGTACTCCTGCGCCTGCTCACTAACACGATGCTGTGCCCGGCAACCCTAAAGCATTTAGATCCTCAATTCGATGGGCGGTGCTCGAACTGTGGGGAGGCGCCTGCCACCTACCACATGGTGTGGGCCTGCCAGCAGAACCCATCCGTACCCCCTATCCCAAACCCCACCCGAGAGGACTGGGAGGCGACCCTGTCCGGCTGCTGCTCCCTCGAGGCCCAACCGCCAACGGGGTGCCTGACTAGGCATCCCACCTAGCGGTTGTAAGGGCGTGGCCCTTCGTCACGACCCCAACACCTCTATGATAAATAAATGTTTTCACCACTACAACCCACTCAGCAGCAATTATACCACGAGCGAAAAGTGGGTGGCTCTGCTCCACGCGGAGACAAAAGCGGCGCGGATGCGCGTTGTGGCCGCTTCCTGCGGACGCCCCTTCCGCCACGGCTGTGGCTCCCCCCACCGTGCGTTTGAATGCGACCCCCCCCCCCCCCCCCCGCGCAGCAGCCATTCTCGTAACAGCCTCTTTCTTCGGTCTTGTTCGTGCTCCTGCTTTCTTTCAAACAATAATTCAGAGCAGGATGGCTGAGAGTGAAAAAAAAATATTCTCGTTAAGGGACGACGCGGCTTTCGGATCGTCATCATCAGCCTGACTACGGTCACTGCAGGGCAAAGGCTTCATCCACGTCCTCCAATTACCCTGTCCTTTGCCAGCTGCGGCCATCCTATCCCCGAAAACTTAGTCTCATCCGCCGACCTAACTTCCTGCCGCCCCCTGCCTGCTATGCTTGTCTTCTCTTGGAATCTAGTCCTTTACCCACAAGGGCCAGCGGTTATCTTGCCTTCGCATCACGTGCCCTGCCCATTTCTTCCTCTTGACTTCAACTAGGATGCCATTAACCCGCGTTTTTTCCCTCACCCACTCTGGCCTCTTTCTAGTAATGTAATCAGTGAATTATGCAATCATGAATATAAATTTCTGATCAAAATATTTGGAAAATTTCACTGCATGAACTATTTCTTTTGCTAAAATTCACGAGCGACTGCAGAGTTTCTTGTCACGCCAGGGTTTCTCCAAGTTAGGTATTCATTCATTTCATTTACTTTGACAGAAACTATTAGTGTATATGCAGATACAAATTTATTTTTTTTCTGTCCGGATATAGCAATGAAGCACATAAAAATGTATAATGTAAAAACTACCCAAGGCATGTGAGTCGAAATTCATTCATTAATTTATTTACCCATTATTTATTCATGTAGTGCACTTCCCAACAAGCGTGCCAAATCTCAGCAACAACAAGTTAGGCTCGGCGGCAAACGACGAGCTTCCTCTGCCGGCCAGAGCGGCGGAGACCCTAACATCGGCTCGAGGATGGTTCAACATTGTAAAGTGAAGAAGCGACACAACATCGCGCAGTGCCAAGGACACCATCTCTAAAAAAACTGCTGATGGCCTAGCTGTGTTAGGCAAAAATATATGTAGCGAAAGCGCGGAGACTTCTGCATCGGAAGAGTTAGTATATGAACCCGTGCATTCACTAGATGCGCCTTTATTCATGATGAAACCGCGGAGTGGCAGCGTCTCCGCCTCAAACGCCAAAGGCCCTAGTTCGATTCTCAGCCTCGACAGAAGTTTCTTTTTTATTCAGTGAGTGTGCGAGGGTTTCAGCGGGTCCCACAGATAGCGCCACCGAATACGTTGGTTAGCGGTTGGGCGGGGCGAGGCGCGCGGTTTGACGTCATGCCAGATGGCGTCAGCTGCAGCCGTTGCTCTGTGCCTCCCCCTCAGGAGTGCCACAGCAAGTTCGCGGCCAATGTAGCTTTCGCTACAAAGGCTTCCCGACAGAATCGCCTCTGTTGTTGAGGCGTCGCACCCGAAGCGCCGCCAGTGCTGCTTGCTCTGCTGTGAAGCCCAGCAGCACCGCTCGGTGTTGAGAACTAGTGAGACGGGGAAAGAACGCGGAGACGAATTCTGGGGAGAACCAAAGCCGGTCGCGCTGCCACTCCAGCAGAGTCGCTCGACCACCGCATAAGGCATGGGTCTCAAATGAATAAATGAGGCTGGAACAGTTCGCATTACCACTTCTTACATACCACTGACTTTTATGCTACACAAGTCACTCGCTGACACTCACTTGTGAATACCATTGCAACAGCAGAAGAGGGAACGACCCACCAGTTGCACTCATGGCACTGCAGTTGTGGCCCCGATATCCTATACGTGTGAACATGTCAGCAAAGAGTAGCAAACCATTTTACACTTGTGGTGTGCGTCGTTTTGTACATTTGTGTCTTGTCTCCTAAGTATAGCCCGTACATTTCATCACGACAAACCAAACGACCACAGTGTTAGCCTCACTGTCAGTCACTGGCTTGCTTTTAAGCCTCGAGTTTAGATCAAATCATATACCACGTTCATTATCTCTCTACACGGCTGGCATTCCTTTGTGAAACGACTGTACCTCATGAGAGCATAAGTGGAAAATTATGGCGAATAAAAGCGTGCAATAGTCGTGGTTAACAACATATGGTTAACAGAATGCTACCGCACTTGTTAAACTCTGCTACAGGCATGGCATTACTCCCGAAAAAACGTTCAAAAAGGAAATTAAACTTTTTCCGTGGCGAAAATCGACTTTCACATGTTTTTGCCTGCAGTTTATGTACACTGTGCGCTGTGTAGAGTAACAATATGCTTTTCAAACTACACAACATGCATCGTTTTTTTTTTTCAAGAAAGTATTTCAACATTTGTAGTGTTTGCTATTTGCAAGTTATTACAGATGCGTACTTTGCTTTAACATTGGCGTTTCATGCAGATGAGTTGTAAATGATTTTCAAAAGCGTTAGTTCTTACTGCTTACGTTTCTCAAGGACGCGTCTGTCTGCAATCAAGGTCGAATCGCCAAAAACAGTTACCCCGTGACCACACTGCATCACATAGCAACAGTGGGCGCAGAGCCCACTGCTGCTGATGCAGCTGATTATGCTGCTGAAGTGGATGGTGCAGCTTAATATTTCAAAATGCAAATTTATGCAAATCTGGCCAAGATGCTCTAACATCACCCACGTGTATTCTCTAAACTCAGTCAATATTTCACAAGTACAAACCTATCGTTACCTCGATGTCTTAATCTCAAGCAATTCAATTTAGGCGCCCCTGTGCTATGCGATGTCAGTACAGGTTAAAAATCCCGTTGGTCGAAATTATCCTGGAGACCTCCGCTACGATACCTATTTCTTACTTCTTTCAGTCCCTCCTTAATCCCTTCCTTTGCGGCGCGGTACAGGTGTCCGCCGAGATGTGAGACAGATACTGCGCCATTTCCTTTCCCCAAAAACAATTCTATTTCATTTCATATCGTGAAACTAGTCGCTGAGAGCTCTAAAACACTAGGATTTATTACGACATTATCGTTGTGCTCCTCTTTCGTCGGTAAACTGGCATCTTCGTACGATCTAAACTAGGATGCGCATCTGGTTTCCACATCAGACTTACATCATCAATTCTTTAGAATATGTGCTTTATATCTTCAAAGTACGACTACAAAATCAGCATGAGCAGTATAAAATCATCACTCGATCTTCCGACATTGGTTTTTCGCCGCAGGATGCCTCTTCCACAAGATATTCTATTACTTCACGCATCTGCGCCAATCTCTTCCCCCACCAGCGCATTCATCTCGACGACTATTCAACAGCTTAAGTGTACACTGCCTGCATGGATCAACATCTGCTTTTAATAAATCATTTTTACCAACAGCAATACAAAAATGGAATGAGCTGCCAGATCCTACTGTCATGGAAGGTGACCCTGTAAGATTCAAAGAGCGGTTACCGTCTGGCTTTGAACATTAAATTTGTCTAAATTTATTTTCTCACCCTTAGTTTGACGTACTTGAGCAAATCATTTGTAATTCCCTTGCTCTAGTCGACTGCATTTTCTGTAACTGTTTTAATTGGGTTCTCATTTGATGTTACTGATTGTATTCCTTGTCCTCATTGCTCTTTGTATGTTTGTGTTTTACTAGATTTATTTTTGTTGTTTCAATCTCTTGGGCTTTGCTCATGTATTGTTCTATGTACGTCGCCCCCCCCCCCCCTATGTAATACCCTGTGAAGGGTCTTTAAGAGTTCAATAAATGATGATGATGATCCATACCTACACTTTTGATCCCTTATATATGTGCCTGCATAGTGGCCATCGAAGCCGCCCCCCTCCCCCCGGTCCCCTGGGACCACTATACGCATAAAATTTAGGGGCCACCCATTTGACGCAGAATGTTCGAAGTGCATGGTGTCAAATAATTAACATGTTCGTGAGGATAAAAATTACTGAGATGAAGCCCAATATATGTGTGGGATTTGCACCGACGACCTTTCCGAGCACAAACCGTGCATTCCTAGGACCTTCAGACGACCTTTACGGCCGAACCGTTTGTCGCAGGGGGTTCCGGATGGTGTCAAATCATTCGACGTGTTATGACGCACACGTGTATAAAATGTATTAACTGATAAAAACGAGGAAACATACCGGATATAACGAAGGTGGCCGTAAATCGCAATAGTTGTGCATAATCCATGAGGTAGATGGCGCTGCTTATGTCTTAGAAGTAAGGTTCCTTAATTAATAATAATAATAATAATGGTTTTTTGTGGAAAGGAAATGGCGCAGTATCTGTCCCATATATCGTTGGACACCTGAACCGCGCCGTAAGGGAAGGGATAAAGGAGGGAGTGAAAGAAGAAAGGAAGAAAGAGGTGCCGTAGTGGGGGGCTCCGGAATAAGTTCGACCACCACGGGATATTTAACTGCCCCGCCGCGGTGGCTCAGTGGCTAGGGCGCTCGACTACTGATCCGGAGTTCCCGGGTTCGAACCCGACCGCGGCGGCTGCGTTTTTATGGAGGAAAAACGCTAAGGCGCCCGTGTGCTGTGCGATGTCAGTGCACGTTAAAGATCCCCAGGTGGTCGAAATTATTCCGGAGCCCTCCACTACGGCACCTCTTCTTCCTTTCTTCTTTCACTCCCTCCTTTATCCCTTCCCTTACGGCGCGGTTCAGGTGTCCAACGATATATGAGACAGATACTGCGCCATTTCCTTTCCCCCAAAACCAATTATTATTATATTTAACGTGCACTGACATCGCACAGCTCACGGGTGCCTAAGCGTTTTTCCGCCATTAAAACGCAGCCGCCGGGGTCGGGTTCGAACCCGGGAACTCCGGATCAGTAGTCGAGCGCCCTAACCACTGAGCCACCGCGGCGGGTGCTGCCGAACATCAACACAAGCTTTTAAGCTCTGGTGCATGCACAGTCATATGGGATGCCTGGACCGCGAATGGAGCCCTTCCTTAATTGGCAGCGCCGTTTTCAGGGTGAGGACACCGCTTTTGACGGTGGCATGTTAATTGGGTCCCACTCTCCCATTCGGCTTCACTGATCGCGATGTGGCGGCGAGCTGTTTTGGAATTCTGCAATCTGGGTGATCTGCCAAGACACGGTGGTGCCAGAGGTTGTTTAAACGGTGAATCGAAGTTAGTTGCGCTAAATTAAATTATATTTCGTGGCTGGTCTGCCAAGAAACTCACTCGGTGCCTTGTGAGCAGTCGTTATATTCTCACAACGGCGTAGCATATTCCAGTGCAATGTATTACACGGATACTCATTTTGATTACTGGTCCAATAATCAGGGTTACTTACTTTCAGCTGCAGTTGCATATTCGCCAAAAGCTGCCAGTCAGACAGCTTTTCTCGTTCGCTATGAAATAAAGCGCAAGAAGTCGCCTTTGACGGCTGCTAATTTGTATAATTATGAGGACGCAAAGTTACTGTTGTGCATTATACCCCCACGCCTAGGAAACATTGTTCTAGAATACAAGTGGTTCGCATGCCTTGCCTCGAATACTTTTTATGGTTTCCAACCATCTCACAAATTGATTCGCACTTTGCTCTGCTCGCGCTGTCCCGAACAAAGCGAAATAGCCGCTGTCCTTTCCAAGTGTGGGCAGATCGAACACCCGGGAAGACAACAGCCACTCAAAGGTTCTCCGGCTGCTACATCACGCAAACAACAGGAGCTCACTTCAGTTGAAGTAAACCTCGAGTTGAAATAAATGCATTGAATTGAAAGAGAGAGGCGTGGCCCGTTAAGCGAAATTGGCCACTTTCGCCAAGATTTTGCATGTTTCGAGCGTCCCCAACCTCCTTTTGCCATTCACAGATGCTTCGTTACACATCACACCTTCTGCACCACGCATGTTTGAATCCACCAGATGTGCGCCGATCACATATGCAGGCCGGGAAAGCTCAAAGATCTGCCAGGCCAAATCAAAATTTACAGACGGATTTTTTCAGCACCTGACGACAAAGGCGCTTGCGTTTCGCAGTAAGGCAGTCGCATTTTTTGGGCACGCTTGTATATGTGAAGCTCTCGTCGCTGCGTTTTGTTCAGTCTGTTATTTTCATACCACGTACGGAGGCATGCTAAACCCCCCACTTCTTTGCGCCAGCTCACTGCGAATATCCTGACGCCGTATACACTACACCTTCTGCGCATCGGCACTGCTGGGGAAAAAGAGGCTCCTTTCGTTGGCGTCACACGCAGCCACATCTGTAATGTGCAATCAGTTGCCGGATGACCATCGAGTGAAGCGGCAGACCTCTTGGCAGCAGACGGTTTCACGAAAGCGAGGAAGGAGGCGCGGCCTGTGACTCTCCTTTTCTAGCTTAGCCTGGGGGACTCAAACGAAGTGGCTACAGGGGGCGAGGTTCCTTTGTGAATCAGTCGCGTGTAGCGAAAGCTACATTGGCCACGAACTCACAGCTTCGCCGGGCTCGCATTGCCACCGTGGTCGCACCGCACCACGTGACTGGTCACGTGACCAACCACGTGACAACTGGAAAAGACAACGAGACTAACCTGGACTTGCAATCAAGATTAGCCAAGGCTAACCAAGCTATGCGTTTGGCCTTCGCTGCGTATATCTTGGCATAGCCGAGCTAAGCCACTGAATTTTTTTCATGTTTTGAAAAGAAGAAAGCGTTTTCGTCAAATCTGACCTCAAATAAGGCTACACTTAGCAACTACTAAGCAGCGAAACGTCGTCACACCGTGCCATCAGTCTTAGCGCACACCCAGTCGTCTGCATAATTTTGTTGCGGAACAAGCAACTAAGGTAGCACAAACCACGCCACACGCATAGCGCGCAGTACGCGAACGGCGCGTGGGAGCCAACATGCCGCTGCGAGGTGGAAACGGCGGCGCGTTGTGGCACAAAGGGTGTCCCCACCCTGAAAGCGGAGGCGAGCGGACACCCTACTTAGAAGGGATGTTTGGATTGAGTCCTCTCCGCGCTTGCTGAGCATACCGATGCATAAACATTTGAAGCTCCCGTAGCTAACGCTCTTAAGCCGAACACTGAGGCAGTGTTGGCGGAGAATTTTTTTTCTTTGATTTCTAGAATCAGTTATTCTTAGTTTTCTGAAGACAATATGTCATAATTATCACTGTTTCTTCCTGCTATATGTTGCTATGTCAAAAGTTTTTTTTTTCTGTACTCCGGGGAGCAGGGAACCAGTCAAGCTGAATTGTCAGCTTTTTTTCCCCGCGCTCCCTCCCCTCACGAGTGCAATAAAGGCTGTTATTATAATTGTTGTTGCTATTAATATAGGTCATCGCGTATACTTACTATGGCAGTATCCATCGAAATCAGTATGGATACTGCCACGTCCAAGCAAAATATTGCTACGTACGTTTCAAGGACGACGACGACGCCGTGGTGCACCCTTGTGATATTTCGTGAGCGGTTCGGCTGTCTCAGGCGTACGGCCCTTGGCTTCGCCGAATACATTTGACGTCACGTAACATTCGGAGGAGGTTGCGAAATTCGATCCCGGGCTCCAGGCGGGGTCTCCGCAGTGGCTGACACATCGCCGCCATTACCACGTCTACTGGCTCCGCCCCATCGCCGCGAGCCATCGTTCTGGCCCACGCCCGCGAACCAGGCACATTCTGCGGGACCGGCGACGTTGATGAGGACGACTGGCTCACCCTTTATGAACGTGTCAGTACCCATAACATGGGGGATGCGACGATGGTGCTCGCAAATCTGACATTTTACCTCACCGGCACCGCGAGAGCGTGGCCTGAAACACGCGAAGATGGCATCGTGGGACGTCTGTCAGCAGAAGCTCTGCGACCTGTTCGGCAAACCTATCGGCCGTCAACTCGCCGCCAAAAAGGCTCTCGCGTCGCGCGCCCAGACGTCTTCCGGTCCTTGCATCGCTTACATTCAGGACGTCCTGGCCTTATGCCGTAAGGTCGACAAAGACATGTCCGCGGCAGATCCTAAAAAGTATTGCCGACGACGCCTTTAATCCCCTGCTATGCAAGGACTGCTCTGCAGTCGCTTCTGTTCTGGAGGCGTGCACGCACTTCGAGCAGGCCAAACACCGGCGCATTTCCCACCGGTCTGACCGGCTGCCGAACACCGCTGCCAGCTCCTCATGTGATGATCTGCCAACACTGCGGCAGTCTTCAGACCCGGCTAACCTTGCCTGCATCGTGTGCCGCGAACTGGAGGCGCCGACACCCGCTGTATCCACCATGCAACTGCTGGACAACACCCTAGCCCTCATCCAGGCTGTCGTTCGCCAGGACGCTGCGAACATGGCCGTACCTTCTGCTCGTATCGTGGACAATAATTCCAGCCCGGATCCTCCAGTGACCAGCTCCTCGCCTCGGTACCTGTACCGCAACCCTGATGATCACCCTATCTGCTTCACGTGCACGCGCGTCGCACATTTCTCCGTCGTCTATCGCCGCGGCTACTGTACGCCGCGCGTAGTTACTCAGATACCCTCCATGACGAGGCCGCTCCGCCAGCTCGTGGGTCCAGCCGCTCACAATCCCCACAAGTTCGCCAATCCCCTTCTCCTCTCGCCAACTCGTCTCTGTCCGCCGCTTCTTGCAAAACTAACCGATGCAGCCCCCGGAGGTGACGCTGCATCATTGACCAGGCCTGAAAATCCTCTCTTGACCCTCGCTCCTCACAGTAATCTCTGAATATGGTGTCCCGGTCACTGCCCTCACTGATAACGGCGCCCACGTGTCTGTTCTGAGCTGTCGCACCAATGAAGCCTTAACGCATGCCGCCACGCCCACCGTTGCGTTGCCGAGGCAGCACTGCTGCCGTGTCTGGAATGTGCACTACGCGAGTGAGCATTGCCGGTCGTCATGTTCTATTTAGCGTCCTGACCAGCTGCCCTCGGGACGTGATCTTTGGCCCTGACTTTTTAAACTGGCCGCTCAGCCCTTACTGACTGCCCAATGGCGGGGAGAGGAGGAGCGCGGTATGCTAACGACTTATCCAGCGATTCTACACGCAACGGTGGGACATGCGAGACCCAGGTGACATTTCTCAAGCAACTCTGGCAAGGAACAACTGCCACAAGCCTCCTTTTTACACGCGAGCCTGATGCTGCCCCAGTTTTCTTTATAGTCACCATCGTTTTACAGCTGCCAGGCGCCCGTCTCTGGCTTCCGCGTCGTCGCCGTCGGCGTAACCGACTCGTTACGCCGGTCAACCTGAGTCGCATAATTAAGCCTACGGGTGGCTCTGTTTGGAACAGCCAGTGCAGAGGTGCATCACTTGACCACTACACCAGTGGTCACGTGACTAAGCACCTATCGCTGAATCTCGTGTTACACAGCGGCAACCATCCTGCTAATTTTTTTAAGAGCGTCACTTTTCGAGATTTCATGGAGGTCTGCTACCACCCTTGATCACACCGCCATCTGTGGCAACACCTACTCATCACGTTTCGAGGTCTCCTACCACCCTGAGATCAAAGCGCCATCTGTGGCTGCAGCTAGAAAACAGTGCATCTCGCACTGAGACTTGTAGTGGGATCTACAATAGCAATGCAGAAACAACCAGCTGCCGCGTGCCAATGATGACGTCATGGTCCAATATGGTGGACATTTCGTCAGGGGATGAAATGGCGGCATAGTTTCGGCTTCTCGAATCCGGGATGGCGGTTTAAAATTGTTTAAAATTTCAAATTGTTTGTGCCCTCTCATCCCTCCACTTTCACTAAAGATATCCTAAAACAGGTAGGAAAACCGTCCCGTTACGGAACCACTATACATGTATCCATTCGTTCCGCTATATATACTACGACAACACCGGGCCCCCATCCGGGTTGTGGTATAGAAATAAAACCACAATTAAATAATAGGTAAACATTGCATACATGCAATTACTAATTGAAGCGTTACCATATCGCACCGGTGACATCATCGGATAGCGACCACTTCAGGCATAAATACTGGACGCTCTTGCAGGATTCCTTCAGTGGGCTTGGTGACACCGGTTACAGAAGGATGCTGATCCCGATTCTTTTTGCCCAGATCGCCTGCCGGGCGCACTTCGCCGTGGGATCAACGGACCCTCCGTTCGAAAGGACTCCTGAAGAGCATGCGCCGACTGACCTGGTCATCATGCCATCGCCACGGCTGACCCAAGAAACAACGCCCTACGTGCATCAAGCCTGTCAGCGTATCAGCTCGGTGACATCATCGGATAGCGACCACTTCAGGCATAAATACTGGACGCTCTTGCAGGATTCCTTCAGTGGGCTTGGTGACACCGGTTACAGAAGGATGCTGATCCCGATTCTTTTTGCCCAGGTTGGTGACAAGTATCTAACTTCTTCTATTAGAGATGATACAGTCATATTGACGGTGTTGCCAAGCCCACAGTGTTTGTTTGGTCTATTATGTGACTGTTTACATGTGATCAGGTTATTGCTACTAACATCCGGAGACATAGAGCTAAATCCTGGTCCTACTTCTGATTCAGAGTCTGAGACACAGTTAAACAACCAATTACTTAAGAAAATTTTGAAAGAGCAAACAAAGACTAATAAGACTCTGGCTTCGCTGACTAGTAATCTGAAACAGGTAGAATCGACAGTCGAGAATATTCAAACCAGGATTACCAAAATTGAGAAAGAACTGTGCCGAATTGAGAATTGTGAGCAAAGGTTGCAGAAAGTGGACGAAGCTTGCAATAACACGAACAAACTGGTTCTTGAGTTAACCAAAAAGGTAGATGATCTCGAAAACAGAAGTCGTCGCAACAATATCGCAATATATGGAGTAAAGGAAGATCCAGAGGAGGACTCAGTAGAACTGGAGCGGAAAGTTAACGAAGAAATTTTTAAAAAGATTCTATGTGTTGAAGTAAACTCAATAGAGCGTATTCACCGAATTGGCCTAAAACATGCACAGCGACATCGTCCGATCATTTTGAGGTTTTTTAACTACGTAGACAAAACAAAGGTTATGTCTTCCTGCTTCAAATTAAAGGACACAAAAGTAGCTATATCGGAAGATTTTTCAAAAAACATTCGGGATATTCGTGCAAAATTATGGCGTTCAGCGGCTGAAGAAAAGAACAATGGTTCTAAGGTTTCCCTTCGTTTCGATAAGCTCAAAGTTGATGACAGGCTGTACGTATGGGACGCAACGCGCAATCTCAGAATAGAGTTGTCCAAATCATCTGCGCCTGCCCAACCCGAAACTTCCTCTCATCGACCCACACGTGCGAACACGCGTAAGCTAGATAACAAATGACGGGAATCCAAGACGCTACGGCTTGTTTCCTTGAACGCACGCAGTGTACTGAATAAGATCCAGAGCCTTG
This sequence comes from Amblyomma americanum, assembly GCF_052857255.1. Taxonomy (NCBI): domain Eukaryota; kingdom Metazoa; phylum Arthropoda; class Arachnida; order Ixodida; family Ixodidae; genus Amblyomma; species Amblyomma americanum. Next base: position 199,900,600 of record NC_135502.1, read on the forward strand.
AAGATATAATTCTGACCTATCAACCACACGTCCTAGTGGTAACTGAAACCTGGCTGCATTCCGATGTGCAAAATTCAGAAATAATGCCTCCTTCGTATACGCTTATCCGTAAGGACAGAGGATCAAGGGGTGGCGGAGTTGCAATTGCAATAAAGAATAACATTAAATTCACACGCTTAAACGGCATCAGTGATCATGAAAGCATATGGTGCAAAATAAAGTTTTTTGGAAAAACTATATTACTAGGAGGGGTCTATCGGCCTCCGAATGCTCCTCAGGAATACTTAGATTCCTTATATGATTATTTGCTGCAAAATACAAATTCGCGTTCCAACATCCTTATAACAGGAGATTTTAACCTTCCAGGAATTAACTGGTGCAGCCTTTCACATGACGGCAAAGATTCCAAAAATGCTGAGTCATTACTACTAACTGCATTTACGTTTTCGTTAACCCAGTTGGTTTTGGATGCTACAAGAATTTCCAGCTCTGCTGTACTTGACCTTGCGTTTGCAAGTAGCTCGCTTCCAGACTGCTCAGTCAGTGTCAAGGACGGTATATCTGATCATCAGTTACTTGTTCTTGAGTGTCCTATTTCGGGCTTGCGATCGTATGTTAAACCTTCTGACACATTTGTAAGAGACTATACGCATGCTGATGATGACGGAATTATTAGTTGTATGGAATCTTTATTCCCTTCCTTTAATGAGACAAATGACGTTAATGTGCTGTGGACAAAGTTTAAAGACATAGTCATGCACTGTGAAAGCACCTACGTGCCTTTGAAGAAAAAGCGCATCAACAGGAGTACCCGTGGATGGATCGTAATCTGATACATCAGAAACGCAAAATAAAACGCTCTCGAAAACGGGGTGACAGGAAACAACTTGCAAGTCTAGTACGCACTTTCAAAGATAAAGTGCGCGCTGCAAGAGATCAGTTCTTTTCTTCCACATTGACTTCTTTCATGTCAGAGCAACCAAGGAAATTCTGGCAATATTTATCTAAAGATAAAAGCGGCATCACAGAGATCAGAACATCTGGCACAGGCATTGACGATCCTTTGACCATTGCTAATGAATTTAACGCCTTTTTTCAATCGGTGTTTACCATAAACGCATCGCACGCGCACTTGCAACCTTACACGCTTCGTAATCCGATGCCCGAAGTAGATTTAAGCAAAAACGGCATCCTTAGTCTTTTACGTAATCTAGACATAAAAAAGTCATCAGGTCCGGACAAAATATCTAATGTTTTCCTTAACAGATACGCAATCTGGGTAGCAGAGTACTTATATGTAATATATAAAACATCGTTAGAATCCTGTGTGATACCAGATGACTGGCGCCTTGCAAGGATAGTTCCGATTCACAAATCTGGATCCCCTCTAGAACTAAATAATTACAGACCAGTTTCCTTAACATCCACAACTTGTAAACTGCTAGAACATATTTTATTTAAAGCGATTATAACACATTTAGAGAATAACCATTTACTTCATGCAAATCAACATGGATTTAGGGCTGGTTTATCCACAATAACACAGTTAGCTGAGATAACGGATGATTTTATGAATGAGCTGAATATGAGGGGTCAAATCGATGCAGTGTTTCTGGACTTTTCCAAAGCGTTCGATGTAGTTCCGCATGCCGATTTAGTAACTAAACTGCTCTCAATGGGCATTGAACGCAATATCATCCGTTGGATAGAATCTTATTTGTCCTCAAGAAAACAATACGTTGCTGTTAAAGACTGCGTTTCTGGTACACTGGAAGTGCACTCAGGGGTGCCACAGGGGTCAGTTCTCGGTCCCTTGTTGTTCTTAGTTTATATCAATGACATCTATTTATCTGTTCAATCGCCTGTGAAGATCCGGTTGTTTGCGGACGATTGTGTTATTTATACTAATGTAAATCATCACTCCGACCAAGTAAGACTTAATGACGCGTTGCACTCAATTAGCGTATGGTGTGAAACATGGGGACTGAAGCTAAACACTTTGAAGACGGCAGCTATTACATTTACCAACAAGAAAGAACCCTTAGATTTTGCTTATATTATTAATAATTCTTATATTCATAAAACCCAGCGAGTGAAGTATTTAGGTGTTACACTCACAAGCAATTTAAGTTGGGAGCCCCATATAGAAAACGTTTGCAGCAACGCGCTAAAAAAGCTGGCATTTTTGAAACGGAAATTGCGCCGTACTTCATCAACCGTTAAGTTAACAGCATACAAAGCTCTTGTCAGACCAAAATTAGAATATGCGGATTTAATCTGGAGCCCTCATCAAAAATATTTAATCAAGAAAATAGAAAGAGTGCAAAATTTAGCTTTGCGGTTTATATACTACACATACTCGCGTTTTTCAAGCGTGTCCGTTCTTCGCGACAGGGCGAAATTGAAAAAACTAGTTCATCGCAGAATTGTATCTCGCATCAAATTTATATATCAGCTGTACCATGGTCACTACAAAATAGCGCGTGAATGTTATTTACCCGAGCCCCCCATGCGCTCTGCTCGTACAAACCACAACAAAACAATTAAGCAACCATTAAGTAACCTTAACATCCATCAATATTCTCTTTTTCCCCATGCAATTTCACTATGGAATAAATTACCCGAAGAAGTAGTTAACGCTAAAACAATAGAATCGTTCGTTCAGCTTTCAAATAACCTTTTCTTTGACCTCTAAAATTGCCGCAATGAGAGCAGTTTTTTTTGCGTTACGCTTTTTCATTGTTATTTTGTTTACGTATTGCACTGTTGTACGTTCATGTTTATTTCTGTTACGTATAGTGTTACAAAGATGTATGTACATGTTTATTGTGTTCTTAATTGCTAATTGGCAATGGTAATTTACGTTGTTGTATGTACCCACTCCTGCTTGGGCCCGAATAGGGCCTGCAGTATTTGTAAATAAATAAATAAATAAAAAGCCGAATTCTAGGCGCACTTCCCCCCCCCCCCCCCCCCCACACGAAACAAATTCCGTTTGGGACGTATCTTGAGGGGGGTGCAACACGACAATGGGTAGACAGGCATCGTAATTTATCTGACAGATGGCGGTAGGCGGCGTGCGTGCACGCGTAGCCGAGCATGGTAGCAATCCACCCCGTTTCATTCAAAGGGTATTAATAATAATAATAATTTTTTGGGGGGGAAAGCAAATGGCGCAGTATCTGTCTCGTATATCGTTGGACACCTGAACCGCGCCGTAAGGGAAGGAATAAAGGAGGGAGTGAAAGAAAAAAGGAATTAAGAGGTGCCGTAGTGGAGGGCTCCGGAATAATTTCGACCACCTGGGGATCTTTAACCTACACTGCCATCGCACAGCACACGGGCGCCTTAACGTTTTTCCTCCATAAAAACGCAGCCGCCGCGGTCGGGTTCGAACCCGGGAACTCCGGATCAGTAGCCGAGACCCTAACCACTGAGCTACCGCGGCGGGTCAAAGGGTATTGCATTCCGTTTCTCGAGACGAGCGGCCCGTTCTTCTTCGCCTTCTTCATCTAGTAAACCAAACAGCTAACGCTCGTTACTTCGTCTTCCAGACGGTGGCGGCCTTGTTTGCTGAGCCATTCTTAGTCCCGCGTCTGTGCCCTTCGAGTAGAAACAGGCAAATCCCCCCCCCCTCTCCACCTGTCAGGGTTGCCAGGTGGAGGCTTCACAGAGACATTTTTCACCGTCATTACCCTCCTAATGCTCTCGCATTAATAAACACGTAGCGCCCCACGTGAGCTACGATGGACGCATTAACCTGCGCTCACATCCAAGCGCGGCCTGGATTCCGTTCTGCGACCTTCAGCTCAAGCAGCCTAACGCCAAAACTGCCGTGCCACCGCGGCGAAGCGCGCTGCTGCGAGCCGAAGCAAGGGGGCGACGGAAGCAGAGCAGCCGCATCCACCGCCAAGGCCGACCTGTATGCGACCGATATCCGGTCCAAAAACCGGGCAAGAGCAACCGCCGAGCCAAGCGTCGAAGCTGCCACTGCGCGGATGCTTTCTACGTACTTACTCGGTGCGGTGGAGCACACAAGACACGGTGAAAGACACATACGGGCGCTGAAGAATAACAACTTTATTTCGGAGGAACCAATAATATGTTGCATAAAAAAAGGCTGCGCGGTCATCGGAATTCAGTCATCATCATCAGCGTGACTACGCCCACTAATTAACAATGTCCTCAGCCAGCTGCGGCTGCTCTATCCTAGCAAATTTCTTAATCTCATCTCCCCTACTAATCTTCTGCCGCCACCTGCTGGCTTGCCTTCTCTTAAGGACCGTCGGCTGTCTTACCTTCGCATTACATGCGCTACCCAAGCCCACTTCATTACCTTGATTCCGACTAGGATGTCACTAACCCACTTTTGTTCCCTCTGACAGCTTCCAGTCCCTTAACGTTTCACCTGCAGCATAGCTACAAGCTAAAGAACTGCAGCTTCTGCATGACGGTCATCCCGGGATCTCCAAAATGATAGCAGTTGCCCGCAGCCCTGTCGAGTGGCCGGAGCTGGATACATAAGTGCAACGGAACAGGCATGCCGTATTTATCAGGAGAACCAGCGGATGCCAAGGCCAGCGCCTGCTCGGCCATGGCCTTTACACCAGAGACCGTGGCCTCGATTGCCAGTAGTATCACGTTTTACTTCTTCACCTTCACCTCTGACCTGCATGGTTGCTTGCTGCTTCCCATTACGCCATCTACGCTGCCAGTAGTATCGCGTTTGACTTCCTCATCTTCACCTCTGACGTGGTTGCTTACTGCTTTCCATTATGCCATGTACGCCTGTCGCCGTTGTTGTTGTTGCCTCAAATACGATGGCACATACCCGCGGTGGGGGATTGGCCAGGGTTTGGTGCAGATCCAAACAGGAAAAAACTCACCCAGGTTTATCTCAAGCGGCTCATAAATATAGAGGAATCTGAGAGTAAAAGAAAATCATGAATTTTGAGAGATCTCTCAAAATTGGAATGACAATCGAGGAAACAAAGCAGTGTGGGTGGAATTACTAAAGTTTAAACAATTAATCAGAAAGAATATAATTTTGAGAGGAAAGTAAAGTAAGCATCGAGAAGTTAGTACAAAAATCTCCCTGTTTCAATGATATACTTGTGAAGAAGCTGACACACCTGCCTAATGGCATGCCATCTGACGGTTGCACCGAATGAAAGGAGGACGGGCAGAGTAAACGGCAGCCCTAACTGAGCGAGAGGATTTTCCAAAAACTGAATAATCTGCCGTGCAAACCGAAGGCAGTAGAGGATGCAATGATCTATCGTTACAACGTACCCGCATAACGCACATATATTCGACGGCGTGAACCCAGAACGGCATAAATATATATTAAAGGGGCCCCGAAACACACTTTCAGTGCATTGTTTTGCCTGTTGGTTGCATAGAATGAATTAAAGTGATTCTATTAGCATCGGTCGTACCGCGTATACTGCGGTTTTTAATAATTTAATCAGCTCGCAAAAACAAATTCGTTGCCCTGACGGTGTCACCATACAGTGGCGGTTTTTAGCAGCGGATATGACTTAACGCGAGCTTGATGATTGAACAAAGTGTAAATATACTGCGAATTGTGTTAATAACTAGAGATACGTTTTGTCAAGTTTTTGTGTTTTATATTACATTAACAAAACCAACTTGTTTTCCTTAAATAAAAGCACTGTAAAGCAAGTAAAACAAAAATACACCACAAGAGGCTCTGGCTACTTTTTGCATCGAAGGACTTTGCGCCTCTCTGTAAACATCCTACTACCTAGCACTCAACACTTATGGATACTCTCTAGGTATCTGAGAGCGGCTTTGGGGAATAGATCCGATCGAGCCATTGCACTCTATAAGCGCTCGTTTCAGTCCCAAGGAAGGATGCGTTCGTTTCAAATTTAGCTGGCAGTGCGCATCGTCAGCTTGTAGAGGATCACCGGGCGGCGGCGCCAGATGGCGCCACGTTCCCGTCAACAGCGCGAGCTCCTTGCTCGCCGTGACCAACCAGCGCGCTAGGAGCGACGGGCGATGCTAGGCGGTAAGCAGTAGCGGTACGCGCTATGCTAAATGTGTGTGATATCTTGCGCAGGCTGTCACACCATCGCAGTATCTCGCGCTCGAGTTCGGTTCCACAAGTAAGGGAAGGTCACTGATCAGTGTTCCCTTCTGCGCCGTCGACGTGACGATGAAGCATCGCTAGGACAGCTGGGCGTTCGCACGGTTGTTGTAACCATGCAAACGGCGCTGCCAGCCTTGGCATGAACGAGTTACAGAGAACAGGCAACCATGGAGTGCAAACTTCCGCCACGTGCTCAGATAGGCTGTTTTGATTGGTCGCAGTAAGTGTCGTCATTGGGAGAGTGAAATGGGAATAGGAAACTGCGCGAAAATAGAGTCGAGGGCAGCATTTTGTTTGCTTGTATTTTGAAATTTCTTCATTGAATAACTACCGTTCATATGCATCGATTCTCGTAATTCTTTTTGAGTCAGCATCTGTGTGACATAAAAAATCCATCTGAAGTGTAACCGGCATCTTTTCAGGCGGTGTTTCGCAGCCCCTTTAAGGCGAGGAATCCTGCAGCGCAACAGCGTCATGGAAACCTCACACTGTCTTGATGCGCAAGAACGTATGTTCCATGGTAATTTTAAATGTTCGAAATCCGCTGTACCAAGGATGGGCTCATGGCTCAAGTAATGGTGTATCTGGTAACGTTCATGACGGGACGTGATCAGCAGGGTGAGGTTCATAAGGACATGGGCAACAGGCCCATTGATGGCCGATTTCTTAGCGAAATCGGCCACCGAATTTGAAGTAATGCCACAGTGCCCTGGGATCCACTGAAAGTGCACCTTTTGGACATGACGTGGCACAATGTACATTAGGAATCGGAACAAGAGACTAGTTGCTGAACTTTCTAGTGCTGCCAAGACTGAGAGGCAGTCCGAGAGAATTATAACGAGAAATATTGCGGGAAACTTTTTGAAGGGCCAAACCAATAGCGAGAAATTCAGAAGCTAAAATTGGTGTATAATCAGGGACCCGGATAGAATAACTCCAATCTAGTGTGTGGGAATAAACACCTACTGCTGCCTTTTCGCCTTGTTGAGAGGCATCTGTGAAAATTGCAACATGGCTCGAATACTGGAACAGATATTCCTCCAGGAGACCGTTTAGTACATTGACAGATAAGTGCTTTGCATACAACGGCAGCATATGGTCGAAGCAAACAGCTGGTGCAGCCAGCAAATTCCTGACGCATTGCACGAACCTACGCGAGACTGCAATTCTAGACAAGAGGTGCTCAGTAAACACAAATTGAGGCAGTTTGTAAAGTGGCCAGTGTTTGTCCAGAAACAAAGCTGGGTTAGTCAAAACATTGTAGGAGCCACTGCAGGGATTGGCTCGAGTCCCCGTAAGAATGTGCGCACTGTGAGAAGCTGGAAGCGAGAGTTCAAGTCCCGCATGCGAGCTACCAGAAAGAGGACACAATTTGCCACTGATTTTGGCAAACCCAGGCAAAGCCGTGCAGCGCGCCTCTCCAAAAGAACCAGAGGTTGAATTTTGTATCTAGGACAGCCGGAGAACAGAACACAGCCGAACTCCGAAATTGGTCTTACGTAAGTCTTATAGAGAAATAAGAGAGTGTCTCTGCGCATACCGGCCTTCTTATTGCTGATTTGTGTCAGGCGACCAAGAGCTCGCTCACCTTTGAGGCCTATACTTCTGATATGAGGTCGCCAGTCTAGATCAGGGTCGTATATTACACCTAGGTACTTTAAGGACTCAACTTGAGGGATTTGGATGCCACAATACAGTAGACAGATAAAAAGAGGGGACGCTTGACGAAAAACAAGAACGGAAGATTTGTTCACGTTGAGAATTAAATGTAACTTGCCAAACCATACCTCCAGGCCATTGAGGTAGGCCTGCAAATAGCTGGTAAAGTGAATGAATGTCTAGCAGAAGCAAAAAAAAAAGGCGATGTCGTCCACATACACATACACTTTGATGTCACCCTGAATTGAAAAAGTAAAGGAGACAGTACCAAACCTTGAGGCACACCCCTAGTTTGTGAAAAAGTTTCGGAAGTAAAGGAACCGTCAGAACAGAAGAAACGTCTATTTTTTAGGAATCCCTGCACCCATGCAAGAATGTGAAAAGGCGGCTGAATTTCGTCAAGCTTGTTCAATAGTACTGAATGCTCCACGCTGTCATATGCTTTAGCGACAACCAAAGTCACTAAAGCCGCGACCTCTTTCTTCTCCATTGCAACCCTAATTCTGCTTTCCAAATTTAAATGTGCCGTCCAAATCGAGCACCCCCGACGAAACCCTATCTGAGAAGCACTGAAGGCTTGTATTGCAAGAACGTAATCTGTAAGACGGCTGTGAAACGCCGTCATATACGCCTGTCATATCACGTTTTACTTCTTCACCTTCACCTCTGACGTGGTTGCTTGTTGCTTTCAATTACGGCATGTACGCCGTCACATCACGTTTTACTTCCTCACCTTCACCTCTGACGTGGTTTCTTGCTGCTTTCCATTACACCACCTACACGCTCATATCACGTTTTCGTCACCTTCGCCTGAACCCTGGTTGATTCCTGTTTTGTCTTGTACCATTTGCGTTGTCATACCAAGTTTTATTGCGACACTTGCTCAAATGTTGCTGGTTGATGCTTTCCATTTCGCCATCCTCGCTCCCTCAACTTCGCCACTACCATGCTTGATTGCTGTTTTCTACGGTGCCATTTGCGTTGTCATATCAAGTTTCATAGCCACACTTGCTCAGAAGTTCATAGCCACACTTGCTCAGAAGTAACTGCTTGATGCTTTCCATTTCGTCATCTACACTGTCAAAAAGTCTCACTATCTCACCTTCGCCACTACCCTGGCTCATTGCTGTTTTCTGTTGTGCCATTTGCGTTGTCATATCAAGTTTCACTACCACACTTGCTCAGACGTTACTCCTTGATGCTTTCCATTTCGCCATCTACACTGTCAAAAAGTCACTCCCTCACCTTCGCCTCAACCCTGGTTAACATAATCAATGGTTCGACGAAAATTCGTCTGCTCAGGCATTGGATGAAAGGAAAAAGGAATGCGGTCAGTGACCAAGTCATGAAGTTCCAGACATTCCGGAACCTCGTACGGGATCCTTGACCACTGAGCGGGACAAGAAATCGTCGCGACTTATAAACGCAACACGAGGCGTAGAGAGCGTGCGTAAATGGGTGGCACGGTTCCTTGCATCAGGTTCATGGTAGCTGGTGTCGAGTCGATTGGATGATTAGATTCCATGAGCCGACGAGATGACACGTTCCTTTTCCTCGCGATGACAGTGGCATGGTCCCAGTCAATCGTATGAGTATGCTCTTGCACCTGCCGGGCAATGGCGTTCGTCGTGTGATTATTATTCCTTACGTCCCGTTTGTGGTCGTCAAGCCTTCTGGGGAAGCACCGTGGCAGGTGGCTGTTAAATTAACTATCGGCCGCTCCAGAAGAGAAACATGCGCCGCACAGGGCCCACTGCTGTAAGAACCTGCCACTGAAGGGCAGTGGCGCATCGATTAACCCCTCCACCTTGCCAAAAGGGGTATGAGGTCTCCCAGGGATCTAGAATGCGAAGTAGAAAATGACTTACACACATGGGAATTAACCCATTAAGCTATGGCATCGTACTTCAGGTGGAGCTTAAGTACTTGTCTCTTCCAATTTTTATTTCACCTCGCTTCTATCCTGGTCGACTGCATACTTGCTTTTGGAAGTACTGCTCGGCCTAATTTGTAATGGTTTAGGATTTCCTGATACGTGTTAAGATCGTCATCGAACTGAAGGAGCTCCTCATCGCGCGAGGGGGACGGGGTTGTGCACAAGACGCCACTGGGATCCCGGAAAGTAGCTAATCCTCGGGCCAGTGCGTGCGCTTTCTCGTTTCCCCTCAACCCTTGGTGCGCGGGTTTTTAAGTGAGCGCTACCTGTTCTGCCGGTGGTGGACTGCTGGCCAACACTCGTGCTGCTGAATCTGAAATGCAGCCCGCGTCAAAGTTTCTAATAGCTGATTTAGAGTCACTCCCGACAATTTTAACCCGTTGTTGAGTTAAAGCCAGCGCAATGGCCAACTCTTCCGCCTCCGTTACTGTCGAGTGTCTGGTGCTGCAGCACGCTACCGGGCCTCCGTTTTCCCTAGTGGCTAAAGAAATGCGCCCCGTACTGTTTGCGCATTGTGTGGCATCCGTATACAAGACATCCTGTCTACCCTGAAAGCGGGCTTGCAACGCTACTGCTCTTTCCTTCCTCCGGCTCTCATGGTAGATGGGATGGATGTTTTTGGGGAGTGGGGGTATCTTTAATTTGTCCCTAACCTGTCTGTCTAGGAACCGGGTCCGAACGTCTAGAGCACGCTCGAGGCTCGTGCCCCAGCTTCTCCAGAATGCTGCGGCCAGTACGACTGCGCAAAGTCTCTGATATTGCGAGGTCCTTGCAGCCTCAATGAGCTCTTCGAGGGTATTCGAAACCCCTAGACTCAAAATCTTGTTTGTTGGCGCACAGGGTGGTAAACCTAGTGCTGTTTTTATCCCTTTACGGATTAGAACATCGAGTTTGTTCTTTTCCGCCTGGTAAAGCCGCAAATAAGGTGCCACGTAGATTATCCTGCTGATTATAAAAGATTGCACTACCATAAGGAGGTTAGCTTCTTTCATACCCGCATGTTTGTTAGCGATTCGTTTTAGGAGTCGGCAAGTTTGACTGGTGCTAGCCTCTAGTCTCTGAATCGTTTCCGAGTTCCTGCCGTTCGCCTGAATTCGTAACCCTAGAACCCTAATGCTTTCCACCGCTGGAATTACGTTACCGTTGACCCTGAGTGTGATTCCCGCGTTATACGGTCCGTCCTGCTTTATGCGCCGACGCTGTGGCGACCGCATGGGCTCGAGAAATAGCGCTTCCGATATCTCGGCCGAGTACCTGAGACCGATTGGTTCTAAGTATTTTTCTGTTACATCTATAGCTCTTTGAAGCGTCAGTTCAATTTGGCTTTCACTGCCCCTGCACATCCACAGAGTCAGGTCATCCGCGTACAACGTATGGTTCAGCCCCGGAATTTCGTCCAGTTGTGCGGGGAGGCCAAGCATGGCGATATTAAACAGGGTCGGGAACAACACCGATCCCTGCGGGGTGCCCTTGTTGCCCAGTCGAATACCCGTCATTGTGTTACCCCCATGCTTATAGATGCCGTTCTGTTTATAAGGAAATCGCGTAAGTAAGCAGCTAACCAAAAACGAAGAGGTTGTGTGGCGCAAGCTCCGAACCGGAGTATTCCCTAACCCTCAGCGTTATAGCAAGTGGCACCATGAGATTTTCAGCCCCAGGTGCAAACGTTGCGACGGCATTGCGGACATGATCCATATGGTATGGACATGTCCGAGCTTTGGACAACTTGACCGAACAGATGAGTCCTGGGAGGCACTGCTTCACAACGAGGACGAAACTAAACAACGTGAAGTCATCCGTCTCGCCCTTGCCGCTGCTGAGATCCAAGAGATCCGGTCGACGGCTGAGGGGGAGGACATGGCTGGGACCGAGCGGCGCCTCGGATACCCACCATCCTTTTGACGGGTGCTAATAAATGTTATTTCTCTCTATCTCTCTGGTCGACTGCTGTTTTCTACGCCGCCATATACGTTATTTTATCACGTTTTAATCCCTCACCTTCACCTCTACTATGGTTGGTTGTTACTTTATGTTCTGCCATTTACACTGTCATATGACGCTTTACTTCCTCACCTTCTCTTCTACAAAAGATTGTTGCTTTTTGTTTCGCCACCTACACTGACATATCACACGTTTTACTCCACTTCGCCTCTACCCTGGTAACTGCCACGTAGGTATTGTATTCCCCCATCTCCTCTAACATGTTTGATTCTTCCTTGCTGTTCCGCGACCTACATTGCCGTATCTTGTTTAATTCCTTCACTTTCGCCTCTATGCACCGCAGCGTAGTGAGCATCCGCCTCGCATGCGGGAGGTGTGGGTTCGATCCCCAGTTCTGCCGGGTACCCACCGATGATACAATGGGTCTGGTGCTGGTGCTCAGCTTATTTATGGTGAAGTTCTTGGAAAATGGGTCTTCGACCCCACCTGGAGAAGTCGAAAAATGCCTTGTGCCATGGTGCTGTTTGGCCATAGATGCCCTTGCGCCATAAAAATCCATAATCATAACTTTCGCCTGTATGCTGATTACTGCTGTTTTCTAACCTGCTATCTATATAAACATATCGAATTTCTTCCCTCATATTCTGCCTTTACTTTGGTTATTCGTTATTTTGCATTGTGCCATCTCGATGCATTCAAAAAGAGATATGTTGGACTAGTTGGCTTTCTGACAAAGAATGCATGTCTTAAGCGCAAGCACGACTAGACAGAGAAAGAAACGAACACGGGCGCCCGTGTTTGTCTGTTTCTTTCTATGTCCTGTCGTGTTTACACTAAAAAAATATGCATACTTTGTCGATGCATTCGTTCTTGTTTTTTGCAGATGAAGTTCCTACCGGTGTCATATATGATTTCCTTCATTTATCTGGCCTCACAGCTTGGACTTTATTTCACTGTGATTTTGTTTGCCCGTGTGCTAGTTTCTTTTCTTTTGAGAAAGCGGTGTGTTATCTGCTTAGGCGTGAGTGACAAAGGTGGTTGTGTGCTCGGGGTGCTTCCTTGGATAGGCTGCGTTGTCGCTTCCTGAGCAGAGTTGGCAGTTTGCACCTGAGGTTTCTCTGCCTCGTGTCCATGCCATGTTTGCGCGGTATTTCTCCTCGATATGAACCAAGTATAGCGCGTGCTTTCAGGTACGGAAATGCCTGCTGACAGTGGCTCCGCGTTCACGACGTGGCACATTTGTTACTTCACAATGCTGATATCCAGAACGGAGTATAGCTATGCAAAGAAGACTCTGAAAACGACTGTCGCTGAAAGGCAATGACCGGATTCGCATTTTCAGCGCGGCTGATTGGGCTAGTTGGTAACACATGACAGCTGGGAATACAACGCAGACCGACGTTTAGACAAGGAAGAAGATTTGACACTTGAGACTAGGAGAAGACTGTGCTAACACAGCCTGAATAGCTCTAACAAAACCGTGTTTAGCCGTGTTTCGGTCTTATGTCTGGTCCTGTTGTCTAGCACTGTTGAAAATTAATTCTTGTTATCTAACAAAACGTTATTTTATCTGAGCCACATGTCATTTGAGTAAAGTTTGTAAAGGCTTCCGGTTCTTCGATTTCACCTTTTAGCTTTTTATTCGCCACTTTTGGCCTTGTATGTTTAAATTCTCATCAGACTTTTTTAACGTTTTAACGCCCTTTCTGGCTCTTTTATGAAACCTCGTTTTTATGAAGTCGCATACTGTTCTGTTGTGCTTCCCCGGCTATGCTGTTCCCTCCTGAAATAACCAGCTGAAGTGAGTGTGGTGATGCCTCGTCTTCGTCCTTGTCTAAATGTTGCGCGCTATAATGACAGGGTGCTTTGGGCACCCTCAGCGAGGGACATCTTAAAGGGGAAAACACAAGTTGGCCCACAGATCGTGTTCTGACCATAAAGACGTTACTGTCAGTGCTGCTCTTAATCAGCTACACAGGCCGGACGTTTCTGCAAACATGAGGCTAGGCTGTCAATCGGGTGGATTTTAAGCGCACCTTTTGCCACAGGACCAGCGTCCACAAAGAACTGTCCTCAGTGTCCCTTTACGCGACAGCAGCCCTCGTGGCCGCCATCGCAGGCTACTTTTCTCGAAGTTGCTCTGCAGGTCTGCCCTGTCGCAGGAGGTGAAACGTCCATTTTTCAAATCAACCTGTGCAGCTTGGCGCCTTCCAAGCAGCAGCATTGGCCAGTCGCGAAGTGCGGGTAGCCACACTGGCAAGCGGGTCGATTGGCAGCGACAGTTGACGGTCTCGGCTTTTCTAGGCAACGACAAGCGGAACAAGCTTCCTTTCACAACCGAGGCGCCGCTGGTCGTTTTGTGGAAGGCTGGAAAGCCGACTGTCACTCTTGGACCCTTGCGCGCCATTTGTTCAATGAAAAGCTTCCAGTGCTGCCAACAACAGGCGGCTGCTGGAGCAACGATGATTTGAAGAGGACCGTGGCGCTCTGAAATGGTTGGTCTCATTGGCCAGCACGCACGGATGACAGAGAGCGGCTCAAGTCGGCGTTGCTTTAAGCAGGGAGGAATTTCCCAGCGGCGAAAAATGGGAAAATATTTAAAGACGCGGACGACAAAGACATGACGCAACACTGACCGGTGGAACGCAGTGACGTCACGAGTGGCAGCATACCTCTCGCGCAGAGAAGACAGACAACAATGAACAATGTGGCGTGCACCGCTGCAAACAGCTGTCGATGAATCTCGCATAACGGAGCGGTCGTACCGCCCCGCAATATTTTTATTTATTCCCAGCGACTCCCTGCCCCCGGGAGAGACGGAAGCCGGCCCCTCTCCGCAAGACGAGCACGGCGCGGAATTACTACTCGCTTCTGCCGGCCGCGGTTCGGTTATTTTCAGCCAGACGCTGGTGTAGGAAAACTGCCGGAGGACATATATATATAAAACGGCACCCCTTTTGCCACTGCTGGGCGACAACGGAGGAGCCATCCATTCTAGGATTCGTAAACCATTGAGCCTCGATTTTTTTATCGCGCAGCGCCATGTCCCACCAGCACCGTCGCACATCCTCGAGTCGCCTGATCCTAAAGCCCCTCAGTACCCGACAAAAGCTTCCGCGGTACGTGGTTTCCATATCGAATCAGCAATCATGTCCTTTTACTAAGTTAGTGCGTTTGTTTTTGTTCATTTTGTGTTAACTCTTTTGTCTGCCTCGCAGCACCACGATGTCTCCTTGTGGCAGTCTACCAAAAGGCAATTGCACAACAAATTAGCACATATACCGGTGCTGTGCTTGCCTACGTCAGCAAGGAGCACCAACAACACGTTCTGCAGCTGACTGTGCCCACTCCATTGTACGAACCACGCTAAAGGGTGTCCACCTCCAAGCTGTCGTTGCTCGTCAGATGAGCGTATAAAGACCAGTAACCGCACAAGGTATCCACAGTAACGAGCAGCCCTTCACCACCCATCAGTCTGTTCCAGTGAATGATAACCAGTAGAACATGTCGGGGGGGGGGGGGGGGGGGGGGGGGGGGTAGTTGGTGCATATCAACCGGGAAAAAATGGCGCCAAATCGGACAACACCAAGCAAGAAAGACTGCACAGGCGCGACTTGCAACTGCTTATTCACAGCGTGAGCGAGTGAATGTAAGAAGGCCCATCAAGAGGGTAAGGAGAACAAACTCATGCGCACAAGGCAATGCGTTTCAGGAAGAAACAGCAGCACATGCATGTCTCACCTCATTCTTTCTAAAAAGCACTTTCATTCTTATACATGGTGATTGAAGGGGTGCTTATACAATCACTACCCTTTTCACTGATCAGGAAAGCCTCGACCAGTTCACGGGCTATCTTATCCTTACTCCTCTTTAAGATACTAGAGTCCTTCAGCCTTGCCGCACAAATGCTTCTCTCTTCTTTAGCGCAGACTTTACAATGATGAGGTAAATGCGACCACGTGCCATACCTTAAGTCTCGGTTATGTTCGGCTAGACGATCATTCGCTGTATTAATGACCGTCTAGCCGAGCATGTACCTTCTTACATTCACTCGCTCACGCTGTGAATAAACAGTTGCAAGTTGCACCTGTCCAGTCTTTCTTGCTGCGTGTTGTCCGATTTGGCGCCATTTTTTTCTGTTAATGATAAGGAGATCCAGCACTTAAGCCTCACTGTCACGGCATCAGCGGCTTTCTTAGCTTTGTGGTGTACAGCATCGGCGTTTTCACACAGGTCTTCTATTAACACCAAAACGAGAGTTGAAAGTCAGCGCGTCTGTCTTGTTTGCTTTCTGCGGCTCTATAATGCCCATCAACTAAGTCAACCGGAATATCTCCAATGTGCCTTACCTTAACACATGTCCACCCCCCCCCCCCCCTGCCTCTAAATTTTACCTCGGTTATTTTCCTTTCCGTACCCTATTTTGTAAAACAGCGCGAACAACGTCGGACAAAAACCAGAAGGATAGGGGACGAGCGCTTACTCTCAACTAAGGTTTTATTAGCAACACCTGTTGCTTATAAAGGGAGAAACATACGCAGAGTACATCACATGATACGCTAAAAGAGATAAAACATGAGGCAGAGAAGCACGTGACGCTCAAAGGCCACCAAGAAAAGCTATCTCTTTGTCATTGAGAGTGACTGACGGTTTGCTGACACACTTTGTCTCTTGACTGATATAAAATGCGTCCATTATTTCTCGCGTGGTTTGATCACAGTACGTGTGCAGCGCCTTTGTGCTACGCCACATGGCTGTGCGTTTTTTCCTCTTTTTCATTACTTCACACTTTTTACAGTGGCTCATCAAGTAAGAAAGTTCATTGTTGTTGTCCAGATTATTTTTGTGCTCTTGCAACCTATTGTTTAAGCACCGTCCTGTCTGTCCAATGTACCGGGCTCCGCAGCAGAGTGGAATCTGGTACACAACCCCTTTGCGACAAGCGACGATCTTGTCTCTGTGCGCGGTGCCACAACCTTTCGTTTTTCCGACGGTTCCCTCTCCCTTTGGTTTGGTTGGTTTGGTTTATAGGGGTTTAACGTCCCAAAGCAACTCAGGCTATGAGAGACGCCGTAGTGAAGGGCTCCGGAAATTTCGACCACCTTGGGTTCTTTAACGTGCACTGACATCGCACAGTACACGGGCCTCTAGAATTTCGCCTCCATCGAAACTCGACCGCCGCGGCCCTCTCCCTTTGGATCGCCGGACATAACTGCTTTTGTTTGATGGCAGCTGATATAGCTACATTAACTTCATACCGACTTGCCACATTTTTCAGCCCATGGGTGATGCGATGGAGGTAAGGAAGAACAGCAACTTTTTTCTTTTTGGTTTTCACGCCTCTTCTGGGTGCCCTGCGGTTTCACCCACTTGAGCAAACGAGAGCAGGCCTCTGTTATCGTGCAACTTGGGTGCCCGGCAAGCCTAATCCTGGAGATCAACCAAACCGCTCCTTAGTTCCCATTCAAGTCATTCAAAAATTCTGAAAAACGGCATTGTCAGTTCCTGCCTCCGTTATGACAAAATCATGTCACCATGCTCTCAGCGACAGTTTCCAGTCTCAGCTCTCCAGGATTAGGCTTGCCGGGTACTCAAGTTGCACGATAAAAGAGGCCTGCTCTCGCTTGCTCAAGTGGGTCAAACAGCAAGACACCCAGAAGACTCGTGACAACCAAAAAGAAAACGAAGAAAAAAGTTGCTGTTCTTCCTTACCTCCATCGCATCACCCATGGGCTGAAAAATGGGGCAAGTCGGTATGAAGTTAATGTAGCTATATCAGCTGCCATCAAACAAAAGCAGTTATGTCCGGCGATCCAAAGGGAGAGGGAACCGTCGGAAAAAACGAAAGGTTGTGGCACCGCGCACAGAGACAAGATCGTCGCTTGTCGCAAAGGGGTTGTGTACCAGGTTCCACTCTGCTGCGGAGCCCGGTACATTGGACAGACAGGACGGTGCTTAAACAATAGGTTGCAAGAGCACAGAAATAATCTAGAAAACAACAATGAACTTTCATATTTGGTGAGCCACTGTTAAAAGTGTGAAATAATGAAAAAGAAGAAGAAATGCACAGGCATGTGGCGTAGCACAAAGGTGCTGTACACGCACTGTGATCAAACCACGCGAGAAATAATGGAATGATATTATATGAATCAAGAGCCAAAGTGTGTCAGCAAACCGTCACTCACTCTTAATAACAAAGAGATAGCTTTTCTTGGTGGCCTTTGAGCGTCGCGTACTTCTCTGCCTCATTTTTTATCTCTTTTAGAGTATCATGTGATGTACTCTGCGTATGTTTCTCCCTTTATAAGCCCCAGGTGTTGCTAACAAAACCTTAGTTGAGAGTCAGCGCTTGTCCCATGTCCTTCTTGTTCTTGTCCGACGTTGTTCAAGCTGTTTTACAAAAGATGCATATATACCAACTCACCCAACTGAACGTCCTGCTTTCCGTAGCTACGTTCGATTTTAAAATGCAACGAAGGGACAAACAGACGAGGGCGCACTAACAACTGAAATCTTATTTGAAATTATAGCCTGCAGCGTCGCGCCCCATATGCCGTGTCGGGTTAGGGACGATGCGTGCTCTCTTGCCCACCATCATGATGCAATACTGCTTATGGGGTAATGCGATATGCAACGCCGTGCTCTGGTGTGCGATCCGGCATTCTGACTTTTTTTGTTCGTGTTGCTCACTCACGATGGCGCGCAGAGCATCCGTATTCGTACTCCACCAACTGGCTCTGCTGAATTTCCTCTCCCCGACACTAACGCTTGGAAGGGCGCCCTACTCAACTATTGATGCTCAATTTCAACAGCAGCATTTCCGTTAGCCTGTGCCCCACCGGTGCGCAGTGCTAGAAAGCGGCCATCCATGGTACTTGCCAAGTAGGCGGATTCCCTTACCGCTTGCAGTGCTTCGCCGCCAACTGCTACTCCTTTCCGAGAACATTGCTCTATTTTTCGTGACATTAATTTTTAGGTTACTCGGCAGAGCAGAGTCATCGGCACATCGTATATCATTAACCGTTACCTTTTATCCAGCCCTCTGACAGTTTCTGTAAACACGCCATGCAGTGCAGCCATGCATAACCACCGACTTCTCTTCAAAGGCAGGACCGAAAGCAATGCGCAACGCGGAAATGGCCACTCGCAGCGAGGAATGTCGAGCGACTTCTGCGCGTGCACCGCTTATGGCGGCCGAGGAGCGGTAACAAGGCCAAGCAACTGCGGTGGACTGGCCTTCGTTTCCACAACCAGTTTTTGTATGCAGGAATGCATTAGACGGCTACGCTTTCGACCTCTCTCTATCGTCCGTCCGCACGACTATCTCCGATTGGGCCACTACCACTGCCGCGTGCGCACAGAAGCAAAAGAAAAGATTGTAACTGGTACGCATGTTGCAGAAACTCAGGCAACGTGTACTTTGCAATCAGTGCGATGGCGCTGCTAGAGTGGCCCTCATTTCGTACACAAGGAAAGCAAGGACTTCTATAAAGGACACCTTAGGAGAGAATATGCCCACGAGATGGCCAAAGAGAAACCTTGCACACGCTTCAGGTTTTTGAGGAAAGGAAATGGCGCAGCAACCGCCTCGCATATCTCGGTGAGGACACCCGAACCACGCCGTAAGGGAATGTGGGAGTGAAAGAAGAGATGCCCGTAGCGGAATTCTCCACATCGCAAAGAATACCGGCGACTATTCGTTTCGCCTTCATGAACAGGACTCTGCTTTCTATCCTTTTTTTTTTGTGATGTATTTCTGCTGTGCCTTCCTCGCGTTCGTTCTCTTCGAGTGTGACGATGGTTCAAAGAGGGGGGGGGGGGGGGGGGGGAGAAAGGGGGTAGGTGGGTGGGGGGCAGGTATGTAGGTAAGTGCAGGCATGCAGGCAGGTAGGTAGGTAAAAATTTTATTAACCAAGTAAGGGAAGGCGTTAGGGGAGGTTTGGTTGGCTTGGTTGTTAATCGCAGTTGGCGGCCATCAGTCCATGACTTCTGGCGACCTTCTCCGCCCATTGCACCAGCCACTTCTGTGAGGCCGGCTTCGAGCTAGAGACCGCGATCTCCCAACCTTCTAGGTCTGTGAGGTTCCAGCGAGAAGGCGGTTGGAGGTCTCGGAATATGAATAGTATGTGTGTTGCTTGTATTGACCCAGGTGTATTAGTGCCAGATGGGCCGGTGAAGGAAACGTTCTGGACTCGAGTTGTCTCCATATAGCTTATTGTTCCTTCGCGAGGGTGTGATGTGGTGGCAGATATGCGAGCCGTTCCACTCTATAGTGTAGCGTGATTTCATTGTAGGTAATTAGTCTGTCCCCCGGGCAATCCCTCTCGAACGTTTGGCCTGCTCGGTTGACGTACGCTCGAGCAATAGAGTGCGCCTCCTCGTTTCCGGGGTTGCCTGCGTGGGCTGGCACCCAAACTAGTTGAACTGGTCTGGGGCCGTGGGGGCTTGATAGTGGAATTTTGTAGGTGGCAGAATGGAACAGCATCGCAGCGGTGCCCTAGTGGTTCAGCGTCCGCCTCGCATGCGGGAGGTGCGGGGTTCGATCCCTAATGCCGCCGCGTACCCATCGGTGATGCAATGAGTACAAACTTCCCCTGGCCTGGTGCTCGGCTTATTCAGGGTGAAATGCTTGAAATGGGTCTTTGACCCCACCTTGAGCAAACGAAAATACGTTGTGCCTTGGCACTCTTTGGCCAGATGCCCTTGCGCTATGAAATTCCACTATCATCATCTGAATGGATCTGTCCCTTTGCAAAATTCCTTCTACGTGGTTTGCCGCTCCGCGCGTCCGTTTCACGGTACGTAGCAGAGCGATTTGTCTAACGGGCAAGACGTCGCGCCGAACGGGCGATGGCGTTCCGTGGACTCCCTGGCAGTGCTGCAACACGCTGTCGCGTTCCACTCTTAAAGGCGAAGCTTAAGCGACCTCCATTTTGTTTATACAGGGCTTTGGCGCGTGCTTCGCGTCTTTCCCTGTTGTGGGTTGGATGTACGTTTTTGGGTAGTGGGTGGACGAATAGCTTTTCCTTGGTTTGTTTAGGAATGTTATGGCAGACATTCCTCGCAGGGTGCTTACAAGTGCATAGTGAGAACCTTCCTTATGCGTGAGATGAAAACACTGAACAGCATTCCCGCGTGGGGTCGGACGGATTAGACAGTTAATGTTTGCATTTATTATTTTGCCCTAGCTGTTGCCTAAAATCCAACCATGATGGCTGATCGTGGGGACCGCGATGCGGCGACCACCCCGTGTACCCTCCTTGCCGCCGCGCAAGGGAAAAGAGCTCAGAAATAACTTGGACCACCTGGGGGGATCTCCAACGTGCACAGCCAGCCCCTTGCATTCTGTCAAAGACAGTTTTGACGCGACAACGTCATTCTGCTGAAAACCCGGCGTCAGCCGTCGCCCTGCGCCAGTCGGAGAAAAATTCCAAAAGTTTCATCGCACAACTTCATATTTCTTAGTTGTTTTGTACTTTGTTTTTGTAGCCTTAGCACGTTTTGGTAATTCACCGCTTGTCCAGCCAGCAGAGGTTCGAACCCAGGCCCTCAGCGTGCCAAGGGGGCAAGCAACGCATAGGCCACGAAGGGTCGTTGGATCAAGCGTGTTAGAGGAGCGCCTATAGAGAACGCGTTGCGGTGTGTACGACTTATAGTAACGTGTGCTTGGGTTGTGTACCGATGCTATACATATTTACAAAAAATAAACCAAAAGTAAATATGCTAATTAGGCGTCATAAATTGCGCTTACTGAAAAGGCGCTGTTACGGTGCCTCATTACTTAAACAAATGGTCTGTATGCGTACGAGTACGTAGTGACGTAGTATGTGGTGCAGTGTGTAACGACAGTGATTGCTAATGTGATCGGCGACTGAGACTGTAATGGACAACCGTGACCGGTAATCTCATTGTGAGTCCATAACAGGTGCGAAATGAGAAGGAAAAACGGAATGAAAAGGGAGGAGAATACGTTATCGCGTCTACTCGTTTTTTTTTTTTTGTCGTCGTCCGGTGAGACGCGTGTGCAGTGTTGCACTCTGCACAGGTAGTGCTGGAAGAGACTAAAGAAGGAGACACGCCAGATGCATTTTGAATGAGAAAACATGGACATAGAGCAACGTGCGCGAACAAGCGGTAAGAAACCTACAACTGAATATTTTTTTTTTTTGCTCACGCTATTTCGGTTTAAACGGTCACTGTCGATTTGAAAAACAGCAGCATGGTCGCTGCTTTGCTCATTTTATTCGTACCAACTCCCAAGCCAGCCTGGCAATGATGGAACCATAAAAAAATCGGCAAGCAACGATCACATCGTAGTTTTTGCACGATTCACGTGCACTCAGCTCGTCTATGCGTCTATGACGTCACAGCCGATGTTCGGTCCCTGAAACCGGAACAGCACGAGAAGAAATTCTATTGGAAATTATTTAGATCGCGCGGATGAATTCCATTTCGCGATCGTCTTGCGCACCATTCCAAAGAAAAAGAAATCGCTTTCAGGAAGGGACCAGAAGCGTAGCAGAGTGCGCAGCTGACAACAGCCTTCTCTCACTTTTCACCGGGAGGGGGAGTCGGCTGGTTCTTTTCCCGTTTCCGTGTCGGCCCCTTTAGAGCAAAATAAACAGTGGTGGGAAACAAATGGCCTCGGTAAAAGAGCCCGGAGCAAGGCACGGGCCGCCGGTAACAACATCACTCGGGGGGGAAGTGGCCGCCATCGTTTTCAACTGCGACGACAAATGAAGGCCTGGAAGCACAGCCAGTCACCTTCCTTTAGGGCGGATCCAAAACAGGGGGCTCAATTCCAACAGCCCTGCTTTCCTTCTCTCGAAATGCATACCCATAACGACCATCGCATTACGTGCCCTGCCCAACCCCATTTCTTTTCTTGATGACGTCATTTCCTGACCCACTCAGCTCACTGCGTCTACACAGCTCGCTAGCTGACCCTAAACACTTCTCCACAGGCGGGCACCGGTAAGATACCGCTATATTTTCCTCGACAGACCTGCAGGGTTAGCGCCCTCACCCCACAGGCATTTCAGCTAAAGGCCATTGGGCGTCTGCATACATCGTTCTAGGAGGAAATCAATACATACGACGCCAGTAACTATTCAATAAATGCCGTCACACCGATTTTTCGCGCCCACTTTTTTTCGGTCAACTCCGACGCCGGGTTTCGTTGCCGATGAGGCGTATAATGCTTTCGCATTGAACAGAGCGCATGCATGGAAGCGTAGCACGGGTACGACCACAATTTTTTTTTTTTTTTTTTGCTTCTGTCAACATAGCCAGAATATGCAATACTTAGGGCCCATTCACACTTGCGAGTCGCAGAGGTTGTGCGTCTGTTTTGGCCGAAAAGCGAAAGTCGCAGGCCAGTCGCTCGCTGCTCGATATTCGAGCATTGCGACTGCGAGTCGCAAACCGCTGAACCAATCAGCGTGCGAGCCAGTCGAGCTTTCGGCAATGACGCCGGCCGTGGGCGCGCCGGAAAACGAGCTGCGCTGCTCTCTGACTGCCGTAGTCGTCGCTAAGCCTAACCGTTTCACATCGATGCCGCAGCTGAGCCAGGGCGCCTCGGAACTGGCTGGCGCTGTAATAAAGGTGCTACTCTCGTTACCCTTCAACTGTGAGCCTCGTCTCATAATAAAAAAGAAGTTTGAGGTCACTACGGTAACCTGCATTGGACGAATGCGAAGCATTGATGCCTCCTCGCTTCTCTTTGCCTCTCTTAACTCCTCGCCCCTCTTTGCTTTGCTTGTCCCTTCTCCTCACATTTACTCGATTAAGCACTGATGTAAATTCATCCATTTTCCCAATTACAATAACTAATTGTCTCACTTAATTAAGTTCCATCAACAGCCCATTTTGAGTTTTCAAACTTGGGGCCACGCGTTCGCTCCGACCGGTTTCTCAAACTTGGCGCCACACGTTGCCCTGGCTCCGCCCACTTTTTGACATTTTCGGCTCTAATTAATTAACTATCACCTTATCGACATAATTCCTCTTTCGACATCAACCTCACATCATCCTTTTTCGATTACAGCCATTCGTTCGGCGCTACCTCTAAAAGTTTCTCACAACTGCTGCAGACACGACCTTGTCGACACAGCCTAGTAATGCTTTTGCATTAATAATGATATGCGCGACGCCTTCAGCAGCGGATCTAGCAGACGCCAGGCGAGCCACTCTGGGCAGCCGAAAAGAAATGTGCTTGAATCGTAGTTATCACTTGTACCAGCAGCCTAGTACAGGCCAACGATCCTAAAAACACACTTTCAGCCCAGGGCTTGGTATGAACGCGAACAAACAATATTAGCGCATTTTTCTGACGCCGGAATACAGGCTGGCCCTGAGAAGCGCGCATCGATCATGACGCTTGTACGGCAGAGCTGCGCACCAAAACCGCCACGACATCCTCCTCTTCGCCCTGGTCGTCGTAGTACGGGAATAGCACTTAATTTAGATCGGGAGACGCGGCCAAAGCAGACTCTCGCAAGCGCGCGAGTTGGTCGCATGCCCTTCGCGACTCGCGGGTCTATCATGAGGATCCGTGCTGCAACTGTCGAGTTCAGTCCACCATGTCGTGGCCGGCACATTTCAGCCTGCCTCCACACAACGCAACAACTATTAGACATACGGCGGAGAAGCCTGCAAGCGGTTCTCCAGTGACCACTGTGGTCGCTGTACTCTTCACTCTGGTCTGCCGACAGATGTCAGCAGGAGATGACCTCTAGGCCAGGGGAGGCTGGTGAATCGCTGAGCGCGTTTCGTGCGCACAGGCTTCGCACATCGCTGACCGGTGTCCATCCGAAATGTTGCCCACTTACAGAATGCGCCAAGAAAGGACCACAATCGATTCCGGCCTGTTCGCTTGTACACGGCCGGTCTCAAACTGGGCGCGCGCTCCCCTCGGGACCGGCCGTAGCTTATAAAAGGCCGCCACACCCCCTCCCCCCCCCCCCCCCAAAAAAAAAAATTAAGTTGACAGTCAGCGCTGGTGTGGCTTGCTGTTTTTTTTTTTCGCGCTGCTCAAGAGGCAGCTGACCTGTCTCAAGTGCGGCCAACCTAGGTTACTGCCCCCCCGCCCCCGATATATACTCTGGCTCGGCACTGAACCCACTCCGTTTATTAATTCATTTATTACTGAACCCACACCCTCAATCGCCGAAGCATTGTAGAGGAGAGTGGGTTACAGAAAAGCAAAAATAGAGCATGAAACAGTACAAAATAGAAAATAAATCAGAGCGGGAAAGGTTAAACAGCGAGAAAAGGAACATAGCTGCACTTGAAAAGTGGATCGAAGAACGAAACAAGACACGAATAACAGTAACAAGAAAACGGCAAAAGGAAAAGAGGCATCACAGAAATGAGTGAACAATGCTTGCCTTAGGTTACGCGTTACCGCGTAACGTTGAGGGTTGCCGTCGCATTGCATGCCCTGCCCACGGCCGTTTCCTGTTCTTCATTTAGACAAGGCGTTAGTTCGTCCGCTGCGCTGTCCCCAAATTAGGTTTAAGCCCTTTCGAAATACGTTTATGGGCACACCCCGGCTGAAAGAAGCCCACAAGGCGGTGCCAACGCATCGGGGGGGTGGGGGGGGGGTCAGTGGCACTGCAGAGGAAGCCCTTCTCCGGAAACCTCGCCACGGCCGGAAGATGTGAAGGGCTCCCCTTGCAGCCACTCGTGCATGGCTCTTTTCAGGGGCGCCGACGAGATCAGACCAACTTAAAAATGTGTCTTGTCCTTTCTTCTTGTGTGGTTGCATATGCTTTTAAGCTGCTCCTTTTCCTTGGTTCAAAATGCACCAACTAGCCCAAAAAAGAAGTTTTACTTAAAAATGGCCCAAGGATAGAGAGAGGGGCAGTTAGGCACAGAGGCTTACAGACCCCCGCTACTTTCAAGGAAATTAATGTTCAACTCCTGAGAAGAAAGTTTGGGTAACCAATTTTCTTCTCATACAAATGATAAACTTGGCCTGGACGCCTCCTTATATGTATTCAATGCCGCTATCCCGAAGTCAAATTCAGCATCACCAACCTCGTATTTGCTAAAACAGTCACAAGTTTTCGCGTTTCTTTTTTCTCGCACACATAAGAGATTGCAATAAGCCAACTCCAACACTTGTTCAGGTTCAGCCAGCTACTGCCATTAGTGGCTTTGTGATTTCACAAACTTGTATGCCCGTGCACCCTGCTCGCGGTACTTTATAAATGAAATAAAATGCACCGATACACTGCAGGGCTATAAGGAAAAGAGAGCACATTCACCGAGGATGGAGCAAGAGATCACGAGTACAGGTGCCGCCTTTGTCGCAAGCAAAGTGCGCTGACGTGAAGACAGATACGTTCAATTCCAAACGGTCATCACGGAGCCTTTGTCCGCCTTACACCACGAGTATACAGTGGCGGGGACAGAAGAAATGGTTGGGCTATAGACTTTCCCCAGCAATGAATGCGTCTACTGGACTCGGCTAAAGTCGCGCGTTGACGCCCTGGGCCGCTGCCGAAGTGGCGGGCTGCCGTGAAGGCCCAGTTGTGGCCAGACGTACCAACCGCGAGCGAGAATCCTGTCTTGTCGGAGTAACTCGGCTAAGCTCGGCACAGTTCGGAGGAACGCTGCGCAATTTGTGGCCAATGGAAGGACGGCCAGCTGGAGGAGAGAGGGCGAGAAGCACGGCTGCGTGCACACGCCAGAAAGAAGCGGCGAACTAACTACGTTGAAGCCCTCTCCTGACAACACATTACCGGCTGGCAGCGGAGACTGTCGCCGTCTCTCGGACTGTGGGCACACTTCGAGCTGCTACGGTGCATGTTCAAAACGGAGAGCACAAACACTCCCTTCTGTTTTGAAAGACGCAATAGCTGCTGCCCGTACTACGACGAGCAGCGTCTAACGGGCGACGGGGCCGGGAATGGACGAGCCGAGCTGCCTCGACGCCCTCAACTTGGCTGCAGGTTGCTCGCTTTCTCACCCAACACTGCCGCCATTCAGCAGATCGTCCATGGATGAGTACAGCATATTTAGGCGAGGAAACAAGTGTCTCCACAGTGTGGATATTTAATTCACTACCATATTTTCACTATCGCTCGGAAATGACAAGCGTCTAAAGATAGGTCCGACGTACCCAGTCGGTTCTCAAAAAGGTACAACCGGCCAAATCTTTAGCTGGCATAATTTTTGTATCCCTAATTGCACCTTGTAAAAGCTTCTCTCGGCTAAACCGCTGGCATATTCTTTTTATAATTTGGCGCGTATGGTGGCATTTGGACATCCATTTTTTTTTGTTCATATTATGCTTGAGTGGAGTGACAGCCTCACGAAATCAAAATTATTCGTAATCTTCATCACCCGCGGCTACGAACAGCCAACACAAGGGGATACATAACAATGGTTCTGGTGGCGCAATCGCGCTTGCTCATTGATAAACGACTTGTGCAGCATGGGAGGAGAGGTAGGCTACACAGAGGAGAAATCGAGATGAAACAGAACTATTGCTGCGGGTGCCGCTTGTTTTGGCTCTTCGTAGCTGCAGACGATGATGATTTGTAATTATTATTCAACCTGGCATGTGCACTCAAGGATAATGTGACGAAAAAAAAAGAAACACCAATGCCACCAGACGCACCAAACTACAACATGAATATGCCAGCGCTTTAGCCCTTCACAAGGTGCAATTAAGGGTCCAAACATCACGCCAGTAAAAAGATTTGGCCGGGCACAGGGCGGACGTCGCTGTTGATCCATGGCTAAAGCACGTCAAACGTATGCATGCCACGAAAATTGGTTTTGGGGGAAAGGAAATGACGCAGTACCTGTCTCACATCTCGGCAGACACCTGAACTGCGCCGTAAGGGATAAAATAAGAGGCACTGGGAGAAGAAAGAGGTAGCCATAGTGTAGGGCTCCGGAATAATTTCGACCACCTGGGGATCTTAAACGTGCACTGACATCGCACTGCACAGGGGCGCCTTTGCGTTTCGCCTCCATCGAAGCGCGGCCGCCGCGGTCGGGTTCGAACACGGGTATACTCCGGATGAGTAGCCCTAACCACTGAGCCACCGTCATGCTATTCCCCACAAAGCATGTGCAAGTCACAGTCTACATTCGCGAGCAGCTGCAAATAAAAGTCGGTCCATTCTTGGATCACCCTGCCGCAGTGGCGCTCGAGTGCTCGGCACGGGGTTTCGATCCCAGCACGATGCAGCCGGAACGCAAAAGGCGCCCCGTGTGCTGTGCGATGCCAGCGAGCGATAACGATCCCCGGGTGGTGGAATATATTCCACAACCCTCCACTACGGCGCCTCTTTCCATCACGGTGCGGCTGAGGCATCCGCCTAGAAGTTACTACGCCTATCAGTTCCTCAAAGCCAATTTTCGTCCCTCCGTAACGTGCGCCCGTTGAGTACGCAAAGCTTTTCCGGTCGCACAACTGAAACTGTCTGATCCTATTCCTTCATGTTGCATTGGTTTGGTTTTTGGGGAAAGGAAATGGCGCAGTATCTGTCGCACATATAGGCGGACACCTGAACCGCGTTTTAAGGGAAGGGTTCAGCCCTTACATTATCCTGCCTTATGTTGACAATATCTACTTGTCCTGCAGGCACGCATCCAAGAGGGGCCCGGGAACTCTGCCGGATCAGTAGCCCTAACCACTGAGCCACCGCGGCGGGTCTAGGCGCAGAAATGCGGTTTGCTACACTCGGATACAACTCAAGAACAAAGGGGCAAACGCCCCAAAAAGGAGCCCCTACAGCGTGGGCCTCCCATCACCGATCCTCTTCAACCTGACATAGTGCGAAACCGCGGCGTCGCGAAAACATCCTTTTTTTATCGTTTCTTTCACAGGTGTGCTGTGTAGACCCAACATACTGCTATCGCGCCCTTGCTTCAACCCCGGACCAGGGGCCGAATTACGCAACGATCGCAATGCCCCGCTCTTATTATTGGTCGGCACGGACATATCGACCATAGTAGCGGGTCTAATGAATCCCTTTGTGGCAGGTTTACGATTTCATCGTTCCGTAATCCGGCCCCAGGACGAATTCTTGAACAGTGAAGTTTCTGCGAAAGCCGATAGCTTTGTAGCTGTACTTGGATCGATGCTGATGACTCCCTTATTACAAATATACCCCACCTTTGGGAATTACCCCAAAACATTAACCCCTGCACAGAGCGTACTAGAGGCATTTTCCAAGCTCTAGGCGGCGTCTTACGGTCACCTACTGACAATGATTGCGGCGAAGAACACAAAAACCAGCCGCGGTGGCTTAGTGCTTAAAGCACTCGGCTACTGATCCGGAGTTCCCGGGTTCGAACCCGACCGCGGCGGCTGCGTTTCGATGGAGGCGAAACGCTAAGGCGCCCGTGTGCTGTGCGATGTCAGTGCACGTTAAAGATCCCCAGGTGGTCGAAAAATTCCGGAGCCCTCCACTACGGCACCTCTTTCTTCCTTGACTCCCTCCTTGACCTCTTCTCCTACGGTGCGGTTCAGGTGTCCGCCGATATGCTAGACAGACACTGCGCCGTTTTCTTTCCCTAAAAACCAAACTTCCGGCCACTTTGTGCATGCTTAGAATGAGAGCACTGATATAAAACATGTTTGGCACCTTTCAAAACGGTCAGTACCGTTCTGTAACACAGGCTCAAACTGGCCACACCGAAATACATTTGCGGAAGCAGCATTTCTGAGGCATGACAGGGCCAACACTGCTGCCAGGCATCGTTTCAGATCAGACGGTGGCATTTAGGCTCCCTAGCAGCAACGAACTCGCGTCGCGGCTCGCAGGTTGGACGCGAAAAGTGCGAGGCGTTTTACCTTTTCTTCCATACACGGCACACGTCGAAAGAGTACCACTGTCCGCGCTGGCAGGTCAACTGCCGCCGGAAACAACGCTAGAACACGGAACAGAGCGGACCACTGCCGTCGTCAAAACCTGCAACCACGAAGTGCCGCATCTATCGCTGCTGATCGGAGAGCCCACAAATGGCACGAGGCAGGCGCCAATAGAAGGGCGATTTCGGCGCATATGCGGCAGCCCCGCAGAAGGCGGCGTCATGTTTTGTCTCGCTCGAATGAATACATACATGCTCAGCCTACGCGCACCCTTATACGGGTCGGAAAGGCGCCGCTGACACCCGACGTAAACACGACGAGCAGCCAGGAGATGCGCCGCGTAACCCAATTCACGATCTGCGGCCCCTTTTTTTCCGCAACCGGTGACGGGTGGGTCCGATCGCACTGCGACGCTGTGGGCAAGAGCCCGCACCTGCAGTCGCAGTACGCCTCAAACACAACGCGCATATCGGGCAACGTTATAAAGCTCCCCCAAAGGAGGCGTTCCCGCGACGCGTTGCGGAAACTTCTCCCGAACCAGTGCAGTGCCCGAACAGACACCGTCTCCGGTTCCACGCGAAACGGCTAAGCACACTCGCTCGACAGGTTACCGGAGACAATCTGTCGCTGTTAGGAGGTCAATCCACGCTACACAGTGAAGAAATCCACGGCGCAAAACTAAACTTGGCGCCCGTAGGCGCGGCGGCCGTGCGGAAAGCAGCAATAGGTCCTACGATTGCGAGTAGTACGGTGATCATTAATGGCAAGAAATGGCACCCGATTTTAAGTAAAAATGATCCAGCCGCAAGGATAGGTGTGCAGTCTTGTATGCCGAGGGAAATAATGAAGACTTACTCTTTCTTTCGCACGTCCTGCGTGTTTTTGGACGACCTTGGTAAACGATCCACCTTTGCCGTCTGCCATGTTGGCTTACTACTGCAAACTCTGAACTATAATGAAATGAAAATAAGCGCGTTTAATTTAAAAACAAAAAAAAGATATTTTTTTGTATTTTATATTTGATGCCCATATGTATCACAAAGTTTTCAATAACTATTTTTTACACCTTAGTTTAGGCTGCGGTACAAATGTTGTGGCGGCCATCATTACTAAGGATTTCCGCCGGTGGTGGTACGCGCGTTCAAGCCTGTATGTTGAACTTTTGTTGTTACCGGTATTTTTCTGCATGAAATGAGTGTCCCGCGATTCCAACGTGCTCCTGTGCATGCTTGTGTTCAACTCCTTACCTGTTTTCTTTTTCTGTGTTTGCTCTGTGATGTTTAAATTGCCAGCTAGCGAAGAGCGCATTGGTTGATATCTGTGCTTCGCTTTCATTTAAATAGCATTTTTTTAGGCGCTTACCTGTTCCTGTCCACCTTTCTACACTTCGAGTTGTTCTGTTTCTGCTTTGGTCGAGTATCTTGTCGCCTAAAAATGATTTCGTTTAGTTTGTCCCGGCTGCAAGGTGAAGTTTCTCTTTTTTTATTTCATTATTTTTGCTTGACAGATTGTCAGCCCTCACTTCAGCCAGCCTGCATGAATTCTTAATAAAATGCCACTCTTAATAATTGCTTCGTCAGCTGCCCGATTCTGCATCGTTTGCGCGGTTCGACGACCTTGGTAAAGAAGCGCGCCTGGAGAGAGACAGTGGCAATTGTCGCCAGGTCAGGATGGTTGCCGAGCAGCCAGACGTGGAGATGAAAAATGTAGACAGTCCTGCTGCTGCAAGCAACGAGGCCGAAGCAGCCAAGGCGGACCCTGACACGCTCACTATTGAAGGTTAGAGCACCTTTTGCCTGGTCATGCATGCGTTGATGGGCTGTTCTTGCACGTTGTTTACAACTTGAGGTGCGGACCTACCTGTTTAGTTACGCGTTTAAATTTAATTTGAATTTGACGTGCAAGTGCCTGTGGTATACAGTGTGACGTATGAAGTATGCTCAGTCTCGTACATCAGCTGCAACGCTGTCAAAGCCGGCATTCTTGCAAAAAAGAGTGCGTTTCTTGTGGTGAGAGAAAGATAGTAAATGCTTTGCCTGCAGGCTTATTACACGTTATATTCGTCATGGGGTTGAGTGAATGCGCTCTTCTTGCGATGACACGCTGACGCTTTCTAGTGCCTTGCGCCACTCGGCCACAAAACAAGCGCGAAGTAACATGCCTCCATTTATTTGTTCATGCTGGCCAGTTCCTTTTCACAGTGGTGTACCTGGTGTATGAAAGGGAGTATGGGCTTTGGCAGTTGGCAGCTTCGTTGCATCCTGTCTGCTCAGTACAGTAGAAACAAAACTGCCCATATTAATTTATTGTTTCTGAGAGTTCATCATCACCGACCCTGTAGCCACACAACTTCCATGCAGTAAATGTAATGTAATCCAGTTGCTATGCTAAGACCGTACGCGCTTGGAAGGTACTCTGTAAAGCAGACAAGAGGAAACTACAGAAACTTTGCATCTGTGCTCCTTTAAGCTCCATATGGTTTAGCAAGATGTCTTCCCCCACTGCAGTCGGCTTAATGTCTGAGCCCAAGGCCGTGGGACGGAATTCCAGCCATGGCAGCCATTTCAGTGGAGGTGAAATGCAGAAACACGTGTGCTATGCGTTGTTGGTGCATGTCGAAGAACCCCAGGTGGTCGAAATTAATCTGGAGCTGTCCACTATGCTGTTGTAGCTGCGGTGAGCGAAGCGGAGGCAGAATGACTAAGCAGCATGTTTATTTGGCATGCTGGGCCGTACAGAAGAAGACTAACACCGAGCGATCTGCTCGCTCGCCTTTTTAGCAAGAGAGCAGCGCCCCCTCAGCATTGCATCATCACATGTCACAGTCGATCACGCGACACTACATTCCAGTCGCTCGTAATGCAATCACATATGACACTTTATCCCCCCCCCCCAACTGTTTTGCACAAGCTCTATGGGGTATAATGATCAGGAGGCTTCCGAGAATGAGCACTGCTCCGAAGAGTTGGCACAGGCTCCCAGAGCGGTGGTGCATGCAGTGTGGACCTTGCGGGCGAACTGGCGTTCTGTCCTGGCAACGTAGATGTTTGGTCAGGGGTGCACAGGCTGTGGTGCCAATGTGGCTCAGATGTAGCCAAGGAAGGGTTCCCAGGAGATGACCCTTCCTCATAGCCTGTTTGCAGCATAGCATGCTGCCTCTTCAACGAGCATCTCCAACAATTGTGTGCAGACATCAAGGAGCATGCGCGGCACATTGAGAAGGCTGTCAACAGCAAGGAGCCCCGCTTCATCCTGCGCATTTTGCGAGCACTGATGCCCACTCGCAAGCGGCTCAATGACAAGGTCCTGCGCAAGATTGTCTCGGGCTTCTTCACCCACTCCAGCCAGGACAGGGACGCATTGCTGGCCTTCCTGGAAGAGGTCTGTCAGATCTTTCCACGCGACTTTTTTTTTTAACTCCACAACTTTTATTCAGGATATCAGCTGCACATCAAAATCTGTATACAGAGCTAGAAAAAAATACTGTAAAACCTGGATGTAACAAACCTCCATGTAGCAAATTTCTTTATGGTACTGTGCTTCACTCACTAATGCCACCCCCATTGAAGCATGTGTATTTGTGATCTCCATGTAATGAACGTGTCACAACAGTTGACCTTGATATAACAAAGTTTCTGCGTCAACTATCTGTCAGCAAGTGTAGCATTGGAATTTTGTTCGACCATAAAGTTTCATGCCGATAAAACACAAACCACCATTACAGGAAAGTCTGTGGTTGCAACGATTAAGCACGGCTGACATAACTTCCAGTGCCCACGCGTGATCGGCGCCTCTCTGTGGCAAGCTTGGTGCCGGAAGCTTTCGCTTTTGTAGCATCACAGCAGTTGGCACTACAACAGTTTGTGTTGGAAAGCATTGCGAAAATTAGGGGATTATTAAGCTTTGCCTTCAAGAGTTATTGGGTCCTGTTCACATCACCTACTCGGTTGCCCAATTCCTGATAAGCGTACTTGTAATTTCACATGTATGTATAAGTGCATGTCTCTAGGACACTTTTGAACTAAGTCAAAGACTTCAACGCATTCTCTGCCGTATTCAGCTTGAACCAATGAGCCTTCATGGCTTATGGGTAGCATGCCCGACTCTCAATCCTAATTCCCACCCAAACCCAATTTCCTTTTCAGATTAATTTTTATTAATTTTCTTCTATAGAGGATATTCACTCAAGACCGACACTGGCTTTTCTACGACACGGGACACAACCAGTGGTAGCAAAGAACATGCTGGACAAGCAGTGTTAGTCTCTGCCTGCCACTTGTCTGCTTGCGCAATTCCGGCGCTGGCAGCGGACGGAGCAGTGACGGCGGAAAGTGGGTGGCACGAGGCAAACCCTGTATGATAGGGCCTTGCACTTGTTTCACTTAAGTGCAGAGCTGGAGGAATTGACATCAGTTTAGTGGGTCTGCTGCTAACTGAATGCAGTTTTACTGTTTGACCAAACCCTGAGGTGTAATATTTTAGACAAATTGGTTTCGCACACTTTTGGTGATAGTGGCCACCGACTTGCTCATTGGCATGTATTTACATTGCAGCTTTAGCTTGCAAATGCAGCGGGTAGGACTGGCTGGCCAAAGTTGGAAGCACTTTTATTTGTTTCACTGCGAAAGCATTGGATGACAGAGCACAAAAACGCGGTGTCACCCAAAAAGTGGCATTACAAAACTGGCGATTGGTCGAAACTGTAGGGCGTCGTTAAAGGTGGGAAAATGCACAATGTTAGCCATCTGCATGAACTACAAAGGGGTCAAGAATTTGAATGGAATTAGAATTTCGTTTCTTTGAGCCCCCGGTAATTTTTTTGTTTGTGCATGTGTGTACATCACCTGTTGCAGCAGTAATGAGTCTACGTAAAATTGCAAATACCTGCCAAGGCTCATAGCAAATGGGCTTTTCTCCATTACCTCTGTTCTTGTCACCATAGTAGCACTTAACTTTAGACATAATTGGGAAATTTGTGGGCAGCCTCAGCTGGCACAAGAAAGGGTGTCACTGAATGTTTCCATGCTGCAGCCCATGGAGACAGACGGTGGCACCACCAAGGAGGGTCGCATCCGCAGCGCCAAGACTCTGCACCTGCCGCTGCTTCCTGAGCTGGACGTGTACATCCACCTGCTGGTGCTGGTCTACCTCATTGATGCCCAGCGCTACGACAAGGTGCTGCCACCACAAATAAGCAGTCAGGCAAAACGATAAGAATAATTGCAGTAGCTGACAGATTTTTTGCACCCCAATAATTCAGACCTGCACGATATTTCTGACCTCACTGGGGAACCGTCGCGCATCTCATAGGAGAGGGCATATTTTCATGACCAATATTTCTGGGTTTGTGGAGTCTAAATGTACGAGTTTTTGGGATAAAATAGAGGCCAACAATACTGCGGTTACCACTTTTCGCCCAAAAGTTCGTTATTTTGGCTAATGTAGACCCAAGCAGGCATCGCTGTCAAAGCCAACCCATTCTTCGTTGCTGTGAAAGGTGCCCGCATAGATTTAAATGGAATTGGCAGGTGCTGACAGAGTAAATCGGACGGACTGACTTGGATTGGCTTGGCTATTCGTTCTCCTTCATTGCCATTCAAGATAATGGGACGCTGTCCATTGCCATCAAGAGGTCCTACGAAGAGTTGCATTGAAAACGGTACAGTGGGACAGCTGCTGCTTGGACAGTGCAACCTGTGGTGTGGGGCAGCAAACGCGGTAGAGGGGAGCAGGGGGTGTGCACTCGGAGGCGCTCGCTTCTGTCCGTATCATCCCGTGGGTTACCTCTCTGTCTTCGCGGGCGTTGTTGCCCCATGCAGACTGACTGTTCTTGCCACATGTGGCACGTGCATTTGTTTGCGGCATGACTTGCGGCTGTACTGCATTGTCTGGCATCATTACGCAAGAGGGTGTGGACATGACGAAAGCATGACTGTGGCTCATTTACAGTCTGATATTATCGCTTGTAAAGGGAACAAGGAGAGCGGAGATTTTCGCGATTTTGAAAGCCAGTTGAAAGCCTGCGTATTCACAGAAGGAACTTTAGCAGGGTGGCAGTGCATTTCAGAAAATGAGGCATAGGCCACAAAACGAAGCGAACAGCTAGTGTGCTGCAAGGAACAGCATCAGTGTTCAGCAAAAACGTGGCTAAAAAAATCAACCTAATTTGAGCTTGTTCGAGAATAAAACGAGGCTGCTTTATTCAGTGTAGGTATTATATTTGTTTCTTGTGCCGTTTCCCGCCTACAGTAATGGCCCAGTGAGGGCGCTGTGCAGCCACCCATAGACTTAACATGAATGGTATCCAGACCATGCACACCAGCAGAAGAATGCAGATGAAGAATGCAGGGCGCCATACGAAGAGAGAGGGACACCCTTTTCTTCTTCCCCTGACGACAGGCGGTGCAGTGCTCTGACCTGCTGATGCAGAAGATTCAGGCACAGAACCGACGCACCCTGGACCTGCTGGCCTCAAAGTGCTACTTCTACCACAGCCGCTGCTACGAGCTCACCGACAAGATGAGCGACATCCGCAGGTACATCATCCTGCCCTGTTTGTGTGCTTGACTTGCATGGGTTCCCGAGGGTAGTGGCATTCCCCTCATTTAGTGATTGTGTGTTTGCCTGCAGCCTTTTCCTGCCAGGTTTGTGTACATACCTGTGATGACGTCACAAGGTCACCTGATATGCAGTGCAAAACAATGGCCACACAGTGCTAGCGCACCTAATTTGAATTTAGCCTAACTACACAAATCGACCATTTTTTTTTTTTATTAATGAACTCACGGCTATGAAATTTTCAGGGCACATGTATTGTTGTGTGCTGATTCTAAATATGTCTTTTAATTTCATGGAAAACAGGTCCTTTTGCACTTGTGTATTGCAGGTGACTTACTGCCAAGAGCGCTCAAGAAAGTTGCTGCACGAAGCTTGTTATTATGCATGCTGTTGTTTTTTCTGGATGTCAAGGTATTTATTAAGGGTAAAATTATCCTGCCTATCATAGAAGTTGAGTTATAAGGTTTTGAAGTTGCTAGTTCGGAAGCGATGACTTCAAATGCCTATAACACAACTTCTCTGCTAAGCAGCATGATAATTTTACATTCATCGCATACCTTGATGCGAAGAGAAATAATCAGTAGCATGCATCTGAAGAGGATATTCACTGTATACACCAGGGAGAACTGACAGGACAAGGGCGTGACTAACAACTGAAGTTTTTGATTAACACAGATCGCTCAATAACAGCCACGCATGTGCCAAGTCAGGACAGGTAGCGCTGTGAATGGGTAACTGATACAAGCATTGCCATGTTTCACTGTCTGGAAGGCCTCTGTGATTTCAACTGTTCTTCGTGTTTTTGTAGCGAGAGCTACATTACCCACAGTCTCGCCATTTTGCTGTGGCTGTCGGTCGCCAGTTCTGCGCATGCGCGAGGAGCCAAGTGACGTTAGAGCCGCCGTGCACCGAACACGGAGCAGACGCCGCTCGCCTCCGGCCAAGGAGGCTGCGCATCCACGAGGGGCCTAGTGACGTCAGAGCATGCAGCTAGCGCGCCGTGCCGCTGTCTCTACTGCGCATGTGTGGCAATAGGAGGAGGAGTTGCGGTGTAGTATGTATAAGGGGGTGGTGATGTGGCGGTGGAAACTACATTGCCAGGACGGCCAAGGAGGGCGAGGCCGACGCTGCGCGGCTTAGAAGACAGGATAAACTCGAGTAGTCGGGTCCCGAGGTTGTAGCTTGGCAGTTAGCTGTCCAGGCAAGGAATAACGAGCAGCACAAGGCCAAGAGAAATGTGGAGACGCCGAAGCAGAAAAAAGAGCGTATCGTCGAGTGCAGATGCCAGGACGCGGAGCAGAAACGGCGGCGTGCCGGCCGGAGCGAGGCGATGATGGATACGACCGAAGAAGAGCAACTGAAGAGGAGGATGTAAAGGCTCGTTGTATAACTGACCACGCGATTAGACAAGGGGGTAACTGCAGCTCTCGCTACATATATCCTGGCATTGCTGAGCTAAGCCACTGCCAATTTTTCTATTGCCTAGAATAGAAACATCTGCAAAACATGGGGAATGTTCATGGGACATCTTCTATAATGCCATGCATGATTGCCCTGTGCCAACTTTTGTTTGATGCTGCACAACTGTTCATTCACATAGTTACCCGTCTGTCCTATTTAAAATTTTCCACAGGTCAGCGGAATCTTATAACTGCAGTTCCAAATTTTGCAAACATATCTTTTATGTTTGGTAGTGTAGCGTTCGTTCCTTCCACCAGGGGTAGTTTGTGTGCTCACCGAACTTGGCAGGGCGCCAAGATGTTGTGTGCTCTAAGCTAAGGCTTAAAATTTTGCATTAGGCACCCACTCGTAACTGTCCTCTGTGTTTTCTAACCTTGCGTAAAAAACGCGTGCTTGATCTTCAGGGCCAGTGTTCAACACGTTCGCGTTATCTCGCTGCGACTGGCCAGTGCCGTTGGCTATCGCAAAGTTATCGTATTGCGTTTAAGAGCACGATGGTTAACACCAGCGGCAGGCACATATGCATCTCCCTGTTTTTGTTAATGACAGAAGGAGGGACGGAGGAAATTTCGACCCTTCCTAAAATATCTCTTGAAACTTTTTCCCGCGTAATGAACCCTCCCGGCAAACTGATGTCAACATTTTTGAGAAATAAGTGGGTCCATTACGCGAGTGCATATGGTATATACAAACCACTCTAGGCCTAGCGACACCAGGTAAACTGCATGCTACTACAGCACGTATCGCCCGAGCCTGGTGGGTGACGCATCACTGCAAGAACACTCAGCATAATGTTTTGTCCTTTCTGATGGGAGTGCAGAATAAGAGTTAGCAGCACTGAGGCACTGCATTTTCGCTGTCCCAGGCAAAGTCCGGTGCACTGGGTAACGTGTGCATGGTTGGAATAGGTGATGCAGGCAGTTGATGTTTAACAGCTCCCAGCTCATGCCACGGGGGCAAAATTACGAACACATGAAGAAATTCTTTTCGCTGACTTTTTTTTTTAATTACTGGCTGCCATATTGAAGAGGGGCAGCCTTTACACGTGTACAGTATGTCGCGGGGCACATACTCTGAAATCAGCGTTGACGAAGTGTTGAGGCAGTTGCTGACAGCTGACTTGCCCTCTTTCTTGCCTTTGCCACGTGTCCATGTCTGTCTAAATAGGTGTGGTCATCCTCAGGGAGCTTAGAAATTTTCGATCCCAAGAATAATTATTAGTGGTTTATTTCCAAAAAATAGAAAGGAAAAGACTTTTGCTGGCTGTGGTTGCATCCAGAAGCACCTTGGCTGCAGCCAGGACGGAGAGGGGACAGAAAGAAGAGCTAGAGAAAGCGCGCAGTTGTCGACTTTTTGTCGCAGCACCTTGCCGTTCCTGTGACTTCCCGAAACTGCGTCAGCAGGATCACTTCCAGCATGATGTGTGTTAATGTGTTTGCCAGCTTTACGTTTGCACCAAAGGGCTCGGCATGCTTTGATATAGCGTCCTGCTGCACAATAATGGTGTAGAGCATCAGTGGTGCCAGGCCTAGCTGTTCAGCCAGATCTGTGCGTTTCTCCAGGTTTTCTTTGACCTTTTTGAGTATTTGCAGCTTCTCCTTAAGGGCCTTTTGCTTCCACAACATGCCAACAGTGGGTGCCTTGGCCTTCCAGCATGCGCTCGGCTTGTGGCCTTGTCGCATTTAGGCAGGCAATGTTGCAGTTGGCGAACAGGGGAATGAGGAAGGTGTAGCAGTGGCTCTGGCAGCTGGAGATGCACCTTTTCAGATAGGCCAATTAGCTGCTACCAAATGGGTGAGGCAGCTCTGTCGGGCACATGACTCGTCGTGTTGCTCCGGTTGCAAGAAGGGTGCGCCACCACTTGGCCTGCATTAACGGGGGGAGGTGAAGGGAGAGGAGGGCCAGCGACAGCAGTGTCTCCCCCACTGAAACCAGCCGCTCTGGTGGTTTGAGCATTTTTATCAGCCGCGACTGCTTGCGAAACTGTTAGTATAATCCTGAATTGTAACGTATGCTATATACTGTAGATCGTCCGGCACATTTTAAAAATTTCTATCAACCGTGGTCGTACCATTGAGATTCTTCTAGAACCATGCCATTCGAGCTTTAACGAAGCAATCCTGTTACAAGGACTTTTTTTACATTTGCAGTGAAATGTGGTATTGCAGCAGCATGATGAGAATGCCTCCCATACATTTTGGCTTGTCAGGTGTCAGAAGAATGGAGCTTTGGCAGAATGGAATTTGTTTTTCGCAGCTTCCTGCACAGCCGCCTGCGCACGGCCACCCTGCGCAGCGACTACGAAGGCCAGGCTGTGCTGGTCAACTGCCTACTACGCAACTACCTTCACTACAACCTCTACGAACAGGTGGGCCTCCTCTTCTCTTGTTTGCTGTCCTCAGTGAATTTCAAAATCGAGGAGACCACCCGACAACAGCAACAATTGTACAGTTGAATCCCGGCACAACGAATGCCGCTTCAACGAAATTTTCGCCACAGCGAAGTATTTTTTATTCCCCGCAAAATCCCCATAGGAGTTAATGTATTAAAATTCCCTCAAAAACGAATTACTTTGTGAGCACGCATTCGCTTCTACGAATTTTTCGTAAGCCTTCACTCGTCAGTGGCCTGCCTTTCTTCAAAAGTTGAGTGCTGTACGAGATTATTCCCTGCTAAAGCAGTGGCTTGGAGCAGCTAAATAATGCGCGGAATGTATGTTTAT
Organism: Amblyomma americanum; assembly: GCF_052857255.1. Classification (NCBI taxonomy): domain Eukaryota; kingdom Metazoa; phylum Arthropoda; class Arachnida; order Ixodida; family Ixodidae; genus Amblyomma; species Amblyomma americanum. Next base: position 199,940,828 of record NC_135502.1, read on the forward strand.
TACATTTTCATGTATTCTTTAATAAAAGGTTTGGTTGGGAGTCATTTATTCATCATAGGGAAGCAGCGAGGGGACTTGTTTGCGCCGTGCGAAGGCCGCCGGCCGTACGAGGGCCAAAGACGAATCCAAATCCAGTCGCCAGCCTCCCCTCCCCGCCTTCTCCGCAGCACTTGCCGCCATTGTCTCGTGTGTCGGTGTGTGCTGATCGTCGATCTCTCGCTGCAGTCTGATCTCGTCGATCGCCTCTGCCATGTCGCCTCCAACAAAAAGCGAAAGTTTATTTCGCTTGAAGAAAAGGATAAAATTACCGCCGAAGTGGAAAGCGGGAAGGAGAAGGCAATTATTGCCGCAGATTTTGGCATCACGCAGACTTTGCTATCGACGATTTTGAAGAATAAGGACAGCATTAGGAAGGCACTTTCATCGGGCACTTCAGCGCAGCACAACAAAGTGACGCAACCAACGTATGAAGAGCTCGACAAGGCTGTCTATGCTTCGTTCGTCGATACGCGAGCAACAAACATGACCCTGAGCGGTAAAAGTGTACAGCAGAAGGCCCTAAATTATGCTTGTTTGTTAGAGCTGGACGACTTTAAGGCAAGCATAGGATGGCTGAATCGCTTTAAAGGAAGGCATAACGTCGTCGGCAAGGTTTTGTGCGGTGAATCGTCTTCTGCAGACGTTGACGGCGCATCAGCATGGGCGACAGTTAGGACTGACATAATGAGCAATTACGCTCCGTCTGATATTTATAACGCAGACGAGACGGGCCTCTTCTATGAGATGCTGCCAGCGAAGACGCTTGATTTTAAAGTGCAAAACCGCGCTGCTTCAAGGGAAACAGGAGCCTACCTGTCAAGTACGTGGCAAACAGCCGGTCGTGGATGACCCGTGCCATTTTTGCTGACTAGGTGGTGGCACTTGACCGTGACATGAGCAGACAAAATCGAAAGGTTTGTTTGCTCTTGGACAGTTGTTCAGCGCACCGCATTGACGACGTCAAGTGTGGAGCTGAAGTTCTTCCCTCCGAACTGTACCTCAGTCATTCAACCCCTGGGCCAAGGCATCATCCGGAGCATGAAGTCTTCCTAACAGGCGAGGTTGATCCAGCGGCTTCTCCTGAACACCGACACTGGCAGGGAGACGAAAATCGATCTTTTCATGGCTTTAGAAATGATGGCTGCGGCCTGGAGAGCAGCACGGTGCAGTGTGATCCGCAACTGCTTCAAGCACGCCGGGTTCGTCGACACCAAGGCGACCAGCACGACTGCAGCCGCGGAAAGTGTACCATCGTCATCGACTCCGGGGATTGGCGTTACTTGGAAATCGCTCCAGGAAGCTGGAAACGCCCCTGCTGACATAGCGCCGGACGATTTCCTCGACGCTGATGCGGACGTGTTTGTCCACGAGAAACGAAGCGATGAAGACATCATCAAAAGTGTTCGCGAGCCGGAACAGCCGTCCGGTCATGAAGACGACTCCGCTCAAGATTTACCTGCCCCGGCAGCCTCATCGCAGGTACTGGATGCCTTCGACGTTATTAGAAAATTCCTTGGCACACACGATGACGACGTTGCGATCTCACTGTTAACAGAGTGCGAGAGTCGCGTGACGCTGCTGCTGGCAGTGAAGCGCAAGCAGGCTAAGCTCACAGATTTCTGGCAATAAAAATATGTTCTGCTGGAGTTATTGCCTTGCATTTTTGGTTAATTTCGAGACAATGAAATTTCTCGCACGTCCCGTTGATTTTGTTGTAGCGGGATTCAACTGTACATTTTTGCTTCTTCTCAGAAGCACTCTGCAGCCAATAAAAAGCAACCCACAACCTCAAAGGTTGGGTGGTATAAACACACACTCACACATATATGGAAGAAATGATAGGTTCGTCAACTACGCAGGTGTGCAATGTTGAAAAAAATACCGTGAAGCACCAGGCTATGAACAAGTGAATTTAGCAGCATTTTCTCACGTAATTTGAGCACTTTTTTCTTCAAATTTAAAGTTTTAAAAGGGTAGTGTGCCCCCCCCCTTCCCTCCACGAATGAAGTTGATTGCAAATATGATGCATACCACCCAACCTTATCAGAATGTTTACACAGAAAATATTACAAAAAATGCTGCTGGTCATCTGTATCCTTAGCCGCTATGGTTAGTGATGGATAAATTAAACATTATCAAACTTAAAACAATCTCTTTATGGAGCAATGCTACAAATAACAACAGGTATTTACTTTGGTGCATTTAATTTCTTGCTAAGATAGTACTTTTTTATTGTGTTAGGGCACAGTTTGACTTTTTTTTTGTTTCAGGTTACACAGAACGTTATTCAATATTTTAGCCCCAATGAAAGATATTGAGTGCCGCCAGTATGTGTTATGAACTGTGGGTAAATTAAAAATATTACGTTAAAAATACACGATGCGCCATGCGACTGCTTGCAACGGTTTTGTGTTCGGGTCGGACTGGGCGCTTGTGCGGAGATTTGTGCAAGGCAGGTTTCGGCATAACGGAAACGTTCATTTCAGCGTGAAACCGTTGTGTCGACCGAAACCAGTGAAAATGTTAAACATGTTATGAAAAGGGGTGGCTAGTTCCAAAACGCTTTTTGCGAAGCTTCTTTGTGGAGCGTTGCATGTTGGTTCTAGCGACACAGGGCAAACGGTGCGGAATGATTCACTGTTGCCCGGAGTGCCCGTGGGCGGCACAAGAAGCCTGCCGCTGGCTGGGTTGTACTCTAGTACAGCAGAGCCCCTCTGTAGTAAAACATCTTTACTATATCTGTACTATATCAGTTCTTCGTGATGGCAGGCTCAGAGTACGCAATCTGCTAACATGAGCACCTAGCAATCATATCCTATGTTGGTTAATGAAAGAAACTCAGAGAACCTTTTTTCTTTGAAAATAACATTATAAAGATATTTGTTTTTACTGTCACTTATCTCTTGTGAAAGCATGGTATTTTGCATTGCCCTTTGTTGTCAAAAAGAAAGACTCCAGGTTCCCTACATGCCCATAGTGCTCATCCTCAGCATCGCTTGCATTGAGAGAGCTGCAGGAACTGGAGCCTTGCTTGGTGGTTCAGCTTGCTCCTCAAGGCTGCAGTCATCATCTTCCTGATTCAATGCGTGACATATTTCATGATGTTGGCTCTGGGTTATCAAACTCCAATAACTCCTTCACCTGAAGAATTTTGGAAACCAACTCAAGGTGCTCCCTGTCCTCAGCAACACGGGGCTTCATCAGTAGTGATGCTGCTAAAGGTCACACCTTCTTTGGCAAAGCAGGCTGCAATTGTTGAGCTGGAAACTGCATCCCATGAGGCTGCAATATAATGAGTGGCCTTGAGCAGGTCGATTTTGGCCACTTGCTTTGGATTAGTGTTCTGCAGATGTGTTGAACAATCTTCCTATGGTAACTAACCTTAAGTGCACAGATAATTCCTTTGTCTAAAGGCAGCACCTTGATACTCGTCAGTGAAGGTGACTGCGTGGCTGGAGGCACCGAACGACGATCTGAAAGTAGAAGCACATACCTATTCATTGCTCGCAGCCAGTTGTCAGACGCTCGGAGAAACTGAACAAACACTCCAGAAGTCATCCACGCTTTCGCAGTACTCTTCTACTGACCAGGCAGGGACTTGATGTTCTTGAGACATCGAGGGCTTCGCGATTTTCCAGTCATGAGAGTTGGCAGTTTTTCACTGTCACTGGCGTTGCAGCACAAAACAGTCACTCTCTGTTTGCTGCACTTCCCTCCACTGCTTTTGTTCCCCTTGAAATCATGTCTTCTAAGGGAACTGTTTGTAAAAGACAGCAGTTTCGTCACTGTTGAATACATTATCTGCTGTGAAGCCTTCCAAGATGGACTGCATCAGAATGTTCCACTCAACCACAGTCATATTGGCGGCCGCACCCTCATTGCCACACTGTTAGTGAAATGCAATGCCGCTGCGGTGCTTGAATTGGTCGAACCAACCATTTGAGGTCTGGAAATCATTCCGGCTCAGTTTTGATGCAAGTTCGGGGGCCTTCTCCTGCAGAAGCGGCCCTCACACAGGAATGTTTGCACATCGCACCTGCCGAAGCCACACAAAAAGTGCAGGCTATATGTCTTTTGGCAAGTGCATCATCGGCAATTGAGTCTTCCACTTTCTTTTGGTGTTTCACGATGACAGAGGCAGTTGCTTTCAATATACCATACTTCTGAACAATGTCTTTCCATTTCGTATTTCCGATATCTATTTCTTGAAGCAGCTCCTGCTTTTCAAGCAATGTCAGCATTTTGCGCTTCAGCATCGCGTAGTCACAGAGTAGCACTTGCAGAGTGCGGAACGCTGATGACAATGGACTATGACATTATAGGGCCTAGAATGAAGTGAGCGTCGACCATGCCATTACTTGTGGCTTGGATTGACTACGACTGGCCAGTGGGCCATGACTGCAAGTTTTGTTAAATTGTTTTGAAAAATGTGCTGTCGACGCAGCGAAATTTCTTTAATTCAGACTAATTTCGGTGGTCTTGCCATGGTGCGTAAAATTGCATGTGTAGAAAAAGAAGTTTGCAACTATAGTAAAACATCAATACAAGAGACTCTCAAGGGACCAGAGAAAGATGCCTCTTGTAACCAAGGTCTCGTGTAACCAAAAATTTTAAAAGCATTGACGAGTCGGACTAGGTCAGTTTATTGCACATCAGGATATAAGTGCATTTAAACACATTCATACACATTAACGTGTTAATGTGACTTCATATTACTTTCAGACATTTGAGTTTATGTCTGATGCGAAACTATAGGGGATAAATCATCGAACATAACTGTGCCATGTAAACATGGCGACAGCCCCAGAGTCCGACTGGTCTGACTCCAACTGGTGTACAAAGCGACCGGCACTGTGGAAGCTGGGATTGAAATCCAACCCAACATAAATTCAACTCAACAGCAGGAGCGCAGCTGCAATTATAGAAGCAGAATGACTAAAATTTTGGTGCAGTGAGACAATAGCTGCATTCGATTCAGTGCTGGTTCACGGCACCAATTCTGAAAAAGTGCCGCTGGTGCCAATGCGGTGCAGAACCAGTTCTGTGGTGCAGGTGCAGCGTGTCAGCAGTGCCACACCCGATATGTGCGACAATTTTCAAAGAAGCGCGTGCAGGCAGGTTTTGTCGTCCTTTTTTTTGAGGTGTTAGTTCTCGCATGTATTTTTTGTGTGCGGTCGCTTCCGTGCCTAACAAGACTTGAGTCAGCCATGGAGTTGGCCATGGTCGACTACGACAACATCGCATAGTTCTTGTTATGGAGTAGTTCTACTCTTCCCATAGTGAATACGAGGAAACAGACTGTGCTGAGTAGTTCTACTCTTCCCATAGTGAATACGAGGAAACAGACTGTGCTGTCATGCCGCAACTCGCTTGGACCAATGGCAGTCGAATTCCAAAGTGCTATAAAAGCGTGGTCGCAAACTATGTCCATTACAAATTCACTAGGCTTTTCAAGCACTCAGAGAGACGTTCGAAGAACTTTCGGCCCGCTTGGATTCAAGGCCCCTCCATATTTTCCGACGCCTATGGGAGGGCGCGCGAAAATCACCGCCGAGAACCCGCCTCGCTAATTTAGCTCTTTATAAGCAGTGATAAAAAACAGTCCTCCGGCGGCACTGGAGGGCTTCATCAGAAAGAAGAGGCAGAGAGAGGAAAGGGCGCCAGCACGCGCAGACGCTCGTGAAGCAGAAGAGCGCGAGGCGAAAAGAGCTCGCGAGGCAGAAGAGCGAGAAGAGAAAAGAGCTCGCGAGGCAGAAGAGCGAGAAGAGAAAAGAGCTCGCGAGGCAGAAGAACAGCAGAAAAGAAGGATAGAACGGGAGAAGGAGTTTATTTTGTGGAAACAGGCGCATGTCGCGGGAGGATATGACGATATCACGGACAATGATCAGCGTTCCTTAGCGGGTACAGAATCTCCTAGACCGGCCACAGTTTGTCCAAGAAAGCTGATGGCTCCTTTCGATGACAAGAGAGATGATTTGGATGCATATCTGCAACGATTCGAGCGGATAGCTTTGGGGCAAGGCTGGGAGCGCAGTGAATGGGCCATGGCATTGAGCATGTGTTTAGTCGGAGAGGCGCTGAATGTGTTTCGAAGGATACCTGCTGCTGATTCCATGGACTACGAGAAAGTCAAAAAGGCACTCCTCCAAAGATTCAGGCTTACGGCAGAGGGTTTTTGTGAGAGATTTCGTACCGCGAAACCTGAGGATTCGGAAACCCCTAAGCAGTTTTCCTGCAGGCTATCCAACTATTTTGATAGGTGGCTTGATATGTCAAACACAGAAAAGAGTTTTGAAGGTGTGCGTGACAAGCTGGTCACAGAGCAATTTTTAGCGTGTTGCAGCTCAAAGCTGGCGCTATTCCTGAAAGAAAGTTGTGCTCGTTGGAAGAGTTCGCCGACACTGCAGACCAATTCCTCGAGGCTCAAGGGTTAAGAAATTTGAGTAAGGCAAAGGAGGAAACCCAAAAGACCCTAGAGACAGATGCGGCAAAACCAAGAGCATATGGCGGTGCATCTAAGGTGCCAGTAAGGTGTTTTCTCTGCGGCAAGGTGGGACACCGTGCAGCTGACTGTCGAACTAGTAGCTCTGCCCAGAAAACACACGTTGTGTGTCAAGGTTGTAAGAGGAGGGGTCATACTCTGGATGAGTGCCGATACAGAACGCAGGACCGAGCTGCATGCGTTGTCGACTCAAGGGTAGAACTTGTCACGCCACCCGAAGTTCCAGAGCTGAAAGGAGAGCAAACGCCGCTGGAAAATGAGGAACACCCAAGTCGAAAGCAGCAATGCCAGTGGTGGCTGGGCAAATAGGGGACCGTCCTATATTGGTGCTTAGAGACAGCAGAGCCAACACAGTTTTGGTTCAGAGAAGCCTGGTGAAGGACGAGGATCTTACAGGGGAAGCGTCGGCCATCACTCTTGTAGATGGCACAGTGATGTACCTTCCTGAAGCCAGGATTCTAGTGTCCACGCCATATTATACTGGGCAGGTAGTGGCAAAGTGCGTAGACCAACCCATCTACGATTTCATCTTGGGAAACATTACGGGTGCAAGAAGTGTCGAAGACCCCGATCCCGAGTGGAGGATGCTCGACGTTGATGAACATCCAAAGGAGGAAAGGCCCGCGACAGCTCAGACGGGTGCAGTCAGTTTCTCGTCAGCAGTGGAGACAAGAGCTCAAGCGACAGCCCGAGCAACGCAGCGTCCGCTCTCTATTCCTGTTGCGATGCGCCTGAGCGTAACACCGGGCAAAATTGCAATTAGGCAAAAAGAAGACCCTAGCCTGAAGGCCTGCTTCGAAAGAGTCAGGGAAAAAGTGAAAAGAAAGAAGAGTCGCACTTCCTTGGAATATCAATTGGTAAATGGTCTTCTGCACAGGGAATGCATATTTAGTTCAGGAAGGCGGGTCCAACAGCTGGTGTTACCGAGAGATATGCGAGAGACCGTGCTACGCTTAGGACATGACGCCATTATGGCCGGGCACCAGGGTGTTCAAAAAACGATGTCTAGGATCACCGAGGAGTTCTTTTGGCCGGGTGTTCAGAGTGACGTTAAGCGCTTTGTTCACTCATGTGATGTGTGCCAGCGCACAGTTCCGAAGGGAAGAATTGGTCCTGTACCTCTAGGCAAGATTCCAGCCATCGACCTACCGTTTCAGCGAGTAGCGATTGACATTGTGGGGCCAATCTCTCCAGCATCCGCCAGAGGCTTACCCTGGTTGATGTGGCCACTCGTTATCCTGACGCTATTCCACTGAGAACTATTGACAGTATCCAAGCGGCGGAGGGTCTCGTGGAAATGTTTTCGTGTTATGGGTTCCCGAGGGAAATTTTGAGTGACCGGGGCTCGAACTTCACATCGGAGCTAATGAAGGAGGTTAACCGCCTTTTGTCAGTAAGGCAGTTATTGACTACGCCTTACCATCCCATGTGTAATGGGCTTGTAGAGCGGTTCAACGTCACCCTCAAAAATATGATCAAGAAAATGTGCCAGGAGAGACCTACTGATTGAGATAGATATCTCCCAGCTCTTTTGTTCGCTTACCGCGAAGTACCACAAACGAGTCTTGGTTTCTCACCCTTCGAGATGCTATATGGAAGAACCGTTAGAAGTCCACTTGCAATACTCAAGGAGCTGTGGACTAATAAAGAGATTGCATCAGATCTCAAGACAACATACACGTACGTTCTTGAGTTGTGGGTCAGGTTGAAGGAAACATGCAGGCTTGCACATGAAGGCCTGGAAAAGGCGCGTGAACGCCATAAGGGATATTATGAAAAGAAAGCCATTCACAGGAATCTGGATCCGGGCGACAGGGTTCTCGTCCTGCTACCCGCGGATCATAATAAGTTACTGATGCAGTGGAAGGGCCCGTACCTTGTGACGCAGAAGAAAAAGGACATGGATTATGAGGTATTGATAGATAACACTAAGAGGGTTTTCCATGTTAATATGTTGAAGAAATATGAAGAAAGAGGTCCCGTACGGCGGTACGCCCCCAGAGCAGCTTGTTCGGTAGTGGCCGAGGAGACAGGTGATGTTGCTGAGGTGCCCACGTGCAGTGGGAAGAAAAATGCAGGGGGGGGATGAGGTACTAATGAAGCCCAATGTGAATGAAGTCATACGATCACAGCTCTACTCCAAATCAAGGGGGAGACGTTTTCGAATTGGCCAGGCAAAACAGAGGTCATATGTTACAAATTACACTTGTAGACAGATAGAGCTAACTGAACAGCTCTAGGTATATCTGGGATGTATCTTGTTCTTGTTGCTGTGTTAATGTATCTCTGAGATTTATCTTGTTGTTGCTGCTGCTGTTGTTGGTGTTATGTGGTCATACAAGGGAGTGTGTTGTGGACACGAACATGCTTATTAAGGACTCTGTGCGGACAGCGGCAGTGGTGTGTTAGTGTTCTGGAAACGCAATTTGGTGTGCTGTGTTAGTGGTGTGCGTTTAGTGTGTGCTAGACATCTGCGGTGTGGCGTGTGCTGGGTCCAGAATCGCCACAGAAGTTAGTCGGTTGGCTGGATGGCTTGAAGATGAGGAGGACGTGAGCAGTTTTTCATGGAAAAACTCTTGAGAGAGGGGGCCCTTGTCACATATAATAAGGAGCCTAAATTAAATTTTAAAGGAAAAAGGTGTTAAGAAGACGAAGTGGATTAACCGAAGAATAAAGAAGAGGAAGAAGAAGCATTCGGTGAGGTGGAGAGAGATGATTGGTGGAAAAGAGAAGTCGAACACGACAAGGCTTACCTGGACTAACACCGAGGCTATAAAGGGGCGAGTGAGAGCGAGGCACAGGGGGGATCAGCAGAGAAGCGGAGACTCGGGTGGGTCAGGGGCACATCGGTTGGAAGAGAGCGTTGCTGGCTACTGCTCCGGTGAGCTCGCGTTCTACGTTTTCGCATCGTGGACTTCTGCCGTGCCTGAGCCCGTTCCGGGGAGTCAACGGAGGACGCTACCACCTGCTACGGCCAGGGGTGTCTCCAGCGCTGTTGCCACCCATCCGGGTGGTGCCCCCAACGCCAACAACACCGGCATCACCTCCACAGGCGCTTGGACCGGGAGCTTGTATGACGCAGCCAGCGACGCCAGCCCAAGCACGTCGAACGCCGCCTCAACGCCGCCTACTGGATCTATACAACGCCGCGGCCACACCGAACCAACCGTGAGCACGCACGCCGACCGCTAATAGTAGAACGCTAGTAGTAGACGCTGGTAGCAGTGTGCCCGGGTCGTGTGTATTTATAGTCTTTGTGTTTTGTGTTTGATAGTTTTGTGTTCTAGTGTGTGTGTCACGTAGGGGGTATTAAATGTTTGTGTGGGTACACCTGTCGCCTAGTCTATTCTTTCGGTCCGAGTGTTCTCCGGAGAGATCCGTGACACAGCGTCGAATCAGCAGCATCTGCCTGCATGCTTAACGCAGCAAGTACCGGCGCCGGTTGTAGCAAAACATGCTCGGATTCGCCCTGCCCGCAGCTTGTCGACAGCCCACACACCATCATTGCGCCATAAGTTTCGTGTGAACTCGCACGCACATGGACAGCCTGTCACAATTAACCTGGCAGCTACAGCACAAATCACAGAAAGTTGCCTACTGTTGCGTAGGTTGCAGCACCGTTTTCTCGCAGAATGACATCGAACCCGTCGACGACAGCGAAAACGTCCCTCAATTCATGTTCAATATTTATGAGCTAACATGCGTCATCTGCTGAAAGCCGTCTGCACATGCACTTCCTTTTTGCACCTCCTTGGAGGCTGGTGCCGCGGTTCCTTGCACCAAAGCGGCACCAAGGCTGCATCCAAATCAATCGCAGACGGCGCTGGGAATCGAGGGCTTTGTTGCTGTGCGCCATGAACCGGTGCAGGCGCTGCAGGGAACCACAGCTGAATCGAATGCAGCTAATAATTTCAACCATGTGGTATGTGACATCCAGCTGAGGAACAGAACAGAATGGAGCCAAAGGAATGAAAAGTGCAGCGCATATGAGTTTGTATGACGTCGGCCGCATTGCGTGAGCTTATCTGGGTTGTGTCCCGGGAAAAAAGACGTTTGAACAGATTTTTTAGGAAGGGTTGATATTTCATATCATACCTCCGTCCTTCGGTCATCAACAAACGGTCAACAAACGCGCGGTCAGACACGTTCTTGGCGCTGGTGTTTAGCATCGTTCACTTTGATTCCGATCCTGCAATTTTGTAGTAGCCTTGTAGCCGTGTTTTTTATGCCAGGTTAAAAAAAAACACGGGACGGTGACCGTGACAGTGGGTAGTGCAAATGACTATGCCTTAGCTTATAGCATACAACGTCTTGGCAACGCGCAGGTGCTGCATGTGATTCTATGCGGAGCACAATGACATTCCACCAGATTGTTTGTACTGTGCGTCGCAGAACTTCGAAGAATCGGAGAAACTGTATTTCTGGCACGTCTATAGCATTGAGACGCATCAGTTACCCCTACTAAGTGCGCAGTGATGAGGGCGCATGCACGCCTACTCCTTGCCGAAATGCCTCTAGGCAGCGCGGTCTCAGCACGGGTTCTCGCAAGGCGAAAGCAGGGACGCTTTTTAAACGGGTGTGGAAAAAATATTAGTTTGACAGCAAATGTGTAGCGGGTGTATTTATTGCGCGTACATGCTCATTGCCAGAGATTTCCGGAGTGTCAAGAAAATTGCGTCACGGCACCAATTTCGAGTCAGTGAAAGACCGAAGCTGGGCGATTTTTGGAAAGCAAATGTTGTTCATCAACTGTCCACTCCAATGTGTTGAAGTACTTGCCCGATTTCAGGACAATGGATCAAATTTTTTTGCGGGTCTTGTGAATTTCGTTGAAGCAGGATTCAACTCTACTCTCTATTAATTCTTATCCCCAGCTGTTCCCAATTCAGGTCTCGAAATACCAACTGTAACAGACATGGCAGTAATTTAATTACTGTAATGAAATTACAGTGATTAAATTATTTTTCTCGGTAATTTGTATGTAATTCATTGCTTTTCTGGGTTGGTAATTTAATAATGTGATGAGTTATTTTGGAGCTGTAATTTCATGCAAAAGTAATTAATTACATAATTACTTTTCTGAGTAATGAGTCCGTGCTCCTCTTTGTATCAGGCATGCTCTGGCCTCGCGTTTGCGGGGTTGAGTGTCTACACAGCAAGAAAAACGCGCGGCGAGCAATAGTCAGCACTCCAGCGAAGCAGCGCACGTGGACGAGGGGCAATGTGCGTGCGTGCATTGGCACCGCCTTGGTGATAAGTCTGCTTAATAGGACTGCTATGCATCTTCCAGCACTGCGCACGGTCGTTCACACAGACGCGCCGCAGGGCCACCGGGAGAGTTCATGGTCATGACGTGCTGTACTGCACCATCCCACAAACGCACTGCGAGTGCTTGAGCAAATAGTTTGCCCTAGACTGCTGCATATAACGGGTGTCCCAGCTAACTTGAGCCAAGGGTAAAAATAAATTAGAGACAGGCAAGTGAAACCAGTTGCATCTTGGTGACAGCCATCTTGCGTACCACAGGCAATTTTTTATTTCACAATGAATTATTTGAATGAAGTGAATTATCTAAATTAATACAGTCGCAGACCAATCTTTTGGACTCGAAGGGACCCGAAAAATGGTCCGAATAATCGAACAGTCCGAAAAATTCGTGAAGTACAAAAAAAAATCACTTTATTGAGATGAAATCGGCTTAAAAATGTCACTGATTTTGCCTTGCGGAAAATTTCTCTTGCTGGCGACGATTTGCACCTGTATTTGTGCCAAGGTTGTGCTTTCACTGTACACGCTAGACAGCAAGGTCACCGCATTTAGTTGGAATACTTCCCACGCTTCTTTGACAGACCCGGCAGGGCCATGTTGTCCACAATCCGAGTATGCACCACACCGCTTGTTAAACACACGCAAAGATAAGGCACTTTTCTTTCAAAGCGGCGGAACCGCCGGACGCAATCGCAAAACGGCGAACAGATGTAACTTCGTGAAGACTGAGCGCCACTCGGTCAATGCGGTCAGAGAAACCCAAGTGACGAAACGGCGAATGGCGAACGTATGAGACCTGTCGCGGTGGGTCAGTGGTTAGGACGCTTGGCTAGAAAATAGAGGAAAAGGGAAAAAGGAGGGTACAGGAGGAGAAGAGGTGCCGTTGTGAGAGAGGTTTCGGCACGCCAACGAGGAAACTGCCATCACCTGCAGCCTTGACTCGACGGCCCGGCACCAGCAGCGGGCTGATATGTTTCTGGTGGTTTCTCGTCTACATCAGCCAGTGGCACACACGACGATTGCGAGTCTAAACGGGAAAGCAAACACGCTGCTGCGTCCACTGCGCTGGCGCCACTGGGCATTGTCTGTGACTGTGCAGAAGAACCCTCGGCCAGAAGTAGTCTGCTCTTGAGTTGTCATAGCGACCAGTGAATTTTGCAAGTTGCACACTGCTGTGTTTCAATCTCGTGCGACACTGGCTCAGTGGGGGAAAAAAAATCAATTGGGCACCAGAGTTCATGGGGGCATAACTTGACAGTACAAAACTTCTGTTGGAGGAGAGCCCCCACTTCTAATAATTTTGTCGGAAAACCTTCTGCATGAAATCTCTATTGGTGCAGGTCAACTTCAATTTGTCCCCTTTTGCAGCGATCAGAGAAAAGTGATCAGAATTGACACGGAAGGGGTGCAACTTCCCGGGTTGATGAAGTAACCTTAACCAAGCAACCATCAGTAAACAGTAAACAAATGCAAAAAGCAAAAAAAAAAAAACAAGAAGCAAGCTGCCTATCAACGGCAGAGACAGGATGAAAGGCTCATGTACTGTAAGCAAATGACAGGACTGCTCTTTAAACTGGAAAGAGAAGACATTACAAGAATGTGTACGACGTAACACATCAGGATGTCTACTGTACATATAGAGATACCATCATGCATTGTACCTGCTTCCCAGGATAGGGTTTTTTCCTTTGAACAGGGTAAACATAAATCTCTCAAACATACGCGTCCAACACAAGAAGCTAGTGCGCCCTAATACATAAGCCTAATGCGCACAGAGCCGTTGTCGGTGTGAATCCTACATGTGGCCATTGCCGCCCGTTGCTGCACAGTGCCATGTATTTTGCCCCTCCCAGACCCTTGTCCCGTTTTGTCCTTTCCTACTCCCTACGGCTCTTTCAGTTGGCTCTTTCCTGGCTTCCCTCCTTTAACAGGCGTGCCTGCCTACCTTTCCACTTTCATAGCCTCTCCCTACCTCGTCCACGTTCATAATACGGCCTCGAGGTTGCCAAAAAGTTGGTCTCTCCTCACAACTCGCAAGCTTGGTGGTAGACCCATCTTGACAAGCAGCAAAAAGAAAAAGTGCACTATATTTGGGCTTTGGTTCCAGATGTAACTCGATTTGCGTTCTCAGAAATATGATTCCCAGAAGAAAAAAAACTCATTACAAATATGTAAACACAGTATTCCACCCAGCAGACAGGCGGCCGCCTTCCTACCGTAGCAGGTGGGCCACATGCCACGAGACCAGGCTTCGGACAAGCAAACACATTGGCTGAATGCAGGGAATGGTCACTCTAAGTGTCTCTGTGGTAAAAAAAAAAAAAAAGGGGGCGGCATTGCAGTCATTGTTCTCAGTGGTGGTGGCATGCATGACTGCCATTGCATGCGTGCTGGTGGCAAAACTCCAAACACTAAACTGCCATTGCATGCGCGTCAGACGGGCATGGGAGATGGTGTATGAGCAGCCACTTGTCTGTGAGGTAATACCTCAACATTGGAAGCCCGTCCGAGTTAACCCATGCCAGTCCCAAGGCATCCAAATAAACGAGCTTCCAATATGAGTGTTTTGTGGGACTGAATTTCCGAATTAACGGGGGTTGAAATAACCAAGTTCTACTGTATGGATAAGCCTTTGATCTGGGCTTTCACAGATCCAGGCCACGGGACCCAGAGGTGCTTGTGTGTTATGCAATGTCAGTGCACATTGAACCCCATGCACAGCTGTGGGGTGTTAAACACCCCCACGTGCCATATGTACCATGTCCCTTTGTTATAATAGGCGTCCAAGCTGGTGTCCAAGTCGGCCTTCCCTGAGGCGGCATCGAACAACGAGTGGGCGCGCTACCAGTACTACTTGGGCAGGATCCGGGCCATCCAGCTCGACTACTCGGAGGCGAGGCGCCACCTGCTGCAGGCCATCCGCAAGGCTCCGCAGCATGCTGCCCTGGGCTTCAAGCAGACTGTGCACAAGCTGGCCACCACGGTGGACCTGCTGCTGGGGGACATCCCCGACCGGTCCATCTTCCGGCAGCCGCCCCTGCGCCGCACCCTTGCTCCCTACTTCCAGCTCACCCAGGGTATGTAGTAGCCGTACTACTGGTAGCAGTTGCAAGTAGTGCCCTGGGAGAATAAGCATAGGAAGGTGCTGCATGCATAACGGTGTGGGAAAAGGTTGTTGTTGTGGGAGCCACTTGTGTTGTGTGACGAGCTGGCCACCTTCAGCACAGAATGGAAGGAAGGAAACAAAGCAAGGGTCATGCAGTCGATCCCAGATATATTGAATTATTGCTGGTATGGAAAAGTGAAAACATACTCTTGAAAATTTACTCCTGATTGCGTTTATCGAACGGTGCTCCTTGCAAGTAGCAGTTCTCCTGCAGCGCTCCTGCAGTACTTATTTTCATTGCAACAGCGCAGTCGTGTGGAAAAAAATTCATTCAGTGCACCAGGTGTTGTGTGGTGAAGCCAGCCTAACTGACCGAAGGCTTGTAGAGCTCTCATGTGGCTTGCTTCATTTTATTACCATACGGATGCCATTTGGGTATTACTTAACTCTTTCGCTACCGTGGAAATATGGGCGATTTGGAGTGTACTGAAAAAAAACTCTTTTTCACAAAAATTAACGGTCCCAGCGCATATTGCAATACATTAAATTTTAGCTTATTAGTTATGACTCTGCTGTTTGTTTCATTCAGAAGTGTATGTGCAAAAGTACTCGAACATTTATTAGTCAAATGTGGCAAAAACACGGAAAAAGCATACAGAAAGAACAAAAATTACTGGCTGCACTAAGCGAGAACTTGATTAAAACTGGAATATACAAAGTGTTTCACGTGTTTATTGCTGTCATTCCTCCAAGTTGCAGCTCTGAGGAAAAATTATTGCTCTTTCCACGGCCGGTCAAGTCAGCGGTAATGACTGTGGTGCTACTGTGAAAAGCAATCACGTGAAGATGTGAAGCAGAGGTAGACTCTACAGGTGCTGCACATGACGTTTGATCTTTCTTCATGCTTTATTTATTTATTCTCTAATAGCAGAGCTTGCAGTTCCTTCTTTTTTCTGTATTTTTTTTTCGGTTGGTGACGAATGGATTCTATGGAAGGATTGGGGCGTGGACTTCTACCTCATTCATACTTTAAAGGAGGAAGAGGGTCTTAGAGAAAAATTTTTTAATATTGGACTTAGCGTAATGATTTATGTATTTATGTATTTTAGTGTGCTATTATGTATTATGTATTTTAGTGTGCTGATTTCAATTATGGTGTCCATTTTCGTGTATATTATGCTTTTGCAATCCAACTGCTGCAAAAAATTGCTGAAGAGTGAAGACGTCATCCACGCCTTTTTGTTAAAGTCGTAGCTGCAACGGCAGCGTCTTCAAGTTCTTAAACCACCATGGCTTTGCAAATTTTTTGACAAGCACGGGCAGCCTCTCGGAACCGTCCTCGTTAGCACAGAATAGTGCTCTCACCCGCTCTTTACTGCGCTTGCCACCATGACAGCTGTCACCTTTAAACGCTAGGGTTTACTCGGGCTGCATATGGTAAAAATACCACTCTCATTGGCTTTGAAAACATCGCAGGGCTTGCATGCAGCAGTCATCTCCGGCAGCGACTCCATCCACTTGTTCACCGTTGAAACATCCACGGAAGTGCTTTCTCCGCAGGAGCGGCTGTACACAATCCTGTTTCGTTTTTTAAAGCGATCCAGCCACCTGTTCGATGCCTGAAAGTCGTTGATGGCCAGACGCAATGCCACAAGGTCCGTCTTTTCATTTAGAATGGCGCCGTCCACGTTGATCGCAGAGCTCCATGCCTGATGCAGCCAGCTGACGAGAAATTTTTCTAGCTTCTCATGCTGTCCTTCTCTTGCCACTTTCCGCTTGAGCCCGAATTTGTTGGCATTTTGCAATATCACCGCTTTGTTTGCAAGGATCATCTTAAGCGAAGATTCGGCTATATTAAGGTCCCGGACAATGATGGCTTTCATGGCTCCATGCTGCTTTTCAGCTTCCTTGATAATATGGATCTTATCACAGCAACAGAACTGTCCGCTTTCGGGACATCATGTGCCGCTTTGCTCCACACAACTCAAAAGCTTGCTGAACGCTGCTTGCTAGGATTACGACGAAGATCACGTGCAATGAACCTAGGCCTATCCACGCGACCTTGTCGGCGATCTGCTGCTGGGAAACTGGAAAGAAAGAAACGCTTCCCCAACGCGACGAGAGGCGACGTCGCCGAGAAGAGAGGGAGCAAGAGGGAAAAAGTGATTGTGGAGAAGAAAACGCGCTATTTCAGCACAGCGGGCGTCGCGGAGGGCAGCTGGGGGGGGGGGGGAACGAACGATGAGACGAGGCAGGAAAGAAAGCTGCGCCTGCCGGAGCAAACCGGTCAAGCGAGGTCAAGCGCTCCGCATGCGGAGAGACGGCGTGACAAAAGAGATCCGCGGCTCCTTTCTTTCGTCCGCCGTTCCGTCCTGCGCTTCGCGAGAGTCGTCATATAACGCGGGTCCGGCGTAAAATTGCGTCGGATAACCAGAGTTTTTAATGCATTGCTTCTATGGGGACTTCGCAGGGACTGCGTTAATCCGTCGTGAAACCCGGGTCGTCGCAAAACCGGGGGACGTATAACCGGGGTTCCATTGTCAACAATTCCCGTGTGTATGATTCATTCCAATGGACTTTAGCATCTCCAACGGATTCACCTCTTCCCATGAGCCGTCACACCGAGCATAGGTTTGCCTGTCCAAAATCTTCACCTAAGCATTCTTATTAGTGTTTTCGTACAGAGTCTTCATTACCTCCGCCGTGAAGAACAAGAAGAAGTCGAGAGCGAATCTCTGAGCGCCGCTCTGCAGCGATGCACCGGCATGGACGTCTGGCTGTCGTTACAGTTGGGAAACGCGATGCGACCTTGAGCGTTTGCCAAGCTATCTTGGTCATATGTTGTGAAGACTGTGAAGAACAAAAATAAACCACTCTCATCAATTACAAACCTCATGCACCGCAGAAAACACACAGCGAATGAAAACAAAACTCGCGTGTGAATACACGCTTTCGTTCCAGGCCCCTGAGATGAAGTTTCACTGCTGGAACCGAAATCCGACGTTTGTAGTCGGAAGTCCTTCTTACGTAGCCTTCTATTTCCGAGGAATGCCTCGTTGATGTTTTGTAGCTAGCTGGCCCGCTCAATGTATTAATTGCAAGTGTAATAAATAGCATATGAGTGTTAACGCTGTGTCGTCCCTTCCCTTTGTCCCTCGAGCACGAACCCCTCCGCGGTTAACGAGCGGGAACGCTGCATCCGCGGAGTGGGAGTGCAGGCGGGGCGAAAGGCTTTGTCCCCCCATATTTCCACACCATCTTTATGCGACAGGAACAACTTCAAACTCATAGGAATGCACCAGGGGCATAATCAGGATGCATTTCATCTTTCTGTCGCCCTTTTGCCATCTTAATGATGCCCACAGATAATTTTTGCTTCTTGATGGGGCCTCAGAAACAGACACGACGAAATGCTCGTCTTTCTCGTTGTCGCTAGCGTCAATTCAAAACAAAGTATCACTCATTTACGGGCACTAGTTTCGACCGCATCGCTATCGGTCATAATTCCAGAATCAATACATACGCGGCTGGCATAACTCGAGCTGCACATCGTTTTTGCCCGGGAGCAGAGCCGGCGACGGCACTGGAGGTGTGCCATCGTCCACGGCGCAGGTCCGCGACGCACTTTGCGGTTGTTCACGATGCGGTTGGCAACGCGCCAGCCACTCTTCGACCTTCGCCCTGCTGAGGCGGCATCAACTGCAGTGTCGACTTGAACTGTGTTTTATTCGTTTTTACTCGGGAGCAGAGCCAGCGACGGCGATGCGTTGTTGTTAACTGCGCGGCTCCGCGACGCGCATTCACGGCCGTTCACGATGCGGTTGGCAGCGCGCCATCCTCACTTTGACCTTCGCTCCGCGCAGGCTGCGATAGTCCAGGCTTCTTGTGCCTATTGCTTTTCTCCATTTCCGGGCGCCGAACCGGTGAAATGAGTGACACTTCATACACACGTGCCGTGCGGCACTCTCTCAAAATGGCGCCGCGCTTCTGGCACCCCATCTGTTTCACTTTTTTTAGTCCGAGTTCGAATTTTTAGATGCCGCCCTTAAATAATCTTTGTTAACTTTTTTGTTTTTGTTTTGGTTACCGCTTGCTCATGTGTGCTCGCTGTGATGGTCGCTTAGATTTCTTTACCTTTCCTGCCCTCCTCCTCCTTCTTTTTTCAGTGAAACGTCGCCATATAAAGGCGCTGCCTGGTTTCAATAAATTTAGTTGTGAGTTAGCGCTTTGTCTCGTCCTTGTCTTTTCGTGGTTTGCATGCTCTGGCGCTATTTTCTTCAAATCATGGAGCAGACAAGCCTGACCCGAGGCCTACCCAATCACAGAGCGCCATTTTGATCACATGGCTTTTTTAACCAATGACAACGCGGCGCGCACGTTTTCTTTGCGGTCATTTTGTCCATGAACATAAAAATCCCAGTGTTGCTTACCGATTTTTTAAAAAAAAGCTGGAGGCGCGAGCTTT
Source organism: Amblyomma americanum (assembly GCF_052857255.1). NCBI lineage: Eukaryota > Metazoa > Arthropoda > Arachnida > Ixodida > Ixodidae > Amblyomma > Amblyomma americanum. The sequence goes on from NC_135502.1 coordinate 199,960,208, forward strand.
CGAACGAGACCAAAAACGGCGTCAGGGGAGCGCGTAGGTACCGAGCAACGGCGGGGCATGATTTGACATAATTTAAAAGGCAAATCGTGCGCCTTCGGAAATTTAAATGGCTATTACAGTTGAATCCCGCTATAACGAAATCAAAGGGACGTGCGAGAAATTTCGCTGTCGAAAAATTAACCAAAAATGCAAGGCAATAACTCCAGAAAAACAGTTTTATTGCCAAAAATCTGTGAGCTTAGCCTACTTGCGTTTCACTGCCAGCAGCGGCGTCACGCGACTTTCGCACTCTGTTAACAGCGACATTGCAACGTCGTCATCGTGTGTGCCAAGGAATTTTCTAATAACGTCGAAGGCATCCAGTACCTGCGATGAGGCTGCCGGGGCAGGTAAATTTTGAGCGGAGTCGTCTTCATGATCTGATGGCTGTTCCGGCTCGCGAACACTTTTGATGATGTCTTCATCGCTTCGTTCCTCGTGGACAATCACGTCAGCATCGAGGAAATCGTCCAGCGCTATATCAGCAGGGACGTTTCCAGCTTCTTGGAGCGATTTCCAAGTAACATCAATCCCCGGGGTCGATGACGATGGTACACTATCTACGGCTGCAGTCGTGCTGGTCGCCTTGCTGTCGACAAACCCGGCGTGCTTGGAGCAGTTGCATGTCACGCTGCACCATGTTGCTCTCTATGCCTCAGCCATCATTTCTAAAGCCATGAAAAGATCGAATTTCATCTCCCTGCCAGTGTCGGTGTTCAGGAGAAGCCGCTGGATCAACCTCGCCTGTTAGGAAGACTTCATGCTCCGGATGATGCCTTGGCCCAGGGGTTGAATGACTGAGGTACAGTTCGGAGGGAAGAACTTCAGCTCCACACTTGACAGCTTGACGTCGTCAATGCGGTGCGCTGAACAATTGTCCAAGAGCAAACAAACCTTTCGATTTTGTCTGCTCATGTCACGGTCAAGTGCCACCACCTAGTCAGCAAAAATGGCACGGGTCAGCCACGACCAGCTGTTTGCCACGTACTTGACAGGTAGGCTCCTGTTTCCCTTGAAGCAGCGCGGTTTTGCACTTTTGCCAATAACTAACGGGGGGGGGGGGGGGGGGGGGGGGGGGGGGGGGGGGGGGGGGGGGGGGGGGGTTGTCAGACCCATCCACATTTGTGCACAGGAACACAGTCACCCGTTTCTTGCTATGTTTGCCTCCGTGGCAACACTGCTCTTTAAAATCAAGCGTCTTCGCTGGCAGCATCTCATACAAGAGGCCCGTCTCGTCTGCGTTATAAATATCAGACGGAGCGTAACTGCTCATTATGTCAGTCATGCTAGCATGTCCGCCGCCCATGCTGATGCGCCGTCAACGTCCGCAGATGACGATTCACCGCACAAAACCTTGCGGACGACGTTATGCCTTCCTTTAAAGCGATTCAGCCATCCTATGCTTGCCTTAAAGTCGTTCAGCTCTAACAAACAAGCATAATTTAGGGCCTTCTGCTGTACACTTTTACCGCTCAGGGTCATGTTTGTTGCTCGCGTATCGACGAACCAAGCATAGACAGCCTTGTTGAGCTCTTCATACGTTGGTTGCGTCACTTTCTTGTGCTGCACTGAAGTGCCCGATAAAAGTGCCTTCCTAATGCTGTCCCTATTCTTCAGAAGAGAGAGAGAGAGAACAACTTTATTGAAAATGCCTGCAGAATCGGTTAGGCTCCCTCCACGCAGGGAGGACAATCGTCGATAGCGAACTCGCGGCGATGCCAAAATCTGCAGCAATAATTGCCTTCTTCTTTCTGCTTCAGCGATAATTCTATCCTTTTCTTCTAGCAAAATAAATTTTCGCTTCTTCGTTGGCGGCGACATGGCAGAGGCGATCGACGAGATCAGACTGCAGCGAGAGATCGAAAATCAACTGTGGGGTTTGAATGGGGAGATAAGTACGTTCTCCCCACTCAATCACGGCTGACACGGTTCAAAGCCGCCCGGACCCCACCCCGTGATCGCGTACGCTACCGAGCGCTCGCCGACCACGGCGGGCCTTGCTCTGGGGGAACAAAGGAACGACACATTGGCTGACACAAGCAGGCATTTATTGCTACAGAAACAATAACGCCAGCTAGCAACAAGGTACGCTAATGAATCGAGGATGTCCGACTCACCAGCAAGGTTCCGAGCGAATGTTCGCCCGCGCTAGGGCAAGGGATATATACTCTGAAGGCCGGACGGGACGAGTACGGGAGCCTGTCTCCCCGTCGCTTCCTCGCCCCGGCGGCGAGGAGCGGAGCCGCGAGCGACGCGTCCGCTCAGGCCGACGATCCCAGCCGAAGCCCCCTCTCCCGCGCGCGGGCTTTGGCAGTCTCCCGCGCAGCGATGCTGGCGCCCTCTCTTGCCAGTTAATGTAACTGACAAGGGAATGCGCTCAGCCTCGAGGTGAGACTGCCGCTGCACGGTGCCTCGCGGGAAAGCAAACTCAGGGGGCTGCAGGGCAGGTCCCCACACAACACACACTGACACACAAGAAAATGGCGGTAAGGGCTGCGGAGAAGGCGGGGAAGGGAGGCTGGCGACTGGATTTGGATTAGTCTTTGGCCCTCGTACGGCCGGCGGCCTTCGCACGGCGCCAAGTCCCCTCACTGTTTCCCTATGACGAATAAACGACCCCCAACCAAATTTTTAATAAAGAATACATGAAAATGTAATCAACATACATTCTGTGCATTATTTAACTGCTCCAAGCCACTGCTTTAGCAGGGAATAATCTCGTACAGCACTTAACCTTTGAAGAAAGGCGGGCCACTGACCGGTGAAGGCTCACGAAAAATTCGTAGAAGTGAATGCGTGCTCACAAAGTAATTCTTTTTCGAGGGAATTTCCATACATTAACTTTTATGGGGATTTATCAGGGAATGAAAAATACTTCGTTGTGGCGAAAATTTCGTTGAAGCGGCATTCGTTGGGCTGGGATTCAACTGTACTAAGCAAATACTGGCTATTTCTTTCTAAAAATACAATGTCGGGTGCAAAATGACCTCGTGAATCCAAATATGACAAAATTGAAAAATCCATTTTTTCGCGAAATTTCAGCCAGAAAGCGACATTTAACTGCGAAACCGTAATCTGGGTCTCCACCGCTGTCCACTGTAGCTGCAAAGTTCACCACAGTCGAGATGGAATGCCGAAATGGCTGCCAAGGTCTCATCATTCGCCTATTCATGCTCAGGCACTCCGCTGCTGCTTGTTGGCATTGCTGCCAAGTAACTTATGCCTTCAGCTTGCTTCCTATGGCCTTTTTTACAGTTTTTGCTGAACTTATACCCACTGCGAACTTCTGATATGGTTTCATCGCAATGGTTTCTTTGTCAAATTTGCGTCACTGAGCAGGCACCAAACGCCAAAAAAGAAAGTGTGCTGGGGCAATGCGAGGCTTGAATTTTGCCACGTGAAGTCTAACAGTTTATAGTATTACAGTGAAAGCTCATTAATTCGAATTTCACGGGGACGCTTAACGAGTTCGAATTAAGCCGAATTTGAAATTACGAAAGGCATGGAAAAACAGCCAGAAATGAGACTGGGTTGCTAGAAAGCACTTGCAGCTCACTTTATTTATTGACGAAAATAATCGGTGATCACTTTCTACTTCTTTTCCTTGAAAGCGATGTTCATCACATTGCTTTCCAAAGTGTGACAGTAACGCAGAGCATCATCTTCGCCCTCCTCGAAACTGAAAAACAGGCGCGCGACACCGATCGCCTCCATCACTTGCGAAGCAGAGAGCCGCACTAGCGCCTCTTCTTCTTCGTCCTTTTCGTCATCATCGACGACAGGTTCTTTGCCTGTTACCTGCGCGATGATGTCCTCGTCGCTCAAAGCACCACACACCACTGCACTGCTGTCTACGTCAAATGTAGTCGTCAAAGCTGACATCTAGTGCATCACGCAAACCTGCGGGGATGATCCCCCCCTGACTGGGCTCACAAGCTGCTTCCATGCCTGGGCCCTCATCAGCCACACTGAAGCCGCAGTGCCGGAAACAGTTAGAAACTGTTGCTGCCGTGACCTGATCCCAGGCACACACCAACATATGCAAGGCTGTTAGCGGTGTCACAGTGTAGTCCTTCGTGCCCGTGCACAAAACCAAGATTTCCAACATGTGGCGCCTGTAAAATGATTTTACGTTCTTAATGACGCCCTGCTCCATCGGTTGCAGAGCTGCAGTTTTGTTCGGCGAAAGAAAGACCAGCTTAATAGCCTTCAGTTCCACATCAACCATGTGTGCGGAACAGTTGTCCACAATAAAAAGAAGCGTCCTTCCTCTCAGTTGAAACTTGCAGTCGAGCTTGATCAGCCACTGCCTAACTATATCCCGCGTCGTCCGCACTTTGCGATTAGCGGCGTATTCCACTGGCAAGGTGCGGATGTTCTTGAAGCAGCGAGGCTTCAGAGCCTTTCCTACTTGATAAACAGTGGCAGTTTCTCCGTCCCGGTCATGTTTGCTGCGACCAAGACGGTTACGCGCTCCTTGCTACGCTTCCTGCCTGCACAGCTGTCTCCCTTGCAAGTCATCGTCTTACTTGGTAGCCGCTTGCAGAATAGCGCTGTTTCGTCCGCATTGAAGAAAGCATGCGGCGAATAGGCTTCAAGGTACTCCTGCAAAGCACCCATTTGCCATGTCATGCATGTCTCACTGTTGACATCTTTGCTTTCGTCCGACGAAGCGCGAACCACGATGTTGTGCCAGTCCTGGAAGTGATGAAGCCAGCCTTCTGAAACGTTGAAATTTTCGATGTAAAGGCGAAGCGCGTAGTCTGCTGTCTTCGCCATGACCATCGGGCCACTCAGTGGAATTTCCTTGCTTCCCATCTCTTTGATCCAGCTGACCATCGCGGGCTCCAATTCCAGGTACTTCGCAGGCCGAAGTCTATTGCAACTGCTGGCGAAAACTTCATTTTCATATGCATCCTCAATCGCTCTCTTGTTTTTTATATAAGTTGAGAGCAAGCTTTTAGAGATGCCATGCTTCTTAGCAATTTCCAATTTGCTTGCCTTCCCGGCATCCACTTTACGAAGGGTTTCCACCTTCTCCTTGAGCGTTCTGGCGCTGTAACCTTTGCCGCGAGAAGACATTGCGAACTCCAACAAAAATTAGGCACAACGATCGAAGAAAACGCCACTTGAAGACTCAGGGGCACGAATCGCACAGCAGCAGAATGATTCCGGAGCTAGCTTCCAAGAAAATACTAGGCCTAACAAACAAGCCCACCTAGCAACACGGCACAAAGAGCAACACAGCGGAAGACGCAATGTACATCCGCCTTGGCAGCCGCTCAAGACGTGAAAGAACAGAACCTGTTGCTACTGGCGACACCTCGCTTCCCTCGCTTCAATCATCTGGGCACTGAGCTGATGGCGATGATCGGGGTGGATTGGAGCGTCCCACCTATCATTACACAAAGAAAGCTTGTAGTGAAGTATGAAATATCACCATGCGGTGGTGCGCAGTTCGAATTATCAATTGAGGAGCCGACGTGCATGCGAATTAAGTTGGTTTACCCATAGACGCCAATGCAGCGTGGCCGGACTGTAACGGTCAGTTCGAATTAACGAGGTGTAAATTAACAAGCTTTCACTGTACCACGATGGAAATGGACGGCGCAAATAAAGACTAGGACACAAGGAAGGCACATGGAACACAGGAGCGCTGGCCCATGATGGTGGTAGCATGTCAACGCTTGTGTGTTCCATGTGTTTTCCTTGGGTCCTCGTCTTTATTTGCGCTGTATATACATTTCCATCATGAATCACCAACACGCCCAGTCTGCCACCTTAGTGAGCATTACCACATTTTATGATTTGTTTTGTCTTTTTTAGGCTGCAATCTCAGTTGACCTTTTGTTCTGCCGGGAAAGAAAGCTGAAGCGTCGCTCTTTCAAACGAGGCCAAACTCGCAGTGCTGCACCTCTATTTGTGATGTCACAAGCAACGCAAAAAAGGCATTGTCAAGCAAATTTTTGCGAGCTGTCTTGTCAAGATTGCACCTTTTCATGTGGATTTCTCGTTAACTCGACGGTATTCAAACATGAAACTTGTCAATAAGATGAAAAACATAGTCCAAAGTTCGACGGAACACCGTCTGGTCAGGGCGAAGCATGATTTATTCACAAATGAAAATTGGGTCACTTCTTTGCTTTTGCATTTTAAACAAGCAGCACATTCACAGCTTCCTTGAACACCGGAATGCCGTAGAGCCATCCATAAATTTCACTTTGGAAGAGGAAGCGAACGGCATGATCCCGTTCTTGGATGTGCTCGTCAAACGTGATGCGCATCGGTTAGCCTTCAGCGTCTTCCGAAAAGCAACGCACACGGGGAGATACCTGGATTTTGATTCCGCTCATCCTACGGCTCACAAGCGTTCAGTGGTTGCGTCACTTGTCAACCGTGCTAAAAACATCTGTTCCGACCCGGTCAGCCTTGGCAACGAGATGAAGCTTATACAGCACGATCTTGAGCGAAACGGCTACCCTAGAAATTTTACCAGCAAAGTCACCAAGAAAGCCACCTACACACGAGGAACACAACAGCTGACAAAAAAGATAAAACGTGCTGCGATTCCCTACGTGCGTCAGATCAGCGAGGCCCTTTCTAGGATTTTCCGTAAACACGAAGTGCACATTGCACACGTGCCAACTAGCAAACTGCGAGCCGATGTGGTCAACGTGAAGGACCCGCTACCACGTGCCAAGTTCCCTGGCGTTGTTTATAGGATCCCTTGCAGCGACTGCCCCTCCGTCTACATTGGGGAAACCGGGAACTTCCAGCGGCGCATGAAGGAGCACCAGGGCGACGTCAGAAACAAGCGCGCAGCAAAAAATGCAGTTGCAGAGCACGTGCTGTCCACTGGCCACGAGATTGGCTGGGATGAGGTGGAAATCTTGGCGACGGAAAGAAACCTATCTGCAAGACTTCATCTAGAATCCCTAATCATCCAGACAACGGCCAACACGCTAAACAAGAATCAGGGCACGCTACATCCTATCTACGTGAAAAGATTGCAGAAGATTCTGAAGCGTATATAACCATTCCTTCTTCTGTGACAGCCTCATTGTGAACAAGGGCCCCGTATGGGACCCGAAACGTCATTTTTCATCTTTCGACTTGGTCAGTGACCCAATTTTCATTTGTGAATAAATCAAGATGAAAAACAGTGGGCCTTTTCGATTACCTGCCTCTAGCTGCCTGTGGGCTGCCAGAGCGCGAAGCCAGGCGCACGATTTTCTCAAGCTGCTCCGCGCATTTCCGATGGCTGCCCAGAATGCATTTTTTTTTTCTCTAGCTGGGCGATTTCAGGCTGCCCGCGGGCAGCCAGACTTGCCAGGACGATTTTGTGGTGGCAGCGCTCGGGCAACTCGCAGATGACAGAGAGGTGGTGTGGTAGCGGGAAGCGCGTGCTGCCATTTTTATATGGAATAGAAGAACTGCGGTTCGTCATGTGATGTTTTGCCTGATGCAGGCGCTTGTTTTGACTAGACCACGGTGCATATCATCTGTGTCGCCTGCAATGGCGTCTTTTGCGATAGTTCTCGCTGTTTGTCTATTTGTTTTGCGTACGTGTATGTGATCGCAGTTTGATCGTCTCACCACCTTGAAAGCACAAATTCTCGCTTCATATATTCTGATCGCATATAGTTCTGGTTCATAAAATATTTCGGTTGTTAATTTCGGGCACCCAGCTGATATTGCCATGGTGTTCGAGGCCTTTCATGAGAGCGGCCGCAGATTCCAGATAAGTATGCACTCAGACGTGCGCATATATGCATGTGCTGAACGTGTTTGGTGAGGCGTTAGTTGAGCGCGATACAAGAGCGTGTGGTCTTCATTGCGTTTTGCCCAATGGAGAAGCGGATATGGTTTGAGAAATGCTTAACTGCTTGAAGCATGTCCTTTATTAAAAGCTTAAAAGCCTTCAAGAGCACACTGCTTGATGCATCTCTGTGCACGCATGTACGGTGTGTGGACACACTTGTCACTTACGGCAGCCGATATATACTTGGTTTCATACATCAGGTGCAACACTGTCAAAGCTAGCTCTCTTTTTTGCGCTGCCTGCATCCGCGACCAAAAAGTAGTGCGCTCCTTGTGGCGAGCGAAGCACATTAAAGGCTTTGCTTGCAGGCTTACTACATGACGCATCTGTCATCAGCTTGATTAAATGCACTCTTACTGCTGACGACAGGCCATCGCTTTCTCATGCCTTCGACCACTCGGCGACAGAACAAGCGCGGTGTAACACGCCTCCATTTATTTTTTCATACGGACTGCTTCCGTACCTTTCACAGCGTTGCACCTGATGTATAAAACGGAGTATAGACGAATGCTGATTCTGTCGTCGCCAACTGTCGTACAGCTTGGTGCTCGGGCCTTCTGCCACAAATGCTTAAAGTATCTGAGAAGAACCGTACGCATGCATCTCCTCACGTTTGGATCATTGAAGAGATAAAAAGAATTTCCCAGCGCAGACCATCGTGCGCATGCACACTCGGTACGTGAGGTGCCGACACGCAAGGCCGGATTGTAGCACCTTTCGTTCGAGTGCCAGTCCTCTGCGGTAAAGCTGTAGAATTACAAATACGATATGCAGCTAAATTTCTACAGTACACCCACTTGATCTCAGAGGAACCAGTGCAAAAAGAACAACGGACAAGAAACGGGGGCTGACACGGACAGAAGCGCTGACCCCGTTTGGCTTGTTCTATATGAACGTTCGATCAGCTGATCGCTTTTAACGAGATTGTGCGTGCATTCCTTGCCAGTGGCGAAAGCTGGCGGCCGACAGACTACAATTGAACGGAATGTATCCCGATTCTTTTCTGGTAACAGCCCTCAGGAGTTCACGAACGTAGAAATCGCAACGACCACAGCAGAGTCAATCATCATGCAGGGTCAATCTTCTGCGCGCGTTCACACCAGTCGTACTTACTGTGCAGTAAACAAACACGCGGTAATCTGAGAGTATGGCATGCCGTCTGATGAGGCAACACACAGGCAGTATTTCCCTGCTTTGTGGTGTCAACTGAAAGACGTTGCGATTGCTCATCGCATGCTTTTGAGGATTTCTCGAAGCTTACACACCACACTGGACCGAAGGCACACACTATCGTTGTCGACGCCAATGTGTACGGGTGCGAGCACGATCAGCTGTTTGTTCTGCAGTCTGCGGCAGCCGTCAATAACTCCAGGTCGTTGTTTTCGGTCTCGAGCAGCCTATTTCTGCCGTATGCGTGCGTAACAACGAGACGCTGCAGAACATGAAGCTGTGGAGAGCATCTGTCCTTCGTGATCCGTGTATAGCTTCCTGCCGTGATTGCCGGCAGTGAGTTCCGGTGGCTGCCAGCCCATGTGACCATGATGCGCTTTCCTGTGAGGGGCAAACTTGCTGGCAGCCAGCGGTCAGCCTGACTGTGGTAAATTGAAGAGACCCAGTGAGACATATCCAGCTATGACAAAATTAAAAATACATTTTTTTCACAATTTTCCGGCCCTGAAGACCCACATCCCATGTTAAGGATGAATTGCTGACATTGCATGAGTAAGAAGATGTATGAATCTGGTGAGCCTGTTTTGCAGCATTAGTGAGATGCAATGCCAGATTGCAGATGAGTACATTCTAATTTCCTGCACTGAACAAAGAGTTGTCAGCCATGGCCTTTGTTCTCTTCCCACAGCGGTGCGGGCGGGCAACCTGGCACGCTTCAACGAGGTGCTGGAGAACTTTGGGCCCAAGTTCCAGGCGGACCACACGTTCACGCTCATCATCCGCCTGCGGCACAATGTGATCAAGACGGGTGTGCGCATGATCAACCTCTCGTACCTGCGCATCTCGTTGGCTGACGTGGCCCACAAGCTGCAGCTGGACAGCTCCGAGGACGCCGAGTTTATTGTTGCCAAGGTGAGAGCACTGTGCATGCGAACTCCTTCACAGCAGAGCCTCAACAAGAAAAAAGTTACAGAGCTATTACATTAAATTTAAGATTCCCAGTGCACCTAACTCTGAAAGCCTGGCAAGCCATGCAAGAGCTCTTGGCAGTGGCGGCCGCTGCTGGGGGTAGAAATCAATCTGCTTGCTTGTTTTCTTTCAAATGATGCATTGGTATACATCAATCACCCTTTGGTATTCGCCTGCGGCAGCCCTCCACTACCCCACTTCTTTCTTTCACTCCCTCCTTTATCCCTTCCCTTAGGGCGAGGTTCAGGTGTCAGGGGATATGTGAGACGGATACTGCCCCATTTCCTTTCCCCAAAAACCAATTTTCATTTTTTTTTTCTTTATGCATAGCTTGATGTCAAGACAAGCCAATGGCATATGTACTACAGTCGATCCCGGATATATCAAACTCGAAGGGGATCGCGAAATAGTTCGATATATCAATAATTAAAAATATAAAATATGCATGTCAAAAGCTTCTTTAACAACTTCACACATCTAAAGGCAGTTTCCCGATGTCGTGACTAATGGGAACTCACTGATCTGTGCCTCAAAGGCGCGTAAAAAAACAAAAACACAGCGCTATGACCAGAGCACTTTATTTTGGAAGAAAAAAACCTTTGCTTGCTTTTTCTTCTGCACCATCAAGTTCATTAAGCTGTCCTCAAGCTTGTTGACTCTGTCCAAACGAGAAATGCCAGCTCCTTCTATTGTGCCACAACAGCAGCGAATGACGCTGAAAGCTGATGCAAAATCAGCTGCAGTGCATAGTGGTTGGTCCTCTTCGTCGGAACCTTCGCCGCTGCCCGAGTCTGCGTCCTCGTCGCCCATGATGTCAGCCACAATCTCTGCATCAGCGCGATTGGCTACTGCTTGCACGTCGTCGTCGGTTCTGACGAAATCGCGTGCTGTAACGCCGCCTGGGATGGCGCCTAGGAATGCTGAGAGCTCGCGAAATTCGCTGTCCAGGCATCCAGCGTCATCGTCTTCACTGTCAAGACATCCGTCATCTGCAGCTACCACAAAGCCTGCTTTGTGGAAGCAGTTCACAATTGTGCTTTTCTTCATGTCGTTACAGGCACCAGCCAGCATTTGAATGGCTCCGAGGAGGTCCACCTTGAGTTCGATTCCTAATCGAAGGTTGATTAGGAGCCTCTGCACCAGTCGTTGTCTGTACCCAACCTTAAACGCTTTCACAATGCCTTGGTCGAGAGGCTGAAGTTTTGCCACTGTGTTTGGCGGCAGAAACTTGACGGTGATCTGCTTTAATGGGCAGACGACATGATGGGCTGAACAATTGTCAAGAAGACAAACTTTGCGGCCAGACTTCTCCAGTTCGGCATCCCACGCCTGTAGCCACTCAACGAAAAAATCGCGTGTCATCCAAGCTTTCTAATTGGACGCGTATCGAACCGAGAGGCCTTTCGTGTTCTTAAAGCAGCGTGGCGACCTGCTCTTTCCAAGTTTGCATGACCCATCCATATTTGCAGCAAGCAAAATCGATATGCGCACTTTGCTGTTCTTTCCACCATGGCATGCAGTGCCCTTCAGATGCAGAGTTTTGTTTGCCAGCATTTGCCAAAACAGTGCCGTCTCATCTGCGTTGAATATTTGCGATGGCGAAAAGCTGTCGGAAATATTTGCCCACTCTTCGGACAACCACTTCTCTACGTGACTTGTGCTAGTCGTCTCGCTTTCGCCTGAAAGGGTCTTTCCGACGATGCTGTAGCGACTCTCAAATCGCTGCTGCCAACCAGTGTCACCAGTGAAGCTTTCTTCTCCGAAGGCCACAGCAAACCATTTGGCCTTCTCCATGAGCACTGGGCCGTCAACAGGCATGTTCTTGGCACGTGTCTCCAAAAACCAGGCGTACAATGCCTTCTCGACCTTGTCAAAGGTTGGGACGCGCATTTGACACGCTCCAGGGCGACTGGACTGCACTGTCTTCCACTGTCCTCGGCTTAACATCGGCTTTGTTCCTGAGGATCATACTCGGGGTGTTGCGAGGAATTCCGAACGCCGCGGCGACCGACGACTTTTTCTCGCCAGCCTCCACCGGTCGAATGGTTTGGTTTGGTTGGTTTCTGGGGGTTTAACGTCCCAAAGCGACTCAGGCTATGAGAGACGCCGTAGTGAAGGGCTCCGGAAATTTCGACCACCTGGGGTTCTTTAACGTGCACAGTACACGGGCCTCTAGCATTTCGCCTCCATCGAAATTCCGCCGCCGCGGCTGGGATCGAACCCGCGTCTTTCGGGCCAGCAGCCGAGTGCCATAACCACTCAGCCACCTCAGCCACCGCAGTGGCTGTACCACCCGTCGAATGATGTCCACCTTTGTTGAAAAATCCAAATTCTTGCGTTTTTCCGCGGCCATGGCTCCAGAACACGTGCCAAAAGCAGAAATAAAAACGCACTGCACCACACGAGTCTCAAGCCTTCGCGTTGGCCTCGTGAATAAAAGGGAACAATGCGAATCAAAAGATGCACCGCTCCGCGTCTCCGCACTACCACAAGCCCAAGCTGCACTGACCTCGTTCGTCTCGCTGCGCCAGCGGTGTCAGCCAACCAAAACAGAGGAAACGGGTGCCTGCGGTCAGCGTGGTTTCTCCCTCCCGCTTCCTTCTCACACCCAATTGCACTCCAAGTGCTCCTCGTCACATGCCTTTTACCCGCACGCCCCTTTCTCAGAGTGCGGGGCGGCGCGCGTGAGATCGCGGGAACATCGCGAGAGCTTCGTGAGGAGAAGCGCACTTGCTGGGGCGCAGCTCAGCTTGGAGTTCGATACATCAATATGCCGGTGCATGGGAGTTCTGTATACGCAAACAATAGCGCTATACTTTTGCATGGGATTCCCGAGGGAATTTTTCAACTGTTCGATATAGGCAATAATTCGATATATCCGATTTCGATATATCCGGGATCGACTGTAGCACGTTTCCTGATGCGAAATTTATTGAAAGCTCTCGTCAGAAAGTTGCATAACATTATTACATAAATGCACAAGGACTTGCTTTACATAAAATAGGATCACATATTTGTAATCAGCACACAAAAATACATGTTTCTTAAAGATTTCGTTATTGTGACTTCATTAACAAAAATTTTTTTTCTAAGACCAGCTTCCCCCCTTAAATGTTGTATATCAGGTATAGGTGATCTTCGACAGCAAATTTTAAGTGAACATGATTACAGTGGTTGCCACTTCAAATGGAAGACCATTCCAGTCGTTGGGTGTTCTAAGGAAAAAAGACTGCTTATATGTTACAGTACGTGATTGCTTGTGATTGCTTCGGGTAGATGGCATCAAAATCGGAATTGCAGGATATCCTTTGAGCACGTGTGATTCGGGGGCATCCTGGTTTAAGGTGTAATAAAACCTGAGACAAGGAAAGACTGACGATTTTGCAAGACCAGGCTAGCGTGGGGAGATGGAGCCGAGATTTTAGTGCAGAAACGCTAGTGTGATAAGGGTAGTCTAAACAAACACTAAATCGGGCGGCACTGTTATGGACAGATTCGAGTGTGGTGGTAAGGTTTGCATATAAAGGGATCATACGTGGAACGTGCAAACAGAAGGTTTGGACATGGAAATGTTAAGTAAGCAAGAAGTTTTATGAAACGGGGGCTAATGAAAGGTTACATCCTAAATCCCCCTAGAACTTGATTTACTGGATTAGGATCATGATGAATGTGGTGAGACCAGGTTAAATCTTAAGTGGATGCCAAGGTAGGAGCAGACTAATATGATAGGAATAGTGCTGATTGTGTATTATCTTGGTGGTTGCCCCGGCAATGGAAAGAAAGTAGCCAAGTGCTGCACCATTCTTTGACGCGGACAAGATCTTGAAGGTTAGTGATGTCACTCTGATTGTTTATTGGGCGGTGAATAACACAATCATCTAAATAATTGAAGATAAGGCCTGATGTTAAGGGGTAAATCATTTATGTAGATAAAAAAAAATAGAAGGTGTCCTAAAACATTACCCTGGAGAATGCCTACAAGACAGGAGAGAAGGATGACGAGTCTGAATTGGAGTGGACAGATTGATAACAATCAGTTCGGAAAACTCAAATCCAATCCAGAACTGAGGGATGCAAATTTAGGCATGAGGGTTTGTATTAGGCACTTGTGTGGGAATTTATCTAATGGTAATAATGGAATCTGTGGGAATTTGGGAGTGTATATCTTGAAGAAGAGAACAAGTAGGTTGTTACGGAAACGACCTTTATAGAAGCAGTGTTGGTTAGGATGGAAGAAGTTATTCGATGATAAAAATTGGGAGCCGCCGCGGTGCCTCATTGGTCATGATGCTCGGCTGCTGACCCGAAAGACGTGGTATCTATCCTGGCTGCGGCGTTCGAATTTAGATAGAGACGAAATTCTAGAGGCCCTTGTACTGTGCGATGTTGGTGCACGTGGAAGAACCCCGGGCGGTTGACATTTCCGGAGCCCTTCACTACGACATCCCTCATAGCCTGAGTCGCTTTGGGATGCTAAACCCCTATAAAAACCTGTTTGGTGCATCATACATAGCCTTAGTTGTGTTTGTGCCACTAAGCTTCATATAAGTACTGTATTTACACGATTGTAAGTCGACCCAGCCAGATCACATTTGAGAAAAAAACTTGGAGGTCGTTTAAGCTTGGCCTTTAATAGAACACGGCAGCATTACCCTGCGGCCCTCCGCTTATCGCCAGCCGCTATCGGCTGTCACGTGCAGGCATGGCCGGGAAGCACATTCCGAAACGAAAATGTATTAGTCACTGGACTACTTGTCCACACTTACACCATCGTCCTCACTGGTGCTTCCGTCGTTCTAATATTTGCGTGTAGCTAAATCCCACACTTCGCAAACAGCCATATCATGGCATTGCATGAAACAGCTGAAAATTTTGCCTCACTGCAGCTGCTACACCGGTGCCACCCGTTGCGAATGTCTAACTTGTGGCCTGGCGCGCAGTTGTTCCTTTCTTTGGCGTACAGAATGACAGCCATGTTAAATGTAGCCATGAACGAGCACCAGTCATTTACCGGACCCGGAGCACAAATAACAACTGACGAAGCACTACCTTAAGAGGGTTCACCGGTGAGGAAAACATGGGAAATTTCAGAAGCTGTAGCGTGCCTAAAAAGTGTTCGATTTTCATGAGGTCTGTGGCAGTGTTTATTTATTTAATGAATGAAGGAAATGTTGCAGACAGATATTATTTTTTAATCAGAGGTAAATATCCAGAAAAATCGCACCTTTAGATATGTCGGTCTTTCATGTCGTCTCGTGAAAAAAACTAAGTCAAATATAAGAATTTCGTCTGCAACATTTCCTCCCTTTTTCTTTCTTGATTGTCAAGCTGCAATTTTCATCCATATCGAGCGTAGTATTTGCGTTTTACAGGCTCTGAAAGTTGTGTATGTATTTTCTGCAGGGATTTGAAATTCGCGCCAAATTTAACTAGCGCCTCCATCTGGCGTCAGAATATTTTATCCCTACTACACTCTACCACCAGCCTCTTGGCTGTCTGTGTTCGTGCGTGCACATTTTTACTCAGAGCTTGGACGGACCTGAGCTCTTTCTTTCCTTTTTTCGTGCTTGGGCTGTATTCGGAAAGGATGTCTGCGTTTCTTTTTTGCTCGAGCTCTTGGTGCGGAAAGGAAGTGGATTGCAAGGCCACACACAACGAAGTGCCCCCCCCCCGCTTTCCCCTCCTGGCAGCCACACAATAAGGCATTGTTAGTGCCAAAACACAGGATGGGGGCTCCCTATTCAGCACAGTATAGGAGAACAGCATTGTTCCTTGCTCAGTGCAAGGGCGCAGTGACCCATGTGTCGATACAAGTCAAGAATGAAGCTGCAAATACTCCTCATAGGAGGGCCACGAGCCGATAGCGGCCGGCGCTTACATGAACCCACGCGCCTGGTCGTTTGAAAACCGGTAGTGGTACGCACGCCGAGCCGGGAGTCGACGGGTCGGGTCCAGTGAATTCCGCCGCAAGGGCTAGGTGACTCAACTCGACCCTGAACCGATGTGCTTGTAAGCGCTGTTGGGTCGAAAAGTAGGGTTATTGAGAGGGAAGGGGATAAATGCGAACTTGCTTTCCACGTGCGCCGTCGCACCTCTGATACAGCAATGGCGTGCCTCAATCTTGGAGGCTGCTACTGCTTGCTCGTCGCTTGGTGTTGCTACAGCTGAACCGGTCTCGAATCGCTAAAATCGAGTTCATGTAAACACGCAGTGGTTGAGTTGGATTGACCATGCTCAACCCTACCCCCGAATCGACCCGACGCTATTGGGTTCATGTAAACAGGGGTAATGGCGTAGACTGATTGTCATGATGTAGCGATTAACCTCCTTTCACTAAGGCACTTGCCGATCACCTGCGATTTCACGCTGTACTCGCGGCGGACTACTGTGTATGCCAGTGCAACAGCCCACATCAAGGGGAGAAAGGACCGTCTCCTTCCTTTTCCTGCTCGGCCCCTGCTGCACTGCAACTGTGACGTCATGAGAACCAGTGAAAGCCAATGTTCAGCTTCAAGCTAATGAAACCAGAAGCAGGACGTGCTAGGAAGCACGCAGGAGGATCCAGGCAGCGATAGTGATGCTGAAGATGGCGAAGCCCTGAGCAACCGCGAAGTGCTTGACGCAATTCTGCAGCACCACGCGAGTTTGACTGGGGCAGCAAGATGCAATGCAATCCTTGTGGGCCTATGAACACAGTGTGAGGCCAACTCTGATTGCAAAGCAGAGGCAAAAGACTGATTACTTCCAGAGAAAATAAAGAATGAGTGCTTACAACTGGCAAGTGATTTCGTAATGTTTCTGCATGCTAGGTACGGAATTTCGATGCAACCAAATTTCATTATATCGAGGCTTAACTGTATTGCAGACAATAAAGCTTCTATTTTTACTATTTTTTTGCAAACCAACACAGTTTAGTGAGTATATAGCCAAATTACCAAAGAGCTTCCTCGAGAGCCATGTCATTACCAACTGATACAGCAAAAACGCTGATGCAATAGATTTTTGGCTGGTCCTAGCGACTAGAACTTCACCCAACCTCAAGCAGAGTGACAAAATTTTGAATACAGCATGTGGGCTTTACTTTCTCTGCCAATTTCTGCCCAAGTTCTGTTGCTGTGGGGGGGGGCCTACAAGAGGGAGAGAGAGAGAGTGGGTGCCAGCTGTTGGTGTGCAGGCAATTCGTGATGGGGTGATCGAGGCCACCATCGACCACGAGCGGGGCTGCATGCAGTCCAAGGAGAACATGGACATTTATTGCACCCGGGAGCCCCAGGCGGCATTCCACCAGCGCATCTGCTTCTGCCTGGACATCCACAACCAGTCGGTCAAGGTGGGTGCTGTCAGGCCTTCCAGCACCCTTTGATGTTACCCCCCCTCCCCTGATTGACATATTAGAGGGTTTTAGTATAGTGTTAGCAGACCTAGCGGAAAGATTTAGTATAGCATTCTGAAAACCTTAAAGGGGTGGAGGCACCAAATTTGTGGTTGGCATGTTCTTTGTTTCAAACGTTGCTTATTGGCCCAAGACGCGTGACTCACACTTTGTGATTCATATATGCGTGGCAAATTATTTATTATTGCAGTATTTATGCTTAGCGATTTCTGTTTCTGAGTGTCAGGGTGTGTTATGACATGGGTGGTGTGTTTTGCACCGAAGTAGTATATTCAGGCCTCAAGAAAGGGAATTTTAGTTTTCGAGCATTAAAGACTAGCGGGTAAGTTTTTTTAACGATGTGCAGAATTCCTCTGTACAAAGTGTCAGATTTGTTAAAAATGGTAACATCGAAATGTGGTATACGGGATCACATACTAGTGGAGGGATCGTGGAATCACTTTGTGTTCACTGTTACGTGAAATATTTACTGCGTTTGCCACATGATACAAAAAATCAACTTATTTGTGACAAGAAGGTTGCTCAATTAGGCTGAAACAATGAAATCAGTGCTAGGTGCACAAGTCTCTCAGAAAAAGCAGCAAGTTTGCTGTGTACACAGTTGCATACAAAGCAGCTGAAAAGGTTAAGGTGTTCGTGACCTTGTTCAGGCTGCACCACTTATTTCCAACATGATTTCACATGTAGCGCACATGGTCGGGACGATACCTGAATTTAATTGAAAAAAAAAGGCGCTTATAAATCTGATGGCCCGTAAAATATAAGGCTTGGTTAACACTGCTGAAGGCTTGCCAGTGCAGCAAGACATTGGGCATTCGAATGTCTGTAAACAGAATGTAGTAAACATTCCAACTTGAATCATTTGAATTTTTTTTATTTGAGCATTTGAAGCATGTGCAAGACATGAAACGGACATCACTTTGATTGTGGCATCCCCTGTGTTTTGGGAAAAAGAAGGTGCGAGACCCTGTGCTCATCATCACTTTCCTGCAGACTGACCTGTGTATGCATCTCTTTCCCCCCTCTTTACTCGGTTTCTCCTCTTCCTCCCAGGCTATGCGGTTTCCACCAAAGTCTTACAACAAGGACCTGGAGTCAGCCGAGGTAAGTGGTCTCCCTCACATGCTGCTGCTGCAACAGTCGAGGGTTCTTCGCTGGTGCCTTGAGGGGAACAGGCCTTCACTGTGGTGTTTTGCTCTCGACTTGCCTAACTACTTGGTAGCTGCTGGAGCCTTGTGTCAGGGAATATGCACCAGTTAATAATACCCTGGCTGTAGTTCGGGAGAAAAAATGGGCTTAGGCATTCCATGTGATGCAGAGTCAAGGCAAGTGGTGTTCCCTTAGGGTAATGAAGTGGATTCTAAGAGGAGGCATGCCGAGTTTGCAGGGATCAGGTGGCTACAGCTGTCTGAGGAGGAGGGTAGAGGGAGGCCTTTGTTGTACAGGCTGGTAATGATGGTGAAAGATTTCGCAAAGTAAAAAAAAAATGGCGATGGTTTAGCTGTGGTTAAAACCTGGAGTGACGCAACAGCTACAGCTGGCCGAATGGAACTTGCTCAGTTGAACTGCAAAGTCAGTCTTTCGCCGCTCCGTTTCGCTGGGCGTTCCTTCTTCATCTTTGTCCCACTTGACACGGCGCATACGCAGAGCTGTGGCAGCTCTGCACCATGTGGCTAGTCACGTGACCAACCACGGCATGGCGGCGCTGCCATGCTGAAGGCGGCTCGAAATGCTACCATAATGTAGCTGTCGCTACAAAAGTAGGCGGCCCCCTTTGCACTGCCCTTTCCCCACACGTGCATGAGCTTTCAGGCGCTACGAATGCAGGAACGCGGCTGAGCACTTCTCTTGGTGCAACAGCGCTTGCAACATCATCATAGCTCGAGCTCAGCAGTTCCTTAACATCTCTGGAAGTAATTTGGGTGCCCAACAGAGATTTGGTTTCGTTTGGTTCACGGGGGTATAATGCCCCAGAGCGACTCGGGCTTTGAGGGACGCCATGGTGAAGGGCTTCGGAAATTTCAACCACTCGGGGTTTTTTTAGTCAACAGCCGAGTGACCAACCACATTACGAACCACGTGGTCAGCCACGGTGCTGCGCCCGCGTACCCACGCACTGGAAGAGTCTACCGCGAGAATTGAAGAGAGCAGTCTCTCGAAATGACAGCACACTCTCTTTGATGCTATTGCATTTTTTCGCTTGTACTGTAAAAGCTCGTTAATTCGAACTGACGCCCAGGTCCCGGCGCAGCCCTGTGTATTTTGAATGGGGAAAACTCCCGATAATTCGAACAAGTCGGTTCTGCTACGGTTAATTCGAACCAGGAGCAACTGGCTGACACCGCTCCTCGTAGATAGAAGTTGACACATAGCGAGTAAAACACGCGCCAAATTTACCAGAGATGTAAAACAATGGAAAAGAAAGAATGCTGAGTGCACGAGGCTCACGGAGCCCGCGTTCCGGTGCATGCCGTAGCAGGATTTCGCTGCAGGAGCACCCGCCCGCGCCGCTGATGCTTCGTCACGAGCCATTCCAGGTTTTCGTTGTGCTGCCGTCGCTGGGTTGTGATCACGTGGTGTAAACAACGTAGTATGGCGGTTCGGGCTATAACTGCTTTTGTTGGTGCTGCGAGCGCAAGCTACATGGACAGCAGCGTGGAGATGTTGGAGACCTTGAGTGACACCGATATATTTGAGGCTGCATTCTCTCGGCAGACGTCGCAAGGCTCACGTGCAGTGAACAGAGCCGACAGTGATGAGTCCGACGGTGGCGACGAGACTGTGCCAACGCCAAGTGCACATGAAGTATCTTCAGCGCTCGATGTTGCAGCACGCCACTTCTCTATCAATGACAGCTCTGGCGTTGTGCAGGAGCTTTGGGCACGGTGGAGATGATGCTGATTTAGTCATTGCAGAAAAAATGCAAGCAAATGCACTTCACTGATTACTTTTAATTTTAATTTTTACGCTGGTAAAGCTCGTGGCAAGGAAATAAAAAAAAATAAACATACCTTTTAAGGATTGCATAAACTTAGTACAGCGTAAATTAAGAGAAAATGGCAGTCGGCATGGAACGGTGGCGTGAATAATAAACTACACTTGGTAAAGCCGATTTTGGGTGAATTTAAATCGTGTGTGCACCAGGAGCGTTTGAAGGATGTGATTATATGCCGTCTCCAGATAGGCCACATGCACCTTACGCACAAATTCCTGCTAATAAAACAAGACAAACCTGCGGAGATGATCTTACGGTTAATCACATTTTATGTTCATGTGTGAAACTGGAAACACTAAGAAAAAAAGTATTCTACTCAATTTTATAATGAATGCATTCCTTTTCATCCAGCATTGCTCTTAGATGATAATGCCATTGTAAACATACCTTCCGTTTTTAGCTTTTTAATTTTGAACTACTGGTTCGCTTTATTACATGATGCACCTCAGCCACTTTCTCATTCCTGAGAAGAAGGCTGAGGTTTTTTATTTGATTGGTTGGGAGCCTCGGGATCCTTGCCCAGCCAAGTATAGCCCCTGAGGCTACCCGACCTTCTCTGGGGCTTTTACCATTAGCTATTTCCAGATTTCTTCTTTGCTGTTATTACTAGGCACTACAATCTTTTTAGGGCATCTACACCATCGACGATTTTTCATATTCCTAAACATTCTACAGCAAACCAGTTCTATACCTTGAGCCTGGCGCATGATGGCCTTAACATCTATGCGCCATAAAACACAACACAACATTGAACTCTATGGGTGAGAAGCGAAGCGGTTGTCACAAAAGCAGCTTGCAATGCGGTCCCGCATTATGAGCGGTTACGTTATAAATGGTCTGAGCTGGCGCCTGTCCAGTCTTTTGCGTGTTCTTGTCCTTGTTTTCTTGCGCTGTTGTATTCCATTTATGAGGGATAGATGAGTTTTGTGAACTGTGACTACTGTTCAAGTTGGTGCTGCTGACAACATTCAAAAACAGTACGAATTCGAAACCACGTGAGCGCAATGGGCCGAATATTGGCCCCGCCATTTAGGAGGCTTCTTTTTGGCTTAATTTGGTTTTGCTTGATCAACTTTCCTATCTCTTTTGCAGTTTGAATTAACTGGTTTCCACTCTACACATTATGGGGCAGCTTGGGCATTGACAGTGAGTGTGCACGAGCTCCAAAAAATTTAGCAGTTGGTTGCGATGTGTCCCAGATTTCAGACACTCCTATGCATTGGCTCTGTGGGCCATGCTGCAGTGCCGCAAAAGAGTCCGAATAATCAAGCATGTCTGAAAAATCAGGAGTCCGAATTTTCGGTTGCCAACCGTATTTGAGACCTCCAGTGCTTGAGAGGTGAGTGGAAATGTGGGAACAGGAATATCACAAAAAGCAAGCAAAGTAATTCATTGTAGAAAGTCATAGGCAAGTGCACTCTCGCACATACACCATATTCTCATCAATTCAAAGTGAATTGAACCACACGAAATAGTACGTAAAAGCTTGCTAATTTCTACTTCAAAGGACAGGGAAAAAATGTTCAAATTATCGAACGCCTAAAAGTAAGCACGGACTACTTGCATCACACTAAATTTATGTGGTGAAAGACCAGGCAATGGCCACCAACTTTTGAGCTGAGAACAGCATGGCAGTCACTATTTTTCACATTTCCATCAATGTCTTATTGCATGCACACTGTGGGAGCATTGAAGCAGAACTATTCGAAATTGGTAAGGGCCTCTGCGGCATCCATTTTGGGGCGATGCAGTGTTGGTGAAGCCCCCTCATAAATTGCTGTGTTACTTGTGAGGAGGTTTCGCTGCACAAAGAGCAAACTGCCTGTGACGAGCATGCATTTTTTGGTGCAATGGATGAACCTTGCATATGGAAGGAAGCAAGGGAAGTGCGCAGCAGCGCCAATTGGCATCCGACAATGTGCACAACGGGGCCCGGTTGGCTGGCTGATGCATCTTATTAGCCGCCATCAGCGCGGACCAGTGCAAAGCTAAAAAAAGTGAAGCTGAATATTAGGACCATTCTTGGAGATAGGGCTGTTTGTTTTTCGACATGCCTCACGTCAGAGATGCTCAGGCAACTCTGCAGCACACAATTCAGGCTTGAGCAGTGCTATTTTGACAACTGCTTGCATGCTGGTCATTGCTAACGCAACCTCTTTAGAGAGCCCATTCGAATTCACTGGTGCAGGACTCATAGCTTATGATTTAGTGGGCATCCAACACCATAGACTTGCGTGGACATTGGCCAAGACACTTCAATTTACAGGGTTTTAATTGATGCGATTTTGCTGTCTATCAATTCAGTGGGCTTTCCAGCTACCCAGAAGTGAAATTAAACATTACAAAAAGTTAACAGGACAGTCATGGAACCTGATGCAAGAAAGTTCCAATAGCAGTCCTCAGTAGATTACATTTATGCTTTTACTCGTTCTGGAAGGTGCTTACTGTCACTTGGCATTGAAGGTCACAAAGAACAAAAGAAGGGCAGGTGGTCAGCAGCAGGCCCTGCATTGTTCTTCCTTGATGCTGCATGTAGTCGCAATGTTGCCCTTGTGCCAACAGCCGCGGCGCAGAGCTGGCTTCAGGCGCATTGTATGGAGACTGGCCCGCTGATCCACAGCTGGGTTGTACCACTGCTGCTGCTGCCTAGTGACTGCTGCTGCTCCACTGGTGTGGTGTAATTCATCTCGGCCCCTGAATGATGACCCCTCTTTTCTCTGTTCTGGTGCTGTGCATGACACGATGCTTGTCACTACTTCCTCTCCCACTGCATTGTTGTCGAGAGCATCGGTTGCGGCTTGTGCCTGCTGGCAGGAGATGGACTGACAGCCCAAGTTTCGAGCAGAGGAAAAACTGTCACAGGTCGTGCATGCACTTTTGTCTGCCAAAGGTTGTTGGCCCAAGTGTGGACCTTGTTTTGCATAATGCTGTAGTCTGTAGCAGATCTGTGGCTCCTGTGCAGTCTTCTCTGGATGTACTGAAAGCGTTACTATCAATAGTCTCTCGCATGTTCTTAGTGCAGTGACTCAGTCAGCAGGGCAAGGAGTTCTGAGTAGCCTGTTGTATATACCTTTGCGTGTGTGTGTGTCTGAAGATGTTGAACCCTTTTACTGTCAAAATAAAGTTCTTAACATCTTTCTCGGGTACACTTAGTGAAGGTAGTCTCCCCTTCTGTTCTTCATTGTTGGTGCCAGTGGCATCAAAACTGCATATAGGGGTATAACCGCTCTCCCCTGGTGGGAGAGAAATTTCGTCGGTTTTCACGAGTACAAGGCATATGTAGTGCTGAATGGTGGTGGGCACGTTTTGCCCACCACTGGTAGAAAACATTAGTTAATCGCATCCTAGTCTAAATTGAAAAAATGGGCACTCCAAGTGGAGTGGATGGCCGTAGTAGGCAAGCAAAGCAGGGGCTAACTTCGGAAGAATGCTGGGGGGGGGGGGATAAGGCGGCTACAGCTAGCTCACAACAGGGTTCATTGGAAGGACATAAGAGAACCGCCCTCCATAATTAGGCTGATGACTACTTTTTCCTATCACAGTTCACCACTATATAGAATATAGCAGGCAATAAATTCTTAAGCGACACCTATATAAGATGTGCACGACGGTGCATAAAACAGTGCATTGCATTGCAGCCAGTGAGTACTTTTTCCAGAAGATTGAACTACATATGTCCTCATTCCTGCCACATTTCTATGTGCCAAACCACAAGCTTTTATCAATGACTGCACAAGTTGATTCACGAGGCCTGTGCACCTCTAGCAAGCAGGCCAGCAGTGGAAACTGTTACTATGAATCCTCAATACCTTCCATAAAGTAAGAGCAGGGGGTAGTTGGAATTGTCAATACCTTCTACCACAAAGCGAGAGCAGGAAGTGCTACCAATTTTCAATACCTTCCACAAAGCTAGAGCAGGGAGTAGTAAGAATTGTCTGTACCTTCCATAAAGCAAGAGCAGGGAGTAGTTGGAATTGTCAATACCTTCTACCACAAAGCAAGAGCAGGGAGTACTACCAATTTTCAATACCTTCCACAAAGCTAGAGCAGGGAGTAGTAGAAATTGTCAATACCTCCCACAAAGGAAGAGCAAGCAGTGAGTATGAATTGTCAGTACCTTCTACAAGGCAAGACCAGGGAGTAGTATGAATTGTCAGTACTGCGATAAAGCAATAGCAGGGAATAGCACCAATAGGCAATTCCTTCCACAAAGAAAGAGCAGGGAGTAGTAGGAATTCTCTCTGCCTTTTTCACAAAGCAAGGAGCAGCAGGAATTGTCAACTTTTTCCACAAAACTAGAGCAGTGAGTAGTAGGAATTGCCAATGCCTTTTTCAACAAAGCAAGAGTAGGGAGTAATAGGAATTCTCAGTGCCTTTTTCAGCAAAGGAAGGAGAAGTAAGAATTGTAAATGCCGCAAAGCAAGAGCAGGGAGTAGTTGGTTTTGTCAGTACCTTCTTCCACAAGGCAAGAGCTGGGAGCAGTATGAATTTTCATTACCTTCCACAAAGCATGGGCAGGGAGCAGAGTGAATTGTCAGTACCTTCCACTAAGAGCAGGGGGCAGCATGAATTGTCACTACCTTCCACAAAGCAAGAGCAGGGAGCAGTATGAATTGTCAGTACCTTCCTCAAAGCAAGAGCAGGGAGCAGTATGAATTGTCGGTACCTTCCGCAAAGAGCAGGAAGCAGTATGAATGGCAGTATCTTCAGCAAAGCAAGAGCAGGGAGCAGTATGAATTGTCAGTACCTTCTACAAAGCAACAGCAGGAAGTAGGATTTGTCTGTACCTTCCACAAAGTAAGACCTTGGAGCAGTAGGAATTGTCAGTGCCTTTTTCCCCAAAGCAAGAGCAGGGAGCAGTACCAATTGTCAGTAACTTCTTCCACAAAGAGCAAAGAACAGTATGAATTGCCAGTGCCTTCTTCCATAAAGCAAGAACAGGGAGTAATAGGAACTGTCAATGCCATAAAGCAAGAGTAGAGTTGCAGGAATTGTCAGTACCTTCTTCCACAAAGCAATAGCAGGGAGTAGTAGGAATTTTCAGTGCATTTAGAGGAGGTAGCAGTATGAATTGTCAACGCCTTGGGATACATTGTACCTTGATGAACAGTGTGTGCATTGCTCTGGCCTTATTGTTTTGAGACACATGGTGAAAAGAATCTTGTCCGCAGTAGATGAGCATTTGCCTTGGGTTGGTTTGCAACTGGGAAAGGCTAGGGAAGGCAGAGTTGAGGCTCGACCAGTGTTTCCTTTCTCTCCGCTCTGTGCCTTTTTGTTTCGGTGCTAGCTTGAAATTCTGCTTTGACATCACGAGTTTGAACCGAGTGGCGGGAAAGTGATTGCCTTTTCCCAGGAATAAATTAATCTTTTCGCTGCCGGACAAATATGGCTAGGAAGGGCCTAGGATTCTTTTTTTTTTGCAAAAAAATAAAAGCTTGACAGGGTTGCCCTTAGTGGCCCTTAGATGCTTTCGCTACATCCGTTGGTTCCCCTCGCAGCGGTAGTGGCTTACAGCAGCGGGCCCTCCAAAAGCTGTGGTGGAGGGTCGGGTTTTTGCTGTGCTTTGCAACCCTGCCTTTTAAGGCGGAAGCCTTTAAAGGGGCTGTGAAGGGGGCTCTAATAAAGTTGCGGCATGCCTGGGATATTGAAGCACGCCACTTCACGAATAATGTCCAGCCAGGATTTTTTAAATGCGCTTTGTAGAAGCTGAGTTATCTGTAGTTAAAATTTGAATTTCAGCATCTTCGCGCCTTTCCCTCTCGTCTCGTCACTTTTTGCACGCTGGAAGGTAGGCGCTCCTTCGCCGACCCCCCTCTGGGAGCGGAGCTTCCCGACCCGCCGGAGATAAGCGGCTTATTGGCCGTGGCCACAGTAGCTGCCTGACGTCTGAAGGAATCTAACCAATGACCACCTCTCACCTTGTCTACGCAGATGCGGGGGACGGAGGAGGGCGCGAGCATCAAAAAGTCGCCGGGTAGGGCTCGCCAACTTTGACGCATGATTGTGGGTCGTCTGCTGCGTGTAGAAGAGTAATATTTGGCTCTGGTTTTCATGGCAACGCAGTGCAGGGATTAAGTGAGTTAATGTGCTCTCCTCGGAAGGCGTTTCGAGCCCCTTTAAGGCGGGAGCCTGGTCTTGAAAACAAAATTTTATTAATGTAGTAATAATTATGAAAACTTCAGGAAACATGTATTTTTGCGTGCTGATTCTAAATATGTAAAACAATTTTTTGAGCACGTAATTTTTATGCAATTATTTTGCGAAGAGCTTGGAAGAAAATTTGCTGTAGGAAACTTGCTGAAATGTATGCCATTGCATTGTCTTGATATCAAGGAATGCAATAAGGGTAAAATTATCCTCCTGACTATCATAGAACTTGAGTTATAAAGTATTGAAGCTGCCAGTTCAGAAACGAGAATACACACTTTATTCGCATTTCTGAAGCGACAACTTTAAAACCCTATAACTTAAGTTCTATGATAGGCAGGAAGACAATTTTACCCTTATTGCATTCCTTAGTATCAAGAGAACCCAATGGCATACATATCAGCAAGTTTTCTGCAGCAAATTTTTTTCTAAGCTCTTCACAAGATACATGCATAAAAATTACATAAGTGCTCAAGGAATTGTTTTACATGAAATTAAATGACATATTTAGAATCAGCACACAACAATACATGTTCCTTGAAGGTTTCTTAACTGTGACTTCATTAATAAAATTTTTTTGTCAAGACCAGGCTCCCCCCCTTAATGGCTCACACTCGCAGTGTCCATCCGTCCGTCACGCTCCTCAGCAACATCCAGCAATTCGATAAGGAACAGAAACCTGTGTGCACGATGGGATTCGAACCACCATTCTCCCGTTCTGCAGCCGAGCGTCAAATCGGACGGATGCCTTCCAAATGCCCTCCAGTGTCTCCAGCGTTTAAGATTCACAAACAAATGTGTACATAATCTCCATGTTAACCACACATGAGGGACACAAGCAGCAACACCACGCTAAAGGCTTTCGCCTCACCACACTTTACGTCAACAAAGTGCCACCCTTAATTTTATGCCCACACCCCCAAGCTAGCAACCCTCACTCCTCGCCTATACAAAGCAGCCAAACCCCTCCCCAGAACATGAACCCAGGCTACCACAAAAGTCGCAGGAAAGCACGCGTGTCCTACCTCTCAAAACTAACAAGACTGGACATCTTGTATACCCGAGGAGGAGCAACCCTCGGAACCATGCACACCCCAGAGGCAGAATGCCTGTCCATATCTGTCTCTGTAGCACATAGCTGCTTCCAAACAGCATGCAGACTGTTCTGTAAAGGCGCCATTCCTTCGTCTTCAGCCCACATACTATGTGTGCTACCAGCACCACAGCAACAAATGACTATTGGGGCCCTGCATATGTGGACATCCTCGGAAATGTGCGCGTTCATGCGTTTGGCCACGCACTTAGCATCCGGGCACGGGTGGATGGCGTCCCCAACCCGCAACCATGTGCTCATACCCAAAACGTGCTCCTCAGTTAGCGTGCCGTTATACAGCACTACAGGCTAAGCCTCATCATATACCTTCCTCAGCACTAGCCCACTTACAAAGCACGTGCTGGAGACAACTCCAAACCACTCATTCCTATCCCCTCAGTTCCCTCCGTAGTGCGCACTGTACCACTTGTGGAGCCAGGCCCCCCACAGTGGGAACGTCCAATCAGTGTCCATCATGGGAGACCGCCGTTTTGGCCACACGCGCTGGTGAACAAGCTCAACTGATTTACCGAGCAGGGTAGGCCAGGACGACTGAGAAACGCTGCCGGGAACCTTTCATTTGAATAAAGCTGATCTCTTCATGGTAACCCTGCCTTCTCCCATGTGTGCAGGAGCGGCGGGAGCGGGAGCAGCAGGACCTGGAGTATGCCAAGGAGATGGCGGATGAGGACGACGACGGCGGCTATCCCTAGGACGGCGCCTCTTACTTCTGGCTCCGGCTGTAATAAATGGGACACTGTTCCCCTACGCCATTGTTTTACCTGTGGCATCTGTCACCCTTCTGTGGGCAGTTTCTACGCAACTACAGAAACTCAACCTTATAAGGCGTGAAGCTCTAGAGGGCCGATGATGGCAAAAATTAAGTGAGGTAGAGCCGAGAATAAAGAGCACGAATCGCGCGGTGAGCAGTGAACAACGCAGCGCACATCCAAGGCGCGTTCAGCACGAAGCTTGCGGTTTGCTGCTGCCCGTTCGTTCGGCGCGAAACCTATGCTGGCGTTCGTGGCATCGGGTTGAGAATGATGTGCCAACAAACTATAACTGCAACTTGAGTCCCGCGCGTTTCGGCAAGGCGCCTGGCAGTGCTTCTTCGTAGTTTGCTGCTCCACGCGTTCATTTCACTGTACGTAGCAGAGCGATTTGTCTGGCGGGCAAGGCGTCGCGCCGAACGAGCGATGGCATTCCATGGACTCCTTGGCAGTGCTGCAACACGCTGTCGCGTAACACTCGTAAAGGTGAAGCTTAAGCATCCTCCAATTTTTGCTATACTTCGGACCTCTTCTATGACCATTTACCTGTCAACCAATCAGTAGATGTTATAACAAACATTCCCGTCTGCGCAGTTTGTGAAATCATTTGTTCTAAATATTAATCAAGATTTGTTTAAAGTAGCTGTTCTTATAAAAGCCTTTTCCTGGTATACAAAATAAACTACTTTTTTTTTTCAAGCAGGTGAACATTTTTCTAGCTGAGATGCATTACGATGCGTTGATGCCGTTTTGGGACGTTTCGCTGGTTCCAACCATCGTTTATAGATCCTTTTATAAACGGTGGTTCCAACCACAGCCAGTGTGCCCGCGACCCACAAGTGATTTCGACGTCCCGATACCGTTGTTTCTTCTCGTTGCACCATGTTGCGCTTTTCAAGAAGTTTCGGAATGCCACGTTGCATTGTCTGGTGTACAGTGAACTAGAATACTATCCTAGTGGCGCGAACGGAAGGGCGCGGGCGTGCCGTTTGGCGTAGAAACCACCAGGTGGCGCCACTGCAACTTTTTCTAGCGGCGTCGTCGCTGGAGTTTGTGTGTGTTTCTCCGAGTCGTTTCATTTCATTTATTCTACCCTCAAGGCCCCAGGGCATTGAAGAGGGGAGTGGTTGTATACAGGGGTTTAGTACAAGGCGTTTGATTTCTAATTATACATTGATAGCTAAGGCGGAACAAAAACGCTGATGGTCGATGATGGAGGCTGTACTTCCGGGAAGGTGGTTCCAGTCCTTTGCTGTTCGTGGAAGGAAAGACTCAGCTGCGCATTTTGTTTTAAAGAAAGGAATGCCGATTTTATTCGCACGATCAACTCGTGATGAAACATATGATGGAGGAAGTATAAGATCACGGTGCAGTCTGGGGTTATGATACATTATTTTAGGCATTAGCCTGTAGTTAATAAACATGCATGCCATTTGCTTCAACGTAACCTCATAGGCACCTTTTTTCCCCCTTTGAGAATTTCGGCGATGATGAAAAATCGCGTCGTCGTATGCCGTCTGCTACCGAGAACGGGCGCCGGGCAATGAGATAGGCTCACAGATTTGCCGGTGGATGTTGTCTAGGTGCATCTTTTGCCAGGCTGATATTGTTTACCTGCGATTATAGTTTGGTGCCATGGGCTTTAACGTCCTAAAGCAAATCAGGCTATTAGGGACGCCGTAGTGGAGGGCTCTGGATATTTTGACCACCCGGGTTCTTTAACGTGCACTGGCATCGCGTACAGTACACGGGCCTCTAGCATGTCGCCTCCATCAAAATGCGATCGGCGCGGCCGGCCGGGATCGAACCGGTGTCTTTTGAGTCAGCATCCGAGCGCAATAATCACTGAGCCACCGCGGCGACATAATTATAGAGAACTACACCTCTCATTCATATCTGTGCGCGCGCCTACGTGTGATCTAGTCTTATAAGGAAATCAGTTTTTTCTTGAGACGGTTAAGCGGCCTCAGAAACGCATTTTGTTCAGAAAATTTTACCCATGACTGAAAATATTTCCAACTCAATTATCGGCAATTTTACTTGCAGTGTATGCATGACATAATTGCCAGGTTGATAATACACGGGAGGCCAGTATTATACTTTTATTTGCAAGTGCGGATATGTAAAAGAAAAACTGAAGCAAATATTGGTTTGATGGCAGGCACATTATTGGCGTAACCAGCCTAAATTAGGTTACATAGAAATTTCACCCGTGGAAACAAGGCTGGGCTTAATTGCAGCTACCCTAATAGGGTGCTTCGCAAATCTAAGTGCATCGACTCGTTTTCAGGGACTTAAAAGCTTGGCATTTCCGGTTGTTGCTGCTATTGATGCTTTTCATAAAAAAGTGAAGGCGGGTTGTTATGTAAAAAGCAGTGAGCTCGGCTGCAACATTCTCACAGTGGTCTGGACAGCCAAGTCGAAGCTCTGTTTTTGCCTTAACCACATCTACAATATCAATGATACTGTCTGCATGTAGTACCCGGAGGCTAAAACATGTTGCGAAAGCATTTTCTAGGTCAGCTACAAATTTGTACAGGGCCGCAGCGGGATACAGAAGACCACCGTTGTCTTTCATGCGAGTGAACTGGGCTAGGTTTAAGTTCCCAGCCGCCTCTTTGGTCAACAAAACCAAATTGAGGCAGCTTTCACAGCCCATCTTCAGGACACATTTCCTGGCCACATAACCAGCTATATAAAATATTAGCCGGCTGTCACTTGATGCCACAGTGCAAGTGGAATGGTCTGGGGGTAATTTCGGGAACACTGCATTTGCTGCATCTATGTTGCCTGCATCTAGCAGTTTATCAACAAGTTCCTGCCTGCTACTATGGGAGCTTTGCTGGCCAGCATCTGCATCCAAAAGGGAACAGCACGGATTTCTCGTGAAGAATGTCAAGTTTGGTGTCTCTTCGTATCGATGTTGTTGCGAAGAGCACGCTGGCGTCACTGTCGCAATTTATCCGGCACCAGGTCTTTGGGGGAAGCATCACTCCTCGAAGCATGTTAACTGTGAAGGGCTCACTCTCGGTGGGGCCTGCAGCTTCATTTAGAGCGTTCAGCTCGGAAATCGAAACATCGGTTACAGGCTGACGAAGCGCTTCCTGCGCGACATCTGCACTTTCATTCTGTGCGTCCTGTCGCTTGCTGTTGCTGGCCTTCTTTCTGGCCTCTGTTTCGCTCTTCGGACAGAAAGGTAAGACGGACAGTCAGGCAGGAGGGTAGGCACCGCACCATGTCCCAGTGACGGCTTCCCACGGGGAAGTTGCACTTCGGAGCCATTTATCATGTGTATGTCGTCCCGCAATATGCACTCGGGCTCAAAGTGGCGCTCACAGACCGCTGAGGACCCAGTGAAATGTTTGTCATCTCTTCGCAGATTGCGCTCCCACTTCTTCCTAAGTTCGTCGTCCGTGGGAGCGGCGAACAAAGACGCCTTAGGAGCTCCTGGATAACCGCTCCGACAGCCCGGGGCAAAGTTTGGGAGGACGTCTTCCTTTTAGGCATCGTGCCTCTCTGTAGCGTCTTTATAGCACGAACTTCACACACGCAAGACGATATGCCTCAGGCAGGGAAAATAATTAGAGACAAAACCAAATCTCAAGCGCAGCTAGATTTGTGGGGAAAAATATTTTCACGCTTAGAGGGCGCACCATCGCGCCGAGTGAGAACGGCGGAGCGAGGGCAGTCGGCGGCGGCGCGCCGATGCGTCTACGTACACCTTTAGGCGGGAGCAGCCTCGGTAGGTGCCTTTTCGGTTTGGTCTGTGGGGGTTTAACGTCCCAAAACGACATGCTATGAGGGACGCTGCAATGAAGGGCTCCGGAAATTTCGATCACCTGGGGTTCTCTAAAGGTGTATCCAGACGACGTACCACGGACCTGTTTTGGCCCGCGGACTAGCGATAGTGATGGAAAAATATCGAAAAATTTAGTATCGATGGTTTTTTGAAGCTATCGATAGTCTAAAGAAACTATCGAGAGTGCTACTGTCGATAGACTGTTGATAGTACTATCGATAATGAGACTATCGATAGTAACATATCGATATTCTGAATTCGTTGCCCAGCGATATTGCCAAGACATTTGCGATAACTTGTTGGTTTCACGGTTTTATCAGGCTTAATGTCCGAAAGAGACTCGGGCTATGAGGGGTGCGTTGTGCAGTTCTCTGAATGATTGCGACCAGCTGTGGTTCTTTAAGGTGCAGCGAAGAATGCAACAAGACAATGTAAGAAGAATGAACGTTAATTTCTGTGCCTCGTGATAACATGGCACATGCAGTGTGCAAGCCTAGTGCATTTTTCTTCTACTCGCTGAGCTGTACACAAGTTAACCAATTTTAGAGAAAACTGTCGGGGTTGTGAGAGCTGCTAGAGTTAAAATGACTACCACTTTAAATTGAGACGCAAAAGCTGGACAATTCAGCTTAAAAGATAGCTAGGACATTTCGAAAGTATTATCGATAGTAGTATCGTACTATCGATACTCTTGCATCACTAACTAGCGGTCGCGTGGGGTTTCACTTCTGGTCTATGAGGTCCGCGCATGGTCCACGGACCGAATCGCGCGAGAAAGGCGAGAACATTTTTTTCTGGCGGTGGACTACTCGCATACATCAAGTCTGACCACACTGGTCTCCCCCGGCAGTCGAGGCGACTCCAGCGAAAGTAGTTTTGCGTCCACTGTCAACATATCAACGTGGTCGGACGACGCTGCGTTTTACTTTTTAGCCTTAGTACAGCTTTATAGCTCGTTCATAATTGGGAGGAGGAGGAGGAGGAAAAACTTTATTTATATTTGATATTAAAATGTGTTATTAGCGGTCGCGGGCTGTCTTCATCTTCCGATGAGTTATTGCAGCCCGTCTTAACAGGGTTGTGGCCCCTGGTCCAGGGCTCCACTGAGGTATGCCGCCAGGTAGGCTCTCCGCACCAATCCGCGCTGGACGGCCGGGTCCTCTCTGGAGAGCATCCCCTCCCACTGTTCCGCACTCGGGTTTTTGTTTATTGCAGCTAGATCCTTGTTTTTCTGACACACCCACGTTATGTGCATTAACCTGAGTTTTTCTCCACACCACGGACATTTGCTGCTGTATTGCGTGGGGTAGATTTTACTTAAGGTATTTAGATTGGGGAAAGTCCCCGTTTGCAGCAGCCTCCAGCCTACTGCATCTTGTTGGTGTAGACTGTTATGGGGTGGCGGATATTTGAGTCGCGTTCCCCTGTGATAGTTTAGAATGTCTGAGTAGCTCAGGGGTACCGGGTCTGCTGCTGGGTTGTCGAGGTCAGTTTGAGTGGAGGCTCGGTTTGTGTGCTCTCGAGCAATCCTATCTGCCTCTGCGTTCCCGGCGATCCCGGTGTGTCCTGATACCCACATGATTACGTGTTGCAGTTGTTGTTCCTCGGTTTGAGGCATTTTGGCCGATTTAAGGATATGTAGCATTCGGCAGCGAGAGCGAGCGAAATTAGTCGCAACGTCGCCGCTCGCGCCGTACACATTTATGGTTAGAAAATAACATAAATTGATGCTGTCTACGTAAACGCAGGTCTACGTAAATGCTGTAAACGCAGGTATTTTTCGGGACTTTACAGCATTTCCCACATTTAGTTCAGCGTGTGCAAGCACAGATGCAATGATATGGATGGATGGATACGGCTGAACCCTTTAAATCGGGCGGTGGCTCAAGCCACCTAGCCATGACTTATGAAATTTTACTCTTGACTTGATTTTAGCCACCAGTCAGATAACCTTCGCTTGGTTTATTCTGCCCGCTTAAAATCTACTTTCCTTTCACTGTCCTTAAACCCCAATGCCTTGGATAAATCAGCCCCGCTGTTTTCCACTGTAGGGTGAAGCCCTTTACAGAAAAGTATCAAGTGTTCAGCCGTTTCCTCCTCCTCTCCGCATGCAATGTACAATAATAATAATAATTGGTTTTGGGGGAAAGGAAATGGCGCAGTATCTGTCTCATATATCGTTGGACACCTGAACCCTGCCGTAAGGGAAGGGATAAAGGAGGGAGTGAAAGAAGGAAGGAAGAAAGAGGTGCCGTAGTGGAGGACTCCGGAATAATTTCGACCACTTGGGGATCTTTAACGTGCACTGACATCGCACAGCACAAGGGCGCCTTAGCGTTTTTCCTCCATAAAAACGCAGCCGCCGCGGTCGGGTTCGAACCCGGGAACTCCGGATCAGTAGTCGAGCACCATAACACTGAGCCACCGCGGCGGGTGCCCAATGCATGACGTGTCTATCTTGTGGTACCTGGCTCTATATGTCTTAGTCCGCAAAACTCCCGTCCTGGCCTCAAACAACAAAGCGCTTCCCCTACAATTATCATAGATATTTTCTTTGCCAATTTCCTGCTTAAAAATCCTGTATGTTCCCAGTGCTGATTTCGTCAACATCCCTATTTTCCACAGAGTGCTCTCTTTTTCTTTAACCTTCTTCTTAACCGATAATTGCTGATTTGCCCCCTACTGCTGTCCAGATATTTGCTTGTCAATTTTCTAGTTCGCTTTCTCCATTTCGTGTCAACATTCCTTATATACAGGTATCTGAAAACTTTCCTAGTCCACTGCTTTACCCCCATTTTTTCTCAATCGCTCCTCAAATGCTATCTTACTGCTAGCTTCTGTGCTCTCGAACGACGCCCATCCCATATCACCTTGTACCCCCTGACTTGTAGTGCTCCCAAAGCTAGCCTCCCTACGCCACGTTGTTTAATTTCTAACCTTGCTTGAACATCTGGTCTCGTGCACAGGACCGCATTACCGAAAGTCAGGCTAGGAACCATCACCCCTTTCCGGATCCCTCTTACCACTTCATACCTATTGTAATTCCACAGTGTCCTATTTTTCATGACAGCTGCATTCCTACTAGCTTTATTCATTACATATTTTTCATACTCTGTCAGATACTCAGCACCGTTATTTATCCACACCCCAAGATACTTGTACTCATCCACTGTTTCTAGCGTGAGCTCCTGTATTCTATGCTCGCCAACCTCATCATTAAATATCATGACTGCAGATTTTTCCTTACTAAACTTGAAACTTAATCCATCTCCCTCTGTACCACATATGTTTATCAACTTCTGTAAATCTTCCTTGTTGTCAGCCATTAGCACTATATCATCAGCGTATATTAGTCCCGGTAATGACTGTTTAATCCATTGTCCGTGCTTGAAAAAAGAAAGGTTGAAGCCTAGTCCGCTCCTCTCTAGCTTGGTCTCCAACCATTGCGGGTACAACATGAACAACAAAGAAGACAGAGGACATCCTTGCCTGAGCCCTCGCCGTATCTCTACAGGCTCTGATACATTTTTCCCCATTTTATAAGCACTCTGGTACCTTCAGATATATCTTTTAAAAGATTAATTACTCCATCTTTCACATCCAATGTGCCCAGTATGTCCCACAGATACTCTTGAATAACGTTGTCGTAGGCTCCCTTAATATCCAGAAATGCTAGCTATAGGGGCCTGTGTTCCTTTTCAGCAATCTCTATACACTGCGTCAATGAAAACATTGTCCTTCAACCTCCTTTGTTTCCAGAACCTATTTTGTAGCTCCCCTAGCACCCCCTCGTTCTCCACCCAAGCCTGCAATCTGTCCTTTATAATCTGCATCACCACCCTGTAAACCACAGATGCCTCTGTTATGGGACGATTGTTACGTCAGCTTTGTCCCCCTTTCCCTTATATATCATGTTCATTGTACTTAATCGCCATTCATCAGGGACTTTCTCATCCACTATCATTTTATTCACTACCTGTATTAATGTTTGCTTGGATTTTGGTCCTAGTTTATTAACATAATCGGAATACCATCTGGTCCTCTTGATGTGCCAGTAGGAACCTTCTCTGCCCTTTCCCACTCTCTTTGCTCAAGTGAAGCTATTGCAGTAACCGGTCTATCCTTCTTCGATAAATTATGTGCGACATTTATTTTTTAAAATTTTTCTGTCATCCTTGTTCCTATGTGTTTGATCGCTTCATGCCCTTCTAGTCGAATACTAGGATCTGTAACAATAAACCTTTGCTCTAGCCTAGTCTTATTACTCATTGCATTTAGATGTATCCAGAATTTTTCCAGATGGATGGATGGATGGATAAGGCTGAACCCTTTAAATCGGGCGGTGGCTCAAGCCACCTAGCCATGACATGAAATTTTACTCTTCTCTTGATTTTAGCCACCAATCAGATAACCTGCGCTTGGTTACTTCTAACCTCTTAAAATCCACTTTCCCTTCGATCACTATCCCTAAACCCCAATGCCTGGGGTAAGTCAGCCCCGCTGCTTTCCACTGTAGGGTGAAGCCCTTTACAGAAAAGTATCAAGTGTTCAGCCGTTTCCTCCTCTCCGCACGCAACGCACAACGTGTCTATCTCAAGGTACCTGACTCTATATGTCTTAGTCCGCAAACAACAAAGCGCTTCCCCTACAATTTTCATAGATATTTTCTTTGGCAATTTCCTGCTTAAAAATCTTGTATGTTCCCAGTGCTGATTTGGTCAGCATCCCTGGATGGATGGATGGATACGGCTGAACCCTTTACATCGGGCGGTGGCTCAAGCCACCTAGCCATGTCTTGTGAAATTTTACTCCTGTCTTGCTTTTAGCCACCAATCAGATAATCTCCGCTTGGTTACTTCTAACCTCTTAAAATCCACTTTCCCTTCACTATCCCTAAACCCCAATGCCTTGGGTAAGTCAGCCCCGCTGCCTTCCACTGTAGGGTGAAGCCCTTTACAGAAAAGTATCAAGTGTTCAGCTGTTTCCTCCTCCTCTCCGCACGCAATGCACAAAGTGTCTATCTCCTGGTACCTGACTCTATACGTCTTAGTCCGCAAAACTCCAGTCCTGGCCTCAAACAACAAAGAACTTCCCCTACAATTATCATAGATATTTTCTTTGACAATTTCCTGTTTAATGGTCCGGTATGTTTCTAGTGTCGATTTCGTCAGCATCCCTGTTTTCCACAAAGCTCTCTCTGTTCCTTTAACCTTTTTCTTAACCGATAATTGCTGATTTGCCCCCTTACTACTGTCCAGATATTTGCTTGTCAATTTTCTAGTTCGCTTTCTCCATTTCGTGACAACATTCTTTATATACAAGTATCTGAAAACTTTCCTGGCCCACCGCTTTTCCTCCATCCTTCTCAATCGTTCCTCAAATGCTATCTTACTGCTAGCCTCACTGCTCTCGAAAGACGCCCATCCCATATCACCCTGTACCCCCTGTTTTCAGCCTAGTGGAGCCATCTGGTGGTTAGGACGGGAACTATTTCTGTCAACACACCAACGCTTCGCTTAAGCCTAAAAGGGGCGGAATCGTCGCTCTAAATACGAAATAAAGCAAATATTTCACTCAGAGGTCTTATAGGCGAGGTGAGACCAAGCGAAAGATTGGTGCCCCATTTATGGCCAGTCAAGACAACAAAAAAGGCAGTAGCAACGACGAATTGAGTCCGAAGCGAGCCGCCATGTTTGTCGCCTTGGGAATGCAACTTCCTCATTGCCGCGGCAGAAACCTCTCCCGGACAGATCGAGCTTTCCGCTGGGTATTTAGCGGAATCTCTGCCGCGGCGGCATATATTCCGCTTGCTGTCGCCGCCGCAGCGTGAGAACATTGCTGCAAGCGGATCGGAGAGCTTTGGTCCGTCGTGTGGATGCTGTCACCGGCCACACCCGGCCGGGTCACGCGACCAGTGCGTGGCCCGCCGTCTGGATACACCATAAGCTGTATCCAGACGACGTGCCACAGGCCTGTTTTGGTCCGGCGGACTAGCGGTCACGTGGGGTCTAGCTTCCGGTCTACGAGGTCCGCGGACCGAATCGGGCGAGAAATGGAGGACATTTTTTTTTCTGGCGGTGGACCACAGACTTTTAGCCCACTCGCACCCATCAAGTCTGGGAATTACATCACACTGGTCTCTTCAGACAGTCGAATCATCACTGCCATTCCACTGCTATTATTCTGCGCTCCAAGACGACACTAGCGAAAGTGGTCTTGCATCCGCTGTCAACGTGGTCGGACGATGCTACGTTTTACATTTTAGCTTTAGTACAGCTTTATGGCTCGTTCACACTTGGGCATCCGGCGGCGAAAGCGAGCAAAGTTCGCCGCCGCCGAATTGCTGACTCGTACTAGGAAAGAACATAAATTGACATTGCCTACGTGCCATAAGTACATGCACGCTAAACGCAGGTATTTTGCGGTGTATATTACACCATTTCCCACGTTTGGTTCAGCGTATGCAAACGCACCCGCTACGATAAGCTCAGCCTAGTGGCGTCCGGGAACCATTCTATCAACAAACGTGCGCTCCTCTTAAGCCTAGAAGCGGCAGAATCGTCACTCTAAATGAAAAAAATAAACCAAAGTTTTCACTAGGCGAGATAAGAGCGAGCGAACGATCGGTGCCTCATTTATGGCCAGTGAACGCAATAAAGGCAGTAACGTTAACAACGACGAGTTGTGTCCGAAGATAGGGGTCCTGCTTCGAAGCGCGCGCAATGTTTGTCGCCATGGGAATGCAACTTCTTCCTCAGCCCTCTCCTTGAAACACATGACCGACTTGGAGGCCTGTCGGAATTATGACCTTGGTTAGATACCTCCTCTCGCCTGGCGCATCCTACAAAATTGCCGTCGGTCCAGCGACCCTCTAATTGGCATACTCATCGGGCTTCCGACCACCAGGGACTCCATGGCAATAAGCCGATCAGGCGGCTCGTGTGCTTGCTCCCCGGGCACTCACACTTAAGAAGCCTACTCCGTGCCCACCGAGTCTCTAATTATATTCAAAGACATCACAACATATAAGGACAGTCATCGTCGCTTTCAGAGCAGACGAAAGACTCCTCAAATTTTTTACAAATACAGTGCTGTGCCCGACAGTATTTAAACACTTGAACTCAGAATTTGATGCTGGCTGCAGCCTGTGTGGAGCGACGTTCTCAGACGTTTTCCACATGGTCCGGG
This sequence comes from Amblyomma americanum, assembly GCF_052857255.1. Classification (NCBI taxonomy): domain Eukaryota; kingdom Metazoa; phylum Arthropoda; class Arachnida; order Ixodida; family Ixodidae; genus Amblyomma; species Amblyomma americanum. The sequence continues at coordinate 199,999,593 of NC_135502.1, forward strand.
CCTGCCCTTCCAATCCCCGCCCTTCCCAATCTTTCGTCTCCCACCCTTCTAGGGAGGCTTGGGAAGCGGCGCTGGTCAGCTTCCATGACCTACAGTCCCGATGGCCCTTGGCACTCGGGGCACAAGTGGTGCTAGACGCCACTGGGGCTCCGTAATAGGAGCTCCACCTAGATTTGCGAGGACCTGGGCCATAGGGTCTATGGCTAAACACCTCCTTGTAGAGTATGGTCCACTGTTAAAGGGAACATGCGATCGCGTGTCGTTGGCTTTCCGCGAGGCGCTGCTGCGGAAAGAATGCCGAGCTGATTATCGTCCGGAGTTTTTTTCGGCATTCTGTCCCCTAGCATGGATCTCATTTTTCACACCCCACAACGCATCGATTACCTCTTCTCGCTGCTGAATTGGCTTTTTCCATTCTGTGGACGCGTTTCGTGCGAAATAAGCAGCATTTTTTCCGGACTAGGTTATCCACGTGTGAATGGCATGGTTCATGTGCCACTCAACGTGTTCGTTCCGGCTTTCCGCAGCAGCGCCTCGCGGAAAGCCAACGACACGCGATCGCATGTTCCCTTTAACAGTGGACCATACTCTACATAGTCAATAAATGTTTACCACCGGCTTTCCCTCGAGTTAAGAAACTCTGTCGGAGCCGACAAAGCGCGCAGGCGCACACACGAAACAAGGCGAAAAACCGGCGTCACATCTGTGTCGTTAGGCGACAGCTGCGCATGCGCAAAGGAGGTTCCCTCTCCCGCTAAGCTGCGAGCTGTGCGGTGCACTTTCTTCGGCTGCGTTTCAGTACTCTAGACGTCTAACAAGACGTCTAGTGTGACGTCTAGGAAGCAGTCTACATGTCCATGTATTGGAACTTGTCTACTGCTCACGCCGCCTCGCGGCATAATAATGTAACTAAAGCTTATGAACAGTTGTACTACTATTTTTCACAAACTGAGCAATAACGATAATTAAAAACGTGTTTTCAACAAGTTTACACATTTCTTCTGCAATGACTTTGCGCGTAAACCGGACTGGTGGATGTGCCTATCGGTCAGTCTACTTGTAGCAGACGGGGCCGCTCTCCGAAGACGACGCTAAAGAGATATGCGATTCTTTTATTATTGATGCTAAACTGTACATGCTCCTCGAACGTGCTCGTTCAGACGGTCCTGTAAACACAAGAAAGAATACGAAAGACTGTAATCAATATGCGCGAAGTGCGATACGGCTAATATACACTGCAACAGGAAAACACATACAAAGTCAAAGTCAAAGTCAAATTTATTTTTCTCCGAGAGGAAGAAAGGGGGCAACGGAAAAAAGCTGCACATGCGCAGCTTGACGAAGCCCGGCCCCCTTGGGTACAGTTCAGCAGCAATTCAAGAAAAATAAACAAAGGACGCTCAATGACAAGCATTGTACAAGATATATACATATGGACGACAATGTCAGGATTTTATACGTGAGATGCAAAAAGTAAGCGGCTGACATAATACAATGCACGTGGTACAGGGCGTAGTTGCAGCACTATGTAAGAAAAAATGTCGTTAGCTGCACGATATAAAGAAAAAAGGAAGGGATATAAAATCGAACAGGTGGGCAATAGCGCAGCGGAGGATAAGAAATGAAGCCAGAGACAATGGTGAGGGTATTAACAGAAAGCGGATGCATTACGATCTAATTTTTTGAAGAGTGAGCGTGCAGATTCTGTATTTGTATCAACACCAACGCGACTGAGTGCGTTCAAGAGGACGGCGATGTGGTACGATAAAGATTGATTGCCATATGTTGTGCGGCAGAAACGTTCGACCCATGAATTATTGTGTCTGGTGTTATGACTATGAGTGCGTATGTCAAGGTTGAATAGCTGAAGAAAATATTGATTATTAGTGCGAACAGCAGTCTTGTACTGGCAAAGAAGGCGGAACGAATACATGGTTTCAATTGGAAGTATGCGATAGGATGCGAAGTATGCGGACGTTTGATCACGGTATGAAATATTCGCAATGGCTCTAATTTCGCGTTTTTGACATATTTTTAGTGTATGAATGTTTTCTTTGGATGTGGTCGCCCATACAAGATGACAATAATTAAGTGCAGATAAAAATAAGGCGTTGTACACCATCCTTTTTACTTTTGTAGGTAATATACGCCGATTCCTACTCAATATTCCCGCGATTCTGTTTAATTTGTAGCAAACGTGTTCAATGTGCTTATCCCAGGTTAGGTTTTCTGAGAAAAATACCCCAAGTGATTTAACGTGCGTTCGTATATCAATTTCATCATTCGCTGGAAATAGCTTTTCTGTGGGAGTGACAGTGGTGTTTCTTGCACGAAAAAGTATTGCTTGAGTCTTTTTTGCATTAATTCTCAGGAAGTTATTTTCGGACCAACGCTTAACAAACTGTAATGCTATATTTGCTGTGTGTATCAAATTGTTTGGGTTATCTCCGGTAATGAAGAGCGCGGTATCATCTGCATATCCGATCCATTGTACCTCGCTTATAGTGGAAAAGATGTCATTTATGTAAAGAACAAATAGGAGGGGACCGAGAATACTGCCTTGAGGGATACCGGAAGTAAGTTTTTGACGCTGGAATTTTTATTATTATGGCTAACATACTGAGAGCGGTGTTGAAGGTACGATGATAAGAGAGCATTAGAATTTCCCCGTATGCCATAATGCTGAAGTTTCATTATTAACGTTTTGTGACACACGTAATCAAATGCCTTTGAAAAATCTATATATATGCCTAAAACTAGTTTCTTATGCTCTAGAGCGTTAATAATGATTTCTTTTTGCGTTAAAAGAGCTGATTCTGTGGATTTTTGTTTCAGAAAACCGTGTTGGCAAGGTGAAATGAGTGAATGCTTGCCTAAAAATGAATAAAGACGAATGTGCATAATTTTTTCTAAACCTTTTGAGAACACTGGGAGAATTGAAATGGGTCGAAAGTTATTTATATTATTTTTTTCACCTCCTTTGTGTATTACAGTCACCATGGCTATTTGCATTAGCTCTGGAAATGTATTTTGCTCAAAGGCTAAGTTATACATGCTAGTCAACACTGGAGCGATGATATCAATAATGTATTTAATAGGGGCAATTTGCATGTCATTTGCATCACGAGATTTAGAGTTTTGAGGTTATTATATACATAAATCACTTCACTTTCATTAGTGGGAAAGAATACCATACTTCCAGAGATATTAGGGATGCAATCTGCAGTGGGAGAGTAAGCTGTGCTTGCGCAGTCAGTTTCCTCAACGGAGACAAAATGCGCATTGAACGCATTAGATAGATCAGTGCCGCTTATGTCTTCATTGTTGATTTTTATGCTGGTGATGTTGGAATGACTGATTGGTTTAATGATCTTATTTAGGCGTTTACACAACAGCTCGACGTTCCCGGATGCGTCGTGTAGATAATTAGCAAAGTATTCGTCCTTGGCAACTTTGAGCTCTTTATTTACCCTATTTTATATGTTTTATACGCTTTTAATAAATTTATGTCCTTGCTTTTCACAAATTTCCAGTAAAGATAGTTTTTTATGTTAATTTTATTGACCAGATCACGTGTTACCCACGGTTTCCGTGATTTCCTGTTCCTTCGTCGCGCTACAGATGGAAAGTGCTTTTGGTAAAGATCTGTAATTTGACACACAAGGGCTTTGTACATTGCATTTACATCAGTGCTTGAAAGAACATGGCTCCAGTCATGACGCTGAACATCGGCTCGAAAAGATACCAAGGAAGATTGGGTTATGTCTTGTCTACAAATCGGCGGATCGTTTGAAGGTGCAGGATAATCTTTTACATGAATGAAGGCGAAAATGGGCAAGTGATCACTGATGTCGCTAGCAAGCCCACCGCAAGAAGAAACACTTTTATCAGTATTAGTGATGAACAGATCGAGTAGAGTTGCTGACACTGATGTAACACGTGTTGGTTCATTTATAATGTTTAGAAACCCATTAGACTCTAGAATGGACAGGAAATCATTTTTAGCCTTAGAAGTTTTGAGGATATCAATGTTTAGGTCACCGCCAAGAAAAAGGGAGTATTTGTTAAGAGATATAAAATCTAAAAGGCTTTCAAGAAAAAGTAGGAAATTTTTCAGATCACCCTTTGGAGGACGATAAATAACCGAGAAAAATTGTGAATTGTCACGCGCTGTCACTATTTCGTAGTGGTCAGTCGACTCAGTAAACTCAGGAACAGGGTTCACGTTAAAGCTGTTTTTCATCAATAGCATAACGCCGCCACCATGTTGCAGGGGGCGATTTAACGCAAATGTTTGGAAGTCGTGCGACAAGAACGGGACAGAACTATTTTTGTACCACGTTTCACATACCATAATCACATCGAAAGAAATGTCAGTTGCATTGATTAAATAATGAAGGTCATCGTGCTTGTTTTCTAATGAACGTGCATTAAGGTGAAGAAAAGATAAAAGACCTTTATGATGAAAATTTTTCAGATCGGAAGGTTGCACTGCCATGAGGGCGGTAGAAAACTACTAAAGACTGCAGGTACAGGGCCACGGACAGGATTGCTAGCCTGATCATAATGTGTCGGTTTGCCTAGCCATTTTTTCCAAGTCGTCCAAACAGTTGATTCGGAGTACAGGGGTGTTTTCAGCTTGACGCGCAAAGATTTTTCCATCTTTCGTCCATGCAAATTTCCAGTTAACCTGTTTTTTCTTTGTGATGGCAGCACCTAGCAGTTACTTGTTTTTGCGTGTTAGATGTTCATTAACAAAGACGGCGCTTTCGGGGCTGTAGCCGAGGTCTGTTGTTGTTATTCGCGTTTTCTTCGCCTTTGCTAATACTAAATTGCGTTTCTCCCGCCGGGCAAAGCGCACAAAGCGCACACCTGCTGTCTGCCGTACTTGGCACTCGGAGACAGCGAGAGACCTAAATACAGCAGCGATCTTTAATCCCGCAAAGACTAAAACCAATTCGCAACATGCCGGTGTATTTGTTCTGAAAGTGTAGAGATAAAAAGGAATGCACGCGATAGAGTTGATGCAACTAATACAGCAACAGAAGAACACATTTGTTAACCGTCACGCCAGCCGTCTTAACGCCCGTCGAGGAAACCAACGACAGCGACGAGTATTCTCTAAAATCAAGGTGCTAATTAAGATCCGGCATCGTCAGATGCCGAATCACGTAAACAGACCTTACAGCGTCCGCTGCTGTAGCAAAGCTCTCAACTGCACGATTTTCGCCTGCGTGATTCACTGCTAGGAATCGCACGTCCCCGAATATTAATTAGCCAATAGTTTGCGTACGAAATAACATAATGAAATGACTCACATTTTTCCTTTCCTATACTCCGTGTACACTCCGACGCCCGCAAGAGCACGACTCGCTCAACCGCGTACATCAGCTCCGCCATCTTTAGACAGCAAGTTAGCCTGCATCGATGTGGACTCCGGCGAAGCAGTCTCGCCGAGAAATGGAACGCGTCCCAAGATGGCGGCTGTCCGGCTAGACGTCTCTACTTGGGAGTATTGGAACGCAGCCTTCGTCTTCCCCAGAGAACGTCGCTGTTTGCCGGAAGTGTCTCGTGCACGCTCCCGTCCTTCTGACTGCTCGTGGTGCATTGCGCCTCGGCAGATGAGTGTCTGGCATTCGCCGCTGTGCCGCCGTATACAATAACTTCGAGAGACGAATGTTTTTGCCATGGCTGGGAGGCACAATATAAAATTTTTAAAGACGACCATTCTGTTCGCATGTAGAGCAGAGCTGCCCCGGCATTTGTTACGGACGGGTGCTCTACAAAAAGTATGGTGGGGCAGCCAGAAAAAGAATGTAAACCAATATGCCCCTGCCTGTGAAATACAGGGCGAGATAAGTGTGTTGTGCCGGGTGGCGCTCCTACTCCACCAAGTATGCGGCGCCGCTTCACTGGTCGGAGCAGAACTGCCGCCACTTGGAGATGACAAGCAAAAATGCAAACAAAAAAACCAGTCTTGTTGACAGCGCGTTTAGAGCACAGGGACAGAAGAAACACAGAGGACGACGTCACAGGCGCTAATTTCGCATTTAAGTGATAACCATTTATCTCTGCTAACTGCTGACAAGGAAGGGGGGTTTGTGATTCTACCTGAACAATTGTACCTGTCCAAGGCAGCCGAAGCAATTCAGTCAAAAAATCAGCGCCTGTGACGTCGTCCTCTGTGTTTCTTCTGTCCCTGTGCTCTAAACGCGCTGTCAACAAGAATGGATCATTACCAACTAGCCCGACAATTTGTCCTAAAAAAACCAGAGGGGTAGGCTGACGATGGAAGGCGGCGCAAGCCCCGTAGGCCCTGTGCACGGGCGGCCCATTCCCAGAAAACATCAAATGCGACGCGTCGCCTGTGCGAAAGCTGAAAAACAGCTTGCATACTTTGAGTGCGAAACATGTACCACACAAGGAAGCATACCATACAGCGCACAACGCTGACAGCGATAGCGGCGGAGTTGACAAAGTGATAGGAGGAGGCTGTGCTGTCCTTTTCCTGCTGTCCCCAAGATGGCCTCGTGCTCCGTTCATCGCTCTCGTCCGTCGACTCATGCACCTTTAGGGACGGCAGAGCAGAACGGAAGTTAAAAGTGCTTCCAGGCGGCGCTAAGGAAAGGCGAAGAAAATGGAAGCTGGCGCGAAGAGAACAAGCCTTTGTTTGAACCAAGATACACGAGAAGACTTTCGTTTCATTCTGCGCATTCTAAATCGTGCCTATTTCATGCAGCGTAGCTTTAATCGGCATGTCAGTCGACTCGGTTCTTGTCTGGCCAGGTCCTAACTTAGGCTGCAGAAAAACTTATGAATCAATCAAAGCGTGGATACAGGAATCCAAAGCTGCCGAAAGCAGAAATGAGAAGAATGGCCGCAGTTTCCAATATTACGCATTTTTACATCCTCCGAAAAGAATCGGGGGTTATTTTTTGCGGCGTCCGATGTCATCTGTAATAGCGGTAATCTGAAAGAAAGCGCGTGCGTCGAGGAGTTGCCTACACTGTTCGAATAGGCTGTCGCCTGCATTATAACGGGTCGTTTTTAAAATGACGGTTGACATGGTCTCCACGATAGCATACAGTTAGCAATAGGCGGTGTCCAATCTCAACGAGCCGCAAGACATGTTGGGTACTCCGACTTCCGGTTCGTTCTGTGAGATGCGCATGTAGGGCGCTCTGCTTTAAATTCGGCACTGCCAAACTTGAATTCTGTGATCGGAAATTGGTTTTTGAGGAAAGGAAATGACGCATTAACTGTTTCGGATATCTCGGTGGTGAAAGTAGTTAAGGGTTCGACGAAAGTTCGTCTGCTCAGGCATTAGTAGAAGCAAAACTATTGCAGTCACTGACCAAGTCAAAGTAAAAACAACTTGACGTTTCGGAACCCGTATATGGGTTCCTTGTTCACAACGAGGCTAAAATAGCAAGTGGTCGATACTTAAACACGCAAAATATGACGTAATGATTGTATATACACGGGTGGCATCGTCCCTTCCTTCCGGTTCATGGTATCAGGCGTCGTTTGGATGAATGACGACTCAAGCAAAAGGCGTGTCGTCAGATTCCGCTCTCTGGATAGAATTGCAGCGTTGTCCCAGTCGATATGCGTTTTCTCGTGCGCATGCTCGACAATCGCATTGGAAGCCACTTTGTGGTTTTCGACATCGTGCTAATGCTCTTTCAATCTTCTAGGGAACTTTCCTGTTTCGCCTATATAAACCTGGTTACAATCACCGCACGGGATTCAGTAGGCAACACCGGGAAAGCGGTTATCTGGCACGGGGTCCTTGACTTTCACCAGCATACTTCGAAGTTTGCTAGAAGGCACGTGTCCAATGCGTAGGTTACACTTCGCGAAAGTTCGGGATAAAGCTTCGCTTATACCACGTACATACGGAATTGCAGCAGTGGCGGTAAAAACCTTACCATTAGAACACCTCGGTTGCAAGATATGTTTTTGGATACTCTCCACAAAATGTTCGGGAAAGCCGTTAGATGAAAGCTCTCGGCGTATCATTTGAAGTTCGGCTTGCAAATCGTCTTTTTCCTTGCAGATGCTTGTCGCACGCGTCACCAAAGACGACACAACGGATCTTTTCTGGGCAACCGGGTGATTTGATTTAAAGTCTAAGTACTTTCCTGTGTGCGTTGGTTTCCGGCATACTTTGAAGGAGAGTCCATCGCCCAATACGTCGAGGAATGGGAGAATGCCTTGTTTATATTCGACCGTGAACTGTAGTCTTTGCTGGAATGAATTCAATTGTTGCAGTAACCGGGAGACGTCCTCTTTGCGTAGGATACAAAAACAATCATCTACGTAGCGGTAAAAAAGCTTGGGTTTCGGTGTGAATTTACTGAGAACTACCGTTTCTGATGCTTCCATTACAACATTTGCCTTCGTTACGGAAATGGAGGCGCCCATGGCAGTGCCGTGTGTCTGGGAATAAAACTTCGAGCAATATGTAAAATACGTATTCCTGGGGCAGAATCGGAGTAAATTGGAAAGGTCTGGGACGTCAAACGGAGTGCGTTCAGCGAGAGCGGTGTCCCTCTGCAAAAGCTCTTCGCACTTAGAGGCGGCCAGGCTGACCGGCAGGCTGGTGAACAGTGGCGTGACGTCGAAGGACACCATTATATCTTCTTCGTCCAATTGTACGTTGCGTACCTTTATAACAAAGTCACAGGAATTGGCCACCAATGTTGCGGTTTTACCGGCCAAAGGACTTGTTATACTGTGCAGGTAATTGGAAAGGCTGTAAAGTGGTGACCTGCTGAAATCCACGATGGGCCGCAACGGAACGCCTGGTTTGTGGATCTTGGGTGTAGCCCATAAATAGCAGGCGCGGAGCCGCTTGGGCACAGTAGTTGATAGTACAGCCTCTTCCTGTCCGGAGGCAAGAACTTGGAGATATCTGCCAGAAGCTCCAGTAGGGTCGCGCGGCAGGCCGGTATATGTTGTTCGGCCCTCAAGCAGGCCACGCATTTTTTCTTCGTAGTCTGTCTTGTCTAGCAGCACAGTGGCGTTGCCTTTGTCGGCAGGTAGAACAACAATACTACTAATGCACCGTAGGTTCCTGATTCCTGATGGCTTGTTTCTCGATAACTGAAAGCCTCGTCGTGTCTTTCCGCCGTTTTGAAAATATGCCAATGGCGCGGGTCCGTGCTTCGTTCTGGACTGCCGACGGCAATCGGTTCACAGCTTGTTCCACAGAGCAGATTACCTTCCTTTTGTCCGGTGCACGACCGGTATTAAAGTTCAGAGCGCGGGAGAGGACGGATGCCTCGGCGGTTGAGGGCTGGTAGGAGGAAAGGCTGACCACGTCTTGTTGGACACTCCTCGTTCCTTACGGCCGTAAAGCTTGAAGTTTCCTTTCCTAAGACGTCGTGCACTGGCGCTCCCTCAAACTGGCAGTAAAGTTGGCGTGTAGTGGAACGTCAGTGAATTCACCTTGAATAGTGTGTTCCAGCTGTCGCCGGGCAAAAAAGCCTCAGTTTCCAGGTTCTTGATTTTTTGACGACGTTCTTGAGCACGTGCTTCGACGAGTCTCCGCTCCGCTTGTTGAACGATCGGGTGTCCCTGGGGACACCGACTGGAACTCTCTTCCCGAGGCCATTTTCCAGTCCTCCAGCTTCAGTAAAGCTCTCGAAAAGCATTTTATTGAGTGAATGAGTGTTGTATTTTTTTGCTTATTGATTGTAACCGCATGTAACCCTTTGGTATTTGTCATGTTAAATGCCTTGTATAGGCCCTTCTGCATGGCCCAATATATTGGCCTGCAATATTTTGAAAGAAATAAACAAGACATAAAAAGTCAAACGTTACCTCCTTCTAAAAAGACGACCTCTGCTTCAAAGAGTGATAATGAGGTAGTGCTGATGCAAGTTGATATGCTTGGGTATCGGGACCGAGGTCATCACCGCATGACGATGAACTCTGCAGACGACGGAGGGAAGCCTTCAGGAGGGTTGGTAAACTTGAAGGTTTATTTACATATTTACAACAGAAGCAGGGAGACCAAAAGTCAGAGATGAAGTGCTGTGAAACCAGCCAAATTGCGGCTTAAATACAGTGGATATTCCCTAGGCACCTAGCTAAGGAAACCGGTGGCTGATCAAACGTCCAATGGCCAGACACACTCTTCATAGTCTCTTCCCTAACCCCGTGACCGCTCCGCCTTCACAAACACGTGCACAGGCGATAAGGAATCCTGGCGCCTTGAGGTCCTGGAATGCTGTTTCCGACGGGTTGACCAGGTGCATAAGGTCGTTGGCTTTGTAGGCGGTGATCCCCTCCGTGGGAAAGATGCGTCCTGACGGCCCCGGGAATTCCAGAGGGTAAGATGAATCAGCCGTGTCCGCCCCCGCTTTGTCTGGCCGCGCAGGTGCAAGCGAGCGAGGAGGGTCCGGCGCCTTTGTTCGGGTCTTTCTGCCGGTCCACGTGAGGGCGCAGTTCGGGAGAAATGCCGCATTCCATACTTCGGACGAAGGGATGAGAGGCCTTTCGTCACAGCTCACCGTCGCCAGGAGCTGTTCCTAATCCTCTTCTCAGGACGACAGCACCTTTGGTCAAACATAGCTCGATGGCGCCTGCCGGGCTCGTCTGTTCCCGCTGTCGGGGCCTCCGATCACAACAAAGTGTCTCCATATATCTTAACATTGTGTGCTTCCAGGCAAACTTTTTAGAAGCGCCTAACGTTTGACTTTTTATGTCTTGTCGCTTGTTTGGGCTTCCTGTTATCTTTCACGATTGTTCGTTCTCCTCCTCTTCACCTCTCTTCCTCACCTTTTTTAAGGTGTGCCTTCCGTGACGAAAATTCAGTTGATAGTCAGCGCTTGTGTCTTGTCTTTTCTTCGTCTGTGGTTGCATGCTTTGGCACTGCTCCTTTTCTTAGGTTCTTAAGTTCTGATATAGTGGCTCGCAATGATTATCTTCATCGTCACTTTCATCTTTTTTGCAATCTCTGCAGTGCTTTGTCACGTGCCCTGTGGTGGCAACACGTGGACGTTGTATTCGTGTTCTTTCAATCTTTCATAACGCACCGGCCAGTTCGGCCGATGTACTTTTTCCCACAGGAGACTGGCAACGAATGAATCCTTCCTTCCTGGCAAGCGACGAAACGTGTAGCGTGCCTCTTCGAGCAGCTTCCGGGTTCATTGTTAGAGGAATTCGCTTTCGAACATCGAAACGTCCCTCCAACACATGTCTGACACCTACGATAAACTTCTAGAAACATCGGAGGGGCATGAAAGGGAAATTGAATTGCTTCGCAACAGAGTTGACATCATTGAGAAAAACCACGACAGACTTGAAAATCAAAAACTTCGCCAAGAACTGAATGACCTAAATCAGTACATGAGACGTCAAAATATGGAAATTCATGGACTACTTGTGACCGATGGTGAAAAGCTGCTGGACAAAGTTAACGACCTTGCGAGGAAACTTGAGTTGCCCTCTATTGCAGAAACCGACGTTGAAGGGCTACATCGTCTTCCTTGCGAGGCGGACAGGGTCCCTGTAGTCCTAATCCGTTTTGCCAGACGATCTACGAAGGCAGACTGGTTCGCGAAGCGAAAAGAATGTGATAACGACGTCAGGTTTTTTGATCACCTGACCCCTTTCAACAAGAAACTAATGTGGCTCGCTAAAAAGAAAGCTAAAGAAATGAACTATGAGTTTGTCTGGTCGAGGGAAGGAAATGTGTTTGCTCGGAAACAGCCAGGCGCACGGGTTATCAGGATCGCTTGCGAGGAAGACGTCGACAAAATAATTTAAATGCTGAGAGGTTGCGCAGTGAACTTGCTCAAAAATGGCATACTTCACTTCTGAGTCATTCAACGAAATGTTGAAGAGTAATGCCTACAATTCTCGTAGCACTTTGTCTTTTTATCATTTAAATTCCCAGAGCCTAAAAAACAAAGGCGAAGAAGTAGAAGCAGAATTACACAAACTTAACATTCATTTTGACTTCATTGCATTTACAGAAACATGGTTTCATACAAATTCAGATGTTATTCAGCTTGGTGACTACAAACCAATTTCAGTTTTTAGAGACGGCAGGCGTGGTGGTGGTGTGTCTCTATATGTCCGGAACCACTTATCTTTTGACAATGTGCCAGATTATTCCCTCGTGCACAATGACTTTGAAGCAGTATGCATACTTTTTCATAACATTATCATAATGGCACTGTATCGCCCGCCTCAAGGTGATGTGGACAACTTTTTTAGATGGATTGAGTCCTTCCTGAAGCTAGCAAACCTTAATAAGTGGCGCATTATTGTAATTGGGGATTTTAACATTAACTTTATGGAAGATATTCCTTCAAATATCACATTAAGTGAAATATTCCTTTCTAATGGTTGCGAGAATACTATTGATTTACCCACGCGCATATCAAAATACTCCGAAACACTAATTGATCTATGTTTTACAAGTATTCCGGCAAACAGAACTACATCAGGTGTTTTTTCATCAGGGATCAGCGATCATCTGCCCATCTTTTCACTTGTTTCAGAGAAAAAGAATCCTGACGGTCTTTTTCGCGTGCGGAGAATTTATGATGATAATAATATTACCCGATTTTATAACTTGATGTCGTCTACTAATTGGATCGAAGTATATCATGAAACAGACCCTACACAAGCGTATGAAGTATTTATTGAAAAACTGCTAAAACTTTACGATGCAGCCTTCCCCATTATGACTATAAAAAAGCATAAAAAGGCAAGGAAAGAATGGATAACAAGTGCTCTCCTGAAACGGATTGATGAAAAGAATGAAGTGTTTTCTCGTTTTCTAAGAACTAGGAACCCGGAGGATTTAATTGAGTTTAAGAAGTTCCGAAACAGACTAAATATGGATTTAAAGAAGGCGAAGTCTTTATTTTATAAAAACAAGTTTTCGGCAGTCTCGCACAACCCTAAATTGATCTGGCAAGGTATCAATGCAATCATAGGGAATAAGAAAAAGGATCTTCCCTGCGAACTACGAATTAATGAAGTCAATTACACGGGAGTTTCACTTGCCAATAAACTTAACGATCATTTCATAGTAGCTGGAGCTCATCACGAGGCTGCTCATTCTTATGCAACTAGAACAGTAGAGTCATACATGCTTTCCAGAAGTAATGCTTCCATATTTCTGTCGCCCACTTCAATAGATGAAGTAGAATCCATCATAAATTCTCTTAGGAACACTTGTTCACCTGGTGATGACGAAATAGCCGTTTTTCGGATTAAATGTGTTGTTAGAAATATCGCTGGCCCTCTCGCACATATCTGTAATAGAATGCTGCTCACAGGAGTCTTTCCTGAAAAACTCAAAGTTGCGCGTGTTACAGTGGTCTTCAAAGGGGGAAAGAAAAATGACCCGAATAATTATCGCCCCATTTCAGTGCTGCCACTGTTTTCAAAAGTAGCTGAGTGTATACTTTTCAAGCGAGTTTATAGCTTCCTCCAAGCTAAAAATTGAATTTGCGCAGAGCATTATGGCTTTCAGCAAGGTAAATCAACCCAAACAGCACTATTAGACATAAAAAACTGTTTAATTCAGAATTTTGAAAATAGACTTTACACTGTTGGAATATTTCTTGATTTTTGTAAGGCTTTTGATTCGGTTTAGCATTCAATATTACTTAAAAAGTTAGAGATATATGGAATTCGTTGAATTGCCAATAAACTATTTGAGAGTTATTTAAATTCACGGAGGCAATACACGAAAATACACGATAAAAAATCTGAATTTGGTTTAGTAAACTTTGGCGTGCCCCAAGGTTCTATTCTAGGGCCCCTTTTGTTCATTGTGTACATCAATGACATTGTTAATATTCCTTTAACTACTAATATTGTGTTGTATGCCGATGACACAAACGTGTTCTTTTCAGGCACTAACCTACAAACACTTGAGCAGCAATCAAATGTCTGGCTGAAAGAGTGAATGATCTGGCTCTCTGTTAATCAACTTGAATTGAATGTTAACAAAACGAAATTCATGCTTTTCCACCCAAAAAATAAGCCAGTAGATCACCACATCTCACTTCACTTTAACAACCTAAGAATTGAAGAAGTGCATAGCATTCGGTTTCTTGGTGTGTATTTCTGCAGTGATCTAGGGTGGAGTGATCACGTGAACAACATCCGATTGAAAATGGCGAAATCGTTATGTGTGATTTACCGATTAAGACACCTTTTACCAATGCAGGTTAGAAAACAATTATATTTTGCTTTGGTGCACTCTCATCTAGTATATTGCAATCTAGTATGGGGTACCTGCAATAAAACCGAATCACATAAATTATTTGCCCTCCAGAAAAGAACCTTACGTGCCGTATGTATAAATCCAACTGATGAAACAAACCTCTTCAAAACTTTTCATGCACGCAGTTTCCTTGACTGTTACAACTTTAGCTTAGCGATTCACATGTTTTATAAAATTAAGGAGGATTTCACTTCTTTCCAGAATATGTACTTTTCTAGAAACATTAAATATGAAATGCGCGTGGTTTCCCTATCTGCTACAAGATCCAGAACGAATTATGGAACACAAAGTGTAACTAACCAAATTGCAGCCTTATGTAATGCGCACCCATCTTTAGTGACAATGGCTCAAGAAGCTACGAGCTCTATTGCCTTTAAGAAAAAATTGAAGTTGCTCTTTCCTGTCTTGTAATTTTGCGATTACTTGAGTCTAGTTGGTACTGATTCTTTTTTTGTTGTATGTATATTTATACTCCAGTTCCTGTTATCAAATTTTCTAATTATTTCGTTTTTTTAGTTATTATCTGTGTTGCATTTATGATTAGACAGTTCGGGCGTAACGATGTCATGTTTTTGTTTTTTTTTAACATTATAGTAATGTCTTTCTCTCTTGTCTCGTGATCAGGTTCGATACCCTTAAGTGTGCTGTTCTTTTCTTGAAAATGATTGTTTTTTTGTAAACATGATTTGCCGTCTAGTCACCAGTGTCCAGATGTGCAAGCCGGGGTGTAGGCCTCGTCAGGAGGCACGCTCTGTCTGCCTCCTTTTGCCTCTCCCCGGGGGCATATTTTAATATGGCCGAATAAACTTTCAAACAGGTTTCAAAGAGGACCAGACTAGACTGTCGCTCAGGCGCCGAAAAAACAACGTCCACTCCCGCACGCTTTCCAATTCTGCTTATGTTGTTGGTTTGGTTTGTGGGGATTTAATACCAACTCAGGATACGAGGGACGCCGTAGTGAAGGGCTGCGGAAATTTCGATCACCTGGGGTTCTTTAACGTGCACTGACATCGCACAGTACACGGGCCTCTAGAACTGCACCTCCATCGAAACTCGACCGCCGCGGCCGGGATCGAACCCTCGTCTTTCGGGTCAGCAGCCGAGCGCCATAACCACTGAGCCACCGCGGCGGCTCTCTCCTTAGGTTGTGTAAAACGTGGGGCACATATGGCAGGACAGCAACCTTTCTTTTCTTTTTGTCATTGTTAGCTTTTCCCCTTATTGTTGTCCTCAACTTTTTCTGCAGTTTTTCTGCCACGGAAACCATAACTCCGAAGCGCAACCGGCCTGCGTTAGGCGACCCGCTTTGCTTTGGAAGCTTTGCTCCAACCTGTGTTCACATGTCTTTTGAACTGCGTTGTTAAAAAAAGAATAAACGATTGCTCTTTTCACGAGCTTTGAATGCGCTGATGAATATGGCTGGATGGGTTTTTGACCACGGGGCTCAAAAGCCCAGCACACGTGGGATGAAGTGAAATGAAGCGAGAGATCTAAAAACCTGATAAAATCATCAACTGGTATTTTGTGCGATAACATCAGATTAAGCCACTCGGAGAACTTACAAAACGACATGGTGAACCTGCTGCTCGAAGTCGATGATGTCACATTCTAAAAACACGAAGCAATCGTCCACAAACCTAAAAACTGCACAAACACTGAACACTTCAAGACACTCTTTCAAACGTCTGTCGCGTGAGGAAACCTGTCACTAAGTATTGGAGCTTAGCATGATCCAATGCTGCATTATCCAAGCCGCATTGACAGCTTGACTATAAGCGGTATACGGTCGCAGACCACTTTAGCAGCTTTTTTACTGATATAGGAGCCGTCAGTAACGATGATGACGCCCCGGAAAATCATCCCAATGAATTCAAATACATTATTTTTGCAGCCCACTTGTACCTCAGAAGTAATAGCGCTTATCCAGAGCCTCAAGAACAGCCGCAGTAAAGATGCGGATGGCATCGAAATCAGACCAGTTAAACCTGTAGTGGATCTTATTGCACCTGTATTAACTCATATTTTCAACACTCCACTCTCAACAGGCGTTTTCCCCCAGAGCATGAAGGCGCGAAAGTGACAGTTCATCGTCATCATCATTTATTTTTCCTTAAAGGCCCCAATCGGGCATTATATAAGGAGATAGGAAAAATATGAGTAATTATCGTCCAGTCTCTATACTGCCAATTTTTCTAAGGGCCTTTAAAAGGTAATTAATGTCCTAGTGGAGAGTTTCTATCACAAATATAATTTAGTAACAGATAGCCAGCATGGTTCCAGACAAAATCGCTCTACAGAAACCTCTTTACTAATTCAGAAAGACATAATACCAGAAAACTTTTAAAAAAATTATGACGCTTGGTATTTACCTAGACTACAGCAAACCTTTTGACCACATTAACCACGACCTATTGCGCACAAAATTAGAAAGATATTGTATCCGAGGACTTTCGCTTCAGCTTCTAAAATCTTACCTTCACTTACGAACCCAATTTGTAGCAATTAACGAACATATATCAGGCCCTCGACAAATAAAAACTGGCGCTCCACAAGGCAGTATGCTAGGCCCCATACTGTTTTGTACTATATAAATTATATTCGTCAAGCAATCCCAAGATGTCAGTTCGTAATCTACGCCGATGACTGTACTGTATGCTGCAGGCCAAGATTTATCATGTGTACTTCGCGAAGCAAGCTCCGTTTGCAATACGCTTCAAGAATGGTCGCAAAGACACAACCTGCTTATCAACGAGGCAAAAACAAAATGTGTTCTTCTCAGAGCTCGAGCGAATTGCGCCAAGATGAAAACTACTATCAGATTGTGACCATTTAGTATATCTTGCGATACAAGTGTGAAAACACTTGGGGTGACCTTCTCAGATGACATGACTTGGAACAAACTTTTCAGCATTTTTTGTGCAAAAAGCTGTTGGTATTTTAAATAGTTGCCGTCATTTGTTTCCGACTGGCGTAAAATAACTTCTTTACAATTCTTTAATTCATTCGCAGCTTGATTATTTCTCACTGACTTGGGGGAACACGACATTAAATGATATACCGCACCGCTACGAGCATGGTCACGAGAATGCCCTCATTCTTGCTGCAGGCCTTCCTGCTGTCGCAACTCTTGCCGATGTTATCCTGCCTTGGCTGCAACGTCACCACTGATGCGGGAATTTGCGAAGAGCCCGGCTGGAATCAGCATGAAAGCATCGTTCGACCGTCATCGCCTTTTCCAGCTCTTGACCGGATCTTCGCCTGGCAACCCCAGGCCACTATCTGCGCGGGTGCACTCCTACAAAGCCACCCACCCTTCACGGACCACTTGGGGCACCGCACCGCTACGAGCATGGTCACGAGAATGCCCTTCTTCTTGCTGCAGGTTGGTTATTTGCCATGCGCATCTTGTACTCGCTCTATCGATCCATGCTTATTTGCGGTGTCGTGCCCCTCAGACACAGTCAAGCGTTGCCAAGCGTTTTTGTGTCGATGCTTACTTTCCCTCGCCGCACATGCTCACTTTGTCTCCTTGCTTCTTATCCTGTCAGGCGACATCGAGTTAAATCCTGGTCCTCCTCCGTCTCTTGATTCTATTGCTGAAAGTTTGTCACGCTTAGAACTTGCACAAAAATCCGTTCTGTCTGAACTTGCAGTGATTCGTGCTTCCCAGTCGAATTTACAAAGCTTGGTCAGTAGCCTCTCATCGCGCGTCGATGCACTCGAAAAAATGGTCGCAACAAGTCAGTGCAACGATGTCAGTCCAACGCCTAATTCAAACCCGGCTATTCACAGCCTTTCATCTGAAATTCGAATCCTCAAAGAAAAATGTGACGACTCGGAAAACCGACTTCGCCGAAATAATCTGCTGTTCTTCGGACTACCTGATACGGCGGATGAAACATGGGAGCAATCTGAAACGGTCGTGATTTCTTTCTGCATAGATAAGTTAAGCACATCAATCGATTCCGCCAACATTGAAAGAGCGCATCGCTTAGGCCGCTTCGAGCAAGGGAAACAGCGGCCAATAATGGTCAAATTCTCGCATTTTAAAGATAAATGCAAAATCCTTTCTGCTGGCCCTAAGCTCAAAGAAACTGACTTTTCAATCCGTGAAGATTTTTCAGTGCGCGTGCGTACAGCTCAAAAGAAACTTCGTGCGTTCGGCAAGGAAAGTGGTTTAAAATACAAAGTAAGATATGACAGGTTAACCATGGGCGATAAGCAGTTCGTCTACGATGCGGATACTGATTCCCTGGTAGAGCATCGGTCATAGCGGTCACTGTCTGTTTCAAGGCTCCCCTCCCACCATCACCCACTTTTGCCTCCGTCACCTTCACATGTTTGTGAAACTATGGCTTTTGTTTTAGCTAACATTCGTAGCTATCTTCCGAAGAGAGAGTCAGTGGAAGCCTTTCTTGACGATCACGGCACCGATATTGCCATATTTACAGAATCGTGGCTCTCCGATAATATCTCAGACGAGGAACTGCTTGACAACAATAAACCGTTTTTCATCTACAGACGTGATAGGGCCTCGCGCAGGGGTGGGGGTGTTTTAGTCTTTATTAAAACCAGTCTTAATTCTTCTCTTCTCATGACTCATCCCTGCTAGGAAATTCTTTGTATCAGAATTACCCTTTCCACAAGCACATGCATAGTTATTGCATGTTATCGCCCTCCTGACAGTGACAGTTCCTTTATTGCCGATTTTTACTCGGTTCTGCTCGTTCTTAATACCCGTTTTCCTAAAGCCAATTACATCCTCTGCGGTGACTTTAATTTCCCTGACATCGATTGGGGAAACTTGAGCACATCTTCTCGTCAAGCGAAAGATTTCCTTGACGTTGTCATGACATTTAACCTCACCCAAGCAGTAAACTTCCCTACACGTGGCAGTAACACCCTTGACTTGGTCTTTGCATCTAGCCCCGAACTCATCCAATACATATCGAGCACTGACGGTTTCAGTGACCACAACACAGTTATTTTCAACCTATCACTCCCGTTTCCCCAACGGCAGCGCTCTGTTAAGTTCATTCGCGATTATAAAAGGGGAGACTTCGCCTGTATCAACTCGGAGCTTGAGAACTTTTTTCTTCATTTCAAGCAGTCTGCATCTAATAGGTCTGTCGAAGAAAACTGGCTAACTTTCAAAAACAAACTTTCAAATCTGGTCGAAACCTATGTTCCGCTGATATGCATTCGCGGTGACTCCAACAAGCCCTGGTTCTCTAACTCCTTAAGGAGGCTTTCTCAAAAGAAAAAGCGTCTTTTTCGTGAAGCTAACAGAACTGCACTGGCTTATAAATGGACAAAATATTTCTCGTGCCTGCAGGATTACACGCGTCTCCTAAGGTGTACAAAAAGAAAGTTTTTCCACAATGATCTGTATGGCATTCTACTAACAAACCCAAAGAAATTCTGGCGGATGTTATCACCCAAATCAGGCAACACTCATTGCATTACCCTTTTGTATCCTGATGGTTCACAGGTGCCTCCAGAACTTCGATCTGACGTCATGAACTCTTATTTTACATCAGTCTTCACACATGAACCTGCCTGGAATACATCACACAAAGATTTTTTAAACTTTTCTGCGATGGCACCTATCAACATCACTACTGCTGGCATTTGTGCTCTGATAGACAAACTAAAGTTATCCAGTGCTGCCGGGCCTGACAACCTCACTGCCAAAATATTAAAAGCTACAAAAAATGTATCTTCTCATTTTCTAAAAATAATCTTTGATCAATCTCTTGCGAACAGTTCCATACCTAGTGACTGGAAAATTAACAAAGTCATTCCTGTGTTCAAGGCTGGCAGCCGGAGTGACCCGTCGAATTATCGTCCTATTTCATTAACTTGCATACCATGTAAATTTCTTGAGCATATTATATACTCGCATATTGCATCCCACCTCAATTCCAACTCCTTTTTCTTCAAAAATCAGCATGGCTTTCGTCACGGCTATTCATGTGAATCACAGTTATTTGAGTTTACCATGGACCTTCACTTAAACCTTGATTCTTTGTTCCAAACCGATGTCATCTATCTTGATTTTTCCAAAGCATTCGACCGTGTCCCACATCAACGTCTTATGTTCAAACTTTCAGGTCTTCACCTTCACCCACTTGTTTTAGACTGGATTCACAATTTTCTCACAGCTCGCTCTCAGTTCACCGTAATAGGCGGACTTCCTTCAAATTCTACTTCCGTCTCCTCCGGAGTACCACAGGGGTCTGTGTTGGGTCCGCTTCTCTTCTTAATATTTATTAACGACCTCCCACACAACATCTCATCCACCATCCGTCTTTTCGCAGATGACTGCCTTATCTACCGCCGTATAAATACTAAAGACGATCAAGCTGCCCTCCAAAACGATCTGAAGCTCATCGAAAATTGGTGCTCTTTGTGGATGATGGAACTGAACATTAGGAAGTGCAGTTTTATGCAAATTTCTCGGAAACGCTCCAATTTAACTTATCCTTACTCTTTATTTTCTGAGGACCTATTGCAAGTTGAATCTTATCGTTACCTTGGCATCACAATCAATAGCAAATTAACTTGGGTTGATCATATTACAAAAATCACGGCCGACGCTTCACGTACACTTGGTTTTATTAGAAGATCACTTCCCTCTTCCCCCGCTAACATACGTAAACTGGCATATGAAACTTTTGTCCGCAGTAGGCTGGAGTATGCATCCGCGATCTGGAGTCCTCATCAGTCCTACCTAATTAACATGCTCGAAGCCGTCCAGAACCGTGCAGCACGCTTCATATCGTCAACATACGACTTTCATTCCAGCGTAAGTTCCATTAAATCATCACTTGACCTCACTTCCTTAGCTCTCAGACGAAAAGTTGCGCGCCTTTGCTTGTTCCATAAGTTATACTTCAATTTCCCCTATCTCCGTGGTTCCCTCATATCTCCTCCCTTTCGTACATCGCGCCGCCTTTTTAATTCAAATAGCGTCCAACGACTTCATGGCTCCACCAATGCTTTCAACAAGTCCTTCTTTCCGACCGCAATTGAAGAATGGAACCTTCTGCCCGACTCACTAACAAATGTGCACGATGCGACAAGGTTTAAGGCGATGTTGTTAGATCACCTGGGTTGACATGTTTTTTTTTTTTTTGCCCTAACCTCTCGCCGACGTGTGTGGTGCTTGTGGCCTAAAGGCATTTTTTACATGCACCGTTCTAACTATTCGCGTTCCTTGCTTCTCTTTATGTTCCTATATTGCATTGTTATATTTTTGTGACCTTTGTTTTTCCACATCAACCTTGTATACGCTCCCCCCTTATGTAATACCCCGACAGGGGCCTTTAAGGGACAATAAATGATGATGATGAAATGATGAGAAGAAAGCAATACGAGCAATTGAGAATACTTCTTACTTAGAACACACTGAACCACTTTTGCTCAAAAATAATATATTAAAAGCTACTGATATATATATATACTGATATATATATATATATATATATATATATATATATATATATATATATATATATATATATATATATATATATATATATATATATATATATAGTGAAAAGGGGCTTAATAGCCCTGAAAGGACCAGGCACTGAACAATGTTCTTATGGTCGTCGGCGGTTGTTCTAGAGCCAGCCGGCAGCGCGCGCTCAGCGATAGCACTGCCGCTACCGCGTCGACACATCTTTGTCTTTACAATGGCCCCCGGGGCTGAAAGGAGCCATCGTGGCGACTCAAGGCGTAGTGCACGTCACGGAGTCATGGCAAGGCTTCAGACGACTGATGTGTACCGTTTCACGGCCACGACGACGAAGGTCAGAGGAGGGGTCAATGGTTCGACGACATAGTTCACAGGGTAAGGTGGAGACAGAACACGGTAGGGTCCGTGATATTTGGCAAGGAATTTAGACGACAGGCCAGGAGAGCCAGCAGGGATCCAGAGCCAGACAAGTGAGCCGGTAGGGAGGGATACGTAGGTTCGACCAGCAGAATCTCGGCGCTCTTTTTGTCGATGCTGATCATCGGACGTGAGGGAACGGGCGAGCTGGCGGCATTCGTCGGCATACTTGGAAATTTCAGAAGCTGTTGCGCAGTCGGATGCATCAGGATGGTAGAGAAGCATTGTGTCAAGCATACTTGTAGGTTCGCGCCCGTAAAGAAAAAAGAACGGAGAATATCCGGTGGTGGACTGGACGGCGGTAGGTGCGTAGGTGACGAACGGAAGACGAGGTCCCAGTTAGAATGGTCGGGACTGATGTACATGGTGAACATGTCAACGACTGTCCGGTTAAGCCGTTCGGAGAGGCCGTTGGTCTGAGGATGCTACGCTGGGCAGGTTCTGTGAACGATGCGGCATTCTGCGAGGAGCGCCTGAACAACCTCTGATGAAAACACACGGCCGCGGTCGCTCAAAAGCTCACGAGGGGCGCCCTGGCGGAGAATGAAGAAAGCCACATCTCGCGCTGTAGCCGCCCGAAGAGCCGCCGTTTCAGCATAGCGCTTGAGGTGGTCTATGGCGACTATAACACAACGGTTACCGTAAGGGGAAGAGGGCAGAAGCCTGTGAAGGTCGATGCCGACGCGATCAAAGGGACGGGCAGGGCAAGGTAACGGCTGCGACGGGCCAGAAAGGCGCTGTGGTGGCGACTTGCGGCGCGTTGGCAGTCAAGGCATCAGTGGATGTACATTCCACGCCGATAGTACCGGTGTCGAAGTCGAGTGTAGGTTTTCAAAACACCAGCATGAGCAGTCTGGCGGTCGGCATGAAAAGAGGCGCAGACGTCAGCTCGTAGGTGGCGAGGAATGACGAGGAGCCATTTGCGACCGTCGGGCATGTAACTACGACGATAGAGGAGACCGTCATGCGCAGTGAAGTGGCGGGCTTGGCGCCGAAGGGAGCGAGAGGCTGCCGCCGTAGGGCGCCAAGACAAGAGAGGTGTAATCCAGGGGTCCTTACGCTGTTCCGCAATCATATTTGGTGGGCGCAACGAGGACCGCATGTGGTCAATGCTGGAGATGGTCGCAGTGTCGGAAGGCAGCGGAGACCGGGAGAGGGCGTCAGCGTCAGGGTGCTTGCGTCCGGAGCGGTAGACGGTTCGAATGACGTACTCCTGAAGGCGCAAGCACAACGGCTAGGGCGACCCGATCGATCCTTCAACGACGACAGCCAGCACAAAGCGTGATGATCAGTGACTACGTCGAATGGGTGAACGTAGAGGTATGGTCGAAATTTGGTTAGCGCCCACAGAATGGCCAAGCATTCTTTTCTGTGACGGAGTAATTCATCTCGGCCTTGGACAGCATGTGGCTAGCATATGCGACAGCGTATTCTTGAAATCCATATATTCGCTGGGCGAGCACAGCACCAATGCCCAGGCCGCTAACATCCGTGTGTATCTCTGTCGGGGCGTTAGGGTCGTAATGACGAAGGATGGAGGTGAAGTAAAGAGCCGACGTAAGGTAACAAAAGCTTCATCGCATTTAAAAGACCATGACGACAAAGAGCTCCGGGCTTGAAGCCGCGTCAAAGGTGAAATGATGGTACCAAAATTTCGTATGAAGCGCCCAAAGTAGGAGCAGAGGCCAATGAAACTCCGCAGTTCTTTGAGAGTATAGACGGCTTTGGAAAGTCGGCAATCGCGCGAAGCTTTGCCGGATCCGGAAGAATGCCTCCTTTCGATACGACATGACCGAGTATGGTCAGTTGGCGAGCTCTGAAGTGGCATTTCTTCAAATTTAACTGCAGGCCGGCGGCGGTGAGGCAGGTCAACACTTGGCGCATGCGAGTCAGATGTGTGGAGAAGTCGGCCGAGAAAACGGCGATGTCGTCGAGGCAGCAAAGACACGTCTTCCAGCGCAAGCCATGCAAGACATGCGTTCGAATGTTGCGGGGGCATTTCAAAGGTCAAATAGCAGGACGTTAAATTCGTATAATCCGTCGGGCGTGACGAAATCAGTTTTTTCACGATCGCATTCGACCATAGGGATTTGCCAATATCCAAAACGCAGATCCAGTGAAGAAAAGAATTCCGCACCTTGCAGGCAATCGGTGGTGTCATCTATGCATGCGTGGCAAAGGATAAACGTCTTTCCTATTTATTGTGTTCAGGCGGCGATAATCCACACAGGATCTTATGGAGCTATCTTTCGAACCAGCACGACTAGGGATGAACAAGGGCTGTGCGACGGCTTTATAATCCCGCGCTCGAGCATGTCGTCCACTTGTTCGGTGATGACTCGACGCTCTGTTGCTGACACACGTAATGGGCGCTGTCGCAGGGCTGGATGGAAGCCAGTATCGATGGTATTGTGTACATCTGGAGAACGCCCGAGGGGAGAGTGGCACGCGTCAAACGATGAACGAAATTGGTGAAACAGCTGGAACAGCTGGTCAGGGTACGTAGAACTGAGGTCTTGATCGATGGCGCTATACAGGATGTCAGACAGCTTTCGGGGTGACATGGGAACAGAAGTAAGAGTGTCCAGGGATGGAGCAAGAACAGTTTCGCGTTCGTCGACGACTTGCCGGAATTCAGCCGGTTCGACGCACCCAAGGCATTCACCATGAATCAGGGTCGCTGGAGATGACAGAGGGTTGCTGACGAGCATGGCTGTCGTTCCGGAGGTCACCGTGAGGACAGCGGAGGGAAGCGGCATGTTCTTGCGGCGAAGGAATAATTCTGAGGGAGTAAAGAGGACAGGTACGGTGGGTTGGTCGCGCGGTGAGTCGCACGAGAGGAATACAAGGACGGAGGAGTTTGCAGGGAGCTCGACATCGTGAGACAGGTGTGAATTGGCCGGATACTCAGGGGACGGTTCGGCCGGGCAGGGCAGAGAAGGTAACTTCGGCGCGGGCGCAATCGACGACGGCGAAGTGCTCAGAAAGAAAGTCCCATCCTATAATTACGCCATGGGAGCAAAAGGAGAGGATCAGGAATTGAATTATGTACAAGATGTCCAGAATAACGACTCGTGCTGTGCATGCCGCGAGCGGCTCGACTTGTTCAGCGGTAGCAGTGCGAAGAAAAACTCCAGAAAATGGCGTCATAACTTTCTTCACTCTTCGATAAAATTTAGCGTCATAAATGGCACAGCAGCCCCGGTGTCCACGAGAGCACAGGTTACAACACCTTCGACAAAAACATTAATAACGTTTGTTGGTTAAAGCAGAGGCCTTGTAGAGTTCATAGGGGGCGCAGCTCTTGCCTCGGGAACTGCGCGCATTAGTTTTCCGCAGCGGAAGGGCTGGCACGATGGCCCATAGGGGAAATGAAACGGCGCCGCGGAGAATAGGAGCGGCGAGAGGTGGTAGCCTGGCGGTCGGTGGAGAAGGCCGGAGGCAGTGGGTCCGCTTGCACGCGGTGTGGCTGCTTGTAAGACCCATACGCAGATGGCGGCAGGACGTCAGCAGGCGAAGAAGGACGACTGCGGCAGTGGCGGGCAAATGGGTCTGCTGTCGTGAATGCGACACGGACGACCGTAGTGGGGGACTTCCGGCTCGAAGCGAGGCGACGGTGGTGCCACCCGAGCCCGATACGAGGAAACAGGCGGGTGCGTCGAAGGCAGTGGCGTTTGAGTGGCGTCTTGAAAAGTGCCCAAGGGATGGGATGGTGGTCTGGCCAGAGCGGCGGCGTACGTAAGAGGGGCAGCCACAGGTTGCTGAGACAGGGGGGGGGGGGGGGGGGCAGGGCATTCGCGACCTGGGTTCAGATCGTCTGCTGAAGGGTGGGAGTCAGCGCTGGTGGGGGGGTCCCGAACTCCAAGAATGAGCGCTTGTTGACGTGCGGTCTCTTCTCTGATGAACTGCTGAATATCGTGCACGAGCGCAGCCCTCCTGCGATCAGGCACCAGCGGACAGGACGTTCGGCAGGCTGTACGGTGCAGCGAGTGAGGACGCGTTACTTGTGGAGCTCCTTGGAGCTCTGGCACAAGCTGATGATGTAGGCCACAGTGTCCGGCTGCTTGGCCAGAAGCATTTGGAACGAATCTTCATCGATGCCCTTCATAAGTATCTTATCAGCCTCGGACATATCACTGTTCACGCGCTTGCAGAGATCCACCACGTCCTCAATACAGCTAGTGAATGTCTCGCCGGGCTGCTGAGCCCGCTCTAGTAAGAGCTGTTCGGCGCGGTGTTTGCGCACGCTAGGACGGCCAAATACCTCAGTGAAGCTTCTCTTGAATGTGGACCATGTGGCGATATCCGCTTCATGGTTGCGGAACCAGAGATTTGCGACATCAGGCAGGCAAAAGATGACGTTAAGTTTCATGGCGTCATCCCAGCGGTTGTGCGTGCTGACCCGCTCGTAGGAAGCCAGCCAGCTGTTCCTCGACGTCAGAGTCGCCGAGCCCACTGAAGTCAGCCCGGTCCCGTTCTCGAGGCGTGCCGGAGCAGACAAGAGGAGCAGGCGGCGGCTGAGGAGCCAGTGGGGGGGGGGGGGGGGGGGGGGCGTTATTCAGCATTCCTGATACTACAGTGTCGCTGCGCAGCTCCAGGACGTGATCAGGGGCAACCTCCACCACTTCAAAATGGGTTTAATGGCCCTGCAAGAACTAGGCACTGAACGATGTTCTTCTGGCCCTCGGTGATTGCTCTAGAGCCAGCCAGCAGCGCGCGCTCGGCTATAGCACTGCCGCTACCGCGTTGACACATCGTCGTTACAATAGCTACAAGTTCATTAGATGCTACAATTGAGAAATTAAGAAGAAACATGAGACACTCCTAACACAGGCAAGCTAAGAACACACACAGCACCTACCCCTATCGTCATGGTACCCTGAAACATTCCCTTTTCGCGTGCATACTATGGCAAAAAAAAAAAAAAATGCGCACACGTTGCCAGGCATTCTTAACTGCTTCCACTCAGAATGTGTGGATGTGGAAAGGCTTTAAAACAACCACATTTTGCAGATATTCTTATGTCGTAGTGAAGATTTGTGATGCCAATGGAAATAATCAATGTGGGTAAGTTTTCTCTTCATTGTAATTATTAGTGTTTTCGCTTTAGACAAATGCGTTGCGTCTGTATGATTCTCTTTCACGTATAGCAATCAATCAATCAATAAATCAATCAATCAATCAATCAATCAGTGAATCTTTATTTCAGTTCGCACATGCAAACTGGTGATGATGAGAAAAAAAGCAGTGAATGATGTACCGCTTGACGTGCCTCACCGTCCTTACAAGTCAGCAGTTGCCACGAGGCACAAACAACCACTGCTAAAAAGGGAATACAAGTGCGCTTATGAAGAACAAGGTTGATCAAAAAATATCTAGTAATAGGCAGCAATAATTATTAGCAAAAGACAGTGATGCTATAACACAGAGTGGCATAGTACACACAGACGCTTGGCATCACTGTAGCACAGATTGCTCACTGCTCACCAGTCCGATCTTCATTTTTAGAAAGGTGATATTTCTTTTTTTCCTGTAAACAGTCACTGTCCTTTGCCTTGTACCTTTGCAGCTTCGAAACTTTGAAGCTTGTAGTCTTGTATGCCGTATTTTACTTTTGAAATCTATAGGCTTTTCGGTAATCTTGAAACGTGAAATATGCAAGCTGTTATTGTTGCCTTTGGGCGGATGGAGCGCTGTCAAGCGGCATTCAAACAGATTTTTCTCCACCCTCCCTTTTTACTTTTTATGCCAAGTAAAAAATGTTCTGTTCTGTTCTGCAGATACAATATCCTTCTGGAGGTAAACATCACTCCAGTCAGCAAAAGTTGAGTCAAGATAATATGGCAGCAATTCGAGGAAACTACTCGTGGTTGTTCTGCACTCATTCTGGAATGCCACCGCACCGTGCTTGTCAATAAGATTACTCACGGACGACATGATTTCTGCTTGAGGAATTGTGAAATACAGGACTTTTACATTTATTAAAAATCCACGGAACATCACTTTGTAGTTGGATTTTAGGAACGCAATTACTTCTTCTGAACTTTTTACCCTGAATGTGATCAAAAGCCAGTACATTCAGTTTGTTTTGCAGAAATTTGGCGACATGCTTTTTCCATGTTCATGTTTCGGACACTATTACAAGAAACGGCCACTCAGGTTTCTGGGTTTTTGCAGTGAAAAAAATTTTCAAACCACATTTCTTGCTGTTGTCAATCAAACTTGATAGCTTGTTTAAATTCAGCTAGCTTTTTCGCCTTACTTTTGACTTTTGATATTGACACGTCGTTGCGTTTGTCAAGCACAGCGAGAACAGCATCCAATCCTTTCGATACATATGCATCCTTGTCCAAAACAACGACGCCTCCACCTTTACCAGCAGGAAGCAAACATAATGAGTTATCTTTTAGCCAATTAAAGCCTTCAGGGTTTATGACGACCTCAGGTCGTCGCACGCGCTCACCAGTTTTTCGCTTATGACGAGGTCACCTTGTCACGGGAATTTTGCCGCCCTCTAAATGGCTTTTGACGGACGCAGATTGTCAAATGCTGTCGGGTGTAGGTCCGACGCCACGTTGTTTTGTGAACAGCACACTGACTTTCTTTTCTGTGTGAGTTTAAATCCATTTTCGTCTGCCCACTTGGACACTTCGTTTACTCCTAGCTGAATTTTCCGCTCACAGTTGGACAAATTACATGACTTGTAACTTATTTGTACATAGTCGACACAAACGCAGTAGGATATAGATCTAGGCAGGACATTCTTCAGTAAATTCATTTTGACTATAAAAAGAGTGCAGCTAAGAACGTCGCCTTGAGAGACATCATTCCCTTGTGTAAACTGTTTGGATAATGAATTCCCTACACGGACCTTGAATGTTCGTTCAGCCAGATAACTCTGAATGGTAGCCAGCATATTCCCAGCGATCCCAAAGGCGAACAGGTCACGGACTATACCATAGTGTAATGTGGTATCGTATGCTTTTTTCTAGATCAAAGAAAACAGATAAACAGCGCTGTTTATGCACAAAAGCGTTCCTTACGTAAGATTCGATGGCAACGAGCTGGTGAGTGGTTGACCGGTTAGCGCTGAATCCTGCTTGGGGTCAAGAATATCGCTGAATTCAAGGAAATGCAGAAGGCAATGAGCGATCATTTTTTTCAAATAGCTTACATAAACAGCTTGTTAGGGCAATTGGCCGATAACTGGCCGCAAGTGTGGCTTCCTTGCCTTACTTTAATACCGGTATTATAATCGCTTCTTTCCACGCTTTTGGAAGACGCCCAGCAGGCCATATCTTATTACACAGGCAGAGTACAGCTTCAAGAATTTATTCATTCAGGTGCCTGAGCAATCCATACCTGACCTGCAGGGCCTGCTGCTGTTGAATTGCCACATCAGCCTAGAGCAACCTTCAGATCTTGTAAACTAAATGGGCTTTTGCATCCTCCCACAGATGGTCTTTTTGTACAACTGGTTTCCGCTCCTCAGCTAACTTGTATCGCAAGAAGTAATCTGCATAATGCGCGGAGCTAAAAGTGTATTCGAAGTGTTTGCCTAGAGCATCTGCTTGGTGCTCCATTGTATCACAAGCTTTCTGCACTGCGCATTCCGCCATGGCCTTCGTTTGTTTTCTGTTTTAACTGATGTCTGTGGGGTGGATTTCTGTGCAGCATCTATTATATGCTGTGTGATCAGGGATTGAGGTTCATCTATGCCATGTTCTGTAATGGATGAACAGGGCAATGCTGATAGCTCCCAGAATATCTTCCAATCAGCAATATTTTCTTTAAACTTCCTAGGGTTATTTACCCTTGGGTTGATATTTTCTGTATATTCCAAAGAAAGGGGAAAGTGGTCACTTCCATGCAGATTTTCAATAACAGCCCACTCAGTAACAGCCAAGAGCAATGGAGAGCCAATAGCAAGGTCTATCGCTGTTGTATGAGTTGTATGTTGAATTAAAGTATGTTGGTTCTTTTCTAATTAATATGCATGAGCCAGATGACAACAGGAATTTTTCGATTAGCGCTCCTCGAGAATCTGTTCTGGTACCTCCCCATAATGGGTGGTGAGCGTTAAAATCACCAACCAACAGGAATGGCTCGGGAAGCTAAACAATGAGTTTTCCGAGTTGATCAGCCGACAGACGATGATCCGGTGGGATATATAGGCAACATATGGTTATCACACTGCCAAAAGTTAAGGCTTGTATTGCCACTGCCTCTAAATCAGTAGCCAGTGGAAGACATTGTGAGGCAATTGATTTCTGCACCACAATAGCAACGCCACCTGATGGGTGCACACTGCCTGGCCTGTCCTTCCGGTATACTACGTATTTCATTTGAAAGTTTGTGTGTGTTGTGTTTAAGTGCGTTTCTTGTAGGCAAAGTATGCTTGGTTGATATTCCGCGGGTATTTCATATATCTCATCCAGGTTCTTAAGTAGACCTCGGAAGTTCCAGTGGATACTGCTCTCGACAGCCATAGTTCTTGGTGAGGAAGCGAAGATTAGTGAGAGTTATTTAGATGTCGCCCTCAGCGGCCCTTATACGCTCCGACGCCCTCCGAAGCACAGCGGACCGGGACCCCCAGCGCTTCCGACGCTGAGGGTCCCGGTGTCGTGTCCATTGCTTCCGGTAGAGACGCGGAAGCAGAGGTGGATTTTTCAAGAGGGAGGGACTCCCTCTCATTTGTCTGTGTTTTTTCAGAGATCTGCAAAAAGTTGACTTCTCGAACAGGGAATTTTCGTGCAACCGGAGGCTGCTTGGCCGAAGTGGGCGCGCATCAGCGATGCTGAATTGCGTGCCCACTGTGACGAGACGCCGCCCGGCTCCCCGGCGTGCTGCGTCAGCGTAAGGTCTTCCGGAGAGAAGCGAGAACTTCTTTTGGGCTTCCGAGAATGTGATGTTTTCTGTGAAATTTCAGTTGAATTATTTTTTTCTTGTTTTGAAATGTCGGACATGTTCGAAAGTAGGCGGTATGTGGCCCGTGGCAGTTTGGACATTCTACTTGACCGGCACTGCAGTTATCGGTTGGGTGCTCATGGGCACCGCACTTCGCGCATGTGAGTTTTCCCCGGCATGTTTTTGAACCGTGTCCGTACTTTTGACAATTGAAACATCTTCTCGGGTTGGGGATATATAGACGGACGTTGCAGTGGATGAACTCAGCATTTACAGCATCTGCAAGACGGGACCGTTCAAATGATAGGAGAATATGGAGTGTCACCACCTCTTCACCGTTCCTCCTTATGGTGATGCGGTGAAGGGCAATGACACCTTGATCTCGGAAGTCTTCCAGGAGGTCAGTTTCTTTTTTTTTTGGACCAGATTGCGTTCTGATATGACACCTTGCACTTTGTTTAGGTTCCGGTGCGGAGTGATGGTCACCATGAGGTGAGCAAACTGCTTTTGCCTCAAAAGGATGCCAGAGTGACCTTCAGTAAGAAGGTCACCAGATGAAAGTTTTTTTGCTTTGTACTTTTTTCCAATAATTTTCTCAAGGGTTCCAGCGATAACGTAAACAGATATCGCTGCAACGGGGTCTTTATCTACCAGGGAGTGTACCACTAAGAAGTGAGGAAAGTGGTCAACGTCAGGTCGGGTACAGGTGGATGTTTCATCGGTGCGGTTCCTTTTCAGATACCAATGAAGTTTTTGAGAAGAAGAGGCACTCATGCGATATGGATATGCTAACGGTTCTTAAATGTCGCCTGTGGTTCACCGTCTTATTCTCAGGAAGGTCCCGGAGCTCCCCGACTGGCAAACAGACGCGGATCCCGTTGGCCGGAGCTTGACCATGGCCCCAACCGCTACCCTTCACCTTAAAACCTATCGCCACGGTGCGGATGACAGCTTCGGTATGGGGGCTAAGGGTCCGTGGTGGCGCCAAGCACCAACACTTGAATACTCAAGGTGCCCCTGCGGGGTGGTGTTGAATCGACCTGAGTAATTTTCCAGTAAGACCACCACGGTTCTAGTTGAAGGGTTCATCGTGATTGCAATTCATAATAAGCTTTCCTCTACAGCCACTGGAGCTTTTTGAACCGTATTTCGACGATGAATTTGTGGACAAGATTGTATTGGACGAGGGAAAGGAAATGGCGCAGTATCTGTCTGATATATCGTTGGACACCTGAACCGCGCCGTAAGGGAAGGGGTAAAGGAGGGAGTGAAAGAAGATAGGAAGAATAGGTGCCGTAGTGGAGGGCTCCGGAATAATTTCGACCACCTGGGGATCTTTAACGTGCACTGACATCGCACAGCACACGGGCGCCTCAGCGTTTTTCCTCCATAAAAACGCAGCCGCCGCGGTCGGGTTCGAACCCGGGAACTCCGGATCAGTAGTCGAGCGCCCTAACCACTGAGCCACCGCGGCGGGGCATCAAAGAAATCTGAAAATTCGGCAAGTCAAACAAAGCACGCATCACTTTCGAAGGGAAGGAGAAGCCCCGATACGTGCACTACGAAAGCGTCCTTACACCTGTGCGAAACTATTACAAGACCATCCCTGCCTGCGACAAGTGTGGAATCGTTGGGCATCGATCGGACACGTGTCCAAACCTGCGACCGGACATCTGCGGAACCTGTGGAACCCCAGTCCCTTTAGTGGAGGGGGTGCGGGCCCCTCATGAATGCAATCCGCGATGCTCCGTGTGCGGTGGCGCCCACGTCACCAACTCTCTCGAATGTGCGGCAAAATACCGCACACCAAAAATGGCTGGCCTCATGGGGGCAAAGAGCAACAAGACGGCGCCCAAGAGGAAAGCCGCCACCTCGGGCCCTCCCGGAGGAGGAGGTGAAGAGGCCAGCCAGGGAACCTCCAATACCAAGAAACAGCCGCAACTCACCACCGATGGGAAACAACCACCGGAGGGGCCACATAAACCACACAACGGCCCGGAGAAGAAACGGCAAACAACGCAGACGCAAGACGGAGCCCCTAGGGCCTGGGCCAACGTCGTCAAAAACGGACACCAGGTGAGCGGTTCGAGCGGGGCTGCTTCTCCCTCCCCCTCTCCTTCCACTCCCCTCCTTAAGACACAAAGTGTCGGGCAAAACCAAGAAATGGCAGCACTCAGGGCCCAAAATGAGAAGCTGCCGAACCAAAATGCGCTACTGTTAAAGAAAATCACCGAACTAGAGTCCAAAATGAATCAGACTCCCCCTCCTCTTCTCTCAGTTCCCCCTGCGGTCGAGGTTATGGAGAGTGAGCCCGCGGCGCCTAAGGCGACCCAAAAAGCAGAAACCTCACTCGAGGCCCGTCTCGAAGCACGTTTCGAGGCACGATTTACCGCCATCGAAGCACGTTTCGAGACACGATTCACCGCTATCGAGAACCAAATTTCAAACCTCGTCCAAGCCTGCTCCACTTTTCAAGAGCAAGTTACCCAACAATTTGCTCAAATCCCCGAGATGATCGCCCAGCCAATCACCCTGTTTACCCAGGCGGTCCCCGGGATGATTACTCGACAAATCGCCTCGAATAAACGCCGCAAAACTACTACCAAAACCATTATTTCAGAAGACGAGGACGATAGCTCTTCGCTCACCGGCTCGGAGGACACTCAAACCTCCGACAGCACTGGCCCCGGGATAGCACCGTTACGTCCTTTCGCTAACATAAACAAAAATCATGGCTTGCAACAACCCTAAGACTAAACAACCCCCCAAACCCAATTCGGTCTCCCCTGTCCAAATTGCCCAATGGAACTGCCGCGGGTTCCGCTCCCGTGCTAAGCGGGCGGACCTCAGACTTTTCCTATCAACCCTCGATTCTCTCCCGGCAGTGGTTGCCCTCCAGGAGCCAGGGAGTGGCGCCACTCTTACAAATTATATCACCTTCCAGCAGGACCCCTCTTCCTGCATCTGCGTGCATAAAAGTTACACGGCCAATTTAGTCAACCTCGACCTCCAAACCGATTTCTCGTACGTGATGGTGACCCTCCTTCCGCTCAGGAAAAGAAACGCACCACTCCACATACTCAACGTTTACTGCCCCCCCAAAGCTCAAAAATGCCACTTTCGCGGCTCTTTAGTCGTGCCCTAAAAACAGCAGGCAGGGACCCCCTAGTAATCCTGGGCGACTTTAACGCCCCCAGCTTGCTTTGGGGATACGTGCGCGAAGAGAAGCGAGGACGCAAGCTGGCGGGCCTCGCGTCCACGCTAGGCCTAACTCTCCACACATACCCTGCATACCCAACGCGAGTGGCTAACTCTGACCCGTGACACGTGTCCGGATCTTACCTTCATCAAGAACATCAGACATGCTGAGTGGACAAACACCGAGGAAACCCTCGGCAGCGACAACTGCTTCATCCAAATCACCGTTAGGACTAAACCGTTGGCAAGACCCCACGCGCAAGCCCGAATCCCTGACTGGAATGAGTTCCGGCAATCTTACACAAACCCTACCCCCATTCGCGAACGAGGATACCACGCGTGGACTCAGGAAGTGGTTACACACCTTCATTCGACGCAGAAAGAAATTCAACTCTCGGAGGCCACGCCGGAGGTGGATAACCACCTCCTGCACCTCTGGGAGGCGCGGCATAGCCTGGTCCGCAGATGGCGCCGACAGAAACACAACAGGAAACTTAAAACCCGGATCACCGAGCTCACCCAGCGAGCGGCAGAGTACGCGGCCCAACTCGCCGACTCGAACTGGGTACATCGCTGTAACACGGCAGCTAGGCAAATGTCAAACCGAAGTACGTGGCGTCTTCTTCGCGCCCTAATCGACCCAACACAGACTCGTGTAGAGACGCAAAAGCATCTCCAACGGGCTATCCACAGCTTCGATGGAGATACTTCTCAATTGGCAGAACAGCTACGAGACCAATACCTTTGCACTCAACAGGACCCCCGAGGGCCCGCGTACTCTTATGCAGGTTCCGAGAACGCGGGGTTGGATCGGCCGTTCCAACTGTACGACCTGAAGGCGGTACTGGGTAAAATGAAGCGAGGAACGGCTTCGGGAAGGGACAAAATTACCGTGAAACTTCTTGCCAACCTCCCCAACCCCGCCTACGAAGACCTCCTCGCGTACATCAATTCTATGTGGCTAGGCGAGGAACCCCTCCCAATCGAATGGAAGACCGCTCTGGTCTCATTCCCAAACCCGGCAAAGCCATAAACACGGACAACCTTCGCCCCATCCCCCTTACGTCTTGTGCGGGAAAGCTTATGGAAACGATGGTGCGAGATAGACTGTCCGAGTTTTTGGAAGACCACAACGCATTCGCTGACACCATGTACGGTTTTCGCCCGCACCGATCAGTGCAGGACATTCTGCTACAACTCGATCGAGAAATTCTCAACCCCGTCGAATACCCACTAAGCGACAAGGTAGTACTCACCTTAGACTTAAAGGGCGCCTTCGACAATGTCAAAAACGAAAGCATCTTACAACATCTTTCCCAGACCAACTGCGATCGCAGAACCTTTCAGTACGTCAAAAAAGTCCTATCTGAGCGACAATTTATCATCAGGATACAAGACGAAGAACACGGCCCTTACCAGCTAGGAACGCGAGGAACCCCGCAGGGCGCGGTTCTTTCTCCGCTCCTTTTCAATCTCGCCATGATGAATCTCCCGGCCCAGCTGGCGAAAGTCGAAGGCATTCAGCATGCGCTGTATGCTGACGACATAACCATCTGGGCCAAACACGGCACAGTCGGTGACATATAAACCCACCTGCAGCAAGCGGCAGCGATCGTAGATGCCTACGCTCGCCATTGCGGCCTTCAGCGCTCCCCGGCTAAGTCTGAATTTGTGCACATTCGCCCATCACCAAAGTGCGATACCAAACTGGAACTATCCCTGCCTAACGGCCCCATACCCGAACACGACGAGATCAGAGTACTTGGTCTTTTCATCCACAAACATAGACGAGTTGAAACAACACTAGCCAGACTGCGCAAGGTAGGAACTCAGGTAGGCCGAATGGTCCGCCGGGTCTCTAACAAACGCGGAGGGCTGCGATGCAAAGACGCCTTGCGGCTGGCGCATGCCTTCGTAACCAGTAGAGTCCTCTACTCGACCCCCTACCTTCACCTTCGGAAATCTGACGAAAATGCCCTCGAGGTAGTCCTCAGAAAAATGTACAAGTGTGCCCTGAACCTCCCGGCAAACGCGTCTAACCAACGCTTCATGGGCCTGGGGATGGTTAACACATTCACCGAGCTTCGGGAAGCCCACTTGACGAACCAATACACTAGACTCTCGAAAATGCCATCGGGTCGCCGCCTACTAGCCCGACTGCACATTCGCCATCGCACAACACTCGTGGATGAGCGCGCACGTGTCCCCGAGATTTGGAGACTCGCCCTGAACGTGCGACCTCTCCCGGCCAAAATTTCAAAGGAAGACCATAGTGGCAGACGCCTCGCGCGGGCAGAATCTCTAGCCTACCACCACGGTGACAAACACGGTGTCTTTTACGTGGACGCCTCCGGCCCCTACCGTGGGGGGTGGTACACGGCCGCAGTCGTACACAAGAAAGCTACGGTGAACGGACTTACGTTCCGAGCTCAAAACATAACTCATGCGGAGGAGGTCGCTATCGCGCTAGCCGCCGCAGACCGGGACTCGCGGGTCATCATTACTGACTCGAGAGGGGCCTGTAGAAACATTGAACAGGGATACATTCATTTCCTAGCTTACCGCATTCTTCAAAACAGTGACTATCCCGGGGCCCCCGCTCCCCGAACGATAGTATGGGCTCCCGCTCATCTAGGACTCGAAGGCAATGAAATGGCAGATGCCTCCGCCCGCGCGCTCACTCTCCGGGTAACAACGCCTTCTAACCCTACCGCAGCGGATCCCGATCCCAAGCCCGCCTTTACCTTTAAGGAAATAACACTTTACCAATCTGAACATTCAATCTTTCCCAAGCCATGCAAGGACCTCACTAAGACGGAGGAACACATTCTCCTCCGTCTCTTCACCAAAACTCTGCTTTGCCCGGCAGTTCTGAAACTCTTTGATCCCGCTTGCACGGGAAAATGCCCACACTGTGAGGAGAAGTCCCCGGATATCTACCACATGGTGTGGGCATGCCAGTCAACCCCGAACCTAGACCCCAAACCCAACCCCACCCCGGAGGACTGGGAGGCAGCCCTGCTCAACTGCTCCGACCTAACGAGCCAAAAGGCCCTAGTCGTCCGAGCCCGAGCAGCCCTGGAGGCCAAAGGGCTCCTGTAACGAGGAGCCCACCTAGTGTTTGTAAGGGAGGGTCCCTTCAGGGCGTTCTCATACTTCCTCCATATATATATTCCCAATAAAGTTCTCTCTCTCTCTCTCGGTCAACACCTCAAGCGCGCCTTAGAAGAAGAGGTAAAGAGTATGGGAAGGCATGCAATAGAAGGTGCATATGTCGTCGGTTCGAATCTCTGTCACAATCTAGCCTCCAGTTTGACTAGCACATGTAAGGTATATGTAACTAGAAATCTTATGCCACCATCCAAAACGTTGTACAAGCGGCTGTGCCACAAGTTGGGTACGAATGTGGTCGGGAAAACTGGCGCCACATTAAGGTCGGTTAGTGGGCGTATAGACGAACGTCAGGTATACTATTGTGTGAAGTGGCGTTGCTGGACTTGACGTCACCCGATTCTTCTTGCCATCGCCGGGATTTTCAGCGCCATCTGCGAGCACGCACATACACACGCGACCGTCTTTCCTCGTAATAGGACTAGTTATGCTTCCGCATTAAAATCTTGCTGAGGCTTTTCCCACGATTGATCCGAGTTGCTAAGTCTTGCAGGATATTGAATTCAATTTATTTCGCATTTTTTACAGGAGTACAAAAAACGTGGGGGCAAGCAACAAAAAGCTGCTGATTAGCAGCTTGACGAAGATTGCTGCCCCTATATTTGACATGTTGAAGGGCGCTGACATACAGCTTCTCATTAAACAATTATAGGTGCCTGGATTACAAGCAGAGATCACTTATACATATGTTGTAGACATTCTATTTAGACGCAATAAAGCTCAGTTTTCATAGGCGTACATGGAGACATATTACAAGCAATACGACATCTAATAACACTATTGGACATACATTGGTGCATATGTTACACACTGCAATGCTACTCAAGCACTTGACATGTCGTGTTACCATAATACACATAATAAAAAACGCATCTTGTTCATTTTGCTGTAATCTCACAGCAGAAAAAAATAAACAAAATTACATAAGACTTGATATAATGAAGTTTAAGGGAAACCATAGTGATACGTGCCACTGTGGAAGAAGAAGAAAAAGCGCCCAGGAAAGGAAAATCATCGGCGGGTTCCTCGGGACCAATTGTGATAGGCGCACGCGACAAACAATCCGCATCCTTATGCTTACGGCCCGACTTGTAGACGACTGTTCAGTCGTGTTCTTGCAAGCGTAAGCTCCATCTAGCCAAGCGTCCTGAGGGGTCTTTGAGGCTCGCCAGCCAGCATAAGGAGTGGTGGTCGCTTACCACACGGAAGGGTCGCCCGTAGAGGTACGGCCGGAACTTGCTGATGGCCCATATCACTGCAAGGCACTCTTTCTCCGTCGTAGAATAATTGGTCTCGGCGCGCGTAAGTGTTCGGCTGGCATAACTGATGACCCGTTCTGCACCATCTTGCCACTGGATCAGTACCGCGCCAAGGCCGACATTGCTGGCATCAGTGTGGATGTCCGTGGCAGCATGTTCATCGAAATGGGCGAGTATCGGAGTACGTTGTAGACGGTTGCGAAGCTCGACAAATGCAGCCTCTTGATCGCTTCAGGAGAGCAAGCTGCCGGGCTAGTTGGTGATGCATGTTGTAAACTTGGAAGCGCAAAAAACCGGACGACGGACAGAGTAAGGGAACCTGTTTTTTGTGTTCCCTTACTCTGTCCGTCGTCCGGTTTTTTGCGCTTCCAAGTTTACAACATCTTGGTCGCTTCCCCACACGAAGGGCGTGTCATCTCGTCAGTGAGTTTAACGCTTCGGCGATTCGCGAGAAATCTTAAACAAAGCGCCGATAATACGAGCACAGACCCAAAAACCGGCGAACGGCATTCTTGTCACTTGGGCGTGGAAAACCTGAGACGGCAGCGGTCTTGTCAGGGTCCGGGCGAACACCTTGTGCGCTGACAACGTGACCAAGAAAGCGAAGTTCTCCAAAGCCGAAATTGCATTTCTCGGCTTTGATGGTGAGTTGTGCGGATTTGAGTGCTTGTAGCACAACGAGCAACCGCTCCAAGTGTTGGTCAAACGTGGTCGAAAATATAACGACATCGTCCAGGTACACCAGGCAGGACTGCCACTTAAAGCCGGAGAGAACGGTGTCCATCATGCGTTGGAACGTGGCCGGTGCTGAGCACAGACCAAATGGGAGCACCTTAAACTCATAGAGGCCATCGGGCGTCTCAAAAGCTGCCTTCTCCCGGTCTCTTTCGTCCACTTCGATCTGCCAGTACCCACTTTTAAGATCTAAGGACGAGAAGTATCGGGCGTCCCGCAATCGGTCAAGCGCGTCGTCTATCCTGGGCAGTGGGTAAACGTCCTTTTTGGTCACGTTATTGAGTTTTCGATAGTCAACACAGAAACGCAGAGTGTTGTCCTTTTTTTGACAAGAACCACAGGCGATGCCCATGGGCTGGTGGATGGCTGAATGACATCGTCCGCAAGCATTTCGGCAACTTGATTTTGAATGGCTTCTCGCTCCATCGGCGAAACACGGTAGGGGCGCTGGCAGACGGGTCGCGTAGTCGCATCAGTGATGATACGGTGCTTGGCGAGTGGAGTGCGGCCGACCTTCGAACACGTAGCGAAACAGTCCGCAAATTCTGCCAAGAGGTCCGACAGAAGATCCTTCTGAACAGATGGCAAGGCCGGATTTATTTTGACTGACTGAAGAGCGTGGTGTGGGCCAGCATTCTCTGGAGTGGGTCCTCCCACGGTGCACAAACTTGGGACATCAGCAACGTCGTGAAGGAAGGCAATAGCCGTGCCTCTGACGAGGTGCTGATATTCGTTGGAAAAGTTGGTCAGGAGGACGTTGGTACGGCTGTCACGTAGTTGGACGAGACCTCGGGCAACAACAAGGCCCCGCTCAAGCAGCAGTGGAGTATGGCCATCTGCCAGGCCCTCGTAGTCGTGGAATAGGTCGTTCCGCACGAGCACCAGGACACTGCACCGCGGCGGCACCGTGACGTCATTCTGGACAATGTGCAGCGCGTTGCTGCAAGGATCTCGGTATTCAAAGCGGGCCACGGCCTGTTTGGTCGAGAACGTGACACGTGCGTCCGTAAAGTCAATCACAGCACCGTTCGCCTGCAGAAAGTCAATCCCCAGAATCAAGTCTCTGGAACACTCAGAGAGCACGACAAATTCGCCAACCTACGTAAAACCACAAATTCCAACCCTAGCCGTGCACTTGCCACCAGGAGAAATTAAGTGGCCACCAGCGGTGCTGAATGGAATTTCTTGCCTCAGGACATTTTACAAGCAGACAATCTACACCAGTTTAAAACTTATCTGTCCCGTTATTTAAGCCTATAGAAACCCTTTGCCATTGATGTCATTCATTATGGTTTATTCCAAACCATTCATTATGTTCATTACCTGCGGTTCCGATCCTCGGTGGTCTGAAACCGAGCGTATTATTATAAACACTTACCTATCT
This sequence comes from Amblyomma americanum, assembly GCF_052857255.1. NCBI lineage: Eukaryota > Metazoa > Arthropoda > Arachnida > Ixodida > Ixodidae > Amblyomma > Amblyomma americanum. The sequence goes on from NC_135502.1 coordinate 200,040,407, forward strand.
GACGCACTTGTGGTTTTATCTGCTGGCAAGATTATTTCATATAAGTTGCATAATTGTAGTACTTGTGGCTGTGTGTACTTCTTGAATTGTATGCATCCACCCTGTAACGGCCTTACGGCTGACAGTACCAATAAATAAATAAATAAACATTAATAATAAATAAGAAGTCGAGATAGTATACCGCAAATCTTGGCGAGGCTTGTACTTATTGGGTCTACATGAGCATCCTAGGTTAAGTGTTAATTAAAGATTACTCCCAAGGTTTTTATCTGGTTGACAAGGTCTAGTCTATCATTTCCAAGGTATAAGTTTATGTCAAAGCTTACAGGCTTTTGTGATGGTGGAAATAAAACGGCCTTTGTTTTTGATGTGTTAATTTTTATCGAGTTAGTCGCACTCTAATCAGACAATAAAGCGAGCGTATTATTGGCTAAACGCCCAAGTTGTACGACATTATCTGACTGTAGAAATATACTTGTGTCATCTGCGTAAACTATGAAATGTGCGCTGTCACTGATGCTAATTATATCGTTTACATATAAGTTAAACAAAACCGGCCCTAAAATACTGTACCTTGCGGGACCCCCGCTGTTAAGCCTTGCAGAGATGAAAGCTCTTCGCCAATGGCAACGCTCTGTTTCCGATGCTGTAAGTACGACTTTAAATGTGTCGGAGGAACGCCGCGAAATTCACAGTGCTGCAATTTAGTGAATAATAGGGAGTGGTCAATACTATCGAAAGCTTTAGAAAAGTCTACAAATAAGCCTAGGGTTAATTTCTTCTCCTCAAAACCATTCGATCTTAATTCCTTTTGAGTGAGAAGAGCCAACTCAGTTGACATTCCTTTACGGTATCCGAACTGCTGCGGTGATATAACGGAATATTTTTCGCAGAACGCAGTGACACGTTTACAAATAATTTTTTCTAGTCCCTTTGATATCATAGGCAGAACCGAGAGGGGGCGATAGTTCGAGAGCTCATTTTTATTCCCTGATTTATAAAGAACTGTTACTTTGGCGCGCTGCATAGTTTCGGGAAAGATTCTCGTAGAGAGTAAAACATTAATTATATGCGTAAGTGCTGGGACCAAGATATCTAGAACAAATTTTATCGGCCTAATCTGGAGGCCGTCTATATCACGTGTCTTGCTATTCCTAAGCGACATAAAAACCGAATGAACCTCTTCTGGAGTTGCTGGGAGAAAAACAGCGCTATTCATACTCGGATCACCGAAATGTGTTGAAGGATTAGAACAAGCGTTATGAACTATAGATGCAGAAAGTAGTCATTGAATACGTCTGCCAACTCCTTGCCTTTAACTCGCTTGCTCTTTACTATTATTTCTAACTCTTCCGTTTGGTGAATACCACGGTTAAGAAGTTGGTTAAGTTTACGCCATAATACATCGCTTCGAGATTTTTTTGCACACAGTATATTCTCAAAATAATTATTTTTATCATTACGTAAAAATTTTGTTACAAAGTTGCAGTATTTTTTGATATTAGAGAAATGTGCTGAATTTCTCGTTCGCAAAAATTCTGAAAACAAAAAAATTTTTCTTCACGATCATTCCCAGGCACTCACTGGTGAGCCATGGCTTACGTATCTTACGATTCTTCGTAACCTTTTTGAACTTAAAACAGTCCTTGTATATACTTATCAGCATTGCAATGAACATGTTATAAGTGCCATCAGGATTGCTATTCTAAAAAATTCGGCTCCAGTCTTCGTTTCGAATTCGAGATCGAAAAGCATTTAGCGTTTTAAGGTTTATTTCTTGTACAACGTAAGACTCAAAGTGATTTGATGTTTTCAATATTTCAGTGTGCTTGCTAAACATATAAATTGGTAAGTGATCGCTGATATGTGTCTCAATAACACCCGATGGCACACAGTCATCCGTATTGTTTGTTATGAAAAAGTCAAGCAAACTTTCGGTCATAGAACTTATTCGTGTGGGTTCTGTTATGACATTTTTGTAACTAAATGAATCATGAAGAAGTTCGAATTGACGACCAATGGATGTATGGCGCAATAGGTTAATGTTAGCCACCCCCTAGAGTGACACACAACTTATTAGTGCAAGCGAAATTTAGCTAAAAATCCCATAAGCGCATCGATTTCACCATCAGGCGGACGGTACAGAACAACAAACATGGATTTCTGGCACTGAACATTAAAAACTTCATAATCTGTTGTGATTAGGGAAAAATCTTCCACAATGCTGCATGAAAGGCGTTGTGATATAAGCTGAATCACACCACCGCCACGGCGACAAGATCTATTTAAGAAAAACGTTTGGTAACCAGCTAAGGAAAATACATCAGCAGATGTTTACCAAGCTTCAGTTATCACAATAACATGAAATGGAAAACGGAATTCAAGAAGGGATGCCGTCAATTCATCGTATTTGTTCCGGAGGGACTGTGCATTGCAGTGCAGAAAGGAAAGATAGTCATTTTTTTTGGTTGCTCGATAGCATTTGGTGCAATAATTGCAACGGAAAAAGGGAAATTCAAGTTCCTGCTTAAATATCAACTAGACTATCTTTTCCAGATCTGCATCACAAGTGATATGCGCTACTTCAGACGTTTCTGTATGCCGTGCGAACACCTTTCCACCACGCACCCATGCGAACCGCCACTGCCTTACGTCTTTCCTTTTGATGGTCATTCCGAGCAATTAAGTTGTGGGCACAGGTGTTCGTTCACGTACACTGGATCTTCATCTTTAAATCCTAGCTTATCCGCCGTGAAACGTTTTTTGCGTGCTTTTTCGAGTACTGCATCACGCTTTGTTCGACTGTTGAACACCACCACAATGTTCGGCTCGGCTGAAGCATTGCTTGTTGGAACACGGTGGAATATTTCAATATCCTCATCACTAATCGGCTCTCCAATCACGTTTTTAACCTTGCCTAGAATACTGAAATGGTTTTCTTCCTTTGCATGTGGAATTCCTTTCAGTTCAATGTTCTTAATCCGGGAATACTTATCCTGAGCCACGATCTTTTGGGAATTTTCATGCACCGATTTCTTTACTCTTTCAAGTTCCTGGGTCAGTTTTTCTTGGTTTGCCTTTAGTGCGGCATTTTCCTTCTTAACCTCGGCGTATTCATCATTGAGGTTTTCATATTGTTTCCTAACAAATTCCAATGAGTGTTTTAACTCCCGAATTTCTTTGCGGAATTCGCGCTTCAGGTCAGCAATGTCGGGTCCTCCCATAGCAAAGGTTTTACCGCAGGCTCACACAGAACTTCAGAACCTCACGCAAAACTTCAAGCGACAATTGGCAGCAGGGCAACCGGGGCAGCGAATTGAAATGAATTGAGTATTCTGCAAGACTTAATTAATATTGAACCCAAGGCATTCCCATCCAGTTTTAGTTTTGGAGTTGACACTGCGGCATAGCTTGTATGTTAAAAGACTTCCGTAAACTATTCCTAAGACATTCTTGATACCAAAAGGCTGGAAAGTCTGTGAACATATGTTCTTTACCCTTTTATAACTAGTAATTTTATAGTATAATTATTACTTTTTATCGTTGTCAACCCAACGACCCTCCCAGTGATGATTCTGGATGAAAATATGGTCTTGAATTTTGCTGCCTCTATTTCTAAAAGCTGCTGCTTTGCAATTGTGAAGGGAGGCATGATGAACCTCAGAAACACATCATGAAGAAGGAAGTGCTTTCTGGCGGCACCTGGTTTACCTTCTGAATCACATCCAGGAGACATTTGAAATGAGGAAAGCACTGAAAATATTCTGCGCAGTATACTTATATGCAAGTATGCATTGCATCACATGGAAGCTATGAATGTAGGCACTTGCTTCACATGCATGTTCACCACCTGGGAAGTTTGCAAGTGATGCTTTGCTGCACAGCAGCAATTCCATTTTACATTTGTTTCAGATGTCAGTTGTACTGTGGGCTATAAAATTAAAGGTGAAAAAAAGCTCAACTTTGCTGTCTGCTCTTTTAAATTATGTTATCCTTAAGTGAAGCTTTTACGAACTGATTTGCTCAGAGTATGAAAATAATGGTGGTGAATAATTCTAATACTTTGTAATGATATGACCTGGTTTATCACCCTCCGTCTCAGTACACAGGACGCGAAGAAACATAACTGCACCACTCGGGTCCACACAAACAGCAACGCAGGTACTGTTGTCCTTTCGTTTTCCTCACTGAGTAGATGATCGCTCCTTCGTCCCTTTTAACACCAATTTATTTTTGCACTGTTCTTGGCACTTCCGAGGTGCCCCAAGGTAACGTCACTGCTTCGACGCGCACAAACACTTTTTTATGCAATTCTTGACATTTCAATGGCTTGCATGTCTTTCTGAATACAAGTTGTTTCAAATATCGCCTGTTGTATTTTGTGTTCCACATCACAGATCTTGAAATGGCGCCATGTCACTCGGCTTTGGTGGAAAATGCTGCTGGAGCGATTTCGCATGCAGGCGGTGGGCACTTTTTAGCGCATCTTTGCTGTTTGCGCTCGCGTGTAGGCAGCAGATCATGCGACGCCAGGCAGAAGTTGTACAGTCGGGGACAAAAGTCTCTGGACCGCGTGTTCCTCAAACGAAACTCATAGCTCTGCTATTAGCCGGCGGCTGGAGACCACACTTGTGGAGATGAAAGAACAAAAAGATCGTCTTTCACCTCCACAAGTATGGTCTCCAGCCGCAGGATAATAGCAGAGCATTGGGCTTCGTTTGAGGAACACGTGGTCCAGAGGCTTTTGTTCCCGACTGTACATCTTTCTTTAGTGTGGCAGCTGGAACGTATGTGGAATCAGGTTCGTGCCTAACGAATTTTAAGGTGCAAGCATTAGAATCCTCATGTCGTCAAAAACTGTGGGCAATCTTCAGAAGCCTCCGAGAACCCCTTGCCATCGTCTGCAGGTGGTAAAGTGGAGAGTGCGAAATTCCCCTCTCCGCTCGTAAGGGCCGGGACATGTTATTTTAAGTGTTTTTGCTTGTTCTTTGGAGGGGCACGGAGGATGTCCTGACGCGGGTGCGATCAACCTTTTCGTGGTTGCCACGGCAACAACCCAGCGAATGCCTTCAGTGGAAGAAGGGGGTGAAAAGAGGAGATATCCGTACTTGCTCCGGAAGCCACTCTTCCGCTGAAGCGGTCGTGTGCGAGCTTCCCTGGAAGGTTTAACGTCCGCTCGCGATGTGGATCGCGTGGAAGTGGAGCCTTCAACGAGAGAAAGAGCGAAGAAACTAATTTCTTTATTAGGCTGGAGCCCTTAGTTCAAGGCCCCGATGGCTCGCGCCACGCAGCTGAGTAGGTGGGGTGCACATCTGCCACCACTCGGCACGGTAAGCCAGAGGATGGAGCATTAAAGGGCCCCTGGCCAACGTTGCAGTTGACACAGATCGCGTCGAACGGTGGTCAAGCACGTGTCTCTCTCCGGGATAGTGGACGCAAAGAAATGAATGTAATGCGCCACGTCATGCAAAGGGGATTTCCATGCATGCACTTCTCTGAGATCGTCCCACCGACCGCCTGTCAGCATCCCACCCGCCCACGGTTGACAGACTGGTTTTGTCGGTGTTGGCGGTCACAAAGCATGTCGCATGCGACGACATCTGGTCGTCAGTCGTGTTTGTGTATACATATTTATTTATTTGAAGATACTCTAATGGTAGGAACACTTCGCAAGTGCGTCGATTCTCCCCTGCGGCGTATAAGGGTCCCCAAATCACCATTATCTGCAGTGAAAACAAACTGGAAACGGTTGTTGAAGGAGTCAGTACGTTTTTTTTTCCTTTCTACGTCCGAACCTATATAAGTGTTCCATTTGTTACTGATATCGCTATTTAATTTATGAGGTGATTCTTTAATAATGTTGCTGAGCGTAGTGCAGCAAAAATAGTTTTTTAGCCTAACGCACTTCCTTTTTAACTGCTCTGGCTAGAGCGTATATATTAGCATGTAATTCTCTATTTGCATGACACTTGTTTGCTTTCCGTAAACTTTGTATCTTACGTTTGATGTTTCTTAAGCATTGTGCTTTCTTATGACCTTCCTTATCATAGGAACATAGGATGTAAAGCAACGCATGACATGAGCTTTAAACTGCATCGACAGTTCCGCATTTTTCGTATAACTCATATCATTTCGGTCATCACAGCTGCATCATTTGCGCTGTTCAGTGCACGCACAGATTTTGGTGGCCCTCGCAAACGGACTGCGCCTGACACACATAGCGTGCATTGCGCCTTCTGATGGTCAGAAATTCCCTCTAATACCCCCACAGTGCAACTGTGCTTCGCAAAATGCTGGCTAACAAAAACAAGGTATAATGTCGAATTAAATGGCTCCTTGCAAACGGGTAGGCTTCTCCACAATTCGTACAGTATCAAACGTAAGCAATGAATTAATAATAGCGTTACTTGTTTAAAATAGTGTTTAAAATTTCAGATAATAGTGGAAGTCACCCGCGTTTGTGTAGTTAGCCTAGCGTGGCAGTATGGTCTGCTACGTACACAATGTGTCGACCGGTGAACAGACCTTTTTTGTCGGGTGGGCGTTTTGTCGGGCCAGTGTGACAGCGTCATGCGCTGCGTAGGTGCCAGGTGTTCCAGCTTAGTGTAACCTTCAATGTTTGAAGCACTATGGCGCGACCAAGCTTTTAAGAAAGATGGAGTCTCCAGTGAAACCAACTGAGGGCTGTTCATAGTCGCGGGGCCTAGTCCGCGCCATTTTTTTCCTTATTCAGAGTTGCTTTATTAGTGAATGCTACCTAGCTCACAGTTTAATTATCGGCTTGAATATCAGGTGACAATACAGAAGTCGTAGATTGTCTCAGAAAACAGCTGGCAGCCTGTTTCGTATACATGGTACGAATTACCTAGCTTTATTTATTGGCCTTCAATGAAAGCGGTCACGTGACCAGCTGACATCTCTGTCCCAGTGCGCACGCAAAGCCTCATCCACAGGAGAGCGCCGAACAAAAAAGCGGATTTTGTTCGCTCAGCCGCGTCTCAGGACGCTGAAGTTGGACCGGTGTCACGTCGGAGCTTTTTTATTGCACTTGTTACGCTTTGGGGCCAGCAAAAAAAAAAAAAAACTACTGTACGTAAAAGGTGCTTGGTGCAAATATTTCAGTTAGCTGTTTTTCAAGACGATCTACAACTTCTTTATTCAAACTTGTTCTTGAAGCTAATAACTAAAGAACTTAGATTGTCTTTCCTAATTAATAAATTTACAGGACGAAAAAATACTGCCGACCAGGCTAGCCCTGGACACACGGGCGTATATGTTCCCGGATTTCAAAATGGTGTAACTAAAGAACTACTGTGTGCATAAGCATAAAACTTGCGCATTTGACTCTCCACTCAAACGGAAGACTAGCTTTTCGTCGGTAAAACTGGCACTGACCTCCCTTGAAACCATGCAGTTTTGCCCCCGGAGAGCAGCGGTTTTCCCCCGATAAGTTTAGTGTAATCTTTTAAAATTTGTCTTGTCTTATAACTCAAAAGATGTAATGACGGTTCACTCGGCTTTATAATTACCGAGTAAACAGAAGGAATAGTTGCGTCAGCGCATATCGGGCTTGAGACATAAGTGTCGCAGTGCACCATAAGAGAAGTTCAGTTCTGCTTTGAATTCGTATACGTGAGCGGAGCTTGTGCCCTTTGGCCTTCGAAATATGACATCAGAAAAATGAACGGTATTTTTTCGCTTTATGTCGGTCTGTGAGCTTCTGTTTTTGGGCCGCTGCTTTTTGTTCGCAGGAGAATGGCAGAAAAAGCGCGACGATTTTTAGTGTATGAAAACGAGAGACTTTTCCACTGACGACAGCGATCATAAGGCCATGTTACAACTTCAAGATTTGCATTACTTGGAAGAAGACTTCAATAAGGTTGGAGCCGAGATTGAAATGGAGCACCTAGACAAGCAGGGGCTCTCCAATACCCGGAGTAAACGCATCAGGTGAACTGGGTCGCTCAGCTCTACTGGCACTCCTGCGGGACGAAAGCTGCAACGAAAAATCACATGCCTCAGAGAGCAAGGGATTTCGCAAATGACCCCATAGTGAAGTAGGTTTTCCCTAAAGTGCGTACCAGGCCTAGATCAAACCAGTGTGACACCACTTCTGATTTTTTTTTTCGGCAGTGGTTAATCCCGATGCGCTAGTTTGTGACGTACTCGTAAAAGACAGTATCTATTGCACTCAGCAAAACGGATCTGCTACTGCAACAGCGAACGATGAAATGAAAGCGTTTTAGGAGTAGGCTTCGCCTCCTCCCTCTTTTCGACATAGGAATGAACAACACCGAGATTTGCTTTCATAAGCGGCAAGCTAAAAATTCTAATACGCCTCTACTCACCTAGGTGGAAATTCGACAGGCGTTCTCTACAGTGGCGTAGCCGGAAATTTTGTTCGAGGGCGGCTCATGTTGCAGCGCGGCCTCCTCCTTATAGAATTTGTACAGGGATCAAATACATTAATCATAATTGCTACTGCCAATTAACGCTCTAGCGAGTTAGATGCTGCAAATTACTGAACGCTATGCACTATCAAGACAAGAAAAATATGTATTTTTCATAAAAGAATATATTCGCATGTCCCAAGAACTTTGGCAGAAATAACTGATATCTATGCTTCCATTTTTTTTTGTCTATTAGAGGGACACTGAGGAGAACCCTATCAATTTTTTTTGTTAGCAAAATCTGATTGTTCGGCATTTCATGGCTTTGTTGCCGCTTGTCCGGGAGCGAAAGATGAATTTATCTAAAAGAAATTTGGATTCGAAGTTGAAAAAGTTTTTCCCGCCGCTCCGAGTCAAATTCGAGAACTCTTATGACGTCACAGGACAGAGTGACGGGAAACGTGACTTAAACAGAGACTCCATGATTTCTGACGGCTAGCGGTGCGGTCTAGCAGCTGCCGAAATGAACGCTACCGCCGCCGCATGTTGAATGCATCTATCGGGGGTCGCTACCGTCGCTTCGTTTACGTTTGCAACTGCGTCTTGGCAGCGTTACGATGGATCCCGTTCCCGAACCCGACGACGCAGTTCACGCAAAAACTCCGGCCTGCATTTTCAGCGACCTCAGCCCCACAGAGCGTGCGATGCTTTTGAGGGAGCACGGTTAGGTTAGGCGCCGGCGGGTCGTTTACCCCTTCCTCAGGGATCAGCCGTTGCAAACTAAATGTCATAACCCCAGTGCGGGGAGTCGCAAGGCGCCAGGACAAGGTCGGCGCCTTGCGCCCATTGGAGGCTGGCCGTGGCTTTGGGGCCAACGGATTGTGATTCCTTGAACGGCGCGGTTGCACGGCGCAGCAGGCAGCGTCGAGGTCTCCCACGGTTGCAAGGGCCAAGTTATTTATTTTTTGGCACAAAAAACGGATGGGTGCTCAAGGGCGGTCGTGTTTAAAAGTCGGAGGCTTGAAATTAAAGCCGGCGCACGGCGCTTCAACGGCTTCCGCTAGATCCAACGGGTCCACTGGATCTGGCTCTCTTGCCCACTTGCATGTACTTTCAGATATGTACTGTGAATGGATTAAATTAGCCGAGCTCGAAAAGAACAGCTCCGCTCAACTGCCGAAGCTCTTGAATTACGTCACAACGCGCACCTCGCCGCGGAGCTGAATCATTCTGGCCGGGCTGGCGCACTCGGCCCGAAATAGAGACATGCTCCAAGTCTCCCCGCAAGTGCGGTCAGAGTGCGCCGAAGCCGCCGAACGCGTCGGCGGTCAAGCGCAGTTGGAGTATAGAGGGTCTCGCTTTGACCGACGTGACTTCGCCGTGCAGGGCGCGCGCGCGCGCCCCTCGCCGCAGCATGAACGCGCCTTAACAGAGCCTGCTCTTCACCGCTAACCAACGTATTCGGTGGCGGCATCTATGAAAGCCACTGAGACCCCCCGCCCGCTCATTGAATAATAGAAAAGAAATCCTGTGCCGAGGTTCGGAATCGAACCAGATCCTTTGGCGTTTGAGGCGGAGAGCGGAGACGCTACCACTCCGCGACGACGGCTCAAGTTACAACCATCAGTAAAGGCGCATCTAGTGAATGCACTCTTCTGATGCAGAAATCTCCGCGCTTTCGCTAGGTATATCCTGGCCTAACAGAGCTAGGCCATCAGCAATTTTTCTGAACTGCCTTGTACGTTGTCTCCCGTCCCTGATAAACGATCTGCGTTAAGTAGTTTGAAGTTGACTGGCAAAGCCGGAAATGTTTCGTCGGGCGAGCGTGTGAATACACAAGTGCTGCCTTGTACGATCACCGACCATCGTGCCATCATAGTTTTTCATCGACCGTGGCGATCATCTGACAAGCCTTAACAGGCTCCTTCAAATGTTAACTAGCATTTGAAGCGGCACTTGGAGTTCCTCTGCTGTTCGGCGCTTGTAAATCGAGGCGCGTCAAAAACAAAACCACGGGGTACACAAAAGCTCATCGACGCGAAGCGCCATAACAAATCGAAACTCTCCTGGCCGCCTGTGGCGCCGCCAAGCATCGGTTTTCTTCACTTCCAACATTCAGGTTGTCTTTTGCCTGCCTTCCTTGTGTGATAAAAGTGGACTATTGGTTTTAAAACAAAACTTACTTCAATATTGATCTGCGCAACCTACCTTTGTCAGCCTCAGAGATTCGCGAAATCACGTAGGAAGGAAAATTCCTCCAAGGTGGCGTCTCTTGTCCAATGGCATCACCACGCTTGTACTTGCGAAATTGGCCTGTGACGGCGATACCTGTATTTTGGTTCTTGCTATTTTCTACCTTACAAGAGCTTTGTTTTCAGTAAGAGCGGCGTTTTTGTGTTCAGGAGCTGGTATTCTATCGATACAAGCCAACTTCAATTTCTCCTCAGTTAAGTAAAGAAAATGTCTCAGAAATTTTACCACTATATCAGTTGCAAACAACCAAAGTGGTACATGTCCCTGATATGAATGTTCAAGTTGAGGACAAATATTTTAACAAATCTTTGTCATTCAAGAACCTTGTTTACAATTTTCTACATATGCAATGGCCAGGAACGAAATCTCAGTGACGCTGTACTTCGTTCCAGTGTATTGCGCGGGCGCAGCTGTCAGCGGTCGAGTATTCTAAGTAATTGTACCGAAATTATAGTCGCAACAGAGAGCACATATAAAAAGCAGGAGTTCTGCAAAATATACGTTAGAAATGCGAAGTTACAATGGAATATCACAAATGCGAAGATACAGCTTGAGAAAGGGCAGAAAAGCGTCGCTGGAAACAAAGTTCACTGCTTGTATACACAGAACATGGCAAGAAGATAATTAAATATATGCAATTCTCTGATAACTCTACACATCTAAGTTAGATAGATAGATAAAGAGGAGGAGGGAAAGGCAAGGATAATATGTCAAACAAGCCGAATAAACATACTGCGCGATCAGAGATAGTAATATTTACGCATAGAAAGATAGACTATGCTGCAAGAATAAAACTATGATGGCAGAAATCGTGATATGTATTTGAGCCATGCTGCGGTCGCGACAGCACCATATGGATTGAATAATATAGGAAGAATGCAAAAATCAATAAGAAAATGTGTAGTTTAGCTGCCTGCATAGTGGCAACAGTCATTCTGCACAGAAAATTAAAAAAGGGTATTGGTCTGTACCCCCGCCGCGGTGGCTCAGTGGTTAGGACGCTCGACTACTGATCCGGAGTTCCCGGGTTCGAAGCCGGCGGCGGCGGCTGCGTTTTTATGGAGGAAAAACGCTAAGGCGCCCGTGTGCTGTGCGATGTCAGTGCACGTTAAAGATCCCCAGGTGGTCGAAATTATTCCGGAGCCCTCCACTACGGCACCTCTATCTTCCTTTCTTCTTTCACTCCCTCCTTTACCCTTCCCTCACGGCGCAGTTCAGGTGTCCAACGATATATGAGACAGATACTGCGCCATTTCCTTCCCCCCCCAAAACCAATTATTATTATTATTATTGGTCTGTTCAAAAAAGAAGTAAAAGCAGGTAGGTAAAAATTGAAAGAAAATGACAAACGAAAGGCGCAGATCATGCGATAAGTTGAACTACACAATATCCGAAAGTGTTTCTCGGGAAATGTCGCGTGGGCCGGGCTTTCAATAAGCAAGGTCGGTCAAATTGGTTATTGATGTCCTCGTAATTCTCGTATTCGCATGATAACGTTGGTCATGATGCTAACTGTTACAATAAAAAGCAAAAATGTCTGTGGTTTTAAAGGCTAATGAATAATCATTTGTTTTCCTAATTACGCGTTTATGAACTTTACGGAACAGAGCTTTTTACTTTCTTTGGTTTTGCTGCTTCGCTATGTAAAGGAAACAGTTTATGAGAAATTTATATCCATAAAGTTTCGGAATTGAAATCCGTGCCCTCCGTAGATTCCGCGGCCGCCGCCAGATACCGCGACGAGCCTGCTCGTCATCGAAATGCCCTTGTGTGCTCGGATGGGGCTCCTTGCATTATGTGACTCCAGGTGCATGGGCGCTAATTGCCACGAAATCGAGCCTGAGTTCGCAATGTTTGCGCCGAAATGTCTTTTCGAGCGTGAAAAAGACATTGCAGACAAAATCCAGCATGATTTCCAGCGCCGGTGGTTGCTTTTGTCGGGGGTGCGTAACAGCACGAAATAAATTCGAAGGGGGCTGAAGCCTTATAAGCCACCCCCTGGCTACGCCCCTGGTTCTCTAGTCGACAGCTAGGTTTGTGCACACGTAATGGCGCATCGTGACGCTGACTCAGCACATATCCCCGGTGCACCAAATGGACAAAGATGACTTCCGCTGCGCGAATTGCGCGAAGTGGATGGTTGAAAACCGCAAACTCATCTAGTGCGGGCTTTGCGGCGGCGAAGAGCTAGAGTATAGTAGCGGCTACGGCTGGAGCTCTTGAGGTACGTGCATTGGGGCACATGCGTTCCAATCCGCATCTTTTCCCGTTAGATACCAATTGCGATATGCACTATTTTCTGATGTTTCGGAGGCCATGATACGCGAAACATATAGTGGTATCGACTTTACCGTCGCTCCTTTTGTTGTGTATCATAAGTGGCTCTCAACAGATCCCAGCTGGTTTCACTGGGCTAAGACATAGTGTTTTTTAAAGGCTTGACTATACTCAGCTGTGACACCCAGTATATGAGAGACATTGCCTGCTGCGTAGCGTTCTTTTTTGTGGCTAGTTCCTAGCGTTCGTACGCTGTCAGGAATTCATGCGAGTTGTCATCGGCTTTTACCCCATTGCTTCTTATTCCAGAAACGGCATGGTCAGGGCTAGTTAGTTTTATTGCAGAGATTAAATGAGCTACAGCACTAAATGCTTCCACCGGCAGCGGCAGCCGGCACAGGTTTGACGCTCTTCACTTTTAAACCCAGGTTTCTACCGGAAGCGGAAATTAGAGAGTTATAGCATACCGTTACCGTGTTAACGTTACCGTTTACCGTGTTACCGGACGCCAGACTTGCAGGTTAGCGCGGCGCACGCCAGAAGACGCTTTAGCGTACCGTCTCTCCCGTAACAAGTTACCGTAGAGCTAAAACGAGTGATGATGATGGCAGATGCCTAGATTTTAATGAAAAGAAAAAACACGGATGCATTGCAATCATTTCTATGAATTGAGATGCTACACGTTAGTAATCTTTTTCTCTGCATATAAAGACGTACCGACTACACTTTAGCTAACAGGGGACTCAGCGGCTTTTCAAATGGGCCCGTGAAGCTTGACACCTTTGCCTAACCTGGCCAGTAAACAATTTCACTACGTAGACCTCAGTAAGCTTGCATACACAGCGCACGTTGCGTTGCGAGCGCTGTAAAAAAGCACAACTGCGACACCTGTTTGCCGTTCCGCATCGTCGCTTCTTAGTGTGTTCGGATGTAAACACTGGCACCATCTAGTGGCATTGAGTTAAAGTGCGCCAACTCCGAGTCGGATAATTTTTTTATTTTCTGCAATTACTGATGAATATAGTAAGATAACTATGTTTTTTTCATGAAAAAATTATGAAAATTTATCAAAAATGTTAAATCGGGCACAAAACTGAAGAGCTGCAGTGTAGTCGTTGCTATTTGGCTATGTACACGACATATAGTCAGGCTTAACTGCTCGAAAATCGGCAAGTAATCTCAAAAACATGGCCTAGTTGTTACTCAAACCTCAACGTATGAGTGAGAGTTTGCAAATTAAAAGCGAATGCCTTCATGTATAGCGAGAAATGGCGCCGAAGAACGCAGCGGCGGTGCCATGGAGGAAAGAAGGAAAAGAGGAGAGGCTTCTACGTCACATTTTTTGAAGCCGGAAGCGAGGGCTCCGCCATGACACTTGGCCGTTTTCTCAGCCAATGGCATGCGAGCGCCGCGAAGATCAACGCGAGCGGCGCGAGCAGACGATTTCGCGCCGCGCCAGGCTGTCGGCAGCTGTCAGACACGGCGGAAAGTGAGACTTCTGCTCCCATTGACAACAAAGACGCTGCGATGCCCAGCTGCTGCGTTCCTGGGTGTCGGTCGCGCACGCCAGGACAAGAACCGGGCGTCACTTTCCACACGTAAGTATACTGCATTTTGTTTTCGTATTTAATTGACTGCGTAATGAGTAAAATGCATGCTCGCAGAACATAACGCACGACACAGCATGAACGTGGTATTCGTACCGCCCCGGCCTTATTGGTAGCTCTTTGTCCGAGTGCAGTGAATAGCATTGTTTTCAAACAGGTTTCCGAAGGATCCAGAGCGAAGGAGGCAGTGGACTGAGGCCGTTAGACCAGGCCAAAGAGACTGGGAGCCAGCAAAATGGCCCTGCGTATGTTCAAAACATTTACTGCCCGAGCACTTCGATCGGATGTCGCCGCTCGTAGTTCGTATACGTGCGGATGCCGTCCCCCTTCAGGTGAGGAACCACCTTCTATACATTCTCAAGAGATTGGAAAGAAATGCTCTTATTGAGAAGGTGCTTTATTATAACTTGACTGCATAAGCATGCGTTCAATATGATGTTTTAGGTGTTCGTGCAAGAAATAGAACGATTTGTGAATAAATGGCTTTAGCTAGACGTTATGATCGAGTAGCGCGGCTACAGTACTCCCGCACTGATAAAAAGTAATTGTGTCATTATACTCCTAAACTGGCTGCGGTTTATATATGGCTCTGGTGAAATTCTGCTTACTGTACATGATAATTTATTTATTTATTAGCTTACGCACTCCATCATTAGAAGAAAATAGAAAAAAAGAGAGCATCGAGCACACCACAGTTTTCCTTGGGGCATCATTTCTATTTAATTATTACTTGTAGTGTGCAAATGGTTGCGCCTAGCAGTAGGCGGTGCATTTTTTGTTGTCATCTCGGCCATAGCACCTGGGAAGTGTCACTTAGAGAGCACTGTAATTCCTTAAAACTATAGTTCGTTTACAAAGGAAATCACAAAGAAGTTCCATAAGGCATAGAGCACCGTACGTATTTGCTCGCGTGATTTGCGCACGTTTTTTTCTTTAATTAGGGCTCCAAAAAGAGGGTGCGCAATTTACGCGCAAGCGAGTTATCCGAACACGTCCTAAAAAAAAGGTTGGCACCCCTCGCCCCATGGCAACAAGGTTGACACGTCCCCCCCCCCCCCTTCCCCGGGCTATAGCTCCCCGTGGGGTGGCATGACATGACGGCACGTGCTTAGCTCAAAGCAATAAACGCGCAAAGATTCAATCGCGAAGTCAGCCGTGGGAGGAGATAACGGGCAATAAAACGGGGCCCTTGCGTGTGGCCCGACTGACTAGCGGCAAACCGTATAGCAAACGGTACAGTAGAGTTTTGGATTTGGGCGCGCGCGCAACTGTTCGTCCGGGACAGCGACCGCCAGCGCGAGCAAGCCGGGTAAACGGCACAGTTCGCACCCGCGTACATGCTGGTGGTCTGGCTCAGCATAGTGCGCAAAATGTGCGAGTAGTTTTTTTTTTTATCGGGTTAAAAGCTTGAAACTTTTTGGGGTGCACAATCTATGTGCGGGCGCAAATTACGCGAGTAAATACGGTAAATGTCATACGCATAAGGAAAAAGGGAAGCATGAGACAAAGAAAAAAAGACAAAACACAGGCAGAAAGCTTGGCCAAATGTTTAGGGGAATCCCGTTTTCTTTTGCGAAGTTTCTGTGGAAACAATTTATGGCTTTCCTTTAGCCGCATAGCTGCTCTTGGGTGGATGCCAATGAGTATAATTAGCTCCCTTATTATACAGATACGGCAGTTCTGCATATATAATTCCTCATACACATACCATACACACTTCATGGGGTATAGCTGGGTGAGCCTGAGGAGAGACACCCCACTCTCCCTTCTCAAAAATATGGTAGAACTGCTGTACTAACAATGCATTTCTCTGCTGTTGCTTTCTTAAGAAATGGGTGCACTCTCGCCCACTGGCTGTGTTCCATATTGACAGTCTCAGATTGGTACATCTGTCTGTTGAATTACATGCATCTTTTTAGCTAAGGCAGGTGTTCCACTGCGAGCATGTGATGCACCTCATTATTCATTTACAGCAGGAACCCCTTTCACAGCAGCCAGGCGATGGCACAGCTGTTGATGCCACTGCTCAGCATGGCGCCCAGCAAGCACTAACACAAAGTCACACATCTCCAGCGTCTCCACTGCAACAGGTATTTTCAAACAGCGCTGTTTTGTGACTACTACAGCTATTCAAAGCATCACAGTGGCTGTGCATATGTTGGAGTAGGAGCTACAAACACTGCTTCCTGGCACGGGCTCACCAGAAGATTTATCCGAATCCAATGACACACTAGTCATCATATTTCTTAACCCTTCAGACAGCACCCAAAACAGTCTTAAAGTGTGATGCTCCACCTCCATCTTTCACTAGCTGCTTAAAGCTGAACACCTTGTATGCTTGGTACATGATGTATGCGTTAACAGACAAAGAGGGCAATATCATTAGCAATATGGATAAGATATCAAATAGCCAAAGAGACACAAATCTATGCAGTAGCCAATGCAATCAGAACGTTAATGAGAGAAGCCGCAGCGCACAGCAATGGGACATCCCGTAGCAGTAAGAGAAGAGGAAGTAACGGAAGCCTTAGTAGGAATGAAAAGCGGGAAAGCAGCTGGTGAGGATCAGGTAACAGCAGATTTATTGAAGGAGGGAGGGGAGATTGTGCTAGTAGAACTAGCCATCCTATATATGCAATGCCTTGTGACCTCGAGAGTACCAGGAGCTTGGAAGAATGCTAACATTATCTTTATAAAGGAGACGTCAAGGACTTGAAGAATTACAGACCGATCAGCTTACTGTTCATTGCCTACTAAGTATATGCTAAGGTAATCGCTAATAGTCAGGACAACCTTAGGCTTTAATCAACCAAATAATTAGGCAGGCTTTCGTAAAAGATACTCAACAATAGATCATGTGCACGCTATCAGTGAGTGATAGAGGAATGCACAGATTATAACCGACCCCTATATATGGCCTTCATTGATTACGAGAAAGCATTTAACTCAGTGGAAACCTCAACTGTCATGCAGGCACTGCAGAATCAGCGTGTGGAAGAGTGTTATATGAAAATATTGGAAGATATTTATAACGATTGCACGCCTACCATAGTCCTCCATATAGTCAGCAATAAAATTCCAATAAGGAAGGGTGTCAGGCAGGGAGACACGATCTCGCCAATGCTATTCACTGCCTGTTTACAGGAGGTATTCCGCGGCCTGAAATGGGAACATTTGGGGATAAGAGTTAATGGAGAATACCTGAGTAATTTGCGATTCGCTGATGACATTGCCTTGCTAAGCCACTCAGGACAAGAACTGCAAAGCATGATCAATGAGTGAGACAGGCAGAGCAGAATGGTGGGGCTAAAAAATAATATGCAGAAAACCAAAGTAGAAACAGCAGTTCGCAATTGGTAGCGAGGTGCTGGAAGTAGTAAGAGAATATGCCTACTTAGGGCAGGTAGTGACCGCTAATACAGATCATGAAAGGGAAATAACTAGAAGAATAAGAATGGGTGGAGCGCATATGGCAGGTTCTCCCAGATCATGAATGGCAGTTTACCATTATCCCTCAAGAGAAAAGTCTACGACAGCTGTATCTTACCGGTACTCATCTATGGGGCAGAAATGTGGAGGCTAATAAAGAGGGTTCAGCTTAAGTTAAGGACAACACAGTGAGCTATGGATAGGAAAATGACAGGTGTATCGTTAAGAAACCAGAAGTGGGCAGAGTGGATGAGGGAACAAACGTGGGTTAATGACATCCTAGTTGAAATCAAGAGGAAGAAGTGGGCTTGGGCAGGACACGTAATGCAAAGGCAAGATAACCGCTGGTCCTTAAGGGTAACAGAGTGGATTCCAAGAGAAGGCAAGCGTAGCAGGGGGCGGCAGGAAGTTAGGTGGGCGGGTGAGATTAAGGAGTTTGCGGGAATGCGGTGGCCGCAGCTGGCAAAGGACAGGGTTAATTGGAGACATGGGAGAGGCCTTCACCCTTCAGTGGGCGTAGTCAGGCTGATGATGACGATGGTGACATTCCTCCAGAATAAATTTTTTTTTACAGGCACCTATGGATGTCGTTGAAAGCCAGGAGACTTTGGCAGGCCCATCACAACAGGTATTTTACAATATGCCATTTTGTGACTGCATCAATTCGAAGAACAACAGTGTCTGCGTTTATGTCGCAGCACGAGCGACCAAAAACAGATTTCTGTAACAGAATGCATCCTGGCACTGGCTCAGAGGAAGTTTTCTCTGAATCGCCTCAACACATTAGTCATTTTTTATAATCCTTTTGACAGAACTGAAAACACGGCCTAGCAGTGTGATGCTTTTCTATTTTTCAGTAGTTGCTTAGAACTGAATACATCTTATGCTTTGGTAGAAGCATATTTCTCAAAAATAAATTTTTTTTTCACAGGCACCTATGGATGTCACTGAAAGCCAGGAAACTTTACCAGGCCCATCACAACAGGTATGTTACGATATACCATTTTGTGACAGCAACTGCTAGAAGATTGACAGTGTCTGAGTTTATCTCGCAGCACGAGTCACGAAACGGGTGAATTTTTATGTAAAAGAAAGCTTCCTGGCGCAGGCTCAGAGGAAGTTTTAACCAAGCCACCTCAGCACACCAGTCATATCTTTATTCCTTCAGACATAACTCAAAACGGTCTAGTAGTGTGATGCTTCTCCACTTTTCACTAGGTGCTTAAAACTGAACGCTTGTTATGTCTCGGTACACACACATTTCTCCTGAACAAAATTTTTTTACAGGCATCTATGGATGTGGCCACAATGCTGGACATTCAGCCAGGGCCATCTCAAGCCTTTCAACTTACACCAGTAAGTTTCATATCGTCCTGTGTGGTTTCCATCCAGGTTTATTCACTGCATGAAGTAGGATGTCGTTGCAATTCTGCAATGTAAAGTGCAGTAGAACCTGCAGTTGTTTGTCAGGCCCCGTGCTTACCGGAGACAGTAGCAGAGTGCAGTAGGTTCTGCAAAGATCCTTCATATAGAATGATACCTTTTTGTGCAACCACATAAGCACATTAGTAACTGCCACAATATTCTTTCATGTGCCTTCATTGCTTATGTTCGTTACACAAATCAATATAGTCATCTCGTCAGAGTTCCACTACAAATAATCTGTCAGTATTAAGAAACATTTGGCTATGCAAGACATACTCCACCAGGTCAGTGATATCTTTTCTACAAAATTTTCTCACGTTATTCCAAACTGGTTTTACTGATTTTGGACAAGGTCATTGACAGCTATGTAGAAAGTATTCGGTGCAAACTGGCATGCGTGCTACATGAAAAATTTGTACTGTCATGTTTTCTTCTTTTTCAGTTGTTCCTTGTATAAGTTTTCATGAAATACTTCTTATGTGGGTACATGCCAACCTCTTTAACGTCAGTTCCAGTGGGCATTCAGAAAAGGAGATTGCACGACACAAAATTTAATGCAATAATTTTTAAAGCTGTATGTATTCACGCTTCTACACAGTTGTGCTATTAACCCTGCTTTATTTCTGCAACACTTTGAGTGTATAATAAAAATAAATTGTGTAGACATATAACATTACCTTAACATGCTAGGTGATATGAGTTTAACAATGTGCGAGCGTTTTTCTTTTGCAGTGACATCGAAAGGCATTGAGTACATATGCACTGAAGCTGTTGCGTGGCCCAGTAGTGGGCATGCCGAGTAATTTTGTGATTAGCCTCATGTCCTGCTTTCCTTCTTATGCCTTGATGCATGGCGGAGGAGAACAGGGCAACAGACATTCTAAGGTGGGCTGCATTACTAAACAGTTTATCTTATGCAGGAACTTTCGACTTTGCCAACCGCCCCAGCCTCTGTTGGGACGCCACGACGAAGGAGGCCAGCAATGGTAAATGGACCTGTCAAATGTGCCTATTTCTGAAGCAGAATTCAACACCATGAATGTCAAATGCTTGTGCATATGCCAAGAGCGTATTTGATAGCGTGAGTGGCCCATCCACAGCATGCATTATTAGCATAATCTTTAACACAGCATGTGCAGGCACCCAGACTGTGGGAATGGACTTAGCTTGATTTCGCCGTGGCAATTTTTACTAATATCTACTAACTGATCTGCATGGTATATTGTATGCAATGATGAATCAATAAACCAATGAATTTTTAAGTGTGTGAGTGGCCTGCATATCAAGCTGAGGAGCACATTATGGAATCTTCTTCTTGGACACCTCTCCATCTACCAGAGGAGAATCGGTGAGTCACAGCTTCATTTATTGATCTATTCAAGTACCCTAAGGGTCCACTAGGGGCATTACATAGGGGGAGATGGGGGGGACTCAAAGCGGAACAAAATTGTTTCAAAAACAAAAGAAGCAGCGTAGGTACGGCACTCAGGTGCAAGTCGAGAAACATCATTGCCAAGTAAATATTCTTACGAAAATTTACAAAGAAAAAATAAACAGCAGGTGCGAATTAGTCATCTGAGAAATCAAATTTTGTTACTGAAAGTGTGAGAAATCCATATAAGAAAGTGATCCTGACTGAAATAACAAAGACTGTGTTATCATGGCAATCCTGGAAGGTAAATCATTGCATTCTTTCACCTTTAAGGTTACAGGTGAATTTTTGTACTTTTCCATCTGGACAAAAACAGGGTTACCCTTGTAGGCATTACCGGCTTGATGCGAGGTGAGGTGCTGGTAAAATATGTGACAGGGCAAATGATCTGTTGCTATGGTACAATGTGCGAGAAAAAGATGATCAAGTGAATTTTCTGTGCGATGTGAGTGATGGCATGCTGAGCATTTCCATCAGAGGTGAAACACTTAGATATTAAAGTAGGACGAGAATATTAACTGAGCTCCTTCATTCTTCTTTTAATGGAACATTCAGAGTGCTTTGTGTTTTATATATGCACACTGTTGTAACTGTGGTATGCAAGGCTTGGGTGTGCATTGTTCTAATGATGCATTGCATTTTCTATCTCTCTTCATAGGAGGACACACCCGAAAAAGCTTACTTGAGAGCAAGGGCTGCATGGTTTTCTGCAATGCATGCTCAGTCAAGAAAAAGCATAAAAAGGCTGCAGCAAACAAGGCGGAGACTGCAAAAGAAAAATGCGGAACTAAAATCTGTTCTGTCAGCTTTAACTACGGAGAATATCCTCCTGACAGAGCAAGTGTCTGTTTTAGATGGCCTGGGTAAAGTAAATAAGCACCTACTTGAAAGACAAGTCGGAAAGCATGGTGGAATTGGCACTCCAAAGCAGTGCTCTCCTGAACTGAGAACTTTTGCCTTAACTTTAAATTTCTATTCCCCACGAGCCTATCAGTATGTCAGGAAAGTTTTTGACACGTGCCTCCCACATCCCAGAACTCTGCGAAAATGGTATGAGACTGTTGATGGCCAGGCAGGACATTCAACAGAAGCTTTCAATGCACTAAAAATGAAGTGTGCTGAAACAGCAAGCAAGGGGCACCGAACAGTTTGCAGCCTCATGGTTGATGAAATGGCTATTCGGCAAAACATCCAGTGGAACAAACGCAACTTTGAAGGGTTTGTTCACTTTGGCAGTGGCATTGACAGCGACTCTTTGTCACAAGCAAAGGCTGCATTCGTTATAATGGCTGTGGCTATTAATGGGCGATGGAAGTTGCCCCTTGGGTACTTCCTAGTTGATGGCCTAATTGGAACACAGAGGGCTAACCTTGTCACCCAGTGCCTTCATAAGGCACATGATGCTGGAGCTATGGTTGCTTCACTCACTTGTGACGGAGCGCCCGCAAATCTGGCTATGTTGCAAGAGCTTGGGTGTGATTTCCAACATGTGGGAGACCTAAAAACAACCTTTCGACACCCAGCTACCCAGGAACCAGTGGCAGCTTTTTTGGATCCCTGCCATATGGTAAAACTTGTGAGGAATGCACTGGTACACAAGAGGTACTTTATTGACCACCAAGGAAGGACAGTGTCATGGGAGCATATTGAGCGGCTGCATACTGTGCAGCAGAAAGAAGGCCTACATTCGGCTAACAAGTTGCGCAGAGCTCATATTGAGTGGCAGCGGCAGCCCATGAAAGTTAGACTTGCTGCCCAAGTAATGAGCACTTCTGTTGCGACAGCACTAGCCGAGTGCAGGGAACTTGACCTGGAAGGTTTTTCTGGCACACAGGCAACAGACAATTTTTTGTTGAAAATTAATGAGACATTTGATGCCCTAAATTCTAGAAGCCCATATCAGAAAGGTTGGAAGAAACATATAGATGAAAAAAACATTGAAGCTTTCGAAGGCATGTTCAAAACCACAACCCATTACCTCTCTTCCTTGAAGGAGTCTGCAAATGGAAGACGAATGATTAAAACAAAGCGAAAGACAGGTTTCGTAGGTTTTATCATCTGCATGCAAAGCCTGATTAGTCTTTTTCATTTTCTTGTCACTGAAAAACGAGTGCTGAAGTACATTCCGGCCCACAAAATTTGCCAGGACCATTTGGAACTGTTTTTTGGCCTGATTCGAGCACATGGCGGGCATAATGACAACCCTACTACACAGCAGTTTCGTGCTGCCTTCAGAAAAGTGATTGTTCAAAGTGAACTGGCTGATGTATCAACAGGCAACTGTCTGAGCCTGGACAGCATCTCCATATTGTCATGCAGCAGTGCAACAGGTATTTCTTCTCAGGTCTTGAATATATATGCACCAAGGAGGCAACTTCTAGACAGTGATGCTGTTCAGCAGTCTCAGGTAACAGCTGCAGACCATGACTACATCATAGCTCCAGGCTACATCATTGAATGTGGAGGCCGAATTGTGGCTTACATGGCAGGTTATGTAGCTCATAAATTGGCTGCAAAGCTGACTTGTGAGCACTGCACAAGTGCACTACTCACAACAGAACGAGGAAACATTTACTCACTAATTAAGAGGAAAAGCAGAGGAGGGCTGAAATACCCATCAGAAAGTGTACTGAAGATCTGTCAAAAATCGGAGGCGGTGATCAGGACGGCAGTGCGCCTGAACAAAGTGGCATCAAGAACACTACTCACTGATCTTCTCCACGAGGTTCTTTACGCATTCCACGGTAGAGAGCTCTTCAATGAACTTCATGAGCACATGTTCGACAACTCTCCACTCGACAATCATTACATACACCTTGTCAGAAGTGTTGCAGAAAATTACATCAACATGCGCTTGTTTCATGTTGGCAAGCAGGCAACCGAGAGCCTGCACACTGCTCAGGTCCGGCAGATGTTTAAAAAATAACTCAATTCAAGGGGAAGTGACTAATGCGACAGTGAGAATTCAAAAATCAGACTTGGTTTTCGTCAGCACATGTCTTAATTTACCATAGAGTATGAATGCAACCAGCCCATAGGGGTCCCATGCTTCATGTTGACACTGCAGCTTGCTGCCGCAATATGAGCTGAATAAGAATCTTACATGTAACAGACTTTCATGTCTGACTTTGTCAGAATAAAATTCTATTCAAACGGCCGCTCACAGTTTAGAGTACATTACAACCTGTCATACTGAGTATTGAAAAGAATAGCTTTTTAATGTGAATGCGTCATGTACACCACCGACTTAGGCTCATGCTTGATGGCAGTCACTGTCAGTTTTTTCAGGAGTAATCAGGGTTTTGATTTAGCTTGATTGCTACTGAATCAACCAGAAATTACCTGCTTCCTAAAATCAGATTTTCGTCTTTTGTGGTAAATGAACAATACGCACATTTTAAAAAAGAAGTCAGTTAAGTAAAATCAGTACATGTCCAGAGCGCAAATGCTAGTTCTTGTTCATGAATCTATATGCTGTAGATTCACAGATGGACATGTACTATTGGTCACTGATGTTCAAGAATAGGGGCTGCAGTTAGCAGTCTCCCAGAGCTTTCTTTACAGCGTGCCTGCACTACTGTCCTTTAAAGTACAGGGTGACTGAAGTATCTCGTATTTTGTAAAAAATATGGAGTGCATGTTTTTCATACTATAGAAGCCAGAATAATCAAGAGAGTAATTAGTGTACCATACTTACAATTTTAGTTCTAGATATTCAACACAACTGAAGGTGATTTTGGCCTTTCAAAGTAATAGTGTCAAAAGGGGGTGATCATCCCACTGCACACAGCAACAGAGTAAGCACTAGCATATAAGTTTTGCAACAAATTCATGCTCTTAAATGATGAAAACACTTTTCCACATGCACTTGGTACATTCATGCATACAGAGGACAACCTTATCATTCTACCAGCCGCAATTTGTACATTATATTAAACATTCTTTAGCTGTCATCATACCTTAGTTGTGCACAGCTCAAATGCCCGACTTATGTGCAGACTATGTTGGTTGGCTCGTGGTTTTGACAAATATAAAACAGCATGTGCACGCAAGTACCACATAGTACACCACAAACAGAACAGAAAATTGGACAGAAAACTATGCTATTTCTATACTGTTTCAGGCTAGGCAGATAAGAGTCAAATACAACAATGCAACAATAGAAACACTGTCAGCAGGGTGCTCTCTTTCTTTACATATATTACAGAAAGGAATACATGAAGCAGAAGGGAGGAAAATGATTCACTTTTTCCACTAGCTGCGACAACTGTTACCAATTTTTCAAGTCACTTCCATGCAGTGCTCCAATTACTTTGCATTTGCATCGCTTACATTTTATCAACTTTGTGATGCAGAAACAACTACCGAGAAATGAAAGCTTTCACGCAATTTGGCAAGATCGGTCCACAAATATTTTTCTGTCTCAAAGCCCCCATTTACTGCCTTCCTATATATGTTTTACTCTCTCTGTTCGAATGGTTCATAGTTGCAAAGTGATCTAATTCAGTTGTGCATTTCTTCTTCTGGTCTTTTTTGTTGAATCCTTTTTATGTGTGTTCTCCTTCCATGTGTTATCACTTTTGTTAAAAGATTTTGCTTGCTTCAGGTAGCAAGCTATATTTTGTAATAAGTGTTATGCTGTATCAAACCTTTTTAAAGCTCATATTTTGATTGTCCATTAAAATACAAATTTCGGACTTCATTAATCCGTTTAATCAGCTTAATGCAAGAAAGTGCAACTCGGCGAGGTGGTCGCGAGGGTCGACTCGGCATCTCGGTAAACGGTAAGTTGCGAGGTACACTCAATCTTACAGAGGCATGGCCTTACACTTCACCACCCTTAAGCGCAAATGTTTTAAACCTAACACTGCGCCTCCTAAACCCGGCTATGTGTCCTTACGCTCGCACAACAGCACTCGATCGAGACAGCAGCGCGGGTCGGTCGATCCACTGGGTCCATATCGAAGAAAACTTGCACGCAGTTGACATATCGCTCGCACAGCGTACAGTAAACATATGGTACGCTTCAGACTGATTCGCGTATCGCTTTGCTGACGGATACCATCGCATGCGGCGCGGCTTCCTTGGCACTGCACGCTTCGGTGAGCACACCGCGGCCCACGCATATCGGTCGCCACCAGTTGTGACCGTCATGCATAGGGGAATGTAGACGCAACGGGTATGCTTACAAGGACACGGTCTGGACGAGTTTGTATTTATTCGTGGTTAAAACAGCGCGTGAAAAATACACAAAAATGAAGGAACACGCCGAACACGTATTCACACACAAAACAATTAAGCGCCGACTCGCACTTTTTCTTCCCGCGCTGCTGTAACCATAAACCAGCGTGTCACCGTCGTCTATCGCTTTATGAGCCGTCGGCACTGTCAATTTCTCCTTGGAACAAGGCTAGCAGCGTTGAGGGACGCAACCGCACAAAGCCGAAAGAGAATAGCGCCAAGCCAAGCCTTTTCAGAGAAAGCTGTCGCGGGCTTCCAAAACAACCGCTTTCGTCAAGACGGCATCCTGAATGAACTAAGCGCACAGCAATGAAGACCAGCACCGACTACAGGCCTCTGGAACTTTGTGCCTCCCGCGGACCACAACGATTGAATAAAAATGCGAATTTCCAACTCTACTCGACCGGTCTGCCGACATGGGTGATGCGTGAAGCAGACGACGCCGCTGCGCCCAACGCTGCTATTGGCTGCGCCATCGGCCAACAAATCCCAGTAGGCCTTGCAAAACCACGTGACTTCCTGCACGTTTTTTGTCATGCGGCTTGGATAGCGAGGGCCTCTCCTATGGTTTCCTTCCTCCGTGGGCGGTGCTGTATTTGGTCCGAAGCGGCCGTGCAGGGCGCCGCCATGTTTGTTTACAAGCGAACGCTAACTCTCCGCAACGCTAAAAGGGATTCCGTAAAGTGTTTGCGGACCGGTAAGTGGCGGCGCATGCGCAGACGTCGCTTGCCGGGCTCGGTAAACGGTGACGTAAACACGGTAACGATATGCTATAACTCTCTGCTATTGTCTGGCCCTCATCCTGACAGTTCTTCGCAAGGCCGCGACTACGACACGTATGCCGCCTACTTGGTTGCTGACGTGGCCTTGTGATGACATCAGTGGCATCTACTTTTGCTGGCCGCCTGCTCTGACCGTCGCCTATAAATCGCCTATAAAAAGCTGGCCCAGCCTACATCTGGTCTCATTTTGGCAGGGGCAGATTGATGAATACGCCTTCTGCTTCCACGCTAAGTTGTAGCCTGTTGCTGCTGCTACTGCCAAGTTTTTGTGTCAATTGCTGTATGTCGCCTGATATCGCAAAGGCGCTAAAAGAGTTTAGGCAAGAAATGAGCGACACGAAAAGTACAATTAAAAAGAAACTAAGAAAGGAGTTGAAAGTACTGATGTCGTCAATCGATTTTTACAGTAAGCAATGTGATGCAATGGCTAGGCGCAGTTCAAAGATTGAGAAAGAGAATGTGTCAATAAAAAAAGGAAAACGCCGCTTCGTCTGAGGAGTGCAGTTCGCTTAGGAAATTAACTATGGATTCAGAGCAAATGCATGCAAAAACAGAGCAGTTCTTGAGGAACCGTAACCTTGAGCTCAAGGGTGGCAAGCGAAAGCCTACCAGCTGTGTTAAACCAGCTGGGAAACGTCATCCAGGAGCCAATCAGTGGGGACGACGTTTGTCATCCAAGAAGGATGTCCTAATGTTGTGAACACGTGAAAAGCGGAATGCCGTCCTCGAAATCAGGTCCGCCATTCATACCTACTACCCGAACTCCGGAGACTCGGTCTGTTCCTCATCCGCCAACTAATTACGGTCACCATGTGCTAAACTACAGGTTGCCGAAGTTACTAAATGACCTTACTTAATGTAACATCGACGTGATCATTTGTACTGTTAGAAACCTGCTTGAAATATTTTTGTACGCCTGACTGTGTTCTGTGATAAGCTATGTACGGCGTTTTTGGTTTTTGTTATTATTTTACTGTTTGAATTTTATCTTTCTGGGTTTCTTGTTTTGCCTTTGTTTAACATTTACTTATTCATAATCCTTCTCTTCACCCCGCTACAGCCACTTTAACGTTACTTGGGGCCAGTCAAGCTGCCCCTGAGCAGCTTTTTCCCCTTGTATCCCCCACAACCATTGTATCTCCTTGTTTGTGGAAATAAACACAACAGCAACAACCTTGGGTTCACTGGTCTTTGGTGATGAACACAAGTTTATGGCTCTGAAAGAACTGCTCAGCAGGACTGTCGCTCCTAAAAAAAGGATAAGGGGTGGAAATACGTGTGGACAAAAGACAGAAAATTCTTGCCAGAAAGACGGATACATCGCTTGTGCTTCGTGTTTCCTGTGCCGACGATTTGGGAAAGATTCAATAAGAGTGAAAGACGCCCCTCAGCCACTTTTTCTGTTTGGCAGTCGTGCCTAGCTGCTTTTAACGCCATATGTCGTAACAAAACTGCATCGGACAAACAAAAAATTCAGGGAGGCACGTTGATGACCTTAAGTGCGGTGAGGCGAAAGCCTTTAGCGCGGTGTCGCTGCTTGTGTCAGTGATGTGTGGTTAAGATGTTGATTAAGTACACAGCTCTTTGTGAATCTTAAATGCTGGAGACACTGGAGGGCGTTTGGGAGGCATCCGTCTGATTCGACGCCTTTCCGCAAACACTCTCCAGCGTCCTAGACAAGGAGAACTACACATGCGTTGGCAGGAAGTAGCGTATACTCGTTAGCACGCTTGGCTGCGGAACGTAAGGGTGGCGGTTGAAATCCGATTGTGTACAAAGTTTTTTTTTCTTATCGAGTTCAAGAGTGTCACGGACGGACGGACGGACGACACCGCGAGTATGAGCCATTAACGGCTATCACCTTAATACCAGCAATTGCATATCGTTTTTGCACCTTAACACTCGACCTGCTCGCAATAAGGAGGGCGATCTGTATGCTTTGCTTTCTACCTTTGGTTTTTCCTTTGGTGTCATCATGCTTTCTGAAACTTGGTACCAATGTGAACATCAAGTTTTTAAGTTGTCAGAGTATGACAGCCATTATATTAACCGTCCTTCTAGTAGAGGAGGCGGTGTACTGCTCATGACAAAAAAAGGCCTTATCAACAGAAGTGATTGAAAACACACAAGCACACATATACACAGACAACTCCAGATTTCAAAATTTTGACGGTCATTTTTTCCACAAACATCTTTTTTGTACTGTACCGCCCACCATCTGGCAGTATACCAAGCTTTCTTTCATGTTTGGGTAATTCTTGTTTGGGATGGGTTAACTACAAAAGGTACAACCTCTTGTAGGCGATATCAATATTAATATGCTTCATTCCCCAAAACCTCGATCAGTCCTCATCAGAATACTCGAAGCCAACACCTGTATTAACGCCAGTAACAGGCCCACCCGAATACATGACGATTCTGAAACATTATTAGATGTATTGTTAACAAATGTACACAATGAGAAACGTCATTCTGGCGCCATTGGCGTCCACATCAGCGATAACTTGCCAATATTTCTCATTACTGGCCATAAATTAACACAATCATCATTCCAGGCAACGCTTGACATGACGTATCAGGATATATTAACCCATTTACTCTGGAACAATTTCGCAATGAAATATCTCAAATTAGGTGGGAACAAGTCTACAATGAATCGCACCCGGACACTGCTTGCGACACTTTTCTATCAATATTTAAGTTGCTAATAAGAAAATATTTTGCCGCAAGGCAACAAGCAATAAAAATACTCGTAAACCATAGATAACAAACCATTCTTTAAAACTAATTTAACAAAAGGACGCTCTTTTCAAACGTTTTATTGAAACAAAGGATCCTGAAGACCTGCGCGCTTTTAAGGCTTTCAGAAACAAAGTGACAATTTTTTAAAAGACAAAGCAAAACAAATTACCTTCACAAGTTTTTTAATACTGAACTTATGAAACTTAGTGACGTTGCATGGCGAAGACTTAATATGGTTCATTGTCGCGACGGCCGAAATTCACAGAACCTAGAAGGCTTGGTGTTAAATGGCACACCATCATCGGGATTATCACTGGTTAACGCTTTCAATGAATTCTTCACCACCCTGGTGACTGATTCTCATGATTCAAGGAGCCTAAAAACACTAAATATTCCTCCCGTGACAGCGCATTTTTGAACCAACTAGCTCTGAAGATATTTTGCGACACGTTTCACCTTCAGCAACAGCAAATCATGCGACTCGGATGACTTTCAGGTGCACCCCGTAAAATAAGTAATTGGCATTATCAGTCCCATGATTGAGCAGATGTATAACCTCTCCTAAGCACATGGCATATTCCCTAAAGCTTTGCAAATTGCAAAAGTGATTGTTATTTTCAAAGGCGGCGATAAGCATAGCCTGACCAATTACAGACCGATTTATATTCTTCCAGTTTTTCAAAGTGATTAGAAAAGTTAGTTAACGACAGAGTGACTTAATTTTGCGAAAAGCATAACATACTAGCTGAATCTCAGTTCGAATTTAGAAAGGGACTTTCAACTGAGTTAGCACTTCTGACTCAATAAGAACTCATTTTTGCATGCAAAAAAAAAACAATTTGCTAACTCTAGGCGTATTTATTGATTTCTCGAAGGCCTTAGACCGCATAAATTATACTACATTACTAAGGGAACTTGCAATCTACGGATTTCGAGCGGCATTCCTAAATTTAGTGAAAAGTTATCTGCAGTATCGCTAACAAGGAGTGCACATTAATACTCACATATCTGAAATTATTAGGCAAAATAACAGCGCGCTGCCTCAAGGGAGTTTCCTCAACCCATTCCTGTTTTATATTTACATTAACGACATAACATCTATGGATTATACAGCTACATTTGTTATTTACGCCGATGACACTACCATATTTTTTACTTCACCCACACCGGTGGGCTTATTCGACCGGGCAAACCTTACATTGTCAAAATTGTAGAAATGGAGCTCTGTAAACTCATTAGCAATGAACCCTAATAAAACCAAAGCCATTCTCTTCGGGGCAAAAATCAGGACGTGTCCGTTACTGGTAATCTTATGATCGGAACATCAGTTATTGATGTCGTTCATTCTTTCAAAAGTCTTGGGGTCATATTCGAGGAACATTTATCTTGGAATTCACATGTCGACATGGTGGCTAACAAAATTGCCAAAGAAGTGGAAGTAATAGCCAAATTACGTTAGTTTTTACCGACTAGAATAAAATTTGTTATTTATAACTGACTCATTCTTTCGCACATTAGTTATTGCCATCTGATTTGGGGGACTACCACTGCCTCTAACGTGAACAAGCTGTTGTTACTGCTAAAAAAGTCAGTGCGCGTCATTTTCAACTGCTCATATGACGCTCATAGAGAACTCCTCTTTGATAATCGAAAATCCGTCCAGTTCGCTTTCTGTATAATGACACATTACTCAAGCGATACTTTAAAACAAGAAACCAGGGAAATAATTTCATTGCAACATTATCGAACCTGATGGGAAATAATCTTTATGAAACACGTCAACATGAAATGTTCCCGTTCCATCAGTGCGCACCAACTACGGCACTCATTCATTACGCGTGAGATTACCGTCCCTACTAGATATTCGTGACCTATGAAAAAAAAAAACCAGTAAGCTAAAAAAAACTTAGAAGAAAGATTACGTCTTTTCCTACAGGTTTTACAACTTTCACCAACGTGTCACTTTCTCTTGTTTTTCCTAACGTTCCTATTGTTGGCTTGTTATCCTGTGTTCACCAGTGCTTCCCTGCTGTCGTCCTTTGTTTGTTTCACTCAGCTATTATCCAATTATCTACATTGTACCATTACCGAGAATGTCTTCTACTAGTATATTGTGAATTGTTTGTCCACAGTTATTAATTAATTAAAGAATTGCTCAGTTAGTTTTCAGTCATGAATCATTATGTTCAGGATTACAAATTTGCCACTGACGATGCCAACTATCATTTATGCATGTCTGTACGAGCATGAATTGTTAAGGGGCACAAACCCCGTCAAGCTGTCTTGTTCAGGTTTTTGTCTGTGCTCCAGACCTCTGTAAAGATGTCGAATAAAGATGAATGCATGAATCAACTATCCCGAACCAAAGCTGCATCTAACGCAAAAAGGAGGTGGGCGATGAGAGATAGCCACACAGTGCGCATACTTCCAGGTAATTTTAATCTTGTAAGGAAGCGCAATCTATGCGATTGATGTCTTGTGCATGCTTAAAAGGTTGGTTCAATGAATCGTGGGCGATGAGACTTTTGTCTTTTGTTCCCTTTTTATCAAGCTTCCCCTGACATCGATGATCATTTTGATTTGGAAAGCAGTATTCAAGAAGCACTCACAAGTTTAGCTCCAACTCGTGCTGTTTCGTCTTCGCGTAATTTGTCGACAGTCACTCCTAAAGAGGCCTTCACATTGATGACACTCAGGGTGACAGGCACTCTCTTCTGTTTCCCACATTCTGCTCCTGCTCACTTAACCGTTTGTTTAAACGTATCTCTGTTTGGCTGATGTGCCACAACCTAAAGGCACTTCATAGAGCACCCCCCCCCCCCCCCTTTGATATATGTGTGGAAACGAAGGCATATTTTGCCTGACTACTGTACTAGAAAATGAGCTGAAAGAATAATATTTAGGCAAATTTTTCAGCATAATTACGAATTACGCACCTTTTTAAGAGCCAGTAAAATAGAAGTGGTTGCGTACCCTACAGTTCCGTGCGACTGGAGGACTGCCAGAGTGAACGCCTTACATAAAACAAGAAAAAAGCGCTGCATTCGAAGCTACCACCCAGTTTCTTCAACATGTGCAATATACAAATGGATAATACATAATCATATGTCAGAACATGTACCCAACTGGTTCTAACAGTGCTCGACTCTTGCGAAAGCAATCGCCGCAGGAAACAAATGGACGTTATAATTATGGAATTTTTGATGGCTTTCCATTAAGACTCTCGCAAAAATCTACCTCACAAATTCAACAGGTCAATAAATTCCTGACAAATTCACTAGCTTTCAGCCTACCTGAGGACCGGGAACATTTGGTTCTTTTCAATGATCACCATTCAACCGACTTTCAGCAGACTGGCGTTCCTAAGGGCTCCGTACTTGGGCCTCTTCTGTTTCTTTTGTTTGTTAATCATATGCTGAATGGTATTCCATATAAGGTTAAAATTTGTGTTAAAGATTGTGTATTGTACTCCGAGAGAGAGAACACCGCTGATCAGGAGTTGCAGAATGGTGCTTTCAGACAAGTTGCTTCCTGGTGCAAAGCTTGGCAAATGTTGATCAGTTTCCAGAAAATTGCTTCTATGTCCATTACACACAAGAAACAAACTGAAGCTTCCATGCGCTGCTAAAGGCATGTTTTTCTCCAATGGAACACTTTATGAGTATCTAGCAGTCTGGGTCACTAATGATTTTACTTGGAATAAACGCACTGACTATGCAATAGCTAAGACTAATCACACTTTCTTTCTGAGCAGAGTTTTGAAACTTTCTACTCCTTCTGTGCGCCTATTCGCATACAACAATGCGATTCGGCCGATATTAGACTATTCCATGTTACTTGGCACCCTTTCACTAAAATTATCATTGCAAAAATTGGAAAATTGTTTTTTATTGGGGGGGAGGGGGGGGAGGAAATGGCGCAGCATCTGTCCCACATATCGTTGGACACCTGAACCGCGCTGTAAGGGACGGGATATAGGAGTGAAAGAAGAAATGAATAAAGAACTGCCGTAGTGGAGGGCTCCGGAAGAATTTCAACCACCTGGGATCTTTAACGTGCACTGACATCGCACAGCGCACGGGCGCCTTAGCGTTCCGCCTGCATCGAAACGCTAGCATCGAAAAACTAGCATTAGGAGAATAGAAATGGTGCAAAGAAAAACCACTGGCTCCATCAGTAAAACACTTACACGTACATCAGTGCCGGCACTCTTAACTAAAACGATTTTGCCACCATTAGCACAAAGAGACAGAGTATCACGACTGAAATTTCTCTTTCAGCTCATTAAACTTCACAATAGGACAGATTTCACTGGAATTTGTTTTTCCATCTGGTTATATATATATTACACCAGGCACGGGCATATTGACACAATAACCTCATTTAGCACGCGTAATAACTCTTTCATTATTCTTTCATTCCACGAAGAGCAATTGAATGAAATCTAAGCAATGAACAAATTTCAGAATCATCACTCTCGGCATTTGTATAGAGTATTGTTTAAAAATATGTTCTCTATGCTTATTCGCTAAAACATTCAGGTTGCACTAATCTGATTCGTTTTTGTGTTGCTTGCCTGTGTCGTTATGTTGTCCTTGCTTATGACTGCTGTATCCCGCCCAGCTAAAATCCCCAGGACTGCAGTACATGAAAAAAAAAAAACATTTCTGGCTGTACGGGGTCCCACGCTTGCGCGGCCACCGGCCGTTTTTCACGAAGTTTGCGCGATCGCTGTGGCTGTCCGACTTAAAATGGAAAAACGATTTTTAGCTCATTAAAAAGAGAAATGCATTTGTTTGTTAACGGTACGCGTAGTTGAAAGCAATTGCAGCTGGCACGAGCGCAGTGAGTGGCGTGCATAAAACAATGCTTTTGTTGGACACGGCTGCTTGCGTGACGCTTCCTGGAGACACTATAGGGTACCAAAAAGAGCGCTGTTTCGGCAGCGTTGAAATGAGGTGTTAATCTTGCTAATAGGGAGCGGGTTTTGGCTCCAGTAGATAGTTTATAAGAACTGGCGCTCTGAAAAAGACCAGAAATGACAAAAATGAGGCATATTACAGGCTCAGTAGCATCCGATCTATTAGACGAAATGCGATCATGTTTGGAGCGGTTATGTGTCGTGGATATTTCATTTGGTGTGTAAAAGTTATTTCAGGTACACTTGGTTGCTCTTAAGTTTTCATTGTTCAGAGTTAAACGTCATCTCAAAAACGCGACCCCCGGAGGTCTGAGTCAGTACTCAGTCCCTGCTGGGTCGCGTTTTCGTGATTTTCACTTCATTTCACGTGTATTTTTCAGCCAATGGCACATTTGTCCACATGACACCTTCCCATAAAAAAAAAATTAATTTGTATTTAGGTAAAGACCGCCCCAAACGGTGAGACACTAACTTGGCGAGACCAGCAGGACTGTTACCTTTTTCGAAGGCACCGAGTGGAAACAGACACGCTGCGGTGAGGGGATGCATGACGAAGAATGTTTTCTTCTACATTCGGCTGGTGCACGTCTGACATCTCTTCCTTCGGAGTACGGGAAGCTGGGTAAGACACGGCTTATTTAAAAATCTGTTCTCCAGGCAATATGGCGGTTCTATATTTGGTTATTATTTTCCAAGAAACTTTTATGTTCTTTTCATCAGAGGCGGCGATCAAGTTTATCGGAACAACCAACCACCCGTGTTGTGGCAGGCTGACTAATTATAGACCGCATACCTAAATAAAGCCCACAATTTATTCCTTGCGGTAAGTAATTTTCAGTTCATACACCTTCATGGCTCTGCAAGTATTAGGCCTGTGAAAAGCGCCGTAAGTAGTGTTGCGTAGTTTCTCTAGAAACTATAAGCAATTTTTCAGCAGCATTAGATAGCCGGCAGCAGGTCTATGCTAGTTGCCTTGATTTCACCCAGGCCTTCGGTAAGTTGTGTAGTGGCAAGCTTCCTTCTAAACTGCATGCAATAGGAATTTGCAATGAGGTCCTGGAATGAACCTGCCGGAAAACAGACTGTGCGCATACGTCTGGCTCTTCAGACGTGTATTCTGGTATAGGGCACGGGTCGGTGCGGATGCACACGGCACAATGAGCAGCGTGCAAGAGACTCCGAACGAATGGCCGCTATGAAAGGTAACTGATACGTTTCCAAGTCGGCAAACGCCAAAGCCGTCCATTGCTCTTGCTGTCGGCGACTTCGTGACCGCTGTACATTTACATGCTAAGGCGAAGCTGTTTTCAACTTGTTGTCTAATATATGTGCTGCAGCCGTCTGTGTAGAGCGTCAGACTACAATTAATGCTTGTCTTGAAAACTTGCTATGGAAAGTGGAGCTCAGAAACTAAGTTTACAAAAATCGCTCGTCATCATTCTTTCCCGCGCCAACTGCGGACGCTCTGTCGCCGCGAATACACTACGCGTTCCCCACTGCGCGAGTCCACACAGAATAAAATGTCCTTGGCGTAAATTTTCTGAATGGAAGGACCTGAGTGTGCGTGCACAATTCCTGCGGCAAAGGCATGGGCTGTTCGTCATGTACAGCCGTGCGCTAAAGTGGAGAGACCACGGCTCCGGGAGCGGCTGCGGGGCCGCACCGCGGCACTGCTATCTCGCGCCGCACGCTCGCTGCGACAGTGCCCCGAGTGACTTCACCCTCGCTGTCACGCGGGTGCTTATCACGCTTCATAAATTTCTAGTGCAGCGTTCGGCTACTCGGCAGCTGACGGTCGCGACGAAGGGGAGCGCGCATCGCAAAGCGCCTGAAGTCTCTCAAGGGAAAGTAGGGCGAACTGCTCCCCTCCTCCTCCGTGCTCCTCGACGGTTACGCGTCGATTCCGCGCCTTTGTCGGCATGCTGTTGGAAGGCACGCGCGGCTTCTCCTCGACTCCCGAAACACTAGGCAGAGACGAATACATCGAGGCGTAGAATGCACGGCACTGTGGATCGTCGCTTCGAACAACCCCGTCTAATAGGTATTAAAAATATTTGGCTTTCAGAGGCTCTTATTGCCGTGAGAAATAAATTGTACGTAACATTCATATAATACTTAATGAAGTTGCATTAACGGCAATTACACCAGCAGCTTGTGTGACACGGAGGTCGAGCATCTGTAGAACACGGAGTTCTATCACAAATGCACAGCATAAAACGGCTCAGTCACTCCGCTGACGTTAATTACGCGATGATGCGGTACGATGGACAACAAATGCGGTGTTACCGTTTTTATGATTACAGCAGTGGGACTGAAAAATCAGCATAGATTACAGCATGACAAAACGATTCGCCATTAAATGAGGAGTGCTGCTGTTGATATTGAATTTAGCTGTAGGTGCAGCAGCTCGAAAGCAGCTAATAGGGATGCGCTATAAAAAAATTTAGAGATCACTGCAGAGACTGCATTGGAGAAATGCGAAAGCGTTTGCCGCGACGTTGGCGGCTCCTAGTCGGCCCCTTTTTACACCTACTTGCCCACTCCGTTAAGATCCGACCGCCACTGTTCGATCTCCGATGCTACCACTCGACGATGTGTACTTTTTTGTTGCTGTACTCTGATTGGTTGTAGGCGTATGGATGAGGTCACACTCTTATTAAACCACATGGTTGCACTTAGCGCCGTTAATTAATTGTCCTCCTTAATTTGAATCAATGATTGATATCGTTATTTAGTGTCATTAATTAATCACTACTCTTAATAACCGATTTTAATTATCGATGTTAATACTGTAATAAAACGAAATGAAATACAAATACACCATTCTTATACCAAGTGTCGCACACATTCGGTCATGACTGCTGATGCCGTCACATCAGGTGACACAATTTGCTTGCACATTTTGCTCCCGCATTATGCGCTCACTTTCTGCGAACACGTCAGCTGCCCACATAGCCTAGTAATGCTTTCGCATTATTAAGCTGTATAGTAGTAGTAGTTAAATGGACTATGCAATAAATTAATGGAGATTACTTAAAGCGGACGAGAGATAGGCATTCGATCACTCGTCACCCCAGTGCAAGAATTTTTGAGCTAGCATCAATAACAGCGAAGATATAGACTATTAAAAATTACGCTCCTCCTCTCCACCCTCAACTCCTACACGCGGAGCAACAGAAGAAAATAACGAAAGCAGCTCTGGGAGTGGGCCCCGCCCATGAATACGTCATCCGCTGACGTTCCTTTTGCAACTTCCGGTTGTCGCTCCTGGCACCCCAGCAGCAGTATAGAGGCTAGAAGGTTTACCTAGTGTCGTGAACGGCCGCCATATCCATAGGCCGCTGTGAAACCGGTTCGGATGCATAGCG
The DNA here is from genome assembly GCF_052857255.1 of Amblyomma americanum. Classification (NCBI taxonomy): domain Eukaryota; kingdom Metazoa; phylum Arthropoda; class Arachnida; order Ixodida; family Ixodidae; genus Amblyomma; species Amblyomma americanum. The sequence continues at coordinate 200,078,274 of NC_135502.1, forward strand.
TAGGTGGCGCTGTAGCCTTTAGGCGAGCTGGGCGCGCCGCTTCTCTCGCAGTTCGCTCCGTCGGGAAATGCACGTGGGCCGCGATTCGTGCGTGACTTTGTGTCGTTCCCGTCGCTGATTGTGCTCAAAGAGTGATTTACCTGCATTGCACGTGAAAATGCCGACCAAAAAAGGTAGGACTTGTTTTGTGCCACTTTGTAACGGAGGCTACAAGTCGTCAAAAGAAAAAGTGTCGTTGTTCCGTGCCCCGTCGGACCCCCTTCGTTTGCAAGAGTGGGCTCGGAACATAAAACGAGACGACAAGACTTTGGATGACAGCTGTGTTTTGTGTTCGAGGCATTTTGATGAACGATATATTCAAAGGACGTTTCAGCATCTTATAAACGGGAAACTTGTGGAAATAGATCGCGAGCGGCCAGCGCTCACCGACGACGCCGTCCCGACAATATTTCCGGATGCTCCCTCCTACATGACGAAGCCTGTCCCACGAAAAAGGAAGAAGAGAAACTTAGCGGACAACTGTACACCAGCCCCGAAGCGCTGGGCATCATGCAGCCAAACAAACAGCGACTCCGCAGATTTTGGTGGCGAAGAGACTTCATCAGATATGCCGCCGCACAAACCGCATCCGTTGAAAGACATCGTCCCGCCCTCACCGTCATGCAGCAAAATTGTTCTGTCGAACAACCCAGAAGTTCTGTGCTTTGGGTGGCACACAAGTGCTGAGCCAGGTGATGTGTGCGTAACCAAGCACGTAACATTTTCGACATGTGCCGCAGCTGCAGATTATGTTTGCACAGTGTATTGCCGAAACATTAAAGTTGATGAGCTTCACGTACAGTGTGAAGAGGACGCCCTTGCAGCTTTGAGGAAGACCGATAATTTGCTTCTTTGCCCAGGCTGTGAGGTTGAACCTATCTCACCTGGCCAATGCACCCAGTATGGGAAATCGTTCTTCTCGAAAAGTTGCCTTGTGATAACGCCCGATGGAAAGCCTTGTCTTCGATGCAAATACACTAGAAGGCTTATCCTAAACCATATGAACAGGGGCAAGAAGCGAGCAGCGGCTTTCAAGCAAAAAAATGCCCGGAAGCGAAAATCCGTTCACCTATTCCGGGCAAAGAAAAAACTGTCTCAAGCCAACAAGAGTGTTCAAGAACTCAGAGAATTAACCCAGTCAATCCCAACGACTGTGCTGGAAGCCAAAATCAGTGGCCTCCCACCAAAACAGCGCCTTGCGGTCAAAGCATGCTTTGAGGCAGCCTCTAGGAAGTCAACCCGGGGAATGCGTTATGACCAGCTATGGATTCTGGAGTGCATCCTCATGCGGATGCGAAGCCCGCAGCTGTATGAACATTTAAGACGACACGAAATTATGGCTTTGCCAAGCAAGTCATGCTTAGCCAAGTACCTGCAGGGCTTTAAGAGCACATTTGGTTTTAATAGTAGCGTCTTTTCTGCGCTTAAAGAGAAGACGAGGAAAATGGAAGAATTTAGCCTTCATGGTGGTCTCGTCTTTGACGAGATCAAGCTGTCTGAAAACATCAGTGTGACATCATCTGGGGAACTGAGTGGTTTTGTGGACCTTGGTCCATTCAGCGACAACAACAGCAAGACAACCCTGAGTGACCATGGCCTTGTGATTATGTTCCAGCCATTCCAAGGTGCGTTAATGAAATTAATACCTTATGGTTCTGCATATTTGTTTATATATATATATATATATATATATATATATATATATATATATATATATATATATATATATATATATATATATATATATATATATATATATATATTTGTGCTGCAGTTCACGTTAGCAAATGTACCTTATGTACACTGCTGATGCTCATTATTACATTACTCACAGTGCATTTCCCCTATTTGCAGGAAAATGGACTCAAATTCTCGGAGTATTTGCAGCTAAGGGCAACGTAAAGACATCTACCCTTTCAAAAATACTTCTGGAGGCCACAATCCTGGCCGAGAAATCTGGCCTGTTTGTCGATTTTTGGACGAGTGATGGTGCTCCCTGGAATCGGTGCTTATGGAAGCTGTTTGGCATCAAAGGTATGTTAGCTGTTCTGTTAAAACTAGCCAGGAGTTCTTCTTTTTCAGTCTGTCAATAATGTTCGTTCTGCTTTCTCCCTTGCGCAGCTTCATGCACAGAGATCAAGTGCAAAGTTCCCCATCCTGTTGACAAGGGAAGAAGCATTCACTTCATTTCGGACTTTCCCCACCTGGTGAAATGCGTTCGGAATGCATTTGTGGGGAAAGGCATACAGATCCCGAGTGGGCATGTCCATGTGGATGTAATTGAAGAAGCTTGGAAGCTGGACAAAGAATCTGTCACGCTTAAAGTGATGCCCCATATCACAAAGGCCCATTTACGCCCAAATTCATTTGAAAAAATGCGGGTAAATCTGGCATTCCAGCTCTTTAGTGAGGAGGTACTCAAAGGGATTTTTTTTTATCGGGATCACTTGGAGAAAACCTGCAACTCACGCACTGAACCAACGGAGAAATATGTAAAGCTCATGGAGAAACTTATTTTTGTCATGTCTTCTAGGGTCCCAACAAAAGGCCTTAGAGCTAAATCAGGAAGTGTGCAGTTTCTAAATGATTTCATTGCTTTCCTGGGAGAATGGGAGCAATATGCTGCACAGCATGGTGGTGGCTTTTTAAGTGCAGGGACTGCGCTTGGGCTGCGAGTGACATTACAGAGCACACTGTCACTTCTAGAATACCTGACAACATCACTGCAGTACAAGTATTTATTAACTGCAAACCTGAGTCAAGACAGAATGGAAAACGTATTTGGAATTGTGCGTCAGTGTTTCGGCTGCAACGATCATCCTTCAGTGGGGCAGTTTTTGATCATTATTAATAATTTGGCCTTCTACAGCCTTGCAAAGCCACCAAAAAGAACAAATGTGTCATCAGAAGTTGTGACTGCTCTCTTGCAGCCGTCAGATGTGCCCAAAGAAAAAAACGCAAGAATTACTGAACTTGTGGATGGCTTGCTAGATGGTGGAGACCTGTCATCTGCTGCAGAGGTACTCGACAAGCATAGTGGTGAGGGGGATCATACCAGTTGTGTGGACAAAAAAAGTGACAGCCGGTTAATTTTTTATGTTGCTGGTTATGTAGTGAGAAAACTCCTTGAAAGGTTTCCTTGCCCTGAATGTGCAAGTTGTTTCAGTACCTTGCCTCTGCAAGCTAAGTCCAACAAAAATGCCTCGCTTACTCAAACTTTTGATCATGGAGGCTTAGTGTACCCAGCAAAGCCAATTGAGGAGCTGGTAGGAAAGATGGAAAACGCATTTACGGTTTTTTTCAGCCGCAACAAGCTACAAGCAGATAGTATGATTAGTTTCCTGCATTTTCTTCAGGGGCGGGGACTTGAAGACGTTGGTTGCGAAGTGCATGGTCGTCAAGTTACGACAGAACTGATTAAGTTTTACGCACTGACAAGACTGCATTTCTTCGTAAAAGCAGTGAACAAAGAGCGCGGGGCGCAGAGAGAGAAAAAAAAGCTTCTTAAAATGAGGCGGTGCCAGTAGCCGTGCGGAGCGCGCAGAGCCCTCAGGAAGTCCCTTGTCGGCACATGCTTGCGCGAAACTCTCTGCAATAAAGACTTCCCACCCTGCTGTTCTATGTCCAGTTTTTTTTTTCTTCCCCTTCGACATCGTCTGCAAGTAAGCCGCGCTTGTTGCGTTGCAGCTAGTGTTTATGGCGCGACGTGTAGCGCTCATCGGCGACACTTCAGTTATGTCGCGGCGCGCGCTAACATGTTGACCATCTAAGGAGCCTGCGGAAGATTTCTCACTTTCTTTAACAGACCCTAAGCGAGCAACCAACTAAACCAGAAGTCCTCGGAAAAAAAAAAAAAGAAGCATTCACCCGTAGAGGCTTGGAGGCTGCGACGCCCATCGCACGCCAGCGGGCGGCAGCGCCGTCTGTCGATGCATAGCGAGATATTTCACCCCCGCCTGTCCGGTCACGACACTAGGTAAACCTTCTAGCCTCTATAGCAGCAGCGTCGGCGGCGTGGCGCCATCTCTCCGGTCTCTTCGCCTTCCTGGATTGCGGCGCGCGTCGGTTTTTTTTTGCTATTAAACAGCGCGCGCTAACAGGACGTACACAGGAAACTTGGGGACAGAGGAAAGAAGCGCAACTTCCAACTTTAATGACCGAAAAGGATGCCAGACGCTCTTTTATATCTGCTGGGGTGAGGGTGTGCGAAATGAATGACAGAGGCAAACAACTTCAAACAGCGGCAAACACACAAAAAAAAAACACATGGCGTAACATAGCTCACCATGCAGATCGACAAGCTGAACGTAACAACAGGTGACCAAAGAGTGATAACGGTTGATACGAAGTGCAAAAACATGAGCAGAGAAAACGTAAGGAACAACACGAGGCATATGTAAAAGAAGAAACTTAAAAAGGCACATAAAGCGGCGTGTAAAAGGCGCATAAAAACAGTAAAAATGGTACAACATGGGGGAATGCAGAGTAAGAGAATACTGCTAAAAAAACATAAGAAAAACACCTAGACGAAACCATCTAAAAAGGATAGTTCCTATCTAGAAAGAACAACAGAAGGCGTGCTAACGCACTTGTCTTTTCTTTGGTAAATGTAAAAGGCCTCAATGACTTCTCTTTCAGTCTTGTCCGGTGCCGTGGCTAGGAACCTTGCTTCGTGGAACTTGGGACGGCAATCTTTACATTGGCTGCAGTATATAGGAAGGTTACCTCCCGTCTTGCTATTCAAGGTCACATTGTGCTTTCGGGCGCGCTCATTAAAATATTTTCCTGTTTGTCCCACGTAAACTCTGCCGCACGTCAAAGGGATCTCGTACACCACATTGGCAGTGCACTCTGTGAACTTTTTTTGATGTTTGATGAGACAGGACTCCTTAACTCGCTTAATGGAAACCATAGGGAAAAGATTTGCCAGCTTGCAGGGAGCTGAAAAAACCAGCTGCACCCCGTGTCTGGAAGCAACTTTTTTCAAATTGTGCGAAAAACCATGTAGGTAGGGTATGACCTTCAAAGGTTTCTTTTGAAACTCTCGTTTGTCACCTGGATTCTTCAGTTTTTGAAGAAGGCCTTCAGACACGCTGGTAATCAAGTGCGCTGTATAGCCTGCTGACAGAATTCTTCCAATCTGGCACTGGAAACTTTCACCTACCTTATGCGGGCAATATTTGTCTAGGGCTGATTTTAAGCAGAGGGACAATATGCCACGCTTAACTAGCTTGGAATGGGAACTATCATAAGCCAAAAGTGACTTTTTTGATCGTGGTTGATACATCCAATATACATGCTTGTAGGCGAAGGAAAGTTGCAGATCAAGAAACTGAAGACAGTTGCTGTGTGCTCTTTCATGCGCAAATGTTAGACCTGTCGACATAGATAGAAATAAAATCATTCAAAATTTTCGTGATAACAGACTCTGGGTCACACCCGCCGGTACATCAATAAGCACTAGATAGTCATCCACGTATCTAAAGATACGAGAGACTGCCTTGTTACACAAGCTGCCCTCAAGTTTCCGGTCGAATGAGGCTAGAAACATTTCGCACAAGACGGGCGCTACTGAAGACCCTATACATATGCCCTGCTTTTGGACAAAAATTCTTTATCGAATGACACAGCAGTAGAATTTAAATAGAAAAGTAACAAGTCTAAAAAATTGCCTATTGTAATGCCCACTCACGAAATGCTCACGAACAGCCGTAAACAACACTTCACGAGGAACAGAGTAAAAAAGATCTTCTATGTCTATGGAAAATCCACTGTTGGCTGTGAACTTGCCTTCTTCGAGGAACTGCACCACTTCTCTAGAGCTTTTGCTTGTCATATTTTCTTGTAATCTGTGGTAATTAGCAGTAATAAACCCGGACCTCGAGGTGCGACTGCTCGCTCTTACGGCCGCGATGGGCATCGAGCCCTATGCGTGCGCACGAAGAGCCGTGCGAGTGGCTCCGGAACTCCCGACAAAAGGAGGCGGCAGAGGAAAATTGAAACCATATGCGCGAAGGCAAAGTCCTCGCTCGCGCTTGCCCGAGAGGGTTGTGCGGCGGCACGAGCAGACGATTTTCACGGCTACCGGAAGTGTGCCCGTGACGTCGTGGCTGCCGTGGCTCCAGCGAATGAGAGCGTGTGATGGCCTGCTTACGTGATGGGTACAGTGACGTCTATTTTCACGATTTTAGTTCCAAAATCGGTCACTACGAGCACAGCAATCGGCCCGCGAATTTTAAAAAACACGTTTTTAAAAGTTCGTAATAAATTGCCGGCGCAGTTCTGAAGACTCATACTTGGTGTGAATGCTTCTTAGCATCATTTAAAAGCGGCTTTTTATTCGTTGCATAGTCCCTTTAATAAGTAGTACTAGAAGGAAATGTCGCCCTCGTCACGGGCCAGCTGTCCTTTGTACCATTTCACTGCTAAACCCTTGCAGATGCGTGCTAATGTGCGCTAAATTTGGACAACGAGAATTCTGAGGCTTCCGTAACTGTGGCGAAGATGCGCTCTGTTCTGGTCGAGTTTTAAACACGGCCCAAAGTCGCTTTAACGGTACAAGCCAGCTACAGATGCGAGCATTTTGACAGCGAGACAGGGCTTTGGTGAAACAGGGCATGGTTGTTTTATCAATCGATCTTTATCGTGAGCAGCTGTCACGGTGAAGCTTTGCGCTCAATTTCTGCACTGTCTGAATCATCGCGCGGCTTCCACTCACCGCTGGTCTTCGCCACGTAATCATGCCAAGATTTGAAATCTATATTATTAGCCTTTGTCCCGTGGCGAGCTCGGTCTTTTAAGATGCCGCCGCCGGTGATAATCGACGAAAGATGAAAAATAGTTGAACTGAGTCTTCAGGGCACTTCTCAACGTGCAATTTGTGCGATTACTGGGCGTTCGCGTAATGCCATTGATCACATTAGTCATGCATGCCGAGACGAAGGTTGATGAACTGCCTACGCGGAGCGGTCGACCAAGGCTCACGGGTGACGATGGGCTCGTCGTCGTCGACCCGTTCCTTAATGCACGGGAAATACGTGACCTCTAGGGCCCTGGGGTGCGACGAGGGCTCAACGAAGCAGGAACTGCGTGGCGGCTCAGAAGCTGCATTAACCGCCAGGCAGCGCCTCAACTTTGCGCAAGCGGTGCAGCGCTGGACGGCAGCCGACCGGAGGGAGGCCGTATTCCCTGACGAGAATACTTTCTCCAGTCGGTGGGACCAGCAACGGAAGGTCCGTTTAACTGCAGGCGTTGGAAACCGTCTCTCCAAGGCCGAGTATCCAGAAGAGTGACTTCTCGTTGAGACCAGTTACACAACGTCCGCATGGCACTATGCGTTACGTATACTCAGAACAATTGCGTGTTTAATATTGTCACGCGCCTTCGTAGACGGAAGCAGATCAACGGTTGGGCGGATCGGTAGAGGAGAAAGAGAAGGAAGGAAGGGCAGAAGGACGCTCGTAGGCTTCGTTGCGCTCCTGCTTCGATCGATCCCTCTGTAAATAAACCCCCATGCTTGCTAAGCACGTAACAATATTGCTTCTTCATCCTGAGAAGTTTTCTTTCGGTACCTTTGGAAAGGCTTAAACCTTAGCACGTGTCAGAGAGTTCCCCGCTGACCTTAAAACACTCATCGGCCATAAGTAACTTTGCTCCAAAAACAACTTGAAATTATCAGTATCACATATGCTCACTTTCGGAGCTTAAAATCAGGGCTTCCCATGTTGACAGTCCGTCATTACGGGCGCTGTATTTCACCTTCTTTTTCGAAAATGATTCCTTAGCCAGTTCACGTTGGCTTGTAAAAAAAAAATTGTCAGTATGCTTGATGTTGAAGATAGGAAATATAAGAATCTTTTATCGAAGACATTTGCAATCTATATTAACGCTTTCATTGGCCTAGAGAGATCGTGTGTTACTCGGTTTGCTTTTCCTCTTTACGTCTTTCTCCGCCCTCCTGTTTTGCAGATATACACCAGAGTAAACGACGGATGTCCTGTCAAGTGGCAGGTGCGCTGTCAGTGTATGGGATGCCATAAGCAAGGATGGCATGGGCCCCTTTCGCGCATCGAAGGCCGCTTCAACGCCTCGGCGTACAGTACGTGGTACTGTGCGCTTTCAAGAGGAGTTGGTCCCCTACGTGCTCGGTGGCCCCTTCAGCGATGACTGCTTCTTTTTCCAGCATGATCGTAGCCCTGTTCACACAGCTCGCCTCGTGGTGGGCACACTGCTGGAAGAGCTGGGCATCCGCACGCTGGAGTGACCTCCAGTAGGTGCAGATCTTAACCCCATAGAAAACGCGGGGGGAGGGGCTGATCCAGAAGCAACTTGCAGCCCGCGATGTACGCACGGCTACAGCTGATCAACTGTGGAGTGCCGTGAGACGAGAATGGCAGACTCTTCGTGCTCGCCCCGGCGTTGCGTCATCACTATATGATGCCACAACGGCGAGCAGTAGAGCATGTTGTTCTCTTACTTCATTTTTTTAAAATCCTAACTGCGCTAAGACAGCGTGGTCTCCCGGAACAGGAAAAAAAAAAAACAAACCTAAAGCAAGTTTCAGTGTCGCATCTTAGTCACGTACACATGCACTACTGATCGCCGTTTATTTTGCGAACAGATATTGCAGCAGGGCGTGTGTCCTAGTGATCGGAACAGCGCAGCAGACGACACCCTCCCTTCGCGCGCGTCCGCAAACTCTCGCCGTGTTGCACGTTTATCGCCGTTTATAGGGCGCTGACAAGCAGTTTTCTGCCGGCGCTGGCGCTATCTTGTTACAAATCAGGAAGGCTGTACTGTAGCTATATTAAACATTGAAGGTATACTAGAGCGGATCTTTAAAACACGTTGTCACATTCATAAAACCTTGAGTTGTTTGAATGGTTTTAGTGATTTAATGAATCAGAGTGGTTAATCTAAAGTTTCAAGTTTTCGTGGAAACAAAACAAACAGTCATTCCCTTTTTAAGTGTGTCGCACGACTGAAACAGAATGCTGCCCTTCGGCTTCGTGCTGCACGCAGGAACACTCCTTTATTTTTTCCAGTTTTACCCAAGAGTGGATGTAAGCTTCTTGAGAGCACTGTCGCACATCGGGATTCTTACAGACCTGCGGGATTACCTGACGCTCATTCCTAACAAAACTGAATATACCGGGCGTTTTTTAACTGTTCACAGAACATCATTTTAAACGCTGCGAGAGTTACATCGGTACGGTCTGTGCAGGTGGGTTGTACAGTAAGGCGAACATATGTACATGATAGAGCTCAGAGATGAAACGATCAATCAACTAAAATTAACTAATCAACTTTTTTATTTTTGATTTCAAAGGTCAACATTATGTTAAGAAACTGAAGGCTGTCTAAATGAAACCTGAGTCCAGCTTTTACATTTTGTTCGTCGGCAATGCGTTTCGAAATATTTAACATCAAAAATACGCATTTTTTTCGTTTGCTTCCCGCAAAGCGCACATTTAAAATGGCGTCGCTGGGTGTAGTTTTGTCGCGGAAATCACGTTAACTTCTTCGACGGCAGAAATAGACAAACGGCGTCCGTATTTGCTGTATTTGAAGTGCGAGCGGCGCCATCTTAAAATTGTGCATTGCGGAAGCCGAACTTTACGAGCTTTTTAGCTCGTAAATTTCAATTTACGCAATGCACAATGCTTGTTTTTGACTTTAAATATTTTGAAATGCATTGCCGATAAAGAAAATTTAAAACTTGACTTAGCTTTTATGTTGATGGCCTTCAGTTTGGTGATATAACGTTGGGCCTTTAAATCAAAAGTAATAGTTGATTAGGTAATTTTAAATAATTAATCGTTTAATCACTGAGCTCTATGAAGTACCTAATGTCCGCCCTGCTGTGCAATCCACCTGCATAGACCGCAGCGACGTATTTCTCGCAGGCTTTAAAATACCGATCTGCGAACAGTTAAAGAACAGCGCCCTGTATGTGGCCTTTTTTAAACCCTCCGTTTAAATCCCACAAGTGGTGATTGACAGACCAAGTGAATGAAACAAAAAAAAAAATATTCTGAATATGCGCCCGCCAGCGTCGCTGGCCGCTGTTCCTATCGGAAAAAAGAACAGCGTCTGCAGCCGGTACTGCGCGCCTATCGGTTGCGCAGTGTGACGAGTGTTGCTTGCGTCTCTCGGTCGACACGTAAGAGCTCCATATGGCATTCCATGGCCACCAACATGTTCCAGGCCCGCTGCACCTCGCATCTGCACCCGCGGGAAGTGACCGGGCTGTTTGTTTGCAGATGTGCACAGGTCCCCGCTAATGGACTCAAGATGGCGCCATATGCTCTGCCCTCCCAAGTCGGTGCCGGCGGCAGCGTTTCTTCGTCGGCCGGGACTGATGCGCGTCTAAATTTGCCCCAGCCCGGTGCTTCCCTTCACGAGCGCCCACGGGCGGCTCGAGGATGCGTCTGTTCTCTGGCTGTCGTCTGCTTTCGCCCGCAGTTCTTTTTACCGGAGCGCACAGGGCTGTCTGGTTCAACATGCAGAAGAGCTGGGCTGGCCTTAACCGGCTCTTACGGGGCTTCTCCGTAAATAGGCGAGACTTTGAAATGCTCACGGACCAAGCGCTTTCATTCCACACTCCCAGACAGATGGCGTCAGCAGTGAAGAAAAAAGGTTAGTACTGCGCGAATTAGACACGACCAGAGAACGGGGACAAACACGACCACACAGGCGCAGTTTACTTCCAACTGTTTATTCGAGACCGAAAGGCAAACGCTATATACGGGATGAACCTAGGCCCATGACCATCACTGTCATTCACACAAGTCCTGAATAAAATCTAGACCACATTGATCAAATTGTTGCGTTGCAGAAGGGCCGATAAACCACAGAGCACTCAGTCAGCATGTCCCCAGACACTCCATATCAAGAAATTGAAAATAAGTAAGCAACCTAACAATCAACCTGAGTAAAGAGGGTGAAAAATACGCGAAATGAGAATGCAGGTGATCCAACCGACAACAACAGTAAAAACTATGAAAACGAGTCAATAACCATGGTGTCAATAACCATGGAGTCAATAACCATATGGAAAAACCAGCATGAGAGCATGGAAACAACAAAGAACACGTGTAAAGGTGAAGATTAAAACCAGGTAAAAGAATGGAATTGTTCCTCAAGTTTGTTCCGGTTCTCCTGTCGTGTCTAATTCGCTCAGTACTAACCTTTTTTTCTGCAATTAACCAACTAGCCCGCAAGAACGTTCTACTTCGTCAGCAGTGACCAGTTTACTTATATTTTCAGAAGCTGCGTTTTGTTGTGTTTGACTGGCTATAGTGGCGTGGGAACATCCTAGGCCCGCTTGCACAAACGCGAGCCTCCAAGTCCAGACTGAAATCCGAATCTCGTCTTATTATAACCTAAGATGAGCCTGGACTTCCCTGCAGACGTAGTGTGCTTGCACGAACCGAAAAATCTGAACAACTGTCGAGACTTATTTCAGACGGTAGGTACTTTTAGTACCTAGGCCGGAAATTTAGCCGCCGACAAGGAACGAGATGGGGAATCGGCCGGAAGTCGGTTGTGAGGGCGACGGACGTTCGCGCTGTCCAATAGATAACCGCTATTTAATGTCAACATCCGGATACACTCCCGCGCTTTTTGAACACTGATAGCTGAACCGTGACCATGGCGGCTCCCATCAATCTCAACCGAGCCGCTACCGCCGCGAGTAACAAACTACTCGTCTTCGTGAGGATTGTTGACAGGCGTTCCCACAAAATCTGGAAAGCGGTGCCAGCCTGTCGTTGCTGCCTCTGAAAGTGCGTCGGCATCGCCTTTGTACATCTATATGCGTTTCGCTGAGCCGGTCGGCTTTTCGGGACCCGTTGGTATGCCCCGTCCTCTGGCTTCGGCGCCGCCGCGGCTCATCCACGGCGTCTTCTAGCCGCGCCCGCACTGACCGTACGCTACGCTTAATTCTTCTCAGTCAAGCGCGACCGTCCAGACCCGTCTCGCCTGGCGGTGATGACCCTTCATACCTAGACGAACCAGGGGGGCGGCCGGCGTATGGCGGTTTCGACAGAGTCACTGCTCGTGTCTCCCACGCTCAGCCGCATTAACTGTCGCCGCAAAACGGGGACCTCTGAGAGTTACGGAAAAAATGTCCCCTCTCCTTCCCTCTAGCTTTGCCGTCGCCTTGGCCCGCCTGCCTCAGCCTGCATGCACGCTTCTTCCCGACACACCGACGGGGATTAACAAGGAAGTTGCCGCTTCTGGACGCGGGGCCGTCGGAAAAAGACGGATGGTCCGAACAAATCCGCGGGCATCCACCGATCCCTTACAGCGAACAATGCAAAACGCTCAGAAAGTAACCTCTGCACAGGGACTTGGTCGGCAGTTTGCAGAACCAAAAGCAACAGCATGCTGCAGTAATCCCTGCATAGCTCTCGGAAGCCGGTTGACTCACAGTCGCAGGAATTAAGTCCATACCCTTTTCCTACCCTTGGTATCAGTATCACCGCTCTCCGTCCCGAAGCTTCTCCTCCTCCCCACTGGGCCTTTAAATTTAAGCTGCAAACCAAACTGCCCCCTGTCGCCCTTGAAGAAGCAGCGGAGCCGGGTTCAAACGTCGGGATACCCACGCACGAACTTCACGCATTCGAGATTTTCGAGACGCTTTTGTGCGCACGTCAACGGCCAGCAAGCATGGACAGCCAGCCAGCAAACGCATGAAAAGTGCACACTGGTCAGAAGATGAGAAATTGGACTTAGTTCGTCTCGTCGGTGAGCAAAGAACGCCACTATTCGCCAAATTTAATTCCTCCATCACTCGAAAAAAACGCGAACAGGCATGGGCAGGCTTGACTGATATACTGAATTGCAGGCATCGAGTCCAAAGAGACGTTAAAGAATGTAAAAAACAATGGCAAAACCTGAAGCAGCAATTGAAGACTGCACTGCAGTGGGCACGCCAGCACGACCGGCAAACTGGTAAGTAAAAAGTTTACCTACTCTTTTCTTCGATAGAACAATCGGACTGTGCACTCAGGTGGTTATCAGTTTTGTCCACCTCAGAATATCTCGATGGCAACTGTGAACAGGCGCAATATTTTTTTGGCGCAGCGGCATTTAAAGACAGCGCTCAACTAGGTAGATCAAATGCCCAATGCTTTCTTTGATCATCACGTCCTTTGTAGCACGCACCTTCACCCTTGCCACTAGAACATGCACTGTTAACCGCGACAAATTTGGTTTCAGCGCCGTAAATATGCGCGATGCTTGGACAAGGCGTGAAAGAGGGTGGTGTGTCAGGCTGTCGCGCGTACAATGTTTTAGCGGAATGTGCAGCAAAAAAAAGTAAGCATGATAAGTTCACCGAAAAGCATAGTTGCTACCATTTCGTATTTTGTTATGTTGCTGTTTCCTATTCAAATGCTTACGCTGCACGCGGACAGCCAGTGATGTATACAGATAGCAACTTGATTGCGTTTTATTTGCCTTGTTCTGCAAGCACACGTACAGTTGCATCGTGCGTACTCCCATAACATACCTCATGTGAAAAAACAGAGCATAATAAATACACCTTTAGCAAGAACAGGAAAGGGAAAATTTATTTTGCGCGGAAGCAAGTCCATCAAGCATTCATTGCCAAATATGTCGGTAAGAAAACATTAGAAAACAGTAATACAATGTTTGTATCTGCAATGAATGCAGGAGCAACATGAAGCATCTGATAATTCACAGAAAATCAATATTTGCAATTTTGACATGGCGCACAGAGTATACTGATAAGAGTACATACTGAATTAACTTTTCGTGACAGTGTTTCAGCTGGATACAAAGTAATGCATTTTTTATAAAGGTGCATTCATGTGCATGTTCTATACTGAATCTCACTGCAGTATTTTGTGATGCAAAAAGATATTACAGCCACTATGCACTGCTTTTCTTGGTGGAAAAGGACTGATGACTGTCTTAATGAATGTTCGCAGGTGCCGGCCGGAATGAGCACGAGATTCCAGCCCTGCTGGAATCAGTCAGGGATGTCCTCGGGCCTCAGAACCCCATGCTTGTGGGCCTGTCAGGAGGCATAGACCTGAGCGAGTGAGAATTCTTTGTTTGCTCCAAGCAGCAGTGAACATGGGTGTATTGTTATAATCAAGCAATCACTGTAGAGCACAAAATTCCAGCAATCATGATAGCAGTCTTCGCAGTTTGCTTGCAAAGAACACTAGGTGGAAGAAACATTCGAGGCCCACATGCTTCCATGTGATGCCTTACGAAACCGCAAGCAGCACACTGGCAAGCTAAGTCTCTGCAAAGTACACAGCCACTGCTTCTGTTAATTAGTAACGCAAACATGTTGTGATCTCAACGACATTGCCATGCTCTTGTACAGGTGATGTCGTCTGGATGCTGATTATGCTAGGCTCCAGTAGAGGTGACACTACAGTGCAGCTAGCAGACTCCATTTCACAATCTCTAGCTTCGCAGTGAACAGGAGCAAAATCAGCACTGGGAGGATGGTTTACTTGGCTCAGCCGCAGCTGCAGTGCCCCAGGCACTTGAGAGAAAGGGTGTACATCACACTACGTACATACTAATGCTTTGAAAGCTCGATATTTCGAACGGAAGTAATTCAAACTTTTGGATAATTTGAACCATACTGCTTGACCCTTCCTGGCCCTCCGTCATGTTTGATTACAACAAAAGGTAATGGCTGATGCCTTCTGGAAAGAGAAGCAGAAGGTGAACATTCAACTGGAACTTCGGTTAATTTGAAATGTGGTGGCATCGATGTGTGGTTCTTGATTTAATGAGCTTTTACTTCACATTAGTTATGTTTTATAAAGAAGCTGAAGTTCCTTCATTTTGCTATGTCGCACAGTTCAGTAAACAAAGCATAGTCGGTTAATGGCAGAGAATGACGAAGAGTGCAACAACAATCAGCAGACAAGAAGTGGAAAGATGAGGAAACTGCTCTCTCCTGGCTGTTATTGCATTGTTTACCATTCTCTGCTCTGCAAACAGACAGGCAGCTTTCTCTAATGACAGAAATATACTGACAACTTAGTCAGCTGGAATTCATATTAGTGAACGTCACCACTAAGAAAGCTTGTCTTATCTGCACAGGGGCACCACAGGCAACCAGCAGGTGCTGTCATGTGATGCAGTTGTGCCAGGGCCATCTGGACAGCAGACCACAAACACTGGCACTGACTCCACAGAGTACTACACCAATTATATGACATGTTCCTGATGCCGTCGACGAGGACACATTTTACGCTGCTGCTGAGGTACCAGCAGAAGACATAGGCACTGTCGTCACAGCTGCTTATGTGCTAGTAAGCCCACTATCCTTCAACAGCACACAGTCAGATGCAGAGGATGCCCAGACAGCCACAGCAGCAGGTGAAGAAGCTTCTACACACAACGGCCACCAGCTGCAGGACCAGCCGACAGTGAACGAGGCTGCACCTATCAGCAGTAGCAGTCACTAGCAGAAACACACCACACCAGTCAGCAGCACACGGCAGCCATCAGCACCAGCAACAGGACAGCCTGCAGCCCTGCCGGTGGCAGTCACAGTCAATGCAGCAGGCTGGGCACCTACAGGAGGTGATCCAACTTAATCGTGAGAATGTTGAGCTAGAGACAGCTTCTCTACAGGCACAAAAAGGGCAGCTGAGACTGTTCAGGCAACAGCACAGACTGCAGCAGATGCAGTAACTAAGATGGTGCATGCAGCCGAACGTTTCATTAAGTTTAACGACGCATCTGTTAAAAAAATTTAAAAGTTTGGCTGCCTAGCTGATGCACTAACAGAACTGACACAGGTCCAGACAGAACGTGCGAAGATAGATTTATAAAACGCCAAACAAAAGCACATGGAGCACCAGAGCTCACAAACTTTCTGTACTTAGAAACTTGGCACTGGGGGCCTTGGCGAGCATCATTACATTTGAAGTGTTTAGCTATAATGTTTTACTTGTACCTCTCCTATGCATGTCCTTTTTTTAATGTGTGCAGCACTCTCTGTTCATCATGACTGACCGACTCGCCCAACAATGCATTCTCTTAAGTACTTTAATGTTGATTGTACAGCATGTGCAACCGAAGCGGTGGCCTTGTGGTAGAGTATCCGCTGGGTACGATCCCCTGCGCCGCCGGGTACCCACCAGTTTTTTGATGGGTACAAGATTTCCCCCGGCCTGGTGCTCGGTTCTTCAGGGGTAAGATGCTTGGGAAAAGGGTCCTGGACCAAACCGTTGCCTTAACGGATCAGAGATAAGTTCCGCTGTCAAGCAACCCTTAATCCACCGCGTGCGGTAAAAGCCCATTTGTGGCTCTTTTTTTACGGTTTGGTCCAGGACCCTTTTCCCAAGCATCTCACCCCAAAGGAGCCGAGCAGCAGGCCAGGGGAAATCTTGTACTTATTAGAAAACCGGTGGGTACTCGGCGGCACTGGGGATCGATCCCAGCACCTCCTGAATGCGAGGCAGATGCTCTACCACAAGGTCACTGCTTCGGTTTTACTTGTACCTCTCCTATGCATGTCCTTGTTTATATGTATTGCACACATATAAAAAAGGACGAGAAAGGTACACATCAAGCGCTTGTTGTATATCCTTCTCGTCCTTGTTTACATGTGCGCAGCACCCTTTGTTCATCATGTCTGACCGACTCGCCCAACAATGCATTCTCTTAAGTACTGCATAATGTTTATTGTTGAACATGTGCAACCTCAGCAGATATTTTCACCCGTAGTTGCTCTGTGATTTAAGTAGACAAGTTTCCACTGTGCATTTCATGCACAGTGGAAACTTGGGACGTTAAACCCCCACAAGCCAAACGGGATGCTGGGAGGGATGCTGCAGCGAAAGGCGGCGGAAATTTCGACCGCCTGGGGTTCTTTAACGTGCACTGACATCGCAGAGTACACGGGCCTCTAGATTTTCGCATCCATTGAAATTCCACTGCCGCCGCCGGGATTGAACCCGCGTCTTTCGGGTCAGCAGCCGAGCGCTATAGCCACTGAGTTACCGCGGCGGCTTGTGATATGTTTTGACAGTAAAATAAGTTACTTACGTGCAATAGGGATCACAGCTTGCTTGGCCCTGCTTTGCCATGAAATATACTTCCTTTAAAGAAAAGATATGCAGAGTGAGTTGGGTGGGAAGCATGTGTCAATACTAGCATATGTAATGACCATTACTGCTAGTTCTAAGTTTTTTGTTTGCTCCCATGTATTCATTGCCTCCCGAGAAATTATTCTCCTCGCGTAACGGCGTATGATAAATTTAGAATCACTTAGTATAGTATCAGCATTCGTGATAATGATGGCAAGGGCGATAGACTGCCTGTTCTGCCGTTTCTGAGGCTCGTTTTAGTAGTGCCGGAGACTATCAGTCTGACTTTTGTGTCCATCGCCGATGGTGCGAACGCTTTTTTCTGTGGGTTTTCTGCGACATCTGCATATAGCACTTATTCATGTTAGATTTACATTCTGTGTAGAGCTTTTGCCGTAGCTTTCCTTCTCTCATCATGGTGAGCAGACATTCTTAGGTAGTGGCGCGACTAGTATTGCCTGAGCGATGCGTTTAGGCATTTGTGTCCTGATGTCTAGTGGTGGCAGCTTGATGCCTATTCCTAGGCGATTAAATATGGCCCTTCCTGCTTTGGTGTGGGAAAGCAGACCTCATTGCATTGTTTAGTGTGCTTCCTTAATCTCATCTAGGGTGTTGTGTACTCCTAGGCCCAGCAGTCTGTCGGCAGAGGTATACTTCGGTAGCCTTAACACAACCTTGTATGCGTGTCAAATTATACCCTCTAGTTTGGCTTTATCATTGCTAATTTCAGGTATGGGAATGCGCACACAAGCCTGCTTAGTACAAATGCTTGTACTGTTCTGCACAGTTCTTTCTCCTTCACTCGTGTCCTTTTGTTACCAATTTGTCTTATTAGTCTTACTGTCATGTTGGCGGTTGTCTTTAGTCTTTATAATGTCTCTTGTCCTTCCTGTTTGACTGAAGGAAGAGTCCAAGGATTCTTACCGCCGTATTCAAGAACGACACTTAAGCTGTAAGTACGACTTAAGTGACTCTCCGGTGCTTAAAGCATTTCATAAACAGCACTTTCACTTAAGTCACGATCAAAGGCGCACTTATCGACCCGACAACTTAAGCTAGGCTCTCTGCTAGCTTAAGTGACACTTTCCGCATTTCGACATGGCCGAGTCCTACCGCAGTTTTTCGGACTTCGTCAACTTCTGTGCTCGCGCCGCCGAAATCGCCGAGGACAGAGCGTACAGGTACGCGCGCGCTCCGCGGCCAGTGCTCAGGGATCGGCAAAACCCCATGGACATATACAACGATGCCGAATTCTTGAGCAGGTACCGCTTCTCGAAGCAAGCGGTGCTGGAGCTGCTTGGGAGGCTTCCGTTGCGCGCCAACACCGACGAACGCGGTCTCCCGGTGCCGCCGCTGCTTCAGCTGCTCGTGGCCTTGCGGTTCTACGGCGCGGGGACCTTTCAGATCGTCACCGGTGATCTTGTGAACGTGTCTCAACCGACAGTGTCGCGGATCATCGCGCGCATATCGCACATGATAGCCGAGACATTGTTCGCGGAGCTCGTGAAGTTCCCGAGCGCCGCCGAAGCCCCGGGAGTTATGGAGGAATTTTACGCAGTGGCGAAGTTCCCTGGCGTGACCGGCTGCATCGACTGCACCCACATCCCCATAAAGAGTCCGGGAGGAAATGATGCAGAAGTCTTCCGCAACAGGAAAGGATACTTCTCCATCAATGTTCAGGTAAGTTCTGCGACAAAAAAAAAATTATGTTCGGCGAACTGAGAAAAAATAATGTTCAGTATTCGGCGGGAGGCACCATTTAATGCTTCGGAATGCCCTTCGCACTATAATCGGTTCCAAGGTATTGAAGTATTGAGCTAATGACTGCATGTCAGCCACCCTTCGATACCATACTTGGAGAAGCCAGCATTTCAGTTGCCCTGGCGCAAACAGGGTCGAGGCTGCCTTACTACCGTAATTGTATTTTTAATTTTCTCTTCTCCTCGCGTTATATTAGTATTGATAACATAAATTCGTAATTTCACCATCGTTACGTTGTTGCTGCTGATAATCACAACAATAACAGCATAACAAAAGAATATGTTGCTACTAACAAACAGTTCTGTGAAAAATGTTTAAATCGGCGATTTTTCCTGGATTTGCAGCTGAGTACAGGCCGTAGGAATATTGTGTTGTATGCAAACTTAATTCCTATTTTTGAGTAGAGTAAGCTTTGACAATAATTACCTGGTCCTATTTCATCACAAATAAGCCTTCGTTTTAACTGTTTTCAATGCAGAGGTAACCTATTACAGTAGTGAGTTGTTTTGCATATGTAGCACATGCCTTCAGTAATGACAGGCATGAAAATAACATAACAGTACGAGACAAGTGTGCATTGTTGCTGCAACTTTTTTATGCAGTGTCCACGAATATAAATTGCTCAAAACAAGCAGTGTTGATGTTATATGCAAGTGATTTACACAAGCACACATTTTTATTCAGCTGCCCTACACTATTTCCTTCCATATTCCAGAATAACATTCTCGCCGCAGTGCAGGTCAAGTCGATCTTACTCGTGCTAATTTATTTATTTTTCAGGCAATCACAGGTCCCAAACTTCAGTTTCTGGACCTCGTTGCCAGCTGGCCCGGTTTGGCTCATGACAGCCGCATTTTTGATAACAGTCGGGCCAGGGTGCAGTACGAACAGGGGGACATTCCCGGCATCCTCCTTGGTGACATGGGCTATGCATGCAGGCCATACCTGATGACTCCTTTGAGAGATGATGTTCTACCAGGAAGTCCACAGCACAAGTAAGTTCAAGCTGTAGTTTTATCAAAGGTAAAGGCAGCTCTCAATAAAGAAAACGTTTATTTTCTACAGGTATAACAAGTCACAAATAAGAACGCGATGCAGCATCGAGCGAACCTTCGGGGTGTGGAAGAAAAGGTTTCCATGCCTCGACATGACACTACAAATCAAGACGGCCACGGTGCCTATCGTGATTACGGCATGTGCGGCGCTGCACAACTTGGGCCGGCTGCTCAAGGACCCCGTCCCACCCGCTCTACTGTACGATGCCACTCGTGATTGTACT
Organism: Amblyomma americanum; assembly: GCF_052857255.1. Taxonomy (NCBI): domain Eukaryota; kingdom Metazoa; phylum Arthropoda; class Arachnida; order Ixodida; family Ixodidae; genus Amblyomma; species Amblyomma americanum. The sequence goes on from NC_135502.1 coordinate 200,098,449, forward strand.
GCGCCTGTTCCTGTCTCTAGAGCAGCCCAGCTGCCAGCCACAGTGCCACTAGTGGATTCGGCAAGTGGTTTTAGAACTAGAGACAGGATCATTGCCCAGCACTTTCACTGAGGGGCATCATCATGCTGGACATACAACTTGCAGAAGTAATGTGTGAAGGACAACTATCTTTTTCCTTGCCTTGTTTCTACATAAAAATCTACATCCTAGCCTTCCCTTCAAGAGTTCACTATTACCCATGAAATATTGTTTCTTGTTGCATTGCACATGTTTCAAATATTTCTTAAAATTGGTATAAAAATTTTAAATTGTGGTGTTTAATGCCCTGATATGACATGAGTTATAAAAGAGGCTCTAATGGAAGGCTTGGGAATAATTTAGAACAACTGGAGTCGTTTAACATGCGCCGACATGGAATAGCACGACATACGCATTGTGCACTTCTCTGGTTCTTGCATTTTCGCCCTTATTACCTGCGAAAAAACTGTTTCTCTTGCACCTGTGTATTTCTGCTTTCACAATATTAGTAGTGTTGTGCTGAGACTGTACTGTATCATTTTCTGTATCATAATGTATCATATTGTACTGTATCATATTTCACTGATTTTTTCATGCACTGTTGCACTACACCAGTTTTTATTTCCTTATTTGTTGTTGTGTCCGCCAGGTAGTTACGCGCAGTGACCGAATGCTCAGCGAGTGCTACCTTGGCCGACTAACAGCTGGGCGCCCCCTGCAGCTGTAGTGAACATTGTGCTGTGCGCGTTTTTATTGCTTCACCATGAACTAATCACGTGCGCAACCTGTACATATTTATTATTGTGTAAATAGTTTTTGTGTACATTACCTCTCCCCCCCTATCCTCTCTTCCTGTCCCCTCACCTCTTTCATTTCATTTCTCCATTCTGCCTACTATCGTTCATTTCTGCTGGCCCAACTCAGGTGCTTCAGTATCGATGGTAGGCTAGCAAAAATATTTTCCTTTCTTTTTTTATTATTATTATTTTAATAAACCACTTAATTACTTACTTGCTTGTTGTACATTTGTAAATGATCCACCGAGCGTCCGGTTCAATCCATCAGACTTTTACAGCCTCGGCGGCATATGATTACGTATGCACCATAATTCTTCCTGCTTCTAATAAATGCTAATTTCATCCAAATTGCTTAGCGAAACCCTCTAAGGACATATAGATTTCAAGCAAGGCAGGAATCGCTGATTAGCATGCACCTACACCCTGCCACACAGCTACAAAAAATTATGGTCAGTGACTACATTCCTTCACTTCGATTGCAATACCTGACCACAGAAAGCTTTGTTGAACTCTTGAGTATGTAAATTGTTGAACAAAGCACGGATAAGTTATGACGAAGATATGGCGAATCATGCAACTCACTGTGCACACAGCTGCCTCCAAGAAACCTTCAAGTTTAAATGTCACTTGGAAGAACGGGCAGCTGGAGCCTAGATTTTGTTGTTTAAAAACACATGTGCCAGCACTTAGAAAAACCTACTCACTGTGCACATCCATGAGTGGTGCCGGAAAATTAGGAGGTTAGACACAAGCGGTTTTTGCAAGCCACTAGCTCAAGCCCCTAATTTCAAGTGACCTCCCGGACATACAGCTTCTATGTTATGGATATGAGAAAATGCCAGTGCAAAGCTTTGTATCACACAAAATTGCATTCGTTGCGGCCAAAGGTACCAAAGTGTGAAAAGGACATTGTTCTATCTTTCTAACGGCCAACTGAAACATAAATTCATCCCGGTACAAGGACCAAGCCTATGACTACTGCCCGTTGGGGCAGTTGCTCTAGAAACCAAGCTAATCAGGATGGCTAGCAGATGCCAGTGCAAGACTGAACTGGTCAACTTGGAAATAAGAATGGGGAAATGACGCGGTTGTCCTCGGTGAAGGCTGGCAATATGGGTCCAGTAATGTTGGCAATGGTAATCAATGAACCTCTCAAGTGGCATATCAGTGAAGAAACAGCCCAGCAATGGTCTGTTTTCACTGATTCAAAAGCAGCCCTCCAAGCGCTACAATCTGCTCGTCATGGGTTTCATGAACAACTTGTTGCCGAAATCCGAGAGCTCCACCACACAGCCACCAACAAAGGGCACGATATTGTTTACCATTGGCTGCAAGGACACAGCGGCATCACAGGCAACCACCATGCGGAGGAGACCGCGCGAACTGCTCACCACGAGGGTGATTGTGTGTCCATCCCCATCACGAGACCCGACGCAGCACTGTTGCGGGACATCATGCTTGCCGCGTGGAATTCAGGCCAATTCTCGCATTTGCCTTTAAAAACCTTAGACCCAGATCTAAAGCTTTGGCTTCCATCTGGCCTACCGCGATGTGAAGTGTTACGTTTCGCCTACAACGCGCGGTATAGCCGGCGCGGATGCAACGGACGCCGGGGCTTCGTTCAAAGTGGCGGTCATTTTGGGCCCGTTCATCGCTGCCGCAACGCCTCCCGCCAAACGCGTCCAGGCAGGTTTCAATGCCACGTGTCGTCGTGTGTGCGTGTGTGTGTGTGTGCATGTTGGTGCCCACGCTTGTCAAAGCGCGGCAGCCGGGGAGAGGAGCTCCCCAACTGGGAGGCGAGGAGGTCTGACCGGCGCCGGCCCGGCGGACGCGCCCGTCACGTCTGTACATGTCCGTGCGTCGCCGTCTTGTGCGACTCATCCCAAGCCGTTCCTTCTTGCCCTCGACTCCGAGGGTATAAAACGACAGCTGCGCCGGACGCCAAGGAGAGACTTCGATTTCTTCCTTCGAGTAACGTGGTCGCCCTGACCGGCTGCTCTTTTGCGATGCCAGAATAAACAAGTTGTTCTGTTGCCAGTCGACTCATCCTTTGCCGGGACCTTCGGATGTTTCCAGCTTTGCCCCAGGCCGCCAGCCCAACGCTACCCTTGGGGCTTGCAACCCATTTGCAACAACTGGTTGCCAGCGGTGAGATCCCGACAACGGAGGCCAGCAGCGAAGATATGCGGTCAACTGTATGCTGAGCAGCTCAACGACCATCCGGGAGCAGTGCAACGAGCCCTGTGTGATGACTGGTTGCCTGCAGCGGAACGACTGCGCTGAATTCTTGGCTGCGAGGTTTGGTGAGGGCGGGACTTTCTTCTTCTGAGTTTTGCCACGCTTTTGTTAGTGTCAGAAACAGAGCTGGTAATTGTGGTTGTCGTTGCTGCCGGGTTAGTTTGCGGCAAGACAATAGTAGGCAGTAGAGAAAGCAGCATTCGGAGCAGCCATGGATTTGAAGTCGTTGCGCAAACCGAAATTGCTGGAGCTTGCAAGAGAGTTGGGTCTGGATGTCTCAGACAAACTCAGAAAACCAGAACTGCTAAGGGCTATTCTTGAGTTGGAGGCTGAGGATGACGAGCTGTCGGAATGCCTTGAGACCATTGAGGAGAGGGAGCAAAAGGAGGAGCGCGAACGTAAAGAGCAAAAAGAGATAGACGAGCGCGAACGTAAAGAGCAAAAAGAGGAGCGCGAACGTAAAGAGCAAAAAAAGAAAGACGAGCGCGAACGTAAAGAGCAAAAAGAGAAAGAAGAGCGCGCTTTGGAAATGAAGCGTCTCGAGGTAGAGATGGAACGCGCTCGTAATGGAAGTCAGGCACACGGTGCAGGAGAACGAGTATCGTTCAAAATGACTGACCTGATGCGGCCGTTTAAGCTTGGAGAGGACATTGGTTTGCTCCTGGTTAACTTTGAGCGAACGTGCGAGAAGCAGGGGTTCTCTCGGGAAACGTGGCCACAGCGCTTGCTCACTTTGTTACCCGGCGAGGCGGCCGACGTAGTCGCTCGCTTGAAGACAGAGGAGGCAGAGGATTTCGACCAAGTGAAATCGAGTCTGCTAAAAAAGTACAGGCTGTCAGCGGAGGCGTTCCGTCGGAAGTTTCGGGAAAATGAAAAAGGCAGAAGTGAGTCATATACAGAGTTTGCCTACAGGCTTATGTCAAACATGCAGGAGTGGCTCAAAGAAGAGAAAGCGTTTGGTGACCACGAGAAAATTCTGCAGTGTTTCGGGCTGGAACAGTTTTATAGTCGGTTACCTGAGAACGTGCGGTACTGGGTCTTGGATAGGCCAGACGTTAGTACAGTGGCTAAAGCCGCCGAGCTAGCCGAGGAGTTTGTGACGCGTCGGGCTCGCGGAGCAAAGGACGGTCAAAAGGGTGAATTTGGCTCCAAGTCTGAGAGGCCGAAGTTCACACCCATGAGAGCAAGGGGGGACACACGTAGTGCGGATGCGAGTGAAAGCAGTCCGACCGAACGTAAGGAGACGGCGGCAGCCGAAGCCGAACGCAGAAAGCGGTTCGAGAGGAGGCAAGCGCGCGTGTGTTATACGTGCCAGAAGCCGGGTCACTTTTCGGCGCAGTGTCCAGAAACAAAAACAAAAGTCGTGTTTTTGTCATTATGCAGCACTGACGAGAACATGAAGCTTCTCGAGCCTTACATGCGAGACTTCCTCGTGAACGGGAAAGAGTGCCGAGTGCTTCGTGATTCCGCAGCTACAATGGATGTAGTTCACCCCTCTTACGTAGAACCCGATATGTTCACGGGCGAGTGCGCATGGATCAAGCAAGCCGTGGAAGCTCATAGCGTGTGTCTGCCCGTAGCAAAAGTGCTTATTGAAGGACCTTTCGGAGCAATTGAGACGGAGGCCGCAGTGTCATCTATGCTGCCCCCCCAGTACCCGTACCTATTTTCGAACAGGTCCGATCACCTCCTGCGCGAGAAGGGGCTTTTGTTTGGTGAGGCTAGCGTTCAGGCCTTAACCAGATCGAGAGTTCGGGAGCTCGCTGCAAAGGCGGTAGTTGCGGGGCCGACGTTGTCGAACAATGAGAAAGGGTCGGAGGCGCAGCAAGCTGATATTCAGAGCACGTCCGAACTGAATAAAATTGAGCCTGTAGCGCTGAAGGCACCAGGTACTGGAGAGGAAACGCCCGACACGGGAAAGTTAGAAGAGCTATCTGCAGATTTGCTCATCGCGCCTACGTCCGATGGACTTAATAGGTTGCTAAAAGTCAGCCGGTCGGCTTTGATAGCCGAGCAAAAAAAGGATGGCAGCCTAGAAAACATGCGCTGCAATGTCAAGGAAGGTATCGCCAAGAAAAATGTTCGTTTTGTGGAAAGAGGTGGGGTCTTGTACCGGAAGTATCTAGACCGCAGGGGAGTCGAGTTCGATCAGCTGATCGTGCCTCAGTGTTACCGTCAGGATCTGTTGCGCTTGTCGCATGGCGGTTCGTGGTCCGGACACCTAGGAGTTAAGAAGACTAAGGACCGTCTCTTGCAAGAGGACTATTGGCCAGGGTGTTTTCGTGACGCAGAACACTTTGTGAGGACATGTGACACCTGTCAGCGGGTTGGCAAACCAGGGGACAAATCGAGGGCGCCGTTGAAGTTAGTACCTATCATTACGGAGCCTTTTAGACGGCTCGTTATTGATACAGTGGGACCTCTGCCGGTAACAGCCACGGGGTACAGACACATTTTGACTGTGATCTGCCCAGCGACAAAGTTCCCTGAAGCAGTGCCGCTTAAAGAACTCAGCTCAGTTGAGATAGTCAATGCACTACTGTCCATATTTGCGCGAGTTGGTTTTCCTGCGGAAATCCAGTCAGATCAGGGCACAGTGTTTACCAGCGCTTTGACGACAGCCTTTCTCGAGAGGTGTGGGGTAAAGCTGTTACACAGCTCAGTGTACCACCCACAGTCGAATTCCGTTGAGAAGCTCCACTCCGTCATGAAGCGCGTGTTGAGAGCATTGTGTTTTGAGCAACGAAGTGATTGGGAGCTGTGTCTGCCTGGGGTGATGTTTGCATTAAGGACCGCGCCGCATGCGGCTACGGGGTTTTCGCCAGCTGAGCTGGTGTACGGTCGCTCGCTGCGGTCTCCGCTTCGCATGCTTCGAGACTCGTGGGAAGGCAGGGGCGACGACCCAGTCGTGGTCGAGTACGTGCTTAGTCTCCTCGAACGCTTAAGAAGGGCACAGGAGTTGTCAGGTGAAGCAATGGCAAAGGCCCAGCAGAGGGCCAAGGTTTATTATGATCGGACAGCCAGGGCCCGTCGTTTTGAGGTGGGCGATGAGGTGATGATATTGCGCACATCGCTAAAAAACAAACTCGACGTGCAGTGGGAGGGCCCAGCACGGATTGTTCAAAAACTGTCGGACGTTAACTACGTGGTGAGTCTGCCAGGAAAACGGAAAGCACAGCAAGTTTACCACTGTAATCTGCTCAAACCCTATAAACAACGGGAAGCAGTGGTGTGTGTATGATGGTGAACGTTCCCGAAGAGCTTCCGGTCGAGCTTCCGGGACTAGGCTCAGTGACGAACAGGGAAGACACTGATCAGGTCATTAGTGACTTAATAATTAAAGCACCGCTGTCGGCTGAGCAGAAAACCGAACTACACCAACTCTTACAAGAGTTTCAAGGTCAGTTTTCTGAGAGGCCTGGTAGGACTTCTGTCCTTACTCATGATATAGAACTTACCTCCCCAGAGCCAGTACGATCCAAGGCGTACCGGGTGTCACCCCGCCCGCGCGATATTATGGAGGCTGAGGTAAAGAAAATGCTACAGCTCGGTGTTATTGAGGCGCGTGAGAGTGATTATACCTCCCCTTTGATTTTAGTTGAGGTACCGGGCAAGGAACCTCGTCCTTGCGTCGACTACCGCAGGCTTAATTCCATCACTAAGGATCAAATTTATCCGATCCCCAACATCGAGGAGCGCCTTGAGAAAGTTAGTAGCGCTCAGTTTATTTCCACCCTAGATCTTGTCAGGGGTTATTGGCAGGTTCCACTTACAGAAGAGGCTAGTAGGTATGCGGCGTTCATTTCACCAATGGGAACATTCCGTCCTAAAGTTTTGAGTTTTGGTTTGATGAACGCGCCTTACTGCTTTTCAAGCCTCATGGACAAAGTGTTGCGGGGACAGGAAGAATTCGCTTTACCGTATTTAGACGACGTAGCGATATTTTCCGCATCCTGGTCTGAGCATATGGCACACTTGCGGGCAGTGCTAACCCGCCTGCGCGAAGCGGGCTTGACAGTCAAGGCTCCCAAGTGCCAATTAGCACAGGCCGAGGTTGTCTACCTCGGTCACGTGATTGGACAGGGTCGTCGCCGCCCCTCTGAAATAAAGGTGGCCGCTGTGCGAGACTTCCCGCAACCGCGCACGAAGACCGATATTCGGTCGTTCTTAGGTGTCGCCGGCTACTATCAGAGGTACATCCCCAGGTACTCCGATATCGCGGCTCCCCTGACGGATGCTCTAAGAAAAACAGAGCCCCAAACAGTCGTCTGGGGCGAGACAAAGGAAAGAGCTTTTAGCGCCCTAAAGAGCGCCCTAACAAGCCAGCCTGTGCTACGATCGCCAGACTACACAAAAGGGTTCGTTGTTCAGTGCGATGCTAGTGAGCGAGGCATGGGCGTTGTACTGTGCCAAAGGGACAATGGAGAAGTGGAACACCCCGTCCTGTATGCTAGTCGTAAGCTGACCTGTCGTGAGCAGGCGTACAGCGCCACTGAGAAAGAGTGTGCGTGTCTCGTGTGGGCCGTTCAGAAATTGTCATGCTACCTAGCCGGCTCGAGGTTTATCATTGAGACGGATCACTGCCCTCTCCAATGGCTGCAGACCATCTCTCCCAAAAATGGCCGCCTCCTGCGCTGGAGCCTCGCTTTGCAACAATATTCCTTTGAGGTGCGTTACAAAAAGGGGAGTCTCAACGGCAACGCCGATGGCTTAAGTCGAAGCCCCTAACGTAGGAATCCGCCTCAAAGTTGTTTGTTAGTGATGTTTTCTTCCTGAGGCAGGATTTTTAACATATTGCTTTTGTTTAGTGTTTCAAAGTGATTATGTGCTTTCTAGTGCAATTTTCCAATTTGTGGACGCGTTCTGAGTGCTGCTTGACTACTGTAAGGAACTAGGCAGTAGTATAAAAGGGGAAAGAGCCTGGCAGAGCTTAGTGAGGGTTGTCTCGTGCTTGCTGACTGAGCGGTTGCGTTTCGGCGTAGTTCTAACGCTTGCTGGGAACGAGCACAAAAATGGCAACTCTCCCGAAGTGACTTTGCAGTGTCCTATGTGATCCTGAACCCGAGAACTAGGCCTTCTCTGTGCGCTGCGCTCAAGCATCGTCGAGGGACGACCGGTTTCGATTACGAGCATCATCGAGCGACATCCCTCTGGACAGCGGATGCAGTCCCCTGACCATCGGGATCTCCTTCTCCCGGCGGGGCGGTCTGTTACGTTTCGCCTACAACGCGCGGTATAGCCGGCGCGGATGCAACGGACGCCGCGGCTTCGTTCATCGCTGCCGCAACGCCTCCCGCCAAGCGCGTCCAGGCAGTTTTCAGTGCCACGTGTCGTCGTGTGTGTGTGTGTGTGTGTGTGTGTGTGTGTGTGCATGTTGGTGCCCACGCTTGTCAAAGCGCGGCAGCCGGAAAGAGGAGCTCCCCAACTGGGAGGCGAGGAGGTCTGACCGGCGCCGGCCCGGCGGACGCGCCCGTCACGTCTGTTCATGTCCGTGCGTCGCCGTCTTGTGCGACTCTTCCCTAGCCGTTCCTTCTTGCCCTCGACTCCGTGGGTATAAAGGGAGCTGCCCCGGAGAGGCGCGCGCGCGCCCCTGCGCGCGCGTTTTTCCTTCTTCTTCTGAAACCCTACCTATCCTTCTCTCTATCCGCACGCCGGCAGTGGTGGTGGTGCTTTAACACCAGTCACAGGCCCGTGCATTTTCCTTTCCTCTTCCCCTTTCATCCACTTACTACGCCAACGAGAGACTTCGATTTCTTCCTTCGAGTAACGTGGTCGCCCTGACCGGCTGCTCTTTTGCGATGCCAGAATAAACAAGTTGTTCTGTTGCCAGTCGACTCATCCTTTGCCGGGACCTTCGGATGTTTCCAGCTTTGCCCCAGGCCGCCAGGCCAACGCTACCCTTGGGGCTTGCAACCCATTTGCAACAGAAGCAACTTTGTTGCGTCGCCTGTGGCTTGGTGTAGCTTTCACCAAGCACTACTCCTTCTTAATAGGTATGTGTGACAGCCCTGCTGTGCCATCTGCGGGTGTGATGAGACTATAGCCCACATTCTTTGTGAATGCCCTGCCTACAGCGCCGAAAGACAGTCTCGCTGCCGTGCACTGGAGAATCTAGACCTGCACCCACTGACGGAAACGAAGATTCTCGGTCACTGGCCACGGCGGTGAAGGCCTGCAAGGCACTGCTCCGCTTTTTGAAGACTTCTGGCCTGCACGATAGGCTGATTTTGCTGAATGCTGTGACTTTACATAGTGACTTGAATTTCCTGCAACTGTCTTTTCTCCTTCATCTTTTTCTCTCCTCACTACTTTCCCCCGTGCAGGGTAGCAAACCGATTATTCACTGGTTAACCTCCCTGCCTTTCGTCCTCCTCCTCCTGAGAAAACCATCCCACCCATTTCTCTCATGTGTAGTTTGAGAGTTTATAGGTTCTCTTAAAATTTGTTCAGCATATGCCATGGTTTGGTGAACAGTGTTTTCCACAACTCAAGGAAGTTTTGTAAATTGCACTGTTACAAAATGAAGAAAAAACCCTGAGTGCACTTGGTGCTGCATTTTATTTGCTTATTTATGCAATACCCACAGTGGCCAACACTGGGGCAGGAGCATCGCACACAAGCAAAAAACTTGACAGTGTTCCCCAGCAAAAGTGCCCATAAAGTGAGTTGGCCGTAATAATGAATTGTGAAGAAAAAGAAGCAAATGTTCTTTAAATAAAGCTTTATGGCTGCAGCCTGCTATAGTGGCACATGGAAATTGGGAAACACGGGAGCATTATTGTAATCGCGAGGAGCTTTAAAACAATCAATATCAATATACAAGGGGTACAACATCTGGTAGAGGCACATGGGATTTGGTTGTCATCGCTGTCCATAATAACAAGACAAAAATACATATGTCCCAATAGGCTATATGCATTTTCACCCTGCCCATTGTCTCGACATAGACATTGGATTTGAATGAGGCATAAATACAATCCAAAAGTTTGGTCCCAGAAAAACTGCCCCTTTCAATAGGGGTAAAATTAACATGGCATGACTGTACATTAGATTCAGCAGATGATCATACATGGTACAAAGCTGTAAAGAAACCTATGCGCTATGCAAAAGAAATAATGAGAAAAAAAACATTGCTGGAAAACGACTGTACCAAACAAAGGAAGAAAAGTAGATTTCAAAACAGCATTCACTTACATATGCAGGAAACCTGGGAATTAGCAAAAAATAGCACTACGTACACTTCAAAACATCGAACAGGAAATGTAGCAGAGGCGCTTTTTAAACCAGCTTTTAGTCTACTGCCGTGGTTCCGGGAAAGAAGTGGCTGGACCACAAGAATGTCTAAAAAGTGCAGTCAACCAACCCCGTAGAAAGTGCCAAGTCGGCCTCAAAGTGGCAGTTACGTCCTCATGAAATAACTCACGGCAGGAGTGCCGCGCTCTTTTCCTCTACTGATTAATAAGAACGACAAAACATTTGGTTCAAGCAGAAGACATTACTAAAACCACACTGCACAACCATGTGGCAGCTAAAAACAGAATCTGCATGCTTTTACCCTGCATAAAACCATACTACAAACTGGATATAGCAACTGGCTATCTTTAACCCTTTGCGGTCCGTTGTCGGGCAGGGCCCGACAACGCTACACGGCCGTAGCGGTCCGCTGTCGGGCCACGCCCGACAAGGGTGTTCGCCGGTTAAATTTCGCGGTTTTTTTTCACCACAAATCGTGCGCATTTTTGTGTACATAATGCACCATCTCTTGAGGGTGAAGTAAGCTTTGTTTCTTGAAGTTCACTTTTTTTTGCACTAGGGCGCAGCACAATGTTCTCGATACTAGAGCCGCCAGAGCGTTCTCACTTAGCATGGAACGCACGTTGGCGCGGTTCGTTGACAAGCATGGCAACGTTTTCACCGCGTGCGTTTTTCGGTGGTGCATTTAGCGAAAGCGAAGACGACTTCAGTGAGGAAGAGAATTACGTGCCTCCATCGGACAGTGATGACAGTTCTTCCACTGAAGCGAGTGACGATGACGACGGCGGCGGTGGAGACAGCACCTCTGTTGACACACAAGGGAACAGTGCGCGACCACGTGCTGCGGACTGGAAGGTCTACGCGGATAATATGCCCGATTTCACACAATTTCCCTTCACTGTCACGAACCCAGGATCACAAGTGAGCGCTTGTAATCTCAACTCTGAGCTGGAATATTTTCAGCTGTTTTTTACAGACGAGCTGATGGACAATATTGTGCGCGAAACAAACCGCTATGCGCGTGAAAAGATTTCGAGTGCCGGTGAGCTTCCAAAGGACTCAATTTGGAAGGACTGGGAAGACGTGACCTTGACAGAATTCAAGGCTTTTCTTGGTGTAATCATAGACATGGCCTTGAATCCAAAACCAGAACTGAAGGAGTATTTTAGCCAAGATATTGTCAACAAGATGCCTTTCTTCCCGCACGTTTTCTGCCGGAAAAGATTTCTGCAAATGTTTTGGATGTTGCACGTTGCCCCGTGCCATGATGCCTCTTCAGGTCGGCCGGCAACACGTGGAAGCAAGATCAGGGACGTCGTGCATTACATCGACGCGAAATGCAGAGAGCATTTCAGAGCCGGCCCCAAAATTTGCATCGATGAGAGCACTGTTGGCTTCAAGGGCCGTGTCTCGTTCAAATGCTACAATCCACAGAAGCCAACCAAATGGGGCATGCGTGTTTACGCACTTGCTGACTGCCAAACGGGGTACATTTCGGCAATCGAGCCCTACTACGGCAGCACAACAACTGACAGTCTCGGCCGTCCCGAGCTGCCCTTCACCTGCAGGATTGTTCTTCACTTGCTCCAGAAAGTGCAGCAAGCTACGCCGGGGAGTGGCTACCACCTCTACACAGACAGATTTTACACTTCTCCAATGCTTGCCGAGGAGTTACTTCTACAGAGAGTACAATTGACTGGTACCGTGATGCCAAATCGCAAGCAAATGCCACAGCAGGTCAAGAAAAAACTGAAAAAGGGCGAAGTGGCAGCTTTCAGAAAAGGACGCTCCTACATGGTGCTTTAGTGGCGAGACAAGCGTCAAGTGACGATGCTCAGTTCTGCCCACAATGTATCTCTCAAAGAAATGACAAGGACACAAGCAGGTGGAAAGAAAGTGACGTTGAAGAAACCAGTGGTCATATGTGACTACACAGAACACATGGGTGCAGTTGACCGTGCGGACCATTACTGCGCCAGCTATGCATTTTGTCGAAAGACAATGAAATGGTGGCGAAAGCTTTTTTTTTGGCTTTTGGAAGTTTCCACCGTAAATAGCTTTATTTTGAGGCGCACACAGCTGCAGAATCGTGGCGAGAAAGAACAGCGACACCTGCAGTACCGCCGCAACCTCATCCAACAGCTGGTGGGTGACGTGAGGGCTAGAGCCAAAAAGCGCGGCCCGTCTGCGCGGAAGGAGTGCGAGGAAAGGCTAGATGGGAAGAGCCATTTCATATACAAGCTGCCAGGCCGAAGCAGCAGGGACTGTGCAGTTTGTAGCGATAGAAAAACAAGCGGAGGCCGGAGGGAAACTGTGTTTTTCTGTAAAACCTGCAGTAACAACCCTGGCCTGCACCCAGGAGAATGTTTCGAGCGCTATCACACACTTCCGAAATATCGGTAGAGAAGTTGCCAGCAAAATGCAATAGAAAAAATAAATATCCTTTGAGTTTTTCTTCCACAGTTTGTGTTTTTCTTCGCGGCGCCACAAACTGGCAAAATAGTTTCGGACCAGGACAGCCGGAAAGTGGGTAAAAGATTCGGAAAGTGGGTAAAAGTTTCGGAAAGTGGGTAAAAGTTTCGGAGTGAGTTGACCGTAATAATGAATTGTGAAGAAAAAGAAGCAAATATTCTTTAAATAAAGCTTTATGGCTGCAGCCTGCTATAGTGGCACGTGGAAATGGGGAAACACGGGAGCGTTATTGTAATAGCGAGGAGCTTTAAAACAATCAATATCAATATACAAGGGGTACAACATCTGGTAGAGGCACATGGGATTTGGTTGTCATCGCTGTCCATAATAACAAGACAAAAATACATATGTCCCAATAGGCTATATGCATTTTCACCCTGCCCATTGTCTCGACATAGACATTGGATTTGAATGAGGCATAAATACAATCCAAAAGTTTGGTCCCAGAAAAACTGCCCCTTTCAATAGGGGTAAAATTAACATGGCATGACTGTACATTAGATTCAGCAGATGATCATACATGGTACAAAGCTGTAAAGAAACCTATGCGCTATGCAAAAGAAATAATGAGAAAAAAAGCATTGCTGGAAAACGACTGTACCAAACAAAGGAAGAAAAGTAGATTTCAAAACAGCATTCACTTACATATGCAGGAAACCTGGGAATTAGCAAAAAATAGCACTACGTACACTTCAAAACATCGAACAGGAAATGTAGCAGAGGCGCTTTTTAAACCAGCTTTTAGTCTACTGCCGTGGTTCCGGGAAAGAAGTGGCTGGACCACAAGAATGTCTAAAAAGTGCAGTCAACCAACCCCGTAGAAAGTGCCAAGTCGGCCTCAAAGTGGCAGTTACGTCCTCATGAAATAACTCACGGCAGGAGTGCCGCGCTCTTTTCCTCTACTGATTAATAAGAACGACAAAACATTTGGTTCAAGCAGAAGACATTACTAAAACCACACTGCACAACCATGTGGCAGCTAAAAACAGAATCTGCATGCTTTTACCCTGCATAAAACCATACTACAAACTGGATATAGCAACTGGCTATCTTTAAGGGGGTTTAATGTCCCAAACTGAGTCGGGTTACGAGGAACGCAGTAGTGAATGACTCCGTAAATATAAACTCCTTGGGGTTCGTTAACGTGCACTGACATCACACGGTACACAAACCTCTAGAATTTCGCCTCCACCAAAATTCAACCGCAGCAGCTGGGATCGAACCTACGGCTTTTGCGTCAGCAGCCGAGCGCCATAACCACCGAGGCAATGCGGCAGCTTGACTATCCTAAACACTACAGACATTCTGTAGTAAAAAGCAACTAAGAGAAGCTGGATGAGGTTGAAATTCAAGCAAGACTTAAAGGCGCTGTGAAACACCTTCCGAGGAGAGCACATCAACTCTTTCAATCACTGCATTTGCTTGCCATGAACATCCGAGCCAAATAATACACTTATACACCTGCAGAGAACCCACAATCACGCGCCAAGTTGGCCAGCACTTCCCGGAGACTTACATGCTCGCGCCCTTCTCCATCGCTCACAAATGCGTATATAAGTTGAGGGATGGCTACTGGTTGCATTCTTTCAGACGTCGGGCAGCTAATATGGCCACGGCCAGTAAGCCGCGTAGCTCTGGTTGGTCAGGAGGCTTCGCACCCCGGAGGTGGGGCCGGCAGAGGAGCGCCGACCTTCCAGCGTGCAAAGTGTGATGAGAGGAGAGAATTCAAATTTTGACTGCAGAGAGCTCAGCCGCTACAAAGCGCATTAAAAAAATTCTTGCTACACAATATTCGTGAACTGGCATGCTTTAACGTCCCAGGCATATTGTAACTTTACTAGAGCCCCTTTCAGAGCTCCTATAAGAGGTTACAAATTTTTCACCTGCTGCGATGGCTCAGGGGCTATGGTACCCTCTTGGCTGTGGCAGCTGCATTCGTTAGGGGGCAAATTGCAGACTCCTGTGTTCTATGCGATGTCAGTGCACATTAAAGAACACCGTCTGGCATTATATCGACTTCATCTGGCTCCTTATTTGTATACCCCCCCATTTCATCCCTTCTCTCAGGCGACTTGGCCATAGTTGCAGTGCTTTCATTTTTCAGATTATGTCCCCCTGCCCCACCTCCAACATCACCCTCCTTACAGCTCCCCCTTTACTGCTTTTATCTGCAGCTCCAAAAGGATCTTTTTCGACCGTTTCAAGTCATTCTTAAGCTTAAGATTTTCCATCTCGAGCTGATGGACTGCCGCTCGCTTTGCGAGCTTGTCGCGGTGGTCTGCTCGTAAGAGTCGCATCCGCAGCCGGTGCTCTTTACACTTTTGTGCCCTCTCGGTAGAAATATCGTTAAGGCGAGCTGCTAGCTCTTGCTCGACCAGCGACTGCCTATGCATGCCCGCAGTGCGGCTGGTACCTGCTGCGCTTTCTGCAGAGGCAGCAGGAAGCACTGAGGGTGAGGGTGCTGCGGCTGCCGGTGTTGCCGGAACAAAAAAACCGCTTGGCGCAGAGGGCACAGCAGGCGACTGCCTCTGTGAGCTCATGCGGCTGGTACCTGCTGCCCTTGCTGTAGAGGCAGCAGGAAGCACCGAGGGTGCTGCGGTTGCCGTTGTGGCTGATGTTAAGGAGGCTGCCATGGCCACTGGCTCCTCTTCCATTTGCTCATCTTGCTGCGGGCTACCCTCTTCATAGTGCCAGGACCACAACGGGTCCTCTGCATCACCTAATGCGGAGGAAGTGCTTGCTATTAGACCTTGAAATGAGGGCAAATCCAATGCAATGTCGCTTTAGATCAAGAAACACTTCAATCTTTGCTAGTACTGTAGGCTACCTTAGCCTTTGAATGGTTTACAATGAAGTGGGTACTTTAAACGCATTCTGCGCTATTTTGTACGCTTGTATTCGTTGCTTTCAATGTCCTTCAGGTGACATTTTACCATTTTTGGTCGTGCAGTAACTCAATCAATGCTTCCGTTAGAGTTCGTTTATGTAACAAAACAGGAGGCATAAAACATGCACTTAGCCTGCTTCGAAGGGAAACATTTCCGGAATACATTCGTCACATACACTGCCAATCATGCTCCTTGGATGACCACCTTGGAAAATATGTTCGGCCAGTGCATTCGCACCTCTTAGCTGTAGCTTTGATAACACTGGTCACACAGGCCAATATTTTTATGACAGGTCAAGACAACACAGATGCCACAGAAAATTGGACATGGCTACAGCTGTTATGCACACTTTTAATGACAGAAGAGCTCATATGCTCAGAAAAAAACAAAACAAAATAATAAGCACAGAAGCAGCCTACAACAGCAAAAATGGTCAGACACAAGCGCCAGGCAGGGATGCTGCAATTCATTTTGCTGGAGTGTTTCATCTAATCCTCTAGGCATAAAAACAGAAAAGCAGTACATACACAGAATATGTATTCCAAGAAAAATAATTTCATATATATTTTTGGAGCTTGCAGTACAATATATATATATATATATATATATATATATATATAAAATAAGTCATACCACTGTCTCCTGGAATAGAACCATCTTGAGTGCGCGAAAGCAGGGCGGCCACTGATGGTGTGGGTTGGGACTCGCCGCCTGGGTCTGCTTGGTGGCGATCACTGTCGAAGGGGTTCGCCAAGCGAACCCCCATGTGGGATGCGACACTGCCAACTCTTTGCAGGTCTTCAGTGAGCTGGCTGGGGCCGCTGAGCCGCCGCCTAGGTATTCACAGAAAGCGCTGTTACAACCACTTGAAAAATCCCTCGATGAATATTCACAAACACTAAGCACATTCGACATGAACGCCAAAGTATCTTTCAGAATTTAAGCGCTACGAAGCAACGAAAACATGCATGTTTATTCGCGCAAGCAGGAGCCTTTTTCTCTGACAGAAGCAAGATATTTGCATTTATTTAGTAATTCTCTCCGGGTGAAACAACCTTAAACATGCTGACTCCAAACTGCGTGTGCGTGAAAGCTAGATACTAACTGTGGCGGTGAAAACGCACAGCAAGAAAATTGGCAGCACAAGTTCCAGCACCTCACAGTTCACAATTGGTAGCGAGGTGCTGGAACTGGCAGAGGAACAGGTCACTTAGGGCAACTAGTGACAGCTGATCCGAATCATCAACGGAAATAATAGAAGGATAAGAATGGAATGGAGTGCATATGGCAGGTTTTCTTAGATCATGAATGTCATTGTACCACTGTTCCTCAAGAGAAAAGTGGAGGCTAACGAAAAGGGTTCAGCTTAAGTTAAGGACAACACAGCGAGCGACGGAAAGCAAAATGGTAGGTGTAACGTCAAAAGACCAGAAGCAGGCAGAGTGGGCAACTTCTTTTCAATTTTAGGGCGTTATTAATGTAGAGCACAGTGGAGCTGGGCTCACTGGCTTCATAGACAGTCTTTAAAATGCTTAATTGAAGTAACCAAAATCCGTCATGTCCCAACAGAAACTGTTAACTGAGCTTTGTTCATGACCATGATTACTAGCATTGAAATAGTATGGATAAACTTTTTTTTAATGCAGTCGATCACTCCTCATGTGCTGAGGTATATATATAGCTGAGGTCAAATTATGAAAAAGGAAATTCGATCAATACCAACGAACGGGAATCGAACCCGCGGCTGCGCGAACAGATCTTTAACGGTTGTTGGGCGAGACCACTACGCTACCGTCGGAGCGAACACACCTCTTGTTAAACTGCTCCACATTCTCGCGCCGTGAATTAGCGTCGTCTTCGACTTTTATTTGCTCCGTCCCGCGGCACTGCCTGCTCACCGTCGTCTTCTACGTAGCACAAATTCATGCTTTCGCTCAGATTCGAATGTCGTAAACATTCTCTCAGAAGGGTAGCAGATCGGGCTAGTTGGTGCAGATTTGACATTTTCAGAAGCGCTAAAACACTGAGGACGCAGAAGGGAACAGACAGGGACGAGCGCTGTCTGTTCCCTTCTGCGTCCTCAGTGTTTTAGCGCTTCTGAAAATGTCAAACATTCTCTGTATTTTTTTTTTTGAGGGGCGGAGGGGGAATCTAGTCATAAAATGCAGGCAGCAAGCAATCGGAACAGTTCTGTAATCTGGGAGAGAACCTCTGAATTCGTCAGCAAAAAAGAATCAAAGATGAAAGAAAACAGGACTTACCGGTCTTAAATATCTCCCGGTTGTCGTCCGCTTTCGCCTTTCGCCACTTATTTTTCCAGTTCTCCCAGCATTTCTTCAGCTGGAGCCATGTCCGTGGGCTCACGTTGTGACTGGAGTTGAACTGGGTTTCTATAAGCTCCCACTCTTTCCTTTTCCGTGCAACTGACACTGCATCAGTTCTCTTGTTCTCTAGTACGGCCTTGTGCTTGTCGACGAGGTCGAGGAGAAGAGCTCGCTCTACTCTGGAGAAGTTAATTTTGCCCTTCTCCGTTTTCTCCATCACGCGCGCGTCGCAACACAGCACCAAAGAATAACGCAGTACAGAAAACAAAACACACTACAAATGACTACACACTATCAATAAATATAAGACCAAAATATATACGATACAAGCAGTGAATTTACAATTAAAATGCGCGATAACAATATAAAGCAGAGACAAAGAGCTGGCGATGCTGGCGATGATGCAACCGATGGACGCGCGCGAGCGGAAAGACTACGACGTCGACAGGAGCAGCACTAGGCGCGCTACTATAGTGACGTCTTTGTTTGTGGCCAGACAAGTAATATTAGTTCTCCAAAGCTAGCCGAAAAAAACTTTTTGTTGTTGTTAAAACGTTATTTGAGACTTGTACTATGTATTAGCAGCGCTGTTTTGGCGCTTCTGTTCTTTATTTGTTCATGAATTTATTAGATATACAGAAATGTTTGGTTAGCCTCGTTCCCATGGCGCCTACTTACATCTAAAAGCGCTACTTTCATAAGTGCTGCTTAAGTGCCGTTTTTGAAACTTCCTTCGCCACTCATACTTTACTCAGAACTTAAGTCACGAACTTAAGTCACACCTTAAGTTTCATTCTTGAATACGGCGGTTATAGTTTGAACTTGCTTTACAGGAGGCCCTTCCACCCAGATGTTAAGTGAGACGGATGTTTGTAATTTGTGTAATTTCTGGCTCGACGGCCTCGTGGTGTGTCTCTGATTCGCTGCTTTACCAGTCAGGTCTTCTATTATTTGAGGACAACGTTACCTAACGCACCACAACAAACTAAGCTATTAATGTACATATCCTTAATTCGTCCCGCAACTGAATACGCGTCTCCCGTCTGGAATAATCATTAACAATGTGAAATTATTCAAATTGAGAGCGTCCACAGGAAAGCCATCAGGTTCATATACCGTCAATATGATCGGCATTTTTCACCTTCTTGTGCCTTGTCTGCTTTTAATCTAACCCCCTTGTCCGTTCACCGTCATGTGGATTCGCAGCAGTTCTTGCACTGCATCGTCAATTCACTTTATCAAGTCACAACTAGCGTTTACCTTACCCGATATTCTCCGATCACTCAGAGGAGTTATCACAGCCTTAATGTTAAGCCATGCTTTGCCCGTACTAATAATTTCAAACACAGCTTTTCTCCTGGTACCGTTGAACATTGCACCTTAATTCCTGGCATAACACGGTCTCTTCCATTGAAGCCACTTTTAACAGCGATCGATGCCACATGACGTTTCCTTTTGTGGTGTGTTCATTGTGCATTGTTTCAATTTATTAGTTACAGCCTATCACATTGTTCGCACTATGTATTCAAACATGTTAGGTGCAATCTTTTGTGTGTGTGTGAGTGTGTTTTTGTTGTATGTTGCTGTTTTCACACAATTGTTAACCCCACTCCTGCAATAGCCCCAATAAAGGTTGCACTATGTGAAAATAAATAAATTTCTACAGCTTGTTGCAGTGTGTCCTCTATCTGACCATTGCTGCCAATTTTCGTTTATAAAGTGATATCATCTGCATAGAATATGAGTCGCAGCCCCGGGAGAGCAGCTAATTTTGCAGGAATTTAGATTAGGTAGCGTTGTCAGTTTGCCTAGATATGCATGTTGACATGCTTTCACCACACATTTTACCTCAGGATTTCAATGAATTAAGTTGTACTCACAGTGAGAAAAGTGCTGTTGCACAAGAGCACTGCGGACTGCACTGCCATCCTCGTTTCCACAGTTTGGCACAGCCGCAACTTCTGGTGGCACCTGGCACGCTTCGTCATAGTGGCATGCATACTTTTTAGCCACATTGTGCAGCACACAGCACGCCACAATGATGGCAGGGCATCGGTCTGGAGCCATCCGCAGCTCTGCATGCAGGCAGTGGAATCTTCTTTTCAGCTGCCCTATGGTCCTGTAACAGAAGATTGCGGCAGTGCTCTTGCACCACCGCGAATTGAGCGACGTGTCTTGAGACGCTACATAAATCTGGCCACTATGGTCATTGAATGGAAGCCCTATGAAGGACATCAAGAGAAATTATCTGTTGTGCAGATCGAGGTATACCGAGTTTTATTTTTCCTTGTTTATATCACGGCAGAAAATGAGGGCACTATGAGAGGTCTGGTGACTGATTGGGCAGGCTCGTGCAGAATCACGACAGAGAGCCCGAGGATGGAACAGGCAAAAAGTGATGGGTCGGTACTCATCCTCTTGTTCACCTGTCCCATCCTTTGTGTTGGTTGCCATGAGTTCGAATGAGGACAACACTGGAATGAACACATGCAGCAAGTAGGAGGAACACAGCCTTAGTGCTGACTGCACAGTTTTTATGTTCATGAAAAGATGTACTAATGTGAAGCCTTTGTGAATGCTTCGGGCTATAACCTCACGCCGTACTTTACTGATTTATGTTTTATCATGCGCAATTATAATGTCATGTGAATCAACAAATGACTAAACAAAAGCTTTAAAAATGTGGCAGTACAGTTACACTAATTCAAAAGTCGCCACTTGCTTGCACTGTGACAAAATGATGAATGTCAACCACTGTACATAAACAGCAGAAAAATAACTTGGGAGGTAACTGAAGGCTATGAGCAATTGAACTGTACAAATGACTTTGTGCGGACATTTTTTCTGGTGAATCTTCCAACGCACTCATACCATTGCATGATTTTAACACAACGATATAATCATAAAATGCCTAGCAACGTCTCGGCACGGGCTTCTCATTATTTCACTTATGCGCACGGTGCACTGGGAAAGGCAAAACCGACAGGCAAGACTTTCTCGTATGCTGACTGCGCGTTGACGAAACTTTCCACCACTGTCCTCGTAATGCCGTGCGCTGCATTGTAGCGCCTCTTCCCAGGAGTGTCTGCGTCCGGAATGGGGTCATCAGCCATGGCTTGCCCGGGTACCCGCTGTCTCCCAACAGCAGGCCGGTGTACAATCCCCTGTCAAAGCGTTCGGAAAGGGTGCTGTTGGCAAGCACCCGCGAGTCGTGCGTTCCACCTGCCCACCTGGCAACGACGTCGAGGATCCGGCAGTTAGCGTCGACTACGAGCTGAACGTTGATGGAGTGGTAAAAATGCCTGTTGACGTAGGCCTCCTCGTTCAGCCGGGTGCCTGGATCCTCACGTGCGTGCCGTCTATTGCGCCCACCACGCAGGGGAAGCCGCCCAGAGCGTAGAAGCTGCCCTGCAGCTCAGCAAGTTCGTTCGCCGAGGGCCAGCTGGAAAATACAGAACACAAGTAACTGTTGTTCCATATCGATGTCATGCGGGATCACACTGTCACACTTGAGGGCACTTCCGAGCCTTCCTACACAAAAACGTCTAGCTCTAGCGCACAAATCCCACGGCACCGCAGGCGAAAAGTAACTCATCGCTGGGAACACGATAAACTGCGCAGTTGCTGCCCAAAACGCGATTTTCGCACCTCCGTCTTGCGATCGCAACGTTAACAATTTTGTGCAGCGCGCAATAATGCTCTGTGCACGTGGTCCTGTTACATCGTTTCTTTACACTGTGCGCTGCTTGTTTTCTTGCAACCAAAAGTGATAACTGCTATCGAGCGTTTCTTCCGTACTTTTCCGGGCCGCAATTTCCTTGCGAAAGCGCCTGCATAGAGGCGCCTGCCTGGCTAGGAAGCAGAGGCAGCCGCTGCAAACAGCGTCGTAGAAGCAGGCTGCAGGGAGCCGAAACGCCCGCAATAAAGCTAGAAAAAATCGCGAAGGGTTAAAGCGAGGCTTACCGTATCCAAGCGGCGCTGTGGTGGACGAGGGCAAGAGCAACTCGCCGAACGGTGCGGCTGGCAGTCGACTCCTGGACGTTGAGCGTATCTCCGGCCGTGATCAGAAAGCCGCCGGTGGCGAAGAACTTCAGCGCGACCAACACTTGCTGCTCAACACTCAAAGCGTAGCTCCGGCAGGTTGGATGCTCGAGGTCGTCGCGCAGCAGCTCGGCGAGGTACGCGATGCCAGCGCGGCCAAACCGAAATCGCCTTCGCAGCTCGCCCTCGTCGAAAATTTCGAAAATGTTGGTCCGGTCCCGGAACACACGCTCACGACGCAACAGGCGCTCGGCGAGCATCTCGAGGCGGACGAAATGCAAGACAGACATGTTGGATATGGCTGGAGAAGATTGAGACTAGACTGCTCGACTGCAGCTTGGGTTCCAGCCTTTTTCCAAACTTCATTCTAGTCTACTTCCAGTCTACTTTCTTTCGTGCAAGCGACTTGTCGGCTAGGGAATATTAAGCCTCCAATGAGTTACGATTTAGCATGAAGACTAGATTAAGCCTGGACTAAAACGTTTTGTGCAAGTGGCCCCTGGACAAAAAAAAAAATCCTCAATGTGTTTCACTCCGAGCTCGTCCGAGCAATGGAAGCAAAGTTCACAAAGTGATCGAGAGGAAATCTAATTTGGGCTGCCTGCAATACACCGACCACTGAACATACAAAAGTCTGTGGTTGGTCTATGGCGCCACCAAGCATGCATGAAATGCTCCGAAGGACTGGCACAGTGTATTTTAGAGCAGCTCTTATATTATGCCTGCAGCCGCATTGTCTCAATTAGCCTCTGCCAGGTCACATACGTGATTAGGAAGGTCTTGGGCATTATGCGCATTCTCGTGTTCGCCTGCGGCCGCACTGTGTTGCCGATGGGTCGAGGGCTTTTCTACTCCGGTGTTCGGCCCGCACTGCGTTCCAAATTCTTAATTTAATCGATTATACCCTTCCTACCGTGAGGCGTTCTAGAGGGCAGAAATTAGAATAAAATATACTAAATGTAGCGAAAATAAGGCGCCGCTAGAATATAGTACATCAAAAATAACGTATCCCGGTAATGCATACCAATGCCACCAACGGAGTGATACAATACAATACAATATTTATTTAACATCATCAGGATGCTGGTTACGCCGGCGAAAAGCCGCTGAGAAGGCTTGACGAAGCCGACACACCCGTACACAGGCTTGGCAGTGTCACACATGAATATGTAAATCGGAACAGCACGAGATGGCACCCCGAAAAAAGTTTTGTAAAAATCACAAGACAACACAATTAAAATTTCGTTACACATCGAAAGGGATTCCTCATTTATTAAATGCGGGAGAGTGTAGCGCAAGATATGACAACTGCAATTTGTGCTGGTCTTCGGTACCAACCATTTTCAATTTGTTCGTGTCGAGCATTCAGGATTTTTAAATTTTCTTCCTGATAGCTGTGACATAAAACAGTTATTTTTGGTAACACTTGCTTTATATCTTTTGAAGAGTAAAGTTTTGCACAACTGGGGAAGGGAGGTGATGCCAAGTGCCTTAGAGACTGGCTCAGTGTGCTCTATAGTCGCGGAATTCGCAATATTTCGGACAGCTTTCTTTTCAAGGATATGCAAGTAGTTGAAATTTTTAAAAGTAGTGCTACCCCAAACCAAAAAGCAATAATTACCAACAGAAGAAAACAATGAATAAACGATGAATTATGCAACATTCACTTTATACGCTTCGGCATGAAATATCTGAGTAAACATAAGATACCAACAGCCCTATAGACAGTTTCCTCGCCACTATCTCGACGTGATCGTTCCATAATAAATTCTCATTAAAAATGACACCTATGCTTTTGACTGCTGGAACTGTTTGAATGATTGACGAACGCATCCTAACACAAAGTGGAGGCAACGTCAGCTTATTGCGAGGCCTATAAAAAGTGCAGCTTTTGTTTTTTCAGTCTTTATTTTTAAGGAATCATGTTTATACCTATCTTGAAGAGAGTGTAAACAATATCAAGCTTGTTGTTTAAGCTCTGCCAAATTTGCGGTTATGAAAAATAAAGAGGTATCACCTGCGTAAATGACAAAAGTTGGCAGCTTGCTGATGCAGACGATGTCATTAACATAAAGGAGGTATAGCAGTGGCCCCAAGATATTACCTTGAGGTACGCCTGAAGTGATGGGCGTGAAATCTGATGAATAATTGTTTATTTTTACCTCTTGTACTCTAGAACCTAAGTAAGGCTGGATTATTTGAAGAACATTTCCACGAAAACTGTAGTGCTCGAGCTTAGATGAAATTATGCTGTGATTGATGCGATCGAATGTTTTGGAAAAATCTATAAATATGCCAAGTGTGAGAAGCTTCTGCTGGAATGATTCTAAGATAAGCTTTTTTTTTTAGTCAGTAGCGCGATTTTCGTGGGAAAATATTTCCTAAAACCATAATGGCTGGGAGTTATGTAGTATATATCGCAAAAACCAGATATTCGCGTGAACAATATCTTTTTGAAACACTTTGAAAAAACGGGTAGGATGGAGATTGGTCGTTAACTTGAGAGATTATTTTTGTCCCCACCTTTATGAATGAACGTCCAATTTAGCAATCTGCATTCTTTTGGGGGAATACTGCATATTAAATGCAACAATTAAATATATATTCTAATACTGGACTAACTACATCACCTACATGTTTAACTGGTAGCATTTTAAGGTCATCAATGCCAAGTGTCTTAGTGTTGCGCAATTTCCAGGAGGCAATTTTTGATCTCATTCGCATCAGTTGGTGACAGGAATACACTAGAAACAATCCGCAAGTCCAGAAGTTTCTCATTCATTAGGTAGTCATTCCCAGCAGCCTGAGACACAAAGTAATTATTGAATTTATCTGCTAGCCTTTTTCAATTCACAGGTTCATTGTTCACTGAAATTTCACAAACGCCACTTGCAGTTGTACCTCGATTTAAAGTTAGTTGATGTTATTCCACACAAGATCGTTCCTTTTTAACTAGTCTTGATTGAACAGTTTTTCGATATATTCCTTTTCGCGCGACGAAGGAAAGTTGTAACTTGGTCCCGGCATGTTTTAAATCGTAGAAGATCTTCCGGTGCCCTATTTTAGACAAGGCCGTTGTAGAGGTCCGTTTTTCTTTTTATCATTCTAACGCATTCTGCACTTATCCATTGTTTTCGAGCTTTGAGGGGCTTTTTGAAAGTTACAAGAGGAAAGCTTTCTTCGTATTTAGAATTAAATATGGTAATAAAAGAACTGTAAGCATCTTCTGAATTCTACAAGTGTTATTCGAAAGGAATTCTCTGTCATGATTAACGCGCCGGTATTCTTTTGTATAGGAAGATTGCACTGTTTTTAAAGTTAATTGCACGGCATATGTACCAGGTGTTCTTGCAACAACAACAATAACAACAATAATAATAATAATAATAATAGTAATTTTATTCACAAGTCTACGAATACAATCACAGATACCAGGCTCGCCTAAGCCATCACATGTGGCTTGTCACGCGAAGCCTGTCAGCCGACAGCAAGACTCGGCCACAAAAATTGAAATTTTTTTTTCTGGGGGGGGGGGGGTGGGGGGGGGGGTGGGGGGGGGGAGAAAAAGAAAAGACACGAAATAAACCAAACAGCTTGAAGGTAATACAATACAAAGCACAAAAAAAGGTAGAAACCGAAAAGTTTCACAATGGCACAGAAATGAATGTGTACAGCACAATCATTCTAAGTACAATTTCTTGAGTTTTATGCGAATATCACGTACAGACTCACAGGAATTAATTTCAGGGGGCAGAGCATTAAATATATCTGGAAGATAATAAGCTCGACTATATTTACCAAATGTGGTCCGCGCGCGAGGAACTGAAAATGCGGGCACATGACGTAAAGGCCGGGGAAGCACAGTGGGGACTTTAAATGTATCTCTCCAGAAATGTTTTAGTGCAACAGTATGAACAAAAAGGGATCGAAAATTGGGCATCCTTAGCATCTGAAAAAGGTTCACATTCTTCGGAGTACACACATCGTAAGTAACACTTTTTAACAATCTATTTACACGTTGATGCCAGATATCAGAACAATGAACAAAAGTTGTGATTCCATACCTAAGTACACTGTAGGCTAAAGAATGAACCAATAATTTCCTCACTGAAATTGGTAGAAACATCTTAATACGATACAAAAAAAAGACGCCTTTACGAAGTTTTGCACATATGTAGGATAAGTGAGTAGAAAAAAAGAAGACCGGAATCATACCAAATCCCCAAATGCTTCGCAGAATTTGAAAACTGTACTGGAGGGCAAGAGCAGTTTATACATCGGGATGAGTGTAGATAAAGGGGGTAAGAAAGTGACACACTCTTGAGCGGGCTGCGGAAGCAAACTAACTTTGATTTAGAATGATTAATATCTATTAAATTCATATCAAACCAATCCATTAATTTTCTGACGTCAGTCTGAAGCATTGAAAATGCGTTAGAAAAGTTCACGTGAGTAGCTACAAGTGCAGTATCATCTGTATATTGAAATAGTTTGCAAGTAGGTAGCACAGTACACATGTCCTTAACGTATACATTAAAAAGTAAGGGAGACAGTATGGAACCTTGCGGTACACCAGCCTTGAGAAAAACAAAGGGGCTGCAGATGTTTGAAATAGAAACAAGCTAGGAACGATCTGTAAGGAAGTTTTGCAACAACCTAAAAAAGGACCACCAAAACCTAAATTGTAGAGCTTACCCAATAATATATCATGACATACCGTATCAAAAGCTTTTGCGACATCCAGAAAAAGTGCACATGATACGAGATTTCTTTCTAGTGAAGAAAACAAGTGGTCACTCATTTCTTCTAACAAGGCCTGAGTGCCTCTTTTTTCGAGAAAACCGTACTGACAATCGGGAAACCCCACTGATTTGGAAATAAAGCCGTTCATTACTAAGAATATGTGTTTGTCTAAAACTTTCGCTAAACTAGGTAGGATGGAAATGGGGCGGTAATTATGCACACACTTTGCATCGCCACCTTTGAAAAGAGGCCGCACAACGGCTGTTTTTAAACGTGCAGGAATGCTTCCGCTTGCAATTATCCCATTCAGGATTTCAAACAGGACTTTCTTCAAACTGCCGAAATTCCTGTAAAGATCAAACATGCGGATTTTATCGACTCCTGGTGATTGATGCCTGTCGAAGCTGCCTAATAAAGAGTGCAGTTCTTCTTCCGTGATTGAGGGAAGGAAAGCGGATTCAATTACCGGATTAGTTGTGCTAACAGTGGAACACGAACGCTTGGACGCCCCAGAAAATTTAGCGAAGAATTAGTTAAAGTTGTTAACGACTATTGATAAACCTGAATCAAAATTGTTCTGCACATTATTAGTCGAGTTTGAAGGTAAACCTCTCACCTCGTTTATAAGAGACCATATTTTCTTGGAATTCTAACGAGATTGACGAAAACGGTTTCTATTGTACGAACGCTTGGCCGCACGAATGAGGGCATTTACTTTATTTCGAGAAGTTCTAAATTGAGCGCGCATAGCACTGTCACTGGGCGTACGTCTGCAGCGTTGCCATAGTATGTCTTTTTCTTTGATAGCGGACAAAATCACACTTTATCCAGGGTTGATTCGAGCGGCGTTGGCGGACATAAACTTTCTTTTCACTAGATTTGTAAATAGATCCTATCGAGCATGAAAATTTCTCCTATAGTTCAGACCTGTCGGTCGTTTCCAGCATACCTAGCCAGTCGAACAAAGCTACAAGTTTATCAAAAGTAACAGTATCAGTAACAGACCGGCAGACGCTATATCTCGAACATGACAAAAGAGACGGGAGGCGCAACTGACAGGCAATAAAGTAATGGTCAGGAACTTTTTGCTGTATTACTGCACCGTGAACTGAAGCAATCTCCGTGCGGATGTTGAAATGATCTATACAAGGCTTTACTAAATAATTAAGAAGTAATTCTTCCTTAGTTGGTATGTCAATGATGCTTTCAAGGCCGTGTTTTGCAATGATATTTAAGTAATCACAAGCCGAGGATACTGTGGGATTAAGAATATCGATATTAAAATCACCTACAAGACATATGTTAGGGTCTAACGAGGACCTCAGTAAATGTGCTTGCAACTCATAAAGGAAAGAGTGCAGGTTACTTGAAGGTGGTCTATATATGGCCAAAAGAGATAATTGGCTAAACTGGTTTGAAATGTTTAGTGCCGAAGATTCTGCACTAGAAAAATTTGCCGCTATCTGTTCCACGCTCCGAGTATCCTGCACAAAAACTGCTGTTCCCCCGCCCCTTTGAGAGTCTCGAGTGAACCAAAAAGAAACAAATCCTGGGAGAGTGAATAACTCGCTCTCAGCTGCGGGTACATTTATTTCGGTACGAACATAAACGTCTAACTTTGTGTAAAATACTGTTAACGTGAGTACACAAGGAATCCCAGTGTTTTCGCAAGCTGCGGATATTAACACGGATAGTAGTAACTGCTGAAGGAAAGGAGAAATGACAATCAAATGCTTGAAAGTCAACCAAACTTTCGCACAGAGCCATGATGTGGCGGTAAATACATCTTGTCAGTGATAGATGCGGCGGTAGCAACTGTTACGTAAAGAGCGCTAGATCGTTCACGTGGTTCACACGAATCAAAGAATCACCATCCACCTTCTTTGGGAAAACATTTCCCTCTTTGGTCCAAACATACATATAATTTTTTTCCTTTCCCTTTTTCCTGGGAAGCCAAAACAGTTCCCTGTTTACTGCTGTGAGGTTCTCATTGAAATAAAGTCTGGGGTCTTCCTCATATTTGCATAGGTTCTTCAGTTCATGTCGACAAGTCAACCACGTTTCCCTCATGGATACAGAAGCAAACTTAACCAGATCGACTGGAATTTTGTCTTTTTTTGCACGGTAAGCGCTGGATAGCGAGTATACCAGAGCTGTCGAAGTCATTGATGTTCAATTTTTTGGCAAGATTCGCCGCTATATACATCGCGCAAGCCTCCTTAGGAGGAACTGGAAAGCCGTGAATTTCCAGGTTGGGACGGCGACTGTACTGTTCCTGTTTATTCATCTCACTCTTCAAAGCTTAGATCTCGATCTCCTGCTCCTGCAGTTTAAGCGTGAGTGACGAAACCTCCGAGTTGGCATGTTTCATTTCCTTTTCACTAGCCTCTAACCTAATGAGAAAGTCATCGTACTTAGATGACATGAATGTGATAGAATTCTGTATCTCGCTTACTGGTGACTGGAGCTTGTCAACAGTATGTCCCAGAAGTTGATCGATCTTACTAGGGAGTGGTAACAGTAAATTAATATCCAGACGGAGAGATAAGAGATCGTCCAACTTTTGATTTATAGCCGCTATTTGGCGTTGAAGAACTTGGAGTTCATCTGTTCTATACGGCTTTGGAACCATGGATCGATTTTTTCCTTGTCGGCAGTTACGACACTTCCATATTTCACGTTTGGATGAACCCATTGAAAGAAACGTTGTTTCGGCAATTCCAGAACAAGATGAGCCCGAATGGAGGGCATTTTTGCATTCTTTGCAACACATGAAACGACCATCATCAGAAACAGGATCAGAGCAATCTGCACAGGACGTTGGAGGCATAGCGCAGCCACAAAAGAATTGAAAAAACCATCAAGAGATACACAAAATGTAAAACCTTCTAGAGCAGTCGGCGGCAGATAGAAAAGAGGTAAAGAAGTTATGAGCCTTAGCTCACCTGGGCAGAGACAAAGGTCAATCTGTGGCAAAGAATTGCCACCGACTGCAGAAGGCTGGGAGTCAATCCAGGGTTTTAAAGGCGATGTTGGGACGATCAGCTGCCCTCTGGCGCCCTGTCTTGTCGAGGGGGCGGAGCTCTTGCTTCGGCAGTCTTGATACCACCGAGTGAAGAACTTGCGGTTATCGTTCTTGGAAGCTAACCGATGATCGCTGGACGAACCGGCCTGGACGACGCATGCTCCTTGACAGCTTGCACTTGTTTTTCCTGGGCAGAGACAAAGGTCAATCTGTGACAAAGAATTGCCGCCAACTGCAGAAGGCTGGGAGTCAGTCCAAGCTTTTAAAGGCGATGTTGGGACGATCAGCTGCCCTCTGGCGCCCAGTCTTGTCGAGGGGGCGGAGATCTTGCTTCGGCAGTCTTGACACCGCCGAGTGAAGAACTTGCGGTTATCGTTCTTGGAAGCTAACCGATGATCGCTGGACGAACCGGCCTGGACGACGCACGCTCCTTGACAGCTTGCACTTGTTTTTCCTGGGCAGAGACAAAGGTCAATCTGTGGCAAAGAACAGCCGCCAAATGCAGAAGGCTGGGCAGTCAGTCCAAGCTTTTAAAGGCGATGTTGGGACGATCAGCTGCCCTCTGGCGCCCAGTCTTGTCGAGGGGGCGGAGATCTTGCTTCGACAGTCTTGACACCGCCGAGTGAAGAACTTGCGGTTATCGTTCTTGGAAGCTAACCGATGATCGCTGGACGAACCGGCCTGGACGACGCACGCTCCTTGACAGCTTGCACTTGTTTTTCCTGGGCAGAGACAAAGGTCAATCTGTGACAAAGAATTGCCGCCAACTGCAGAAGGCTGGGAGTCAGTCCAAGCTTTTAAAGGCGATGTTGGGACGATCAGCTGCCCTCTGGCGCCCAGTCTTGTCGAGGGGGCGGAGATCTTGCTTTGGCAGTCTTGACACCGCCGAGTGAAGAACTTGCGGTTATCGTTCTTGGAAGCTAACCGATGATCGCTGGACGAACCGGCCTGGACGACGCACGCTCCTTGACAGCTTGCACTTGTTTTTCCTGGGCAGAGACAAAGGTCAATCTGTGGCAAAGAACAGCCGCCAAATGCAGAAGGCTGGGCAGTCAGTCCAAGCTTTTAAAGGCGATGTTGGGACGATCAGCTGCCCTCTGGCGCCCAGTCTTGTCGAGGGGGCGGAGATCTTGCTTCGGCAGTCTTGACACCGCCGAGTGAAGAACTTGCGGTTATCGTTCTTGGAAGCTAACCGATGATCGCTGGACGAACCGGCCTGGACGACGCACGCTCCTTGACAGCTTGCACTTGTTTTTCCTGGGCAGAGACAAAGGTCAATCTGTGACAAAGAATTGCCGCCAACTGCAGAAGGCTGGGAGTCAGTCCAAGCTTTTAAAGGCGATGTTGGGACGATCAGCTGCCCTCTGGCGCCCAGTCTTGTCGAGGGGGCGGGCGGAGATCTTGCTTCGGCAGTCTTGACACCGCCGAGTGAAGAACTTGCGGTTATCGTTCTTGGAAGCTAACCGATGATCGCTGGACGAACCGGCCTGGACGACGCACGCTCCTTGACAGCTTGCACTTGTTTTTCCTGGGCAGAGACAAAGGTCAATCTGTGGCAAAGAACAGCCGCCAAATGCAGAAGGCTGGGCAGTCAGTCCAAGCTTTTAAAGGCGATGTTGGGACGATCAGCTGCCCTCTGGCGCCCAGTCTTGTCGAGGGGGCGGAGATCTTGCTTCGGCAGTCTTGACACCGCCGAGTGAAGAACTTGCGGTTATCGTTCTTGGAAGCTAACCGATGATCGCTGGACGAACCGGCCTGGACGACGCATGCTCTTGACAGCTTGCACTTGTTTTTCCTGGGCAGAGACAAAGGTCCATCTGTGGCAAAGAACAGCCGCCAACTGCAGAAGGCTGGGAGTCAGTCCAGGCTTTTAAAGACGATGTTGGGACGATCAGCTGCCCTCTGGCGCCCAGTCTTGTCGAGGGGGCGGAGATCTTGCTTCGGCAGTCTTGATACCGCCAAGTGAAGAACTTGCGGTTATCGTTCTTGGAAGCTAACCGATGATCGCTGGACGAACCGGCCTGGACGACGCATGCTCCTTGACAGCTTGCGCTTGTTTTTCCTGGGCAGAGACAAAGGTCAATCTGTGGCAAAGAACAGCCGTCAACTGCAGAAGGCTGGGAGTCAGTCCAGGCCTTTAAAGGCGATGTTGGGACGATCAGCTGCCCTCTGGCGCCCAGTCTTGTCGATAGGGCGGAGATCTTGCTTCGGCAGTCTTGATACCGCCAAGTGAAGAACTTGCGGTTATCGTTCTTGGAAGCTAACCGATGATCGCTGGACGAACCGGCCTGGACGACGCATGCTCCTTGACAGCTTGCACTTGTTTTTCCTGGGCAGAGACAAAGGTCAATCTGTGGCAAAGAACAGCCGCCAACTGCAGAAGGCTGGGAGTCAGTCCAGGATTTAAAAGGCGATGTTGGGACGATCAGCTGCCCTCTGGCGCCCAGTCTTGTCGAGGGGGCGGAGATCTTGCTTCGGCAGTCTTGACACCGCCGAGTGATGAACTTGCGGTTATCGTTCTTGGAAGCTAACCGATGATCGCTGGACGAACCGGCCTGGACGACGCACGCTCCTTGACAGCTTGCACTTGTTTTTCCTGGGCAGAGACAAAGGTCAATCTGTGGCAAAGAACAGCCGTCAACTGCAGAAGGCTGGGAGTCAGTCCAGGCCTTTAAAGGCGATGTTGGGACGATCAGCTGCCCTCTGGCGCCCAGTCTTGTCGATAGGGCGGAGATCTTGCTTCGGCAGTCTTGATACCGCCAAGTGAAGAACTTGCGGTTATCGTTCTTGGAAGCTAACCGATGATCGCTGGACGAACCGGCCTGGACGACGCACGCTCCTTGACAGCTTGCACTTGTTTTTCCTGGGCAGAGACAAAGGTCAATCTGTGACAAAGAATTGCCGCCAACTGCAGAAGGCTGGGAGTCAGTCCAAGCTTTTAAAGGCGATGTTGGGACGATCAGCTGCCCTCTGGCGCCCAGTCTTGTCGAGGGGGCGGAGATCTTGCTTCGGCAGTCTTGACACCGCCGAGTGAAGAACTTGCGGTTATCGTTCTTGGAAGCTAACCGATGATCGCTGGACGAACCGGCCTGGACGACGCACGCTCCTTGACAGCTTGCACTTGTTTTTCCTGGGCAGAGACAAAGGTCAATCTGTGGCAAAGAACAGCCGCCAAATGCAGAAGGCTGGGCAGTCAGTCCAAGCTTTTAAAGGCGATGTTGGGACGATCAGCTGCCCTCTGGCGCCCAGTCTTGTCGAGGGGGCGGAGATCTTGCTTCGGCAGTCTTGACACCGCCGAGTGAAGAACTTGCGGTTATCGTTCTTGGAAGCTAACCGATGATCGCTGGACGAACCGGCCTGGACGACGCACGCTCCTTGACAGCTTGCACTTGTTTTTCCTGGGCAGAGACAAAGGTCAATCTGTGACAAAGAATTGCCGCCAACTGCAGAAGGCTGGGAGTCAGTCCAAGCTTTTAAAGGCGATGTTGGGACGATCAGCTGCCCTCTGGCGCCCAGTCTTGTCGAGGGGGCGGAGATCTTGCTTCGGCAGTCTTGACACCGCCGAGTGAAGAACTTGCGGTTATCGTTCTTGGAAGCTAACCGATGATCGCTGGACGAACCGGCCTGGACGACGCACGCTCCTTGACAGCTTGCACTTGTTTTTCCTGGGCAGAGACAAAGGTCAATCTGTGGCAAAGAACAGCCGCCAAATGCAGAAGGCTGGGCAGTCAGTCCAAGCTTTTAAAGGCGATGTTGGGACGATCAGCTGCCCTCTGGCGCCCAGTCTTGTCGAGGGGGCGGAGATCTTGCTTCGGCAGTCTTGACACCGCCGAGTGAAGAACTTGCGGTTATCGTTCTTGGAAGCTAACCGATGATCGCTGGACGAACCGGCCTGGACGACGCATGCTCTTGACAGCTTGCACTTGTTTTTCCTGGGCAGAGACAAAGGTCCATCTGTGGCAAAGAACAGCCGCCAACTGCAGAAGGCTGGGAGTCAGTCCAGGCTTTTAAAGACGATGTTGGGACGATCAGCTGCCCTCTGGCGCCCAGTCTTGTCGAGGGGGCGGAGATCTTGCTTCGGCAGTCTTGATACCGCCAAGTGAAGAACTTGCGGTTATCGTTCTTGGAAGCTAACCGATGATCGCTGGACGAACCGGCCTGGACGACGCATGCTCCTTGACAGCTTGCGCTTGTTTTTCCTGGGCAGAGACAAAGGTCAATCTGTGGCAAAGAACAGCCGTCAACTGCAGAAGGCTGGGAGTCAGTCCAGGCCTTTAAAGGCGATGTTGGGACGATCAGCTGCCCTCTGGCGCCCAGTCTTGTCGATAGGGCGGAGATCTTGCTTCGGCAGTCTTGATACCGCCAAGTGAAGAACTTGCGGTTATCGTTCTTGGAAGCTAACCGATGATCGCTGGACGAACCGGCCTGGACGACGCATGCTCCTTGACAGCTTGCACTTGTTTTTCCTGGGCAGAGACAAAGGTCAATCTGTGGCAAAGAACAGCCGCCAACTGCAGAAGGCTGGGAGTCAGTCCAGGATTTAAAAGGCGATGTTGGGACGATCAGCTGCCCTCTGGCGCCCAGTCTTGTCGAGGGGGCGGAGATCTTGCTTCGGCAGTCTTGACACCGCCGAGTGAAGAACTTGCGGTTATCGTTCTTGGAAGCTAACCGATGATCGCTGGACGAACCGGCCTGGACGACGCATGCTCCTTGACAGCTTGCGCTTGTTTTTCCTGGGCAGAGACAAAGGTCAATCTGTGGCAAAGAACAGCCGTCAACTGCAGAAGGCTGGGAGTCAGTCCAGGCCTTTAAAGGCGATGTTGGGACGATCAGCTGCCCTCTGGCGCCCAGTCTTGTCGATAGGGCGGAGATCTAGCTTCGGCAGTCTTGATACCGCCAAGTGAAGAACTTGCGGTTATCGTTCTTGGAAGCTAACCGATGATCGCTGGACGAACCGGCCTGGACGACGCATGCTCCTTGACAGCTTGCACTTGTTTTTCCTGGGCAGAGACAAAGGTCAATCTGTGGCAAAGAACAGCCGCCAACTGCAGAAGGCTGGGAGTCAGTCCAGGATTTAAAAGGCGATGTTGGGACGATCAGCTGCCCTCTGGCGCCCAGTCTTGTCGAGGGGGCGGAGATTTTGCTTCGGCAGTCTTGATACCGCCGAGTGAAGAACTTGCGGTTATCGTTCTTGGAAGCTAACCGATGATCGCTGGACGAACCGGCCTGGACGACGCACGCTCCTTGACAGCTTGCACTTGTTTTTCCTGGGCAGAGACAAAGGTCAATCTGTGGCAAAGAACAGCCGCCAAATGCAGAAGGCTGGGCAGTCAGTCCAAGCTTTTAAAGGCGATGTTGGGACGATCAGCTGCCCTCTGGCGCCCAGTCTTGTCGAGGGGGCGGAGATCTTGCTTCGGCAGTCTTGACACCGCCGAGTGAAGAACTTGCGGTTATCGTTCTTGGAAGCTAACCGATGATCGCTGGACGAACCGGCCTGGACGACGCATGCTCTTGACAGCTTGCACTTGTTTTTCCTGGGCAGAGACAAAGGTCAATCTGTGACAAAGAATTGCCGCCAACTGCAGAAGGCTGGGAGTCAGTCCAAGCTTTTAAAGGCGATGTTGGGACGATCAGCTGCCCTCTGGCGCCCAGTCTTGTCGAGGGGGCGGAGATCTTGCTTCGGCAGTCTTGATACCGCCAAGTGAAGAACTTGCAGTTATCGTTCTTGGAAGCTAACCGATGATCGCTGGACGAACCGGCCTGGACGACGCATGCTCCTTGACAGCTTGCGCTTGTTTTTCCTGGGCAGAGACAAAGGTCAATCTGTGGCAAAGAACAGCCGTCAACTGCAGAAGGCTGGGAGTCAGTCCAGGCCTTTAAAGGCGATGTTGGGACGATCAGCTGCCCTCTGGCGCCCAGTCTTGTCGATAGGGCGGAGATCTAGCTTCGGCAGTCTTGATACCGCCAAGTGAAGAACTTGCGGTTATCGTTCTTGGAAGCTAACCGATGATCGCTGGACGAACCGGCCTGGACGACGCATGCTCCTTGACAGCTTGCACTTGTTTTTCCTGGGCAGAGACAAAGGTCAATCTGTGGCAAAGAACAGCCGCCAAATGCAGAAGGCTGGGCAGTCAGTCCAAGCTTTTAAAGGCGATGTTGGGACGATCAGCTGCCCTCTGGCGCCCAGTCTTGTCGAGGGGGCGGAGATCTTGCTTCGGCAGTCTTGACACCGCCGAGTGAAGAACTTGCGGTTATCGTTCTTGGAAGCTAACCGATGATCGCTGGACGAACCGGCCTGGACGACGCACGCTCCTTGACAGCTTGCACTTGTTTTTCCTGGGCAGAGACAAAGGTCAATCTGTGACAAAGAATTGCCGCCAACTGCAGAAGGCTGGGAGTCAGTCCAAGCTTTTAAAGGCGATGTTGGGACGATCAGCTGCCCTCTGGCGCCCAGTCTTGTCGAGGGGGCGGAGATCTTGCTTCGGCAGTCTTGACACCGCCGAGTGAAGAACTTGCGGTTATCGTTCTTGGAAGCTAACCGATGATCGCTGGACGAACCGGCCTGGACGACGCACGCTCCTTGACAGCTTGCACTTGTTTTTCCTGGGCAGAGACAAAGGTCAATCTGTGGCAAAGAACAGCCGCCAAATGCAGAAGGCTGGGCAGTCAGTCCAAGCTTTTAAAGGCGATGTTGGGACGATCAGCTGCCCTCTGGCGCCCAGTCTTGTCGAGGGGGCGGAGATCTTGCTTCGGCAGTCTTGACACCGCCGAGTGAAGAACTTGCGGCTATCGTTCTTGGAAGCTAACCGATGATCGCTGGACGAACCGGCCTGGACGACGCACGCTCCTTGACAGCTTGCACTTGTTTTTCCTGGGCAGAGACAAAGGTCAATCTGTGACAAAGAATTGCCGCCAACTGCAGAAGGCTGGGAGTCAGTCCAAGCTTTTAAAGGCGATGTTGGGACGATCAGCTGCCCTCTGGCGCCCAGTCTTGTCGAGGGGGCGGAGATCTTGCTTCGGCAGTCTTGACACCGCCGAGTGAAGAACTTGCGGTTATCGTTCTTGGAAGCTAACCGATGATCGCTGGACGAACCGGCCTGGACGACGCACGCTCCTTGACAGCTTGCACTTGTTTTTCCTGGGCAGAGACAAAGGTCAATCTGTGGCAAAGAACAGCCGCCAAATGCAGAAGGCTGGGCAGTCAGTCCAAGCTTTTAAAGGCGATGTTGGGACGATCAGCTGCCCTCTGGCGCCCAGTCTTGTCGAGGGGGCGGAGATCTTGCTTCGGCAGTCTTGACACCGCCGAGTGAAGAACTTGCGGTTATCGTTCTTGGAAGCTAACCGATGATCGCTGGACGAACCGGCCTGGACGACGCATGCTCTTGACAGCTTGCACTTGTTTTTCCTGGGCAGAGACAAAGGTCCATCTGTGGCAAAGAACAGCCGCCAACTGCAGAAGGCTGGGAGTCAGTCCAGGCTTTTAAAGACGATGTTGGGACGATCAGCTGCCCTCTGGCGCCCAGTCTTGTCGAGGGGGCGGAGATCTTGCTTCGGCAGTCTTGATACCGCCAAGTGAAGAACTTGCGGTTATCGTTCTTGGAAGCTAACCGATGATCGCTGGACGAACCGGCCTGGACGACGCATGCTCCTTGACAGCTTGCGCTTGTTTTTCGTGGGCAGAGACAAAGGTCAATCTGTGGCAAAGAACAGCCGTCAACTGCAGAAGGCTGGGAGTCAGTCCAGGCCTTTAAAGGCGATGTTGGGACGATCAGCTGCCCTCTGGCGCCCAGTCTTGTCGATAGGGCGGAGATCTTGCTTCGGCAGTCTTGATACCGCCAAGTGAAGAACTTGCGGTTATCGTTCTTGGAAGCTAACCGATGATCGCTGGACGAACCGGCCTGGACGACGCATGCTCCTTGACAGCTTGCACTTGTTTTTCCTGGGCAGAGACAAAGGTCAATCTGTGGCAAAGAACAGCCGCCAACTGCAGAAGGCTGGGAGTCAGTCCAGGATTTAAAAGGCGATGTTGGGACGATCAGCTGCCCTCTGGCGCCCAGTCTTGTCGAGGGGGCGGAGATCTTGCTTCGGCAGTCTTGACACCGCCGAGTGAAGAACTTGCGGTTATCGTTCTTGGAAGCTAACCGATGATCGCTGGACGAACCGGCCTGGACGACGCATGCTCCTTGACAGCTTGCACTTGTTTTTCCTGGGCAGAGACAAAGGTCAATCTGTGGCAAAGAACAGCCGCCAACTGCAGAAGGCTGGGAGTCAGTCCAGGATTTAAAAGGCGATGTTGGGACGATCAGCTGCCCTCTGGCGCCCAGTCTTGTCGAGGGGGCGGAGATCTTGCTTCGGCAGTCTTGACACCGCCGAGTGAAGAACTTGCGGTTATCGTTCTTGGAAGCTAACCGATGATCGCTGGACGAACCGGCCTGGACGACGCATGCTCCTTGACAGCTTGCGCTTGTTTTTCCTGGGCAGAGACAAAGGTCAATCTGTGGCAAAGAACAGCCGTCAACTGCAGAAGGCTGGGAGTCAGTCCAGGCCTTTAAAGGCGATGTTGGGACGATCAGCTGCCCTCTGGCGCCCAGTCTTGTCGATAGGGCGGAGATCTAGCTTCGGCAGTCTTGATACCGCCAAGTGAAGAACTTGCGGTTATCGTTCTTGGAAGCTAACCGATGATCGCTGGACGAACCGGCCTGGACGACGCATGCTCCTTGACAGCTTGCACTTGTTTTTCCTGGGCAGAGACAAAGGTCAATCTGTGGCAAAGAACAGCCGCCAACTGCAGAAGGCTGGGAGTCAGTCCAGGATTTAAAAGGCGATGTTGGGACGATCAGCTGCCCTCTGGCGCCCAGTCTTGTCGAGGGGGCGGAGATTTTGCTTCGGCAGTCTTGATACCGCCGAGTGAAGAACTTGCGGTTATCGTTCTTGGAAGCTAACCGATGATCGCTGGACGAACCGGCCTGGACGACGCACGCTCCTTGACAGCTTGCACTTGTTTTTCCTGGGCAGAGACAAAGGTCAATCTGTGGCAAAGAACAGCCGCCAAATGCAGAAGGCTGGGCAGTCAGTCCAAGCTTTTAAAGGCGATGTTGGGACGATCAGCTGCCCTCTGGCGCCCAGTCTTGTCGAGGGGGCGGAGATCTTGCTTCGGCAGTCTTGACACCGCCGAGTGAAGAACTTGCGGTTATCGTTCTTGGAAGCTAACCGATGATCGCTGGACGAACCGGCCTGGACGACGCATGCTCTTGACAGCTTGCACTTGTTTTTCCTGGGCAGAGACAAAGGTCAATCTGTGACAAAGAATTGCCGCCAACTGCAGAAGGCTGGGAGTCAGTCCAAGCTTTTAAAGGCGATGTTGGGACGATCAGCTGCCCTCTGGCGCCCAGTCTTGTCGAGGGGGCGGAGATCTTGCTTCGGCAGTCTTGATACCGCCAAGTGAAGAACTTGCAGTTATCGTTCTTGGAAGCTAACCGATGATCGCTGGACGAACCGGCCTGGACGACGCATGCTCCTTGACAGCTTGCGCTTGTTTTTCCTGGGCAGAGACAAAGGTCAATCTGTGGCAAAGAACAGCCGTCAACTGCAGAAGGCTGGGAGTCAGTCCAGGCCTTTAAAGGCGATGTTGGGACGATCAGCTGCCCTCTGGCGCCCAGTCTTGTCGATAGGGCGGAGATCTAGCTTCGGCAGTCTTGATACCGCCAAGTGAAGAACTTGCGGTTATCGTTCTTGGAAGCTAACCGATGATCGCTGGACGAACCGGCCTGGACGACGCATGCTCCTTGACAGCTTGCACTTGTTTTTCCTGGGCAGAGACAAAGGTCAATCTGTGGCAAAGAACAGCCGCCAAATGCAGAAGGCTGGGCAGTCAGTCCAAGCTTTTAAAGGCGATGTTGGGACGATCAGCTGCCCTCTGGCGCCCAGTCTTGTCGAGGGGGCGGAGATCTTGCTTCGGCAGTCTTGACACCGCCGAGTGAAGAACTTGCGGTTATCGTTCTTGGAAGCTAACCGATGATCGCTGGACGAACCGGCCTGGACGACGCACGCTCCTTGACAGCTTGCACTTGTTTTTCCTGGGCAGAGACAAAGGTCAATCTGTGACAAAGAATTGCCGCCAACTGCAGAAGGCTGGGAGTCAGTCCAAGCTTTTAAAGGCGATGTTGGGACGATCAGCTGCCCTCTGGCGCCCAGTCTTGTCGAGGGGGCGGAGATCTTGCTTCGGCAGTCTTGACACCGCCGAGTGAAGAACTTGCGGTTATCGTTCTTGGAAGCTAACCGATGATCGCTGGACGAACCGGCCTGGACGACGCACGCTCCTTGACAGCTTGCACTTGTTTTTCCTGGGCAGAGACAAAGGTCAATCTGTGGCAAAGAACAGCCGCCAAATGCAGAAGGCTGGGCAGTCAGTCCAAGCTTTTAAAGGCGATGTTGGGACGATCAGCTGCCCTCTGGCGCCCAGTCTTGTCGAGGGGGCGGAGATCTTGCTTCGGCAGTCTTGACACCGCCGAGTGAAGAACTTGCGGCTATCGTTCTTGGAAGCTAACCGATGATCGCTGGACGAACCGGCCTGGACGACGCACGCTCCTTGACAGCTTGCACTTGTTTTTCCTGGGCAGAGACAAAGGTCAATCTGTGACAAAGAATTGCCGCCAACTGCAGAAGGCTGGGAGTCAGTCCAAGCTTTTAAAGGCGATGTTGGGACGATCAGCTGCCCTCTGGCGCCCAGTCTTGTCGAGGGGGCGGAGATCTTGCTTCGGCAGTCTTGACACCGCCGAGTGAAGAACTTGCGGTTATCGTTCTTGGAAGCTAACCGATGATCGCTGGACGAACCGGCCTGGACGACGCACGCTCCTTGACAGCTTGCACTTGTTTTTCCTGGGCAGAGACAAAGGTCAATCTGTGGCAAAGAACAGCCGCCAAATGCAGAAGGCTGGGCAGTCAGTCCAAGCTTTTAAAGGCGATGTTGGGACGATCAGCTGCCCTCTGGCGCCCAGTCTTGTCGAGGGGGCGGAGATCTTGCTTCGGCAGTCTTGACACCGCCGAGTGAAGAACTTGCGGTTATCGTTCTTGGAAGCTAACCGATGATCGCTGGACGAACCGGCCTGGACGACGCATGCTCTTGACAGCTTGCACTTGTTTTTCCTGGGCAGAGACAAAGGTCCATCTGTGGCAAAGAACAGCCGCCAACTGCAGAAGGCTGGGAGTCAGTCCAGGCTTTTAAAGACGATGTTGGGACGATCAGCTGCCCTCTGGCGCCCAGTCTTGTCGAGGGGGCGGAGATCTTGCTTCGGCAGTCTTGATACCGCCAAGTGAAGAACTTGCGGTTATCGTTCTTGGAAGCTAACCGATGATCGCTGGACGAACCGGCCTGGACGACGCATGCTCCTTGACAGCTTGCGCTTGTTTTTCGTGGGCAGAGACAAAGGTCAATCTGTGGCAAAGAACAGCCGTCAACTGCAGAAGGCTGGGAGTCAGTCCAGGCCTTTAAAGGCGATGTTGGGACGATCAGCTGCCCTCTGGCGCCCAGTCTTGTCGATAGGGCGGAGATCTTGCTTCGGCAGTCTTGATACCGCCAAGTGAAGAACTTGCGGTTATCGTTCTTGGAAGCTAACCGATGATCGCTGGACGAACCGGCCTGGACGACGCATGCTCCTTGACAGCTTGCACTTGTTTTTCCTGGGCAGAGACAAAGGTCAATCTGTGGCAAAGAACAGCCGCCAACTGCAGAAGGCTGGGAGTCAGTCCAGGATTTAAAAGGCGATGTTGGGACGATCAGCTGCCCTCTGGCGCCCAGTCTTGTCGAGGGGGCGGAGATCTTGCTTCGGCAGTCTTGACACCGCCGAGTGAAGAACTTGCGGTTATCGTTCTTGGAAGCTAACCGATGATCGCTGGACGAACCGGCCTGGACGACGCACGCTCCTTGACAGCTTGCACTTGTTTTTCCTGGGCAGAGACAAAGGTCAATCTGTGGCAAAGAACAGCCGTCAACTGCAGAAGGCTGGGAGTCAGTCCAGGCCTTTAAAGGCGATGTTGGGACGATCAGCTGCCCTCTGGCGCCCAGTCTTGTCGATAGGGCGGAGATCTTGCTTCGGCAGTCTTGATACCGCCAAGTGAAGAACTTGCGGTTATCGTTCTTGGAAGCTAACCGATGATCGCTGGACGAACCGGCCTGGACGACGCACGCTCCTTGACAGCTTGCACTTGTTTTTCCTGGGCAGAGACAAAGGTCAATCTGTGACAAAGAATTGCCGCCAACTGCAGAAGGCTGGGAGTCAGTCCAAGCTTTTAAAGGCGATGTTGGGACGATCAGCTGCCCTCTGGCGCCCAGTCTTGTCGAGGGGGCGGAGATCTTGCTTCGGCAGTCTTGACACCGCCGAGTGAAGAACTTGCGGTTATCGTTCTTGGAAGCTAACCGATGATCGCTGGACGAACCGGCCTGGACGACGCACGCTCCTTGACAGCTTGCACTTGTTTTTCCTGGGCAGAGACAAAGGTCAATCTGTGGCAA
Organism: Amblyomma americanum; assembly: GCF_052857255.1. Taxonomy (NCBI): domain Eukaryota; kingdom Metazoa; phylum Arthropoda; class Arachnida; order Ixodida; family Ixodidae; genus Amblyomma; species Amblyomma americanum. The sequence goes on from NC_135502.1 coordinate 200,140,760, forward strand.
AGAACAGCCGCCAAATGCAGAAGGCTGGGCAGTCAGTCCAAGCTTTTAAAGGCGATGTTGGGACGATCAGCTGCCCTCTGGCGCCCAGTCTTGTCGAGGGGGCGGAGATCTTGCTTCGGCAGTCTTGACACCGCCGAGTGAAGAACTTGCGGTTATCGTTCTTGGAAGCTAACCGATGATCGCTGGACGAACCGGCCTGGACGACGCACGCTCCTTGACAGCTTGCACTTGTTTTTCCTGGGCAGAGACAAAGGTCAATCTGTGGCAAAGAACAGCCGCCAAATGCAGAAGGCTGGGCAGTCAGTCCAAGCTTTTAAAGGCGATGTTGGGACGATCAGCTGCCCTCTGGCGCCCAGTCTTGTCGAGGGGGCGGAGATCTTGCTTCGGCAGTCTTGACACCGCCGAGTGAAGAACTTGCGGTTATCGTTCTTGGAAGCTAACCGATGATCGCTGGACGAACCGGCCTGGACGACGCATGCTCCTTGACAGCTTGCGCTTGTTTTTCCTGGGCAGAGACAAAGGTCAATCTGTGGCAAAGAACAGCCGCCAACTGCAGAAGGCTGGGAGTCAGTCCAGGCTTTTAAAGACGATGTTGGGACGATCAGCTGCCCTCTGGCGCCCAGTCTTGTCGAGGGGGCGGAGATCTTGCTTCGGCAGTCTTGATACCGCCAAGTGAAGAACTTGCGGTTATCGTTCTTGGAAGCTAACCGATGATCGCTGGACGAACCGGCCTGGACGACGCATGCTCCTTGACAGCTTGCGCTTGTTTTTCCTGGGCAGAGACAAAGGTCAATCTGTGGCAAAGAACAGCCGTCAACTGCAGAAGGCTGGGAGTCAGTCCAGGCCTTTAAAGGCGATGTTGGGACGATCAGCTGCCCTCTGGCGCCCAGTCTTGTCGATAGGGCGGAGATCTTGCTTCGGCAGTCTTGATACCGCCAAGTGAAGAACTTGCGGTTATCGTTCTTGGAAGCTAACCGATGATCGCTGGACGAACCGGCCTGGACGACGCATGCTCTTGACAGCTTGCACTTGTTTTTCCTGGGCAGAGACAAAGGTCAATCTGTGACAAAGAATTGCCGCCAACTGCAGAAGGCTGGGAGTCAGTCCAAGCTTTTAAAGGCGATGTTGGGACGATCAGCTGCCCTCTGGCGCCCAGTCTTGTCGAGGGGGCGGAGATCTTGCTTCGGCAGTCTTGATACCGCCAAGTGAAGAACTTGCGGTTATCGTTCTTGGAAGCTAACCGATGATCGCTGGACGAACCGGCCTGGACGACGCATGCTCCTTGACAGCTTGCGCTTGTTTTTCCTGGGCAGAGACAAAGGTCAATCTGTGGCAAAGAACAGCCGTCAACTGCAGAAGGCTGGGAGTCAGTCCAGGCCTTTAAAGGCGATGTTGGGACGATCAGCTGCCCTCTGGCGCCCAGTCTTGTCGATAGGGCGGAGATCTAGCTTCGGCAGTCTTGATACCGCCAAGTGAAGAACTTGCGGTTATCGTTCTTGGAAGCTAACCGATGATCGCTGGACGAACCGGCCTGGACGACGCATGCTCCTTGACAGCTTGCACTTGTTTTTCCTGGGTAGAGACAAAGGTCAATCTGTGGCAAAGAACAGCCGCCAACTGCAGAAGGCTGGGAGTCAGTCCAGGATTTAAAAGGCGATGTTGGGACGATCAGCTGCCCTCTGGCGCCCAGTCTTGTCGAGGGGGCGGAGATTTTGCTTCGGCAGTCTTGATACCGCCGAGTGAAGAACTTGCGGTTATCGTTCTTGGAAGCTAACCGATGATCGCTGGACGAACCGGCCTGGACGACGCACGCTCCTTGACAGCTTGCACTTGTTTTTCCTGGGCAGAGACAAAGGTCAATCTGTGGCAAAGAACAGCCGCCAAATGCAGAAGGCTGGGCAGTCAGTCCAAGCTTTTAAAGGCGATGTTGGGACGATCAGCTGCCCTCTGGCGCCCAGTCTTGTCGAGGGGGCGGAGATCTTGCTTCGGCAGTCTTGACACCGCCGAGTGAAGAACTTGCGGTTATCGTTCTTGGAAGCTAACCGATGATCGCTGGACGAACCGGCCTGGACGACGCACGCTGCTTGACAGCTTGCACTTGTTTTTCCTGGGCAGAGACAAAGGTCAATCTGTGGCAAAGAACAGCCGTCAACTGCAGAAGGCTGGGAGTCAGTCCAAGCTTTTAAAGGCGATGTTGGGACGATCAGCTGCCCTCTGGCGCCCAGTCTTGTCGAGGGGGCGGAGATCTTGCTTCGGCAGTCTTGACACCGCCGAGTGAAGAACTTGCGGTTATCGTTCTTGGAAGCTAACCGATGATCGCTGGACGAACCGGCCTGGACGACGCACGCTCCTTGACAGCTTGCACTTGTTTTTCCTGGGCAGAGACAAAGGTCAATCTGTGGCAAAGAACAGCCGCCAAATGCAGAAGGCTGGGCAGTCAGTCCAAGCTTTTAAAGGCGATGTTGGGACGATCAGCTGCCCTCTGGCGCCCAGTCTTGTCGAGGGGGCGGAGATCTTGCTTCGGCAGTCTTGACACCGCCGAGTGAAGAACTTGCGGTTATCGTTCTTGGAAGCTAACCGATGATCGCTGGACGAACCGGCCTGGACGACGCATGCTCTTGACAGCTTGCACTTGTTTTTCCTGGGCAGAGACAAAGGTCCATCTGTGGCAAAGAACAGCCGCCAACTGCAGAAGGCTGGGAGTCAGTCCAGGCTTTTAAAGACGATGTTGGGACGATCAGCTGCCCTCTGGCGCCCAGTCTTGTCGAGGGGGCGGAGATCTTGCTTCGGCAGTCTTGATACCGCCAAGTGAAGAACTTGCGGTTATCGTTCTTGGAAGCTAACCGATGATCGCTGGACGAACCGGCCTGGACGACGCATGCTCCTTGACAGCTTGCGCTTGTTTTTCCTGGGCAGAGACAAAGGTCAATCTGTGGCAAAGAACAGCCGTCAACTGCAGAAGGCTGGGAGTCAGTCCAGGCCTTTAAAGGCGATGTTGGGACGATCAGCTGCCCTCTGGCGCCCAGTCTTGTCGATAGGGCGGAGATCTTGCTTCGGCAGTCTTGATACCGCCAAGTGAAGAACTTGCGGTTATCGTTCTTGGAAGCTAACCGATGATCGCTGGACGAACCGGCCTGGACGACGCATGCTCCTTGACAGCTTGCACTTGTTTTTCCTGGGCAGAGACAAAGGTCAATCTGTGGCAAAGAACAGCCGCCAACTGCAGAAGGCTGGGAGTCAGTCCAGGATTTAAAAGGCGATGTTGGGACGATCAGCTGCCCTCTGGCGCCCAGTCTTGTCGAGGGGGCGGAGATCTTGCTTCGGCAGTCTTGACACCGCCGAGTGAAGAACTTGCGGTTATCGTTCTTGGAAGCTAACCGATGATCGCTGGACGAACCGGCCTGGACGACGCATGCTCTTGACAGCTTGCACTTGTTTTTCCTGGGCAGAGACAAAGGTCAATCTGTGACAAAGAATTGCCGCCAACTGCAGAAGGCTGGGAGTCAGTCCAAGCTTTTAAAGGCGATGTTGGGACGATCAGCTGCCCTCTGGCGCCCAGTCTTGTCGAGGGGGCGGAGATCTTGCTTCGGCAGTCTTGATACCGCCAAGTGAAGAACTTGCGGTTATCGTTCTTGGAAGCTAACCGATGATCGCTGGACGAACCGGCCTGGACGACGCATGCTCCTTGAAAGCTTGCGCTTGTTTTTCCTGGGCAGAGACAAAGGTCAATCTGTGGCAAAGAACAGCCGTCAACTGCAGAAGGCTGGGAGTCAGTCCAGGCCTTTAAAGGCGATGTTGGGACGATCAGCTGCCCTCTGGCGCCCAGTCTTGTCGATAGGGCGGAGATCTAGCTTCGGCAGTGTTGATACCGCCAAGTGAAGAACTTGCGGTTATCGTTCTTGGAAGCTAACCGATGATCGCTGGACGAACCGGCCTGGACGACGCATGCTCCTTGACAGCTTGCACTTGTTTTTCCTGGGCAGAGACAAAGGTCAATCTGTGGCAAAGAACAGCCGCCAACTGCAGAAGGCTGGGAGTCAGTCCAGGATTTAAAAGGCGATGTTGGGACGATCAGCTGCCCTCTGGCGCCCAGTCTTGTCGAGGGGGCGGAGATTTTGCTTCGGCAGTCTTGATACCGCCGAGTGAAGAACTTGCGGTTATCGTTCTTGGAAGCTAACCGATGATCGCTGGACGAACCGGCCTGGACGACGCACGCTCCTTGACAGCTTGCACTTGTTTTTCCTGGGCAGAGACAAAGGTCAATCTGTGGCAAAGAACAGCCGCCAAATGCAGAAGGCTGGGCAGTCAGTCCAAGCTTTTAAAGGCGATGTTGGGACGATCAGCTGCCCTCTGGCGCCCAGTCTTGTCGAGGGGGCGGAGATCTTGCTTCGGCAGTCTTGACACCGCCGAGTGAAGAACTTGCGGTTATCGTTCTTGGAAGCTAACCGATGATCGCTGGACGAACCGGCCTGGACGACGCATGCTCTTGACAGCTTGCACTTGTTTTTCCTGGGCAGAGACAAAGGTCAATCTGTGACAAAGAATTGCCGCCAACTGCAGAAGGCTGGGAGTCAGTCCAAGCTTTTAAAGGCGATGTTGGGACGATCAGCTGCCCTCTGGCGCCCAGTCTTGTCGAGGGGGCGGAGATCTTGCTTCGGCAGTCTTGATACCGCCAAGTGAAGAACTTGCGGTTATCGTTCTTGGAAGCTAACCGATGATCGCTGGACGAACCGGCCTGGACGACGCATGCTCCTTGACAGCTTGCGCTTGTTTTTCCTGGGCAGAGACAAAGGTCAATCTGTGGCAAAGAACAGCCGCCAACTGCAGAAGGCTGGGAGTCAGTCCAGGATTTAAAAGGCGATGTTGGGACGATCAGCTGCCCTCTGGCGCCCAGTCTTGTCGAGGGGGCGGAGATTTTGCTTCGGCAGTCTTGATACCGCCGAGTGAAGAACTTGCGGTTATCGTTCTTGGAAGCTAACCGATGATCGCTGGACGAACCGGCCTGGACGACGCATGCTCCTTGACAGCTTGCACTTGTTTTTCCTGGGCAGAGACAAAGGTCAATCTGTGGCAAAGAACAGCCGCCAACTGCAGAAGGCTGGGAGTCAGTCCAGGGTTTTAAAGGCGATGTTGGGACGATCAGCTGCCCTCTGGCGCCCAGTCTTGTCGAGGGGGCGGAGATCTTGCTTCGGCAGTCTTGATACCGCCGAGTGAAGAACTTGCGGTTATCGTTCTTGGAAGCTAACCGATGATCGCTGGACGAACCGGCATGGACGACGCATGCTCCTTGACAGCTTGCGCTTGTTTTTCCTGGGCAGAGACAAAGGTCAATCTGTGGCAAAGAATTGCCGTCAACTGCAGAAGGCTGAGAGTCAGTCCAGGCCTTTAAAGGCGATGTTGGGACGATCAGCTGCCCTCTGGCGCCCAGTCTTGTCGAGGGGGCGGAGATCTTGCTTCGGCAGTCTTGATACCGCCAAGTGAAGAACTTGCGGTTATCGTTCTTGGAAGCTAACCGATGATCGCTGGACGAACCGGCATGGACGACGCATGCTCCTTGACAGCTTGCGCTTGTTTTTCCTGGGCAGAGACAAAGGTCAATCTGTGGGAAAGAATTGCCGTCAACTGCAGAAGGCTGGGAGTCAGTCCAGGCCTTTAAAGGCGATGTTGGGACGATCAGCTGCCCTCTGGCGCCCAGTCTTGTCGAGGGGGCGGAGATCTTGCTTCGGCAGTCTTGATACCGCCAAGTGAAGAACTTTCGGTTATCGTTCTTGGAAGCTAACCGATGATCGCTGGACGAACCGGCATGGACGACGCATGCTCCTTGACAGCTTGCGCTTGTTTTTCCTGGGCAGAGACAAAGGTCAATCTGTGGCAAAGAATTGCCGTCAACTGCAGAAGGCTGAGAGTCAGTCCAGGCCTTTAAAGGCGATGTTGGGACGATCAGCTGCCCTCTGGCGCCCAGTCTTGTCGAGGGGGCGGAGATCTTGCTTCGGCAGTCTTGATACCGCCAAGTGAAGAACTTGCGGTTATCGTTCTTGGAAGCTAGCCGATGATCGCTGGACGAACCGGCATGGACGACGCATGCTCCTTGACAGCTTGCGCTTGTTTTTCCTGGGCAGAGACAAAGGTCAATCTGTGGGAAAGAATTGCCGTCAACTGCAGAAGGCTGGGAGTCAGTCCAGGCCTTTAAAGGCGATGTTGGGACGATCAGCTGCCCTCTGGCGCCCAGTCTTGTCAAGGGGGCGGAGATCTTGCTTCGGCAGTCTTGATACCGCCAAGTGAAGAACTTGCGGTTATCGTTCTTGGAAGCTAACCGATGATCGCTGGACGAACCGGCATGGACGACGCATGCTCCTTGACAGCTTGCGCTTGTTTTTCCTGGGCAGAGACAAAGGTCAATCTGTGGGAAAGAATTGCCGTCAACTGCAGAAGGCTGGGAGTCAGTCCAGGCCTTTAAAGGCGATGTTGGGACGATCAGCTGCCCTCTGGCGCCCAGTCTTGTCGAGGGGGCGGAGATCTTGCTTCGGCAGTCTTGATACCGCCAAGTGAAGAACTTGCGGTTATCGTTCTTGGAAGCTAACCGATGATCGCTGGACGAACCGGCATGGACGACGCATGCTCCTTGACAGCTTGCGCTTGTTTTTCCTGGGCAGAGACAAAGGTCAATCTGTGGCAAAGAATTGCCGTCAACTGCAGAAGGCTGAGAGTCAGTCCAGGCCTTTAAAGGCGATGTTGGGACGATCAGCTGCCCTCTGGCGCCCAGTCTTGTCGAGGGGGCGGAGATCTTGCTTCGGCAGTCTTGATACCGCCAAGTGAAGAACTTGCGGTTATCGTTCTTGGAAGCTAGCCGATGATCGCTGGACGAACCGGCATGGACGACGCATGCTCCTTGACAGCTTGCGCTTGTTTTTCCTGGGCAGAGACAAAGGTCAATCTGTGGGAAAGAATTGCCGTCAACTGCAGAAGGCTGGGAGTCAGTCCAGGCCTTTAAAGGCGATGTTGGGACGATCAGCTGCCCTCTGGCGCCCAGTCTTGTCAAGGGGGCGGAGATCTTGCTTCGGCAGTCTTGATACCGCCAAGTGAAGAACTTGCGGTTATCGTTCTTGGAAGCTAACCGATGATCGCTGGACGAACCGGCATGGACGACGCATGCTCCTTGACAGCTTGCGCTTGTTTTTCCTGGGCAGAGACTAAGGTCAATCTGTGGCAAAGAATTGCCGTCAACTGCAGAAGGCTGAGAGTCAGTCCAGGCCTTTAAAGGCGATGTTGGGACGATCAGCTGCCCTCTGGCGCCCAGTCTTGTCGAGGGGGCGGAGATCTTGCTTCGGCAGTCTTGATACCGCCAAGTGAAGAACTTGCGGTTATCGTTCTTGGAAGCTAACCGATGATCGCTGGACGAACCGGCATGGACGACGCATGCTCCTTGACAGCTTGCGCTTGTTTTTCCTGGGCAGAGACAAAGGTCAATCTGTGGCAAAGAATTGCCGTCAACTGCAGAAGGCTGAGAGTCAGTCCAGGCCTTTAAAGGCGATGTTGGGACGATCAGCTGCCCTCTGGCGCCCAGTCTTGTCGAGGGGGCGGAGATCTTGCTTCGGCAGTCTTGATACCGCCAAGTGAAGAACTTGCGGTTATCGTTCTTGGAAGCTAACCGATGATCGCTGGACGAACCGGCATGGACGACGCATGCTCCTTGACAGCTTGCGCTTGTTTTTCCTGGGCAGAGACAAAGGTCAATCTGTGGCAAAGAATTGCCGTCAACTGCAGAAGGCTGAGAGTCAGTCCAGGCCTTTAAAGGCGATGTTGGGACGATCAGCTGCCCTCTGGCGCCCAGTCTTGTCGAGGGGGCGGAGATCTTGCTTCGGCAGTCTTGATACCGCTAAGTGAAGAACTTGCGGTTATCGTTCTTGGAAGCTAGCCGATGATCGCTGGACGAACCGGCATGGACGACGCATGCTCCTTGACAGCTTGCGCTTGTTTTTCCTGGGCAGAGACAAAGGTCAATCTGTGGGAAAGAATTGCCGTCAACTGCAGAAGGCTGGGAGTCAGTCCAGGCCTTTAAAGGCGATGTTGGGACGATCAGCTGCCCTCTGGCGCCCAGTCTTGTCGAGGGGGCGGAGATCTTGCTTCGGCAGTCTTGATACCGCCAAGTGAAGAACTTGCGGTTATCGTTCTTGGAAGGTAACCGATGATCGCTGGACGAACCGGCCTGGACGACGCATGCTCCTTGACAGCTTGCGCTTGTTTTTCCTGGGCAGAGACGAAGGTCAATCTGTGGGAAAGAATTGCCGTCAACTGCAGAAGGCTGGGAGTCAGTCCAGGCCTTTAAAGGCGATGTTGGGACGATCAGCGGCCCTCTGGCGCCCAGTCTTGTCGAGGGGGCGGAGATCTTGCTTCGGCAGTCTTGATACCGCCAAGTGAAGAACTTGCGGTTATCGTTCTTGGAAGCTAACCGATGATCGCTGGACGAACCGGCAAGGACGACGCATGCTCCTTGACAGCTTGCACTTGTTTTTCCTGGGCAGAGACAAAGGTCAATCTGTGGCAAAGAACAGCCGTCAACTGCAGAAGGCTGGGAGTCAGTCCAGGCCTTTAAAGGCGATGTTGGGACGATCAGCTGCCCTCTGGCGCCCAGTCTTGTCGAGGGGGCGGAGATCTTGCTTCGGCAGTCTTGATACCGCCAAGTGAAGAACTTGCGGTTATCGTTCTTGGAAGCTAACCGATGATCGCTGGACGAACCGGCCTGGACGACGCATGCTCCTTGACAGCTTGCGCTTGTTTTTCCTGGGCAGAGACAAAGGTCAATCTGTGGCAAAGAATTGCCATCAACTGCAGAAGGCTGGGAGTCAGTCCAGGCCTTTAAAGGCGATGTTGGGACGATCAGCTGCCCTCTGGCGCCCAGTCTTGTCGAGGGGGCGGAGATCTTGCTTCGGCAGTCTTGATACCGCCAAGTGAAGAACTTGCGGTTATCGTTCTTGGAAGCTAACCGATGATCGCTGGACGAACCGGCCTGGACGACGCATGCTCCTTGACAGCTTGCGCTTGTTTTTCCTGGGCAGAGACAAAGGTCAATCTGTGGCAAAGAATTGCCGTCAACTGCAGAAGGCTGGGAGTCAGTCCAGGCCTTTAAAGGCGATGTTGGGACGATCAGCTGCCCTCTGGCGCCCAGTCTTGTCGAGGGGGCGGAGATCTTGCTTCGGCAGTCTTGATACCGCCAAGTGAAGAACTTGCGGTTATCGTTCTTGGAAGCTAACCGATGATCGCTGGACGAACCGGCCTGGACGACGCATGCTCCTTGACAGCTTGCGCTTGTTTTCCCTGGGCAGAGACAAAGGTCAATCTGTGGCAAAGAATTGCCGTCAACTGCAGAAGGCTGGGAGTCAGTCCAGGCCTTTAAAGGCGATGTTGGGACGATCAGCTGCCCTCTGGCGCCCAGTCTTGTCGAGGGGGCGGAGATCTTGCTTCGGCAGTCTTGATACCGCCAAGTGAAGAACTTGCGGTTATCGTTCATGGAAGCTAACCGATGATCGCTGGACGAACCGGCCTGGACGACGCATGCTCCTTGACAGCTTGCGCTTGTTTTTCCTGGGCAGAGACAAAGGTCAATCTGTGGCAAAGAATTGCCGTCAACTGCAGAAGGCTGGGAGTCAGTCCAGGCCTTTAAAGGCGATGTTGGGACGATCAGCTGCCCTCTGGCGCCCAGTCTTGTCGAGGGGGCGGAGATCTTGCTTCGGCAGTCTTGATACCGCCAAGTGAAGAACTTGCGGTTATCGTTCTTGGAAGCTAACCGATGATCGCTGGACGAACCGGCCTGGACGACGCATGCTCCTTGACAGCTTGCGCTTGTTTTCCCTGGGCAGAGACAAAGGTCAATCTGTGGGAAAGAATTGCCGTCAACTGCAGAAGGCTGGGAGTCAGTCCAGGCCTTTAAAGGCGATGTTGGGACGATCAGCTGCCCTCTGGCGCCCAGTCTTGTCGAGGGGGCGGAGATCTTGCTTCGGCAGTCTTGATACCGCCAAGTGAAGAACTTGCGGTTATCGTTCTTGGAAGCTAACCGATGATCGCTGGACGAACCGGCCTGGACGACGCATGCTCCTTGACAGCTTGCGCTTGTTTTTCCTGGGCAGAGACAAACGTCAATCTGTGGCAAAGAATTGCCGCCGACTGCCTAATAATAATAATAATAATAATAATAATAATAATAATAATAATAATAATTGGTGTTTGGGGAAAGGAAATGGCGCAGTATCTGTCTCTTACACCGTTGCACACCTGAACCGCACCGTAAGGGAAGGGATAAAGGAGTGAGTGAGAAAAGAAAGAGGTGCCGTAGTGTATGTCTCCGGAATAATTTCGACCACCTGGGTGGTGGATCTTTAACGCGCACTGACATCGCATAACACACGGGCGCCTTAGCGTTTTGCCTCCATAAAGACGCTGCCGCCGTGGTCGGGTTCGAACTCGGGAACTCCGGATCAGTAGCCGAGCGCTCTAACCACTGAGCCACCGCGGCGGGTCATGATGCTTATGTGAAAACTGTATAAGGTGTTCTATTTTGGACTGTCCCACAACACGTGAGGCTGTGCAGTTTCCCTCCGTGATGTCCGGCCGTGCTTTGTTTTTATTTGCGCACTTTTTATTCCAGTTTCCATTACACACCCTCGCAAGGAATCATGGCATCGATTTCGAACAGGAGGTCCTTAACATCACTGACGCTGTCGACATTCACTGTTTTTACAAGGTGTTCTTGTAAGAACGTCCATATCCTGAACGATGCCAGGCTGAGCGCACAGTATGAAGTCTATGCCATTTTTAGTCTCACCATTGGGGCTCTTCCGCGTCCACTTCCTGTTCTCTCGTTAGCGGAATAAGATATTCATGATCAGTAAATTATCTATATATCAGCGAACTCCACTAGTAACTCTCCCCTGCTATTCCTAAACCCTATCCCACAGTCGCCTAACGCCTGGTCGCCAGCCTGCTTCTTGCCCACCTTCGCATTGAAGTGGCCCATCAGTGCAGAGTACTGTGATTTTACTTCGTTCGTTGCCGATTCCACGTCTTCATAGCAGCTGTCAACGATCTGGTCATCATTGATAGATGTATGCGCGTAGGCCTGTACCACCTTCAGGTTGTACCTCTTATTACGCCTAATTGCGATAGCTGCCACCCTCTCGTTAATACTATAGAGCTACTCCAAGTTGCCAGCTATATCCATATTGATGAGGAATCCCACACCTAGTTCTTGTTTGTTCGCTAACCAACGATAGCACAGTACATGCCCGCCCCTCAGTACTGCTCCTCAGCACTGTATGTATACGCCTCACCTGTCCTCCCAACTTCGCTAATGGATGCTGTTGTGACATTCCGTGTGTGCTACGAGGATCCACGTTCGACGGCGCGGCGTAGACGGAGACCCGTGACAGCGGCATCATCAATTTCCCAGCCATGCTCTTTGAGTGACGACCAGAACAACCGGACCCGCCGCCGCCCCGGGGAAACAGGCTTTATCCTCCCCAATTTCCGGGCACATTCCAGGACAAGGGAGCTGTCAGCGGGCCAGAGCGCGCCGTACCACAGCCGACGCTATGCGCTACCGCGAAGACAACATTCTTTCCCTCCCCCCCTTTGTCGTGGGCTATCGCCGGGAAGGCACCCACAGCTTCCCAGAAGGGCCGTGACGGACACCTGTCATGGCGGACAGGCAGTACTCGCCAAGAATGTGGAAAGACAGGCGCTAGTGAATTAGCTCCGAAGAGAGAGCCTGTGTATACTCTCACTTGAGAGAGAGTGGGGGCGTTTTTGTTGTTTATTTAGTTTGTATTGTTAACAGACTCTGGGTTCGAGGCTAAGCCCAACCCAAGGGGTGGTCCCCATCTCGCATGTTATTTTGGATTGGAGAATTGATGCTTTGGGCGGGCCACTGGAAATGACCGCCCTTAGTCCTTTGTTAATCAAGTGCTTAAAAGCACATGTAAACGGATGCAGTCCAGTCTGAGCTGGGGCTCCATGCTTAGCATGTAATGTGATGCTACTTAGGCACTAACCTGCCCGGTCGATGAGTAAAGAAGTGCAAAGTTTGTTCTGTTGTAAAATTATGCTCTGCTGTCATCATCTACAAGCTCGCCTCCTGTTCATCTTCCAAGCCGAACGACACTAGAGGAAGGGTTTGTGAACCATCCTCGAAGAAACGGACGACTATTGAAATTCTACTGCATACACGCTCAGGACGACATCGTTCGCGAAGAGGGTCTTCAGCGCCGAAGCCCGACGGCGTGCAGCTTCTGCCAGCAACCGCTCGAACCCAACTCCGGAGCCACTCCATCGCCCCCATGAAGTCGTCGGCACGTAAGCTCGGACGCCCCAGCCTCTGATGTATAACCTTAATCATGTGTAATTATTGAATATACCTGTTTGTTTAAACTGAGCCATACGGTGTCTCTTTGCCTCTCCGTCCCGTGTGGACCTGCGCATTATGGGGGTCATCACACTGTACATCCCATTTAGTGCCCGCTAGTTCCTCAAGCAGCACTTCTAGACTGGCCTCACTGGATGGGGTTTTAGTGTTAAACGTTGCGAGGTTCAGTTTCCTATGGCGGCCTGTCCGTAGCTAGACATGATTAGCACCCTTCGCTGCGTCACATGTCTGACCGTCGTCCTGGTCAGTTGCTCCGCAGCCGCTGGGAGCTCAGGGCTGAGGGTTAATTGGTTTGTTCATAAGAGGTAGTGGCGAGGTACTACACCAGGGCAGTCAAATCCTGCTCCGGTGAGGGAGAACATTGACGGTTCTGCTCGCCGAGATCAGGCCGCATCCCAGGCATCCCTGGTTATGCGTGTTCATCGACACGCGGAGTTTCTTTTTTTCGTTCAAGCCTGGTGGAGAATCGCGGGACACCTGGAATCGAGCCGCGGTCCTCTTGTACCTCTGCGCCATCGCTGCTACCTAGCATCACCCAGTAATCGAATGTCTCGCCGGTGCATGCCATGTATAGGACGATTGATGTGACAGCGCGCACGTTTACGTTCAAAACGTGTTAACAGCGCGCGTAGACGCGTACGCGTCAGAGTGCGTTGCTATGGCCAGTGCGATTCCATTAGGAAATTGAAACGCCTTCTGTCACCGCTTTTTGAAACTTTCAGCGCCGGTTTAAAAGAACCATTCCAGGTAAGCAGATATGTCCTTGTAACAACGATGATTGAAGCAAATACTGGCCAGGAGTTAATGTGCTTAAATTAACCAGGGGTAATTTAATTTTGGTTAATTGGTTTGATCATAGGATAGGGTTTTGGATAGGGTTAATTGGAGAGACATGGGAGAGGCCTTTGCCCTGCAGTGGGTGTAGTAAGGCTGATGATGATGATGATGATGATGATGAATTTAATTTTGGAGGAATGAGATAGACACACTAGGCGTAGGAGAATGTCAATTGGAGGTCAAAAGTAACGGAATTTTTCCTGCAATGGGTGCAGTTAGGCTGGTCATCAAGATGGTGAGTAGGATTGAAGCTGTGCATAGGGCAAAACAGGAGCAGAGGCCCCAGTTTCTGGTTTCGAACATGGCTCTGTCAGGTGGACCCGCCGCGGTGGCTCAGGGTTTAGGGCACTCGGCTACTGATCCGGAGTACCCGAGTTCGAAACGCAGCCGCAGATGGTTACCGCGCCATTTCCTTTCCTCAAAAACGAATCTTGAATTTTAAAACAGGGCTTGTTTATTTCTTCCAGAATTACGCCTTTTGTTGCGTCCCTTCTGGTGGCAGCCCACGTCGCATGTTTGCCGCAGCCAGAGCGTGTGAAAGAGCGAATTCGCGGCTCGTCCCTAGAAAAACAGCTCGAGAAAGTGCCGCTTCACGAGCTGAAAACCGCGTCACTGACTTCGCCCGAAGGGGGGACCCGCCCGCCGCCGTCCGTTGCACAAGCCAGCCCGCCAGAAAGCCCCCTGAAAAGGGCTCCACGGGTTTCGAGAAGCGGTCGCAAATCCGTCGGCCGGGAAATTGGCCGACGGCCACAAAGGGCGAGACCCCTTTCTTCTCTCCGGCCAGAGCACCGCGGTGGGTCCACTGGGAGCCACTTTGCGGTGCACAAAGTAATTGTCCCAGTGGGGAACGAGCCGCCTGGAATGCGGCTTCCCCCGGCGACCAATCAAGCTGCCGCTTTGTCAGGCGGTGCCTCCTTTCCACCTGCCGTGCTGTCGAGAGCGGCGCACGCTAAACAAACTGTGTGCCAGCCGTGCAGAGCAAACAGGATCTCTTTCCTCCTGCGCCACTTGAAGCGAAGCGCCATTTCTCGGCGGCTTACGGACGGGCTCTCCGGCAGCCGTCAAGCTAAGTCCCGTGAAGGGTGACACTGGCTCTTAAACTCTTAACAATGGGCTCGGCGTTTGTCGTCAAGGCATGCGCCGGGTAAAGAGAGGCGCCGAAGATAGCCGCCCACACCGCAGAAAGTCGTTTGTTGTGAAGGGAAGCAAGCACCTTTTGCCGAACGAAACGACGCGGCGGGTGTAGAGGGGGGGGGGGGGGGGGGGGTGTTAAACCGAAGCTCAGCGGTGCTGATCTCTTTGCCGCTCAGTTATACTTCACCGCAGCGATTATTGACTCCGCGTGTGGCGGGCTAGTTTATTCATCATTTCACGCACTCAAGTGCCAGCGGTGTGCAGCTTAGGCAGGAAAGATTACTTCAGGAGTTTTTAAGGTGTAGAGAATCCAGGGGTTTCAACGAGGCAGACAGTTCTATTTCTCAATGACATGCGCAATGGCAAGACACGGGAGGACTGCTTTAGAATGACTGAGACGCAACGGTATCTTAGGTGGCGGAATAAAATAATAATCTCTTTGTTAAGATTTTTTGTGATGAGATTCATTACAGTTTTAATTTTCCTTTCTCTTGTCGTACTTGGAGAGGTCCTAGTCCAAGCTGCTTAAGCGTGTTGGAAACTGATGACGTAGGCCTACGATCCGACAAAGTAAGACAGGCAGCATCTTTAGCACCACAGGTCCCACACAACCACCGCGTACTCGATGATCGGGCGAACTAAAGGCGCGTTAAGCCCCGGCCTTAACGCTGAGGTGGGTAAAGTTTTCGACGCAGAAAAAAAACTTGCTGGAAAACTTTATTCAAATATACAAGAAGCTGAGACCAGGCAGCTTGGCATTAAGCTTTTCAAGCTACCGGCAACTGGGCTAAGATTGGAAATAAAAATAAACTGTGGTTGTTTCAAACGCACTCAAATGGCTACACATATAGACTCCACTATGAACCTCGAGTTTTGCTATTGCTTGCAAAGCAAGGCACCTTTTAGGTCCCGACCTAATCCGCGCATGGAGAGAGCTGCTCTTAGTTCACTGTGATATAGGACCTTCTACATACGCTTGCATGAATACGGTGTTTTAAAATCTTCGGTTTCCAGGTGCTTTTCTAATTACTATAAACATAACTTTCCTGCCACACAAGCACTGATTGAAGATTTCTAATACGTTTTAGAAGGAAACTGAAGAGAATATATTCACAAAATACGGCCATAGGAAGCTTGTACTACACTCAAACCTTGAAGTTTTATCTGAGCATCCCCCTCCACCGAAAGTTAAAGAAATAAACACTGTGAAAGGTGCTCGCCTGTTAACGATTACAATGCTTTGAAAAGAAATTTGTTGCCTGCTAAAAAGATGTATATTACTGCATTTACCGTGCATACTATAGTGACTGCCTCAGCGAAGGAGACGCAATTTTTTTTTTAAATTGGCTTTTTGAGATTCTGGGGATCTGAGACGGCTTCAATGGCATTGTAATACAAGTCTTGGCGGACATCAGAGAAGAGGTTATTCATGCTAACTAATAGCTGGTTAACTAGATTCGACTACTGAAGTTTTTAATTATTGCATTTAGATGCCGTATCACTTCTTATACTGCTGTCACACGGGCACTTTCGATCGCAATCCAGTCGATCGAAATCGAACTCGACGCAGATCCGGCGTTTCTACACGGCGAATTCAATCGCGATCGACCGCAATCCTATTCGACTGCATGGATATAGTGCCTAGAAATATACTGGCTAGTGTGGCAAGCGCGGGCTAGGCGGAGGTGCCGATGTCGATGATTTCCGGCGGCGCCCGCTTTGTGCGCTGCTGTCCGGGTGGGTGGGTGCATCTGCGTTCAATTTGCGCCGTGACACGCGCGCTCGGAGCAGCGCGAAGCAAACTATTTTTTTTTGTACTCGGAGCGCTATTTTTAAAAAAATGTTTCGTAATATAAGAACTACGCGAGCTCGTTTACAGTGCGCACATTTTGCAGTACCAAATATAGATCAATTTGTTGACGCATTCTAGCAGTTTGCTTTCGCCCGCAAAAAACTCGATACTAACCATGTAACCGATTTTTTTATTTACTAACCTCTCGAGAGCAATATTATTTCAGAAAGTCTTGAGCCCCTTACCACATAGCCTTCATTTGACGATACTGAAGTGAAAATAAAGAATGACTATAAGGTTAAGCAATAAACTGCACACTCGCTGAAGGAACGGGCGATATGTTCATTGCACTGGAAATTAAAACTTTGATATCGAGAACATTATGGCAGTGAAATTGAAAACGCCACCCTCGATTAATTTTCAACACACGCTGATATTTGGAAATGACTTTAAAGGGCTGATTTTGTTGAAGGCGAATAATGAACTTAATATAAACTTCCCCAATCAGAGCATTTGAGAAATGCACAAATCTTGCATTGCTTTTAAAATAAAAACTACTAAAGTGCCATACGTTAAGGTAATAATATTTCCGTTAAAAATCTTGTAACAGCTGTGCTTCACAATGCAGAACATTAAAAACAAGGATTTTCTTATTTCTTTCTCATGAAGAGCCTAACCCAGAATATTACGACTACGATTTATAATAACTCCACCGATCTCAACAGCTTCCTCATAATTCAACTAGCCCACTTACCAGATAGCGAGATGTTGAGAACTGAAGCTGGATGCCGCACGTGAAGACTGGCATACCCAAAGCATGCCAGCAATTGAGCCTGTTTTTCATTTCCATCCAGAATAAACAAGCTTCTCAAAAGTTGTATTTTATACCACTGTTTAAGCACTCTGTCGGATCGAGTCGAGCCAGTGGTGATTACGTGCATAAGATCTACGGATATCTGAAAACATAAAAATATGAAAACAAAAATCTGGTCGCCTCCATTTACTGCACACATGAAACGTAAAGTACGTACGTAATTTATTCACACAACAGTGTACAGTATCATATAACAAATCAAGTGCCACATAAAGAGGACAAAGTATATAGAAATATCCATACTTCACGCTACTGGCAGTGGCGCAACTTAAAGAGTTTTTGTCGCTGCCTTAAATTTGACCTTCTCTTTCCTTGTTCAGGTCCTTAACAAAAAATCTGAACCTTAACAAGGCATAAAACTTGACCACATCGTACACATTTTCCTTCTCATGGCTAGAGCAGCCAAGCTGCGACAGTGAGAATGAACGTAAGCACTTGGCGAAATCTAGCAAACTCTCTTCATGCAGAATATTTCTGCTGAAGAAGGCGGTGAATTCGTCCTCGCGATTAGCTTGACTGCAGTGGACAGGGCGGAACTAGGGTCAACAAGCCCACCGTTGTCAAAATGAGCCGTGAAGTGAGAACTCTGAACCATGTTTGCGACATTTGGTGTCACACAAAGGCACGTTTCACACTGCGGGCATGCGTTTTTTGCGATTGTCTTTCTCGCCACGTTATCCAGCAGCATAGTAGATCAAGCCAGCGTTACTTTTCCTTTCTATGTAGCCGGCATGGTCATTTCTGAACAGGACACTATCAATTGCCTCCTCGACTTCATCAACATTTCCATGGTCAAATAAATCATCAATAATGTTCCAAAGTGGCGCTGCCTTCGTGCTAGACTGTGATACAGGCGCTTCACTCGAGAGTGCTTTCATAACATCTGGTGAGCAGTTCGTACCTCTAAGTGGTTTTTCTAGGTTATAAAACGGCATTAAGTTAACAGCCACCAGAAACTTTGACACGGTAGGGTGGTCGTTACAACCGGATGACTGCCTTATAATGCTGAAAACGTTTTACAGTTTGTCCTGACTCAAACGCGATGTGAAGAAGTAGTTGTATCCTACAGTGGAGCTAAGTTAAGATAGCAAGTGTAATGTACTTCTTATCGTAACCCTTAGTCCACAAGCCGTGTTTTCAGTAATAAATCCGCACCCAGCTGGTTCTGCATGCCGCTGCCATGCGTCTAGGTAATGTAACAAATTTTCTAGGAATTTTTCATCTGCAGTATCGCTTCACTATCACACACCGGTCCTGTAGCAATGTCTGTCTGCTCGGAATCGGAAGGCTTCTGGAGTTCCTCCGATGCGCCTTCACGAGAGACGCAATGAGAGCCAATTAACCCACGTATCATCGCCGTCGACTGCAGAGCACAACTCGGGATCCACCAGCTCGACATTTCGCTTCCGTTGGTTAGGTGCCGGTCCTCGGTCGCAGATGTTTCGCACCTTCCTTTTCGCCGTCTTTTTAGGCACAAGATGAGCTGGGTAATTTTCAAATACTGTAGGGACAACATTGGGCTTCAGGCGTGGTTTCTCTCGGGCGGGTTCGTTCATGACGCTGTTCACCGTAATCTTAAAAGATCTTTCGATACATTCTTCTCAAAATGTTTTTAGCACACGACAGCCTTCGGTGTCAGCCTTCTGTCTGCCCTCTTGATCTTATTTTCCCATTCAGCAAGCCGTGCTGGTCCGCCGGTGCAGTGAACAGACACCTTTTCTTCGTTAGACCGACAACCGCTTCGACAGAACGGAACAAAACACGTCCTCTCTTTGCATTGCCTCTTAGCCTTTAACATCTCAGGACGTTTTTGCTCACGTTTAGCGTCTTCCAGCTTCACAATCCAAGAGATGATGCCTGTCAAACATTGGTTTCACACGCCCTAAGCAATCGCGCGAGGCTGCGGCATCGGCGCGACAGCCGACGACAGGCGCACCCACTCGACCGGCAGCGCCCCTTGCGGCCTCTCCGCGCAGTCATCGCGGCGGGGGCCTCGCCCTCCCGGTAGAAACGCGCGCGCTGCGCACACTAGCCAGTATATTTCTAGGCACTATAGCATGAAGCACGATCGAGGCGTCGCTGCGAGCCTCGTTCCCAGACTATACGATAACTGAAAGAAAATATTCGAAATAAAACAAAAGAGTACTGAAATAGTTGTCATAGAAAAAACGCACAATTTTAAAACAGCATTCTTTTAATTTGCGAGCCTTATTTTCCAAAGCGGTGTTCGTACTCTCGGCACCGCAAACCCGGCATGCCCGTTTTGCCAGTGGTAAACAAACGCCAACCCGGCTCGCACGTGCGTTGGTCGCCGAGTGTTTTTGCTGCTGTTCGCAATGGAATCCCCTGCTGGTGCTTCGCG
Organism: Amblyomma americanum; assembly: GCF_052857255.1. NCBI lineage: Eukaryota > Metazoa > Arthropoda > Arachnida > Ixodida > Ixodidae > Amblyomma > Amblyomma americanum. The sequence goes on from NC_135502.1 coordinate 200,160,174, forward strand.
TCCTCGGAAGCTATGGTAGGAAGAGGAGACTTCCGTGCTGATTGACCTGTGGGAGGACCGCCTCGACGATTTAAGGCGCCAGAAACGCAACAGCGGCGTCTACAAAGGCATTGCGGAGCAATGGGCGCGGCTGGTTTTCAGCGGTCTGCTGTAGGCCAACGAGGAAATTGCCGTTTGTACGCGAGCGCACCAGACATCTGGCAGCCTATGTATCATGCGGCACCTAATTTTCGCTAAATAAGTCGTGAAAGCAGTTCCTTCACCGATGCTAGCAGCGTATGATTATGGCCACGATTTTCGCTGTCAGTGCTGGGCCTCAGCGGTTCTGTGTACAAATAAGCACTTTCGTCTCGGCGAGTGGGTTTATTTTGCATTAAATGAACTACACTTGCACAAAGAGAGGTGGAAGAAGAGAGACGTGGCGATAGGACAGAGTTTTGTGCATCACATGTTTGCATGGCGAGGTGTAGGATACCCCTAACCTCCGACTGTTTTTATGCAGTGTCAATGGGTGTCACGGCAAAGCTAGCGAAAAAGCCACGTTGGTACACTTTGTCAAGCCCAGTTGACGTGCACCCGATAACCATATTGACTGTGTACAGACATACAGGAACAAAAATTTACGGGATGCGGGTTCACGGAAAAATAATGTCGTTCATGCATTTTGCACAAAATTCGAGGGTACACACCTTCTCCATCCTACCAAACGAATGCAAGCTCATTAGCTAGCGAGGCAACGCAGAATTCGACTCTTATCCGCGAATCTGCATTATGAAACTTTTTTCCCAGTTTTTAACAAGAGCTAATGTCGGGCTTGTTGGTGATCATCTACAGAGGCCAAGTTATAATGGGCTAAAACCACAACACAAACCCCTGTGCTATGTGCTCTCTTTTGTGTTGTGGTTTTAGCATGGTTTGTCCCAGCTGTAGGCACGGAAGCCTGGTCTCATTGTGCCGGCCTCAGTTTTAAAACACTCCTTTTGCAGCTGTTTTCTGTAGTGCGGTATGTGTCATACAAAACATTCAATTTGTGCAGGCACTTTCTCAAGACTAGAAAGACGACCGGTTCCGGTGCCATCAGCTGGCCGCATTTTGAGCGTCTTCATTCTTTTCTTGGGTCTTTACCGGTAAATGATCCTACGCTGGCCCAGGAGTCCAGCTGTGGTGGCCAGAGTTCTGTAGAACATGTAAGTAGCTTGCATTTCGTTGTACAGACATCTAGCAAAAGGTGGAACAATGATTTTGTTGTCTCATATTGCCCTGCTGTATAAAAATACATTTTGCATTGGCTGTCATATCCTACAAAACGTGCAGGATATTCTCTGTATAAACTGAAGTACATATCGTGGTTAACCACGCCTCTAAAATCCAGTGAAATAAATTGCCTCGTACAAGCTATAATCACCTGCATAACTCAAAAAGCTTCTTTTTATTTGTGCACCTCATTGGACAAATGGTGCATGGCACCAATAGTACCAGAAGCCGCACTGCCACGCCTGCAAGTGATGCCATTGAAGCCTCAACGGAAATCAGCAGGCCGCAGAACCTCAACAGCAGCACTTCGGAGGGGAATGAAAATACTCCGCCGCAACAACAACCGTCTCCTCAGCAGCAGCAACCATTGCGCAAGAGGAAGCGTGCCACATGTGCGACAGAATTCTAGCACGCTCTGCTCACAGAGCAGGGGCTGCTGAGAGAGAGCTTGGAGGCTTCTCATGCTACAGAGGTGGTATTGCGAGAGCGGCAGTACAAGCTGCAGGAGAAGATGGTCAATGTCATTACTAAATTCTTTAAAACACCCTAAGTAAACAAATAAATAAATAAACTCAGCCATTACGTCCATGGTGCGATTTTACCATTGTGTATGGATTCAGTCCTACACTGATACAGACTAAACTGTATGTTACAAGAACGCCACACCAAAAACAAAGTACAGGAATGACACACATGTTCGTGCGAAGAGAGAGAGAGAGGATACAAAGCTTTAATTCAGAATTGCTGTCACATAGAACGAGTGGAAAAGAACATACTGCAAAGCACATTAATTTTTAGAACTGAATGTTATGTTGTGTAGCCTTGAAAAAATAAGAGAACCAAGAACATTGAAAACAGTTCACTACACTGAATGTCTGAGCCTGCTCGAAGTGTTACTCGGAACAATTATCAGCATCCTTAGTATGCCATGTGTCCAGTATTACAAAAGCCCCACAACAAAGCCGTGGCCCTGTAATGTGCTGGTTTCTGGGTTGCTTTGTGATTACGAGCAATGGGACAACAGATAGACGTACTGCGTGAGCATACAGCAAATCAAGAAGCGAAATGTTTCCTCTGAAGATTGCATATAGCTAGAGTATGCTGAAAAAAAACGTGTACCTCTGATGAACAGTTAACTCCACGTTCTAACACCAAAAATTCCGGAGCCCTTCAATGCGGCGTCCCTCATAGCCTGGTTCGCTTTGGGACGCTGAACCCCTGCAAACCATCCTTAAGAGGTGGCTGCAAACTAGAAGGCAACTGAACCCTAGCAACATTTCAACAGTGATTTCTTGCCATCTCTGCATTGGACATGCACACTACAGACAGCTTCCTAGTGGTGAGCCGCATGTGATGCGGAAACATTGTCACAATAAAATATATTCATCCTCGTGCATTAAACTGTACAAAAATTTCAGAAAAACATTAAGATAGATTTTTTTCGATCTCCCTTGCTATAGGAGCAAAGTCACATCTAGATTGTTCATGTATTTTTATGGCATTTTAAGCAGTCAAGTTGCTTTCAAGCTAAAAAATACAATATGCAAGAAACTGAAACATTGTATGTGGTGCACAATAGTCTTGTGTTGTAATGTGCAATAATACGCCATGTATTAAGTACACAGTAATACATAATGGAGCCTGCAATTCTTGTGGATGATGCTAATGAACTCTTCCCTTTCTGATGAAGTGCAGGCCTCTCGTGAGCCACAGATGTCAAGCAGTATTTTATAGCAATCAATACACTTTCAAATTTGTGCCGACGGCAGTAACTCTGGGCATCCCAGCTAAATGTAACCAAGTTTTTAAAATGCGGAGCGTCCTAGGCAAGCGAGGCCAACGGAGTGCTTTAGAGGGTTGGCTGGACTAGTCTGCAGTATTTTTTTTCTGCACAGTTAGTTTACTAGCGAAGACTAACAGCTAAATTTTAAATGTTAGCTTCAAGAAAAGATTTAAGTGAAAGTTGTAGACGTCTACAACAACTTGAAAAATAGCTGCTTGAAATGTTTGCAACATTGTACCATTTTCATAGTTTTTTTTGCCTGCCCTAAAAGAAATTGCATGAAATTCAAAGTCTATACTTGACATTGGTGCTACTTCAGTGCCACAAGGCATGCTCTAAGAGAAGAAATCCACATATCTGCGGAATGCTGTTCCTGACAGAGTTTCGCGTTGTAAGTGAACATGGGATACATGCCGGCAGCCGATGCGCGGGAAGATTGCACATCTCTGAAAGGGTTAGAGTAAGGAACGAAAAAGCGAGGCCACCTGGATAGTGCGCAAAAGAGATTAAGGAAGGTGTCAAGGCAGAGACTTTTAAAGACAGACACGTATGTACACACACAGCGTAGTGTATTCATGTGAGGAGCCCTGCGTCAGTGCGGCTCGGGCAGAAGTGGTGCATAACAACCTAGTCGATCAGGCATGTGTCTCCTGTTTTGAACAAGCATCTACCGTAGCTGGGTGAGATCATGATGTGAAAAAAGCTATGTGTCTGACATGCACCTTAAATAGTGCAGAAGCGTCTCTTACTACTGCTAAAAACAGTTACAGAGACGCACTCTTGGCAACGTGTCCATAGCTGCCGGCACACATCCCACGCCCAATACAAATGCACATCCCTGCCGGGAAGCACTTTCCGGAGATAGCAAATGTCGTACTCTGATACCAAAGTAAGAAAGCAGTTACTTGTTTACAGGTATGCAGTTGTGTGATGTTGAAGCTTGCGTCACACTGAATAAATTACTTCTTTGATGACCCAGGAATCCATTATGGTGTATCCGAGATACATGTTGACTCTCATCAGCAGCGTAGTGCTAGCAGGCTGAGCATGAAGCAGATGCATGCTAATGGTCATGTTGTTCGAACAAAACAAGAAATGTGGGGTTCGTTTACCAGCCAAACTCCACATGTATGGCCGCAACCGACAACAATGGGTTAAATTTTTACAACAAGATGGTTAGGCTCCACAGGAAAGCTCTGATCATGAGCATGCCAGCATGGAAGCGATTTCTCAAGGCAGATAAAGTGCCTCATAACAATGTGCACACACACTTGCATTGCTGGTGGTTAATAGTCCTCGATGCAGCTTACTGGGACACAACTGCTTTCACCCACACGGCATCTAGGTGAGTTTCATCTGCCAGACGTATGCAACATCATGGTTTAATGTTGCAAAGTTATTACATGAGTACCAGCGGGGCTGTGTTTTTTGAAGGGTAACAGGGCATATCGGAGACCATGTTCATTGTGCAATTACACAGGAAGCAATGTCGAATTTCCCGGGGCTCGACCTCTCCGTTTGCATTCTCTTGTGGAGTTCACGCGCAATGTGGCATTCTCTCAAACCACATGTCTGAGATCTATGTGGCCACTACCATCATCGTTGTACATGAAGGCATTGAGCGTGCTCATTAGGAGCAGGTGGGCGAAAGCAGTCACTTTTTCTTAACGGAACAATAAGCTTGAACTCAGTTTACCAGTTTAAGTATGGCAGATACCTTTCTGCAGCAACAACACTGTGTTAACGCTTTATAAATAAAGTTCTCCAAAGCATTTTTGCAGGTGGTCACCAGCTATGTTCGATAACTTACAGCAGTGTGAAAAAAAAACGAAATAAAAATGCAGTGAAAATATAGAACAAAGAATGGAAAACAGCACCAGACACTGCAAATGTGTTCAATATCCTGCACTCATGTGGTGGGAATAAACTGTAAACAATAAGCACAATACAGAAATGGCAAACAAGGCACCAGACACTGCACACATGTTCAATAACCTGCAGTCATGTGATGGAAATACACAAACTAAAAGTGTTAAGTGCATTGGAAACATAGCACACCTGCCGCGGTGACTAGGTGGTTATGCGGTTCGGCTACTGAGTCAGAGGACCCAGGTGTACTGTTGGCTGCAGCGGCTGTGTTTCGAAGTAGGCAAAATGCAAAATGCACATGTGAGCTGTGCAATGTCACTGCACATTAAAGAAGCCCATGTGATCAAAATTAATCCAGAACCCTCCAGTATGGGGTCCTTAATAGCCCATGCGTTGCTTCAGGATGTTACGCCCCACAATTTACAATTTACGAACACAGCACAACACTGCACAACAGACTATATAACATATTGCACAACACGCAATGCATTTACATCGATGTTCTGCCCTTTCCTTGTAGTACCGGACAACAGCGGCTCGAGCTGAAACTCCGCTTGTGGTTGCAGTGTCCGTGACGTCCTCTGGCTGCTCATACAGCGCGTTGGTCATTCTGACGGAGAAGACCCACTGTGGCATGACAGGCTCGTTAAACTCCTCACAAATATTGTTCAGCACACAGCAGGCGCGAATCACATCAGGAGCATTGTCCAGGTCACATTCCATTCGCTTCAAGCAGTATCGAGCCTTCATCCTCCCAAAGGCATTTTCTACCACTCTTCTCGCTTTTTCGCTTTTGAGAGACGGTAATTAAGGTCCTTCATCTCATCATCCAGGTGGGCCCTGTGGCTAAATGGCTTGTTTAGATGTGATGTCAGGGCGAAAGCCTGGTCACAAAGTATGAGTGGCCCGACTGGTGTACCACTGATGTTTGCCACAGGCGACTGAAATTCCGGGCTTTCCACAAACTCTGCCAGGTTGGACTGCTCATAAACGTATGCATCGTGGCAGCGGCCGGGTGTGCCAACCCTGACAAAGCGGAACTTGTACTTGTGGTCAACAAGGGCCAGCAGTATGACGCTATGCCTGCAAAGTAACAACAATAACATAAGTCAGTCATAGTTCAGCTGTAATAATATTTGTAATGCCCCATTTCTGTCAACAGCAGATATTGCACTGCGTGCAGTGACCAAAGCTGTCTCAAGGTGGCTTCCTGGCTCAGAAAACATGCCTAAAGATAATTCGTCTGTTTTACAAGAACCCTGCTGTGCAATCTTGAAATATATAGTATACAGTAGGGGCGAAAACTGATGATGCACTAATATCATCAGCAGTATAAAGCAAGATTGAATGGCACTATTTTACGCGTGCAAAACCATTTCAGCAGTGATAAAGTTACTGCAAAGGGTGAACAGACAGTAACTAATAGTGATATGTTCACTGCAAACGGCGTGTCAGTGTCGGCCCGCCAAGAAAAGAAATAAAAATGATTTAAACTGGGAAACCTTACCATCCTTTGTAGTTATAATAGTCTGTTGCCTTCTCCATCGGCGGCGAGATTGGAAAATGACAGCCCTCCAACGCACCAACTGCCTGTGGAAAGTCCAGCACGGCACTGCACTCACTGATGTGGTCAGTGAGCCGCTCTCCGCATGGCGTCGTGAGCCAGTCGGGCTCAAGGTGAGCAATTACTGCCATACAGAATTCTCTGTATATGGTGTTTACTGTTGGCCGGCCGACTCCAAAGAGGTTCGCGATCGACCGGTCTTCCGCCGACGAGCACAGTTTGTGCAAGTTTATGGCGACCCTCTTTTCGACGGAAATCGCCGGTTTCATGGCGGTATCCTCGCGCAGCAGCAAGGGCCGGCACGCTTCCACTATAAAGCGGAAAGTAGCTGGAGAGACGCGGAACGATTGCTTGAAAAAGTTCTCGCCGAGGTGAGGCAAGGTGACCTCAAACCACCTCTCTTTCCGGATGAAAATCCAGCGCTCGCGGTGTACAGCACCGCTACAACTTGCGGCAGCAGCGGCAGTTGCTAGAGCACTTGTGAGGAGGAGGCGTCTTTTCAAGCTTTCACTCCTTGCCCTGGCCACTTCGATTTCTGCTTCCAAGCTTGCAGACACCGCCATCATGACGGTGATTTTGCGCTTTTTTTGAGCACTTATCGCTCTTGGCGAAACGACACAACGATCGAAGAAATGAGGCACGAGAAACGAGCACGGATGGCACAGGATCGAGGACCGATCGGGGAAAGAGTCAGCGACTGGACGCGGATATGGCTATTATTACGGCTATTATGGATATGGCTATCGAAGAGTGCCAGGGCATCAGTGCAATGTGCAACCATGGTTGCCGCAGCACGTTATTAAGCTGCTTTTTATGCTCACAAGTTGAAATTTTCACGAGAAAGTTTTAATAACTAATGTTATTTTTAATTTACTACAAACAGATCGCAATGATGATATTACGCGCAGCGCCATCTCGTATGCGGCGATCTAACTAGTTGATCGGAATCGAGTGGATACGTGTAGCAGCTGTCAATCTCGATCGCGCTTCAAACGTCAACCGGTATCGAGATCGATCGCGCTCCGAAGTACCCGTGTGACAGGGGTATTAGAATTTCGGAAACATGCCTTCCTCCGAAGCTGTGGCCCAACAAATTGCTGCCGCCAGGCGCCCTGTTCGAAAAGCGCGCGCCGCGAAGCCACGGGAATCATTACGCAACCCTGTCTTTCCCTCTGTCTGTCCTTGCTGTTCGCCGCAGGGGTGGGGAGAGGGTATCGAGGCACCCTACTCGCTGCTGCAGCGCGCACAGGAGAGGGAATGTCACGGGACAAAAATTGATACATCTGCGCCATATTTGGTTACATTTCGTGCATAAATTACGAAAGTAGTTTCAAATGCCACGTCCCCTTTAAGTGAAAGCAGCCTCTTCGTAAGATCGCGGTAATCCGTCTATACAGGCCAGCTTCAATGTTCCTTGACTGAGCCTCTAATCGGGTCGCATTTGGTAACCAGCACGCGTGCTTTTCATCGGTACAAAACTCACTGGAAGTTAGCGCCTCTGTCCTTCCTGACGCCACGCAGGCTGTGTCCCATCAATGAAAATTCTCACCCGCAGCCAACTCGGCCAAATATTCTCAACTGTAATTCGCCTAATCTTGTCATTGCCCGCAGTGCCTCGTGCAGTCCTGACAGCACTACGGGGAGGAACTGAAGTTGGTTTGCACCGCTAGACCACTGCGGCCTAACCATGCTTTCACGGAAAACAGAGATGTGTGGACTAGAAAAGTACGAAAAATGAAATACAGGTATTATCACCATCGTTCGTTTCCTCAAGCAAAGTGCGGTGACGCCAAGACAGTTTCATCGCGGATCCCTGAGGCTAGCCAACGTCGCCATTCGCTTGGAACCCAATAGTGATCACGGAATACATCTCGTACAAACACGAGCTCAGCAGAAAGAGGGACAGAATCGATCAGGACTGTCTAAGTGGCCCTCAGAGCCACGCGCGCCGCCAAGGTGCCGCCCTATTTGCTCTCATTTCATGGGGGAAGGAGGAGCCCCGCGCGGATGGCGGGCGCCCTCTCGGGGCGAGGATGGGGGCTGCCACTGGAGGCGGAGCGGCGACGTGTGGGGCCCCGGGCCCGGACCCGCCCATGCCCCCCCCACCCTCTTCCCGTGCCGGGCCCGTCTGGCAGAAGCGGCTCAAGTGCGGTGGCGCAGTGTGTCTTCATTTGGTACACGCCGACCGACAAATGTCGCTTGGTCGTCGAGGAAAATGTCTTTGCATCCTGTAAACGATTTGTGGCCCCGAGCCAAGTTTAGATCACAAAAGAAACGAGCGAAAAGAAACGAAACTTACATGTGGCGGCCGGAACGGCTGTTCACAATGATCTTGCGCACTACAGAGGGGATTCTGATCAAGGAAACCGCACGATTTGCGAAACGTCGATGCTTTCTTTTTTTTTTTTTTGTTCTCGCATTTCTTTGTTACGTTGCGCCTCTCCAGTAGCCATTGCGTCAATCACGAGACGTACAAAACCGGATCTGTTGGTCAAACTGGCGAAATTGCTATAACTAAGGAGTTGTGGACGGTGAGACAACGCAACGGCGCACGACGCCCTGTGTGGTGATCATGCCAGCCCAGCTCACCCTGAAGTTCGTGTTGCTAACGAATGCGTCACGTGACAATGAGGAGCAGAGCTGAACACTTCACCTCAAAGTGTTCGACCTCACGTTTCATGTCATTTCATTATTTATTACTCTCAGGGTCGATCACCGTTACAGAGAGGAGTGTAGTGGGCAGATGAATCAAGATGATTATACACAACTGACTTGAAGGCGTCGGGTGCTGCCATGGAAACGACGGAGGCGGGAAGGTGGTTCCAGTCTTTGGAACAAATGAATCGGAGTGAAGATGGGTCCTGCAGCTTGGAACGCCAACTTTGAAACGGTCCGTGCGGCTCGGAAAGCACGTAGCGACAAGGAAAAGCGATTGTTTTAGGTATTCATTGGCGGAAGACATTTTCTGAAAAAGACATAAACGCTGAATGTGACGGCGTAAGGAACGAGCGTAAGATTCAATGTGTTCTTCAAAAGCGTTTCACTGGCTGAAAGTGAGCAATTAAAAAACATAAAACGAGCAGAGCGATTTTAGATGGATTCCAGGCTTGTATCAGAGTGATTTGGTGTGGGGATCCCAGAGAGAAGCATACTCTAATTTCGGGCGGACAAGACACTTATATACAAATAGTTTTACGGGCACAGGAGAGAAGGAAAAGTTACGGTGAAGAAAACCAAGTATTCGTTTTTTTTTTTGGTTTTATGGGAGTTTAACGTCCCAAAGCGATTCAGGCAATGAGAGACGCCGTAGTGAAGGGCCCCGGAAATTTCGACCACCTGGGGTTCTTTAACGTGCACTGACATCGCACAGTATACGGGCCTCTAGAATTTTGCCTCCATCGAAATTCGACCGCCGCGGCCGGGATCGAACCCGCGTCTTTCGGGCCGGCAGCCGAGCGCCGTAACCACTCAGCCACCGCGGCGGCTCCAAGTGTTCGGTTAACATTATTAGTAATATGTTCAATGTGCGTTTTCCGTTACAGGTTGGCGGTAATATATACGCCAAGATACTGATAATCGGAGGCAGAAGTTAAAGGAGAGTTATTTAGGAAATACGCGCATGAATTCTGGTTAAGCGTACGCGTTATTATTATTGCTTTGCACTTAGCAACATTTAGTTTCATAGACCCCGTGTGGCACCATTTAGAGATGATGTCAAGATGTAATGCCCTCGGGCCCTTAAGGAGAAAATAAATGAAAAAAAAAATGAAAAAGAGCGGCTGTACCAGAAGGGTTAGATATTTGTTTATATGACACACAATCAATAGCGTAAAGTATATTTTTTAACTCAGTGAAATCAGAGAGGTGGTTAATATAATTCGCACATGCGTTTCTCTGTTGAAGGAAAGGGGCATCGCTCCAATAAATCAGTTCTGAGCTCGTCTGCCCGCTTCTCCCCTGCGTAGTTTGTTTCTATAACCACATGTCATGCCAACTAGCCCCTCATCACTCACTCTTGGAATCGTTATTATAAATTCTGAAAAGCAGAGAACCTAGTATGGAGCCTTGAGAAACCGCGGATGTTACAGGACATACAGGTGAGTCACAGACCGGGCTGGTTATGGTCGTGCAAAAAATACTCGACCCATTTCATAAGGCTAGTGTCAAGATTTAGTTCGCTATGGTTGAAAAGTAGTAGTTGATATGACACAGTATCAAATGCCTTCGCAAAAATCAATAAAACGCAAGCCACAAGTGATGAAGAATCCAGAATGCAAAAGAAAAATGGTTAGCAAAAGAGAGCAGTTGAGTTTCCCAGGAATTTGTATTGCGAAAACCGTGCTGATTATGTGTGAAGAGACATTAGGCTAGAATATATTGTGTGTTCAAGCAGCCTGCATGGTATTGACGTTAATGAGATTGGTCTGTAGCAGTGGGGGCTATGGACGTCGCGCAGATTTCTGCACCAGAACCAACTTTCCCAAGTTCCAGTCATGGGGCAACGAGGCGCTCTGCAATGACTGCGAAGAGTCATACGACAATATTATGTTGTAAACTATAGGAAGCGCAAAATACCGGACGACGGACAGAGTAAGGGACACAAAAAACACGTTCACGAGCGCTCGTGAACCTGTTTTTTTGTGTCCCTTACTCTGTCCGTCGTCCGGTATTTTGGGCTTCCTATAGTTTACAACATGCATCACCAACTAGCCCGGCAGCTTGCTCTTCTGAACGACAATATTATGGATGAGTAAGTTTGGGTGCTTTTCAGAAGTTACCTGCTGACGATGAGATTTTCGCAACTTGAAATAGAAATGCCTATCCAGTCGGTAAGAGCCGGGTCCGTCTGTAAGAAGTAATGTGCAGAAGTGGGAAGATTACTCGTACAGCTAGCTTATAGAAAGGATGATGAAAATGTGTTATTTAGTAGGATGCAGCACTGTCTATCTGGAACAAAAAATCCTTGATCGTTCTTCAACCGAACCTCTTCAGATTCACACATGCCGATAACATCGTAAGCTTGCGTGGGTTTGAAGCAAGTAAAGAAGGAAGGTTTGTATGAAGATCAGTGTTTCTGGCACGGACAGGGGCATGTTTATGCTCCACTGCCGTAGATTGATAGGCTAACCTTGCTCTTTAATTGTTAAGCTTCTTGCAACGATGAAGCATGCGCTTTTTCTTATTTAATAGGCGTTTCAATGATAGGTTAAACCATGGCGGACGTCTCGCTAGATATTCGCCGCAGAGGAATACATTTATCGATGAGCGGTTTGACCTGCATTTTAAATAACCCCCAGTTCTCATGCACTGTGCGTTACCAAAACTGTGGAAAAAATGCGGTAGCAAACTTTTCCCTAGAAATATTGATAGCCTGCATGTCGGTCTGCTTTCTTGTAACCATAGAATAGTTTTGACTGTTCTGAAGGGCGGCGTGAGCATGATGGCACAGTGAAAAGTGCAGGCTGTTGGGCGAGACGGTTTTACATAATTAAGCAAGGGCAGAAAAACACGGACGAGGAGACGACAAGGACGGGCGCACAGTGAGGTGGCCACGTACACCTCGCAGTAGAGTTAGGGAAGAGACAGAATCAAGATAGTTCGTGAGCACAAGGTCGAAAACGTCAGCACACGAGGGGGTAAGGGCCGTTGTACGATCGTTTCGGAGCGCCTTCCGCCAGGTCCGCTTCGCGAGCGGGCCTGGCGGATTCGCCTCGTTCGGCGAACGGATGGAAAGTTGGTCAACTTCAACTTTCTGGCGGACGAGCGGGTCCGGACGGCGACCGGATTGCAGCTATTGGCTGCTTTTCCCGTGACGTCAGTGACGTCTCGAGCCCCTCCGCCTCGGTTCTGCCCTGGCGGGGCAAGATGGCCGTCCGTCGACTGAACTGGGGAGCGCGGCCTGGGCAGCGGGAGCGATGTCGCGAAGCATATTATATTGGCCACATCTTGATATTACCAGTGTCCAGAGCGACTGCAAACTTCGCCGCGTGCAGCAGTGGCGAGCGACAGTTCCACTAGTTGAATTCTGTAATCATCTACGCTGACGAAGTTGACAGAGCGCCGCTTCAAACCGATGCACGACCTGTGCAGTGGCGTTGTCACGAAGTGTTTATTTCGAGCTGTTTGTGGTTGTTGCAAGCGTTTGTAATTCCTGCGAGGATCATCACGGACAGCGGCGAGTAGCAGCTGCTCACGGTTAATTTCTTGTGCGTGCATGAGCTGCATAGCACAGTGTCCGCGTAGTGAACGTGATTGCGATCGGAGCGAGTGCTTTTACATCAAGGCAGCGAAATGTGTACCTGCGAAAGCTCACGACGGACGCCGTGCTTTCCGAATGCTGAAATGATCGTGGCGTTGCGCAGCTAGTCGCATTCGTTGCGATGGTTGCAGTGATCGCTACCACACGACGTTATTTCTGCTACGTGTCCATTACCATTTTGACCGCGATTGGTGCGGGCACTGTGCTCGAGTACTGCCGTGTGTGCGACGTGGCACGATCTTGGCTGCAAGGCCGTCGGACTGTTTTCTGCGGCGACAAAAGCAACGCCGCCATTCTTTTGCGTCTTGGTGCTCCATTCAATACATTTTGTGATTATGGGTGCTCGGGTTACGAGTGGACGGCGGCACTGTGTGACTTTTGTGAAAACATGGGTGTGCAGTGCAGATGTATCTTCGGGGGCGTCATTTCTTTTTATTTCCTGCCCGCTGTGCAGACATTTGTCTGCAATAAATATTTGCGCGATGAATGAGTGACTGAACACTTCCTCTAGCCATTTCCGTTTAGGTTGTGACAACATGGTACTACGCGATTACGAACAAGAATCATTGCCGCATTTAAATCACGGCTAGTTCACACTGTAGAATCTCTAATATGTGTTAACTCATGAGTCTACTTTTCAATGTGCATTCCACTCTGTTGCGCAAAAAAAAAATAACTGTGGCAGCAGCTTATGGGGTAAAAACTGTCCACAGAACAAGTTGGGCATAACGAGTCTTGATGAATATATATATATATATTAAAAAAAAATTTCCCAATGCTTTTTTTCTCTTTTTGCTTTGTCAAATACTTGGAAATGTGAAGTTGAAGTGGGATCTTGGTTTCCACTGTAATCAGAAAACTTCGGTGATCTTGAAGCGCCCCATGAACCGTGACACTGTTTGTTGTTGATTTTGCTCACAGTCCCTTTCGATCAGGAGATCAGCGGTACGAAAGTGGATGTGTGCACAATGCTATTGTTGCAGAGCAGCTCGTGAACTCTACTTTGCTGGTGTTAAGTAGTTATTCAGCAGCACTCCCTGGGACAGCCGTACCGGTTTGATTAACAACACCATTTCGAAGCCTTGAGAGGGTGATGTCAGAATGCACATGCACCCTGCTATCTTCATTTGCCTGTGACTGCTTGCTACGGACATGATTAATTGACTGCTGAGTGACGGCGATGGCGAGCACAATCAGCTGTGTATCGACAGTGTAGAACGCTTCCCAGATTTCCGTAATCCTCCTTACATTTTACACTAACAAAAATTTATTTGCTGACATATAGACGCATATTTGCACCTTCCCCAGTGATCGGCTAGGTTTCCTGTCCCACTTATCCTTTCACACTTGTGGGGTCACGACAGTACCATTCCTGCACAGATTCAAAGCTACAATAACAAGGCTTATTTCAGTTCTTTGAAATGTGCTAAGCATTGATGCATGGTGGTTGGTTCTGCAATACCGACGTTGCCCTGTTTCTGAGAGTCCTGTAGTATCAATGGAACCGTTGACCTGCCAAGGCAAAGACCACATTTAATTTGAACCCGTTCCTTTACTTGAATGAAATGGCTGTTGCTGCTTGCATTAGCAGATTCCCCGCTTTGCACCGGCGCCTAGTTCTGTTCTTGCCCGCTGCGCATGCCTGAATCAGGAGTGTTGCATTTTTCTTTTCTTCTGCGGTGTACTCAGTGTAAAAGGTGCTAACCTAGCATTGCGGGCTGCGAGGAGGCATATGTGAGGTTATAATATTGCCACGGACCTGGCTCGAGCTACCTGCGCGCTAAGCCGTGACGAGGACGAAGTGGTCGCGTTCGCGTGAGGCGCGCTCGAGCTGGCTCTGTTCTGGGCGATTAAAAACCTCGGCCGTTCTGCGGTCCCCCTCTACGTCTACGACTGTTCTCCGTCTGGCCTGTGACAATATAAGCAAGGGATTCTGTTGTTTTAGTCTTAAGCAGGTTATTTCATTTTGTGCAATGAGCAATCCAAGCCAGGATGTGAGTCGCCGAGCCCTGACAGTGATTTTTACACTCGAAAGAGAAGCTCTTTGGCAACCAGAAATTTTATGAGCTGGTTAGAAGTCAGTGTGTCTGGCAGTCCACGGGTTAGCATAACAGTCTGTGCATACAGTGGGGCAATTCCAGTGTGCAAGAAAGGTATATGATTCAGGCAGCGTTCAATTTATCTGCTCAAATCCGAAGATTTAAGTCTTTCCCCTCTGCACATTAATGGGACAAGAACACATGCGACAATGGGCCGTACGCATTTTCACCCTGTCCACTATGATCAGCAAGTTTCTATGTTAGCAAAGCGTAAGTAAATTAAAAAAGTTTTTTTCGCGAGAAATACTGCTAATAGTTTGAGTCCATATTAACGAGGACTGCACTAATGAGGAATGGCTGTATATGTGAAAGTATGGTTAATTTTTTAAATTCTGATGATGACACAAGCAATTAATCTGTGTTATTTTGAATACGAGACTAAAGAAGTACATTTATTTTGCAAATTATGAAGATGATTAGAAGGATGTGTTGTTTGGCACAGCAGTTTGTTGGTTGAAGAATAGCGATTGGCTTTACCTGACACCACTTAAAACAGCAAACTGCAAAATTAGCCCTGTAGAGCTGGTAAAGGTATGTTAGAAACAAAGTCGACGGAAAACAGCACCACTGCACATAGTAACAATTCTTGCTCTGTTGTCCTCGTCCCTTAGCGCAGTTTCAACATGCAAACTTACCGCCGGCTCAC
This sequence comes from Amblyomma americanum, assembly GCF_052857255.1. Taxonomy (NCBI): domain Eukaryota; kingdom Metazoa; phylum Arthropoda; class Arachnida; order Ixodida; family Ixodidae; genus Amblyomma; species Amblyomma americanum. The sequence goes on from NC_135502.1 coordinate 200,175,648, forward strand.
CCGACAGTACACTCGTACCAAGTTTTGTGAAATTTGTAGCAAACATCAACAGGACCGGAAGCACAGTGTACGCATATCTAGTGCATACTGTGCAGATAGCTTCCTGCCTCATCATAGCTCGGCCCCTCTATGTTTTTTGTCCTTCATTACCCAGCACCTATGGCCCCATTTATGCCATTGGCATGTGCTGCAAATCACCATACACATTTTGTACTCTTGCCCTGCTAGATTGTTTTGGCCCGTTAAGTTGTTTCATCCAAATTGGCAAGCTTTTAGAAAACGTTCCTGCAATAGCCAACTTGCTCTTGTTCTTCACGACATGCACCTTGACTGCAATATCCCCCTCGATGCTTTTCTTCTTGGCTTTGAAAAAGCATGTGATTCGCTTATTTATGTATGGCTATTTTTGTCGTGCTTTATCTTGTATCCAATAGCTCTAAACTGGATCCAAGCCAGCCGTCGGCAGATTTTCCATGCGAATTCTTAAGCATCCTGCCTTTTCCTGCAGTCTTGGATGTCCCCCAAGGCATTGATCTTGAGCCTAAGCTTTTTACTACCTACATTATGGCTTTCCTTTCGGTGTTTTGTTACATGCCTTCACTGATGGCTATATTAAGGGGTCTGCCATCTTGCAATCAATACTCATGTCTTAGTTCTCCAAAACAACATTTTGCATGCTCTAGAATGGCCTGTTTGCTAATGTTACTAAGAATGCACTCATATTTTTTTCATTGTAAGCAAAACTACATTTTGCCTACTTGTAAAGCATTACCGAGAAAGGTATATTCACTGGATACTGGTTGAAACACTTAGCCATTCACATGGCTCGCATGGTCTCACCTCATAATGGTTGTACGCCCTCCCACAGCCTAGGATATTTACACCCTAACATAATAATAATAATAACTTGTTTATTTCCATCAGTGATGGGGGAGACTGCGGATAAAAGCCGCTTGACAACAAGCGACTTGACTGAAGCCCGCAGCCTCCCTACAAAGCAGGCAGCGATAGGACAACAACAACAAAAAAATAAAACAAAGAACTCGCAGAAAGCACAATATTCAAAATTAATGCACGCACACTTGATAGTCACAACAGGTAAACATAACAAAAGGCAAGATAACACTTTTAGTTGTTATTGTAAGCAAGGATTGTTAATGAAATGTTGGCGTAGGGTTCGTACAGAAATCGTATGCAAATCTATACCTGATTTGTGAAATGAATTTAAAAGGGTTGGCAGTGTGTATGACACTTTTTGCCTGGAATAATTTACCCGCGCAGTGACCACTTTCCACGGTTCTGTGTAACGGGTGGTGTAGGAATGTGTGTTTTTATCGAGATCTGATAATTCATGAAAAAACTTGAGATTTTCTTTCACCTCCCGTTTGAAAGCCAGACTTAACTTATAGTTATAAAGATTAAACGCGCGTATTATGTTTGCTTTCGAAAATAGCTGTGAAGTATGGGAATGATACGGTACATTAAAAAGTGCTCGAACAATTTTTTTTTGAAGTATATGTATTCTTTCAAGATTTGTACGTGTCGTGGTACCCCATACCAATACACAATAATACAAAGAAGAAAAAAAGAGAGTATTGTAAATAAGAAGCTTTATATTGAAAGGTAATATAGCTCTGTGTCGCGCCGTCATACCAACAATACGAGATAGCTTCCCTGACACAGATTCAATGTGCGCATCCCAAAGCATATTTTGTGTGAAGATAACTCCAAGTATTTTAACACTACTATCTATTTCGATTTTTTCGTTCTCGTAAAGAAGGGTGATTAGACATGTACTTAGCATTGCCGTCTCCCAAGTTACTTGCGTTCAGATCCTCTGTGTGGCATCACCTTGGGCGTTCTAATGGTGCATGGCACAAACCGAACTTAACTAAAATCCTAGAATGAGTTCAGACCTGAGCCCTTGTTTTTTTTTCTCAGACTATTGTTGAAGCTCCAGTTTCACAGCACCAAACGTGAATCTTCAAATTTCTTCATGTCGTGCAGAAACTGCAGGTATTTTTTAACTCTTTACCGTCACATAACCAGCTAATCTGTTCTGACTCATGTTTCCTTCTGCACTAGCCGCACTAGTACTGTTGTGCCTAGTTAGGTCATGCCACTGCATTTCAATATTGATTTTTGTTTTTGCCACTAAAGGCTGGAATGGCCTTCCACCTCACAAGGCTTACTAACCTCTTGTCCCTTGAGCTAGTCACTGCAGAAATGCACGCAGTAAATGATGATGCTCGTCCACTAATTAAAGTAATTCCCTCAAGGTAGAGAATATTTGTAATAAGCAAGTAATCACTCACTGTCATCCACCAAAGTGCAGCCATAAGGCCACAAAGAAGAGCTACAAAGCTTTCCTTTGTAGCCGTATGGCTGTGCTTGGTTGCTAATGGTTGATTACTTCTACACAAAGCTGACCACCCAAGTATTGTCATTTAGTACTGTTTAGGTATAATAAATGCTAAAATAAATTGTTCTAATGAAGTGCTTAGTCACTTGCTCAGCTCGGCAAGCCAATGCAATGTTCTCTTATGCGTAAGAACTTTCCTCACAATCTATTTCAAGCAATATTGGGGCACATTTACACAATAGTTTTGTCGGACGGCATACAGTTGCATTTACGCTAACTTGCACACTGTGCACAAGCTAGGTCTAGCCAACTGAACCTGTGCACTCAAAAGCTAAGCATACATTATTGTGCCTATCTGTGTCAGATTTTTCTTGGTCTTTCTCTCTTATCGTCTCTTCAGCTAAGCAACACACCGCCTTCATAACGTGGCTCAGTGAGAATGCTACGAGCGCATGTTTATGCATGTGACTTTTATATATTGAGGATAGTGTTAACAGGGCTGTTGGTTCATCTTGAACACAAAAGCCGTCAACTTCAATTTGCAGCAGAAACCAGTAAAGACAAAAGTCATCACTGCTTTCCTGTTCTTTTTCGGCTTTCTTCGGCCTAACTTCAAATTGGTCTTTTCCACGTTTCTGATGCCTATCCATGCCTCAATTATTATCTTTCTTTGAAAACCAGACTGGCAGTGAAATAGGTATATTTTGCTGAAAATGTTGATTGTCTGCAACTAATAGCACACTCGAAAATGGTATAAATATCTTGAGTGGTATAAATATCACTTGAGTGGTATAAATATCAGTTAACAGTAAGCAATGCTCACTTTTGCTAGCTAGATTGTTAACTGGTCACCTTTACGTTCAATCAGTCTACATTTTACTAATGAGTGAAAATAACTCTTAAACATTGCTTTAAATTTGTATCAGAGAACATACGCATATATGCCTGTCACATACTTAAATGGCTCAATTTTTATTTCATTTTATTGTGAAACATCACAGACCTCATGCTGGAAATCCAAGTTTACAAATTCTGCTTGACATGTTGGTGTTTGCTCGAGATAAGCAGATTATAGGGTCATTGTATCCTGTTATCATGACTGTACAATGTATTCTTTCCCAGCCTAAGCCAGGAGCCATTGCAATGTAAACCGTCCATATTGGTTCTTGCATTTCCTCTACCTGTAATCCACTTTACTGGCTCCCACATCTCATTATGTTTATAGTAATAGAAAGACATGTGTAGACTTTTATGCAGTACAAAGGCACCCACATTGTTTTCCACTCACAGCGACATTTGAGAATGCTTTGGAGTTGCACAGAGTATATGCCAGCTTATTTTGTACATGGCAACAATGACATGGCCTTCAGCAGAACTTCCCATACTTGTTTTCAATGCTGTAGTCTGACTTGTGCAGTGGCAATATCACCTCATGAAGATATGCTAAATGACTACCTGATGGCCGGCTGTCTTTGTGGAGAACAAAGCGCCTTGCATTACAGCCAAGTGATGCATGTCGAAGCCCCTTTGCAGCCACACAGTGCTATTTCTATTTTGGCTTTAATAATGGACTGAAAAACAACAAAAATAAGTCACTATCGTTACATTGTCACTGTTCTGTAAAATGTAGAACTGCTTTAATTAGAACTGATTTTACCTGTTCCAAACAACTGGAAAAGTCATAATTTCTCATGTGCATTTGTGTTTGACAGCAGTGTGCTAAAATGTGAATTTTTAATGCATACACAGTTCAGGCACACACACGCACAACTTATATATTGAATAGATAAGCATGTCATTTGCATTAGCAGTCAGCTGGCTGTAGGTAGTTGGGGGGGGGGGGGTTGTTTACATATTAAAATGACAACAACTGTGCAAAAGACAGGCCAACAGTCGGCCGATTCGGTTTGCCAAAACCATGCCATCGTGATGTCTGGCTCTATGTCACACTGCTCCGACGAAAACAGTCGGTCGACAGTCGGCGTCGGCGCCACATCTCCCACAAGATGGCAGTTGGCCGATGGTTCGCCAACTCCCATGTCACACTAGCGAGACAGCATGCGAGACCTCCCGCCGACTTTCCCTTTCTGGTTCTCACTCTTCTTTTGTCATTTCCTGCGATGCGAAATTCATGGGCCGGGGCGCTTCATTTTTAACTCTTTTAAATAAATGCCACCATAGTAAAACAAACTCTTAACACTTGTGATTATGAACCTAGACTGAGTGCAGCCCAGTACAGAGCGGCACTTATTGCTGGGTCAGAAAGGCATGGCTCGAAAAATAAATCCAGTCGCTCGCGGGTAAACAAGACGGGAGAGATCATTTAAAACTAAAATAATAAAAAGAAAAATTCTCGACCACGCGGATTCGAACTAGGAACCTGTTAGATGCGAAGCTACTGCTATACCCACGACGCCATGGAGAACAGAACATTACGTTGTTTTCAGAGGTGCTGATAAGAAGCACTCAGCAGTGTGACACTCGCGACAGAAGTAAAAAGCAGGCTACCCATGTGCGAAAACTCGGCCGGCGCGCTGCACCGGTCGCTGCTGGCGAATTGCAGCCCCACTGCAAGCAGGGACACACAGAGCAGCAAGCATCGCTGCGCCGCTCGACTCATGCACTCGAGCTCAAAGTGTACGCTTTGCCACTCGCAGCGGCCTGATTACTGCTTGGCTTGGTGTTGAAGTTCGCACCATAAAAGACAAAATAGCCGTATTATCAGAAAGACCGCCTGCTATACATGAGCAGCGACAAAGCATGCTTGCGCTAGTAGCCAGATTTCGGAAACGGCACCGCCTGCGGTCGCGCCAGGCGACGAACTGCGCTGCATGCCTGCAGCGCAGCGGACGCCGCTTCGCGAGTAGCCTGCGCTATAATATCTCTTAATATCGCTTTGCTGTTAACAGTATAATCTCACCATAAACTAAAATTATAGTCAATTACCGCGACATCTTCGGCTGCGGACCCAGCGGACCGCTGCGGGCGACAGGCGAGCCGGACCGAAACGGCGGGCCAGCGGCAGCTTGAGAGGCGATTATGGCGAGAAATTTTGCTCGTATCAGAGTTGTTGCTTTTGCCAGTAACTCGGTGTTGATCAACGAACCTCAGGAATGATACATTTGGCACATTTCTCAGTCTCAGCGTTTACTGCTTACGTCAAAAACAATCTTAAGCTGATTTTTATTACGGCGGCGGACGGGATCCAGGCTGGCCTGCCTGCGAGCAGGCTCGCTTTACTTCACGTTCGCACCAAAAAAGACAAAACAGCCACGCTATCAGAAAGGCCGCCTGCTATATTCGAGCAACGACAGCATGCCTGCGCAACAGCCGCGCTTTCGTCAACAAAGCCGCCTGCGGGAGCGCCAGTGCGACGAACTGCGCTGCTTCCCGGCTGCCGTGCCCGTCGCTAAGCCTATCTGGTTTCGCATCGATGCCGCAGCTCAGGGCGCTTTGAAAGTAGCCAGCGCCGTAATAAACAAACTTCTCTAGTCACCCCTTTACTGCCAAACTGTCCCATAATAAAATAAAGTTATGCTCGATTTCCGCGACGCCTTCGGACGCGGATCTAGCAGACGTTAGGCGAGCCGCACGAAGCAGCAGCAGCAGCAGCAGGCGGCTGAAATTTGCTTGTATCGTAGTTATCACTTCAACCAGCACCTTGGCATTGGCCAACGATTCTCAGTAAGGATACTTTTTTGGACATTCATCTATACCAGAGCTTGTTATGAACTTAAAGAAACAGCACTAGAGCGTCGTTGTTCTGAAACCCTGAGGGTAGCCTAACTTTCAGAGGGGGCAGCCTTCTGTTATTTTGGCAAATTGTCTACCGTTACATGTGAAAACATCGCGATCGAACGAGGAGGAGTTCGCGATCGCGATGTGCCGCGTTTTTCGGTCTCTTGGATATAAATGGTCCCCATGTCGTTCCCCACACATATCACAGCCGACCACGATTGTACCTTCGACGAAAATCCTGCGGCAAAAAAAAAAAGACGTTGACACAACGGATGTCTCGAGTACGCCGCAGTTAATACGGGCTGTTCCTACTGCAAGATATTTGCGTGTTTTGCTACAAGCATGCATGCCTGTACCGCCGCACACGATTAGACGGCAGGCACTGCCGCGCGCGCCATTCGGAAAGCTGATACCATCCGCCTCGCTCGCAAGCGCCAAAGTGATCGTACAACACCTTTCCGCCTCACGTCCGCCTGGCGGCAAAACTGGCGGACCGCTCGCGAAGCGGACCTGGCGGAAGGCGCTCCTAAACGATCGTACAACGGCCCTAAGGCGAGTTGGTTCCTTTACGAGCTGAAGTGTGGTGCAGAGGTCAGAGAGAGCTAGGCACTCGGAGGAGTGAGTAGTTACGACGGGGTTGAGAGGAACACCGCACAATTGAAATCTCCCAGCAGCAAAATCGGCGCTTTTGGGTATCAAGACACAGCTTTGTTCAGACAATCGTACAGTTCACCACATAGTGTGGTGGCAGAAAGTGGACGCCGATAACATGCACAAAAATGACATCATCATGGTTTAAGGCAACACATGTACAAAAAATTCAAGCTCTGATGGTATCGGGACAATGTAAGAATTTATGCCTTCAGGAACGCCAATCAAGACACCACACCCTGATCGGTAACTAAGATCATGTCTGTACAGTGCATATTTCTTTTCACAACAAAAGTGTTCACAGCTGTTTACTTGAGAACAAAAACTCAGAGCGACGATATCAGCTACATACGTGTCCATCAAACATGATAAGGTAACACGCTTCTTTAATATGCTTCTTAGGTTCGCAAGAAGGAATGAATAGTCGATTATATGCTTAGCTTGAATGGCCGCTCAAGTTGCGGCATTGTCAGAGGAAAGTGCGCTAGGAGAATCTGCAACGCGTTGCGGATCTGGAGAAAATGTGGGATTGTCTGAGGCGAATGTGTTAGATGAATCTACTTCGCAGAAGTTATAAGTTTCATCGCAGTAGATGGCTGAGCAGTTTTTATTTATGTGTAGTCGATTACAATATAGGTTGTAAGATTGAGTGGTAGCCTTCGCGAAATCTATGAGCCTCTTACTTAACTGCCTCATAGCTTTACAGAAATCTTCCTGTTGAGCGACAGCCGTATTTTTAAATTTAAAACTGCGTGACAGAATACTCTCTTTTATTTTAAATGATGCAAACTCCACAACTATCGGACTATTTTTCAGTGCAACAGAGTGGACATAGCGCGGGAAGAACACAGGACAAAGACGAGACGTCACAAGCGCTAACTTGGCGACACACTTCTGCCTGACCGAGAAACGAAGACGCGAAAAGGACATTTCACTTTGTGGGTCTTAGCAGAAAAAAAAAACATGTCCAGAAAGTCAACGTCACTGCTCTCTACTTTGATAAGGTCGAGCTGCTCACACAACTTCTTCGCTCGCGACTTGACCTCCTTCAGCGAAACCCGTGGAGTTGCCTTGCGGACAGCATAGACGGCCTCGTGGACCCCACTACTGAAGACCGCGAAACCGCCCTCTTTATCCGCTGGCAGCGCACATAGCCCGTGCTCCTGGAGGGCAGAATCCAGTCGTCCGAGTCGCACATCTGGGCGCTCCTGTCCGCATTTTAAGAGAACGTTCAATCCTTGGGATACGCAGGAATCACTATCGTCCACTGGCGCTCGTGTCGCTACTTCTAGGACACAGCTAGGGGAGAAGTTCCACTGTTTCTTTCCTTGGCTGGACAGCGAACTTTGGACCAAGGCTCAGAGTCCTGCTGACGTCTTCCGGGAGATCAATGTTGTCGAAGGTGCGGATCTGGTTATTAGTAGCACAACGCCTCCCACGAGGTACCAGGAGACGAAATCTGTCCAAAGCAAGGTGCCAGAATGCCTCTGTAGAGTGGTCGAGCAATCTGGAAACTCTCGCCATTTCTCGCGTGCTCGTCTCTGGTTTCCATCAAGGAAGATGCTGGCGTAGCGAACAGTCCCGGTAGAACCGAGCCTGTCTGCTCCACTCGGCGCGGAATATATTGCACAGCCTTGCTCCATGGTTGATCCAATGGGGGAAGCCACCAAGCAGTGCCCATATTGCAGGAGGGAGAATCTTGGAAGGAACGCAGATGGAAAGGGCAGGAGCTTGAAATTCGGCATTGGCAGCGAGAGAAATGAAGGAACATGGTTCAGAAGAAAACGAAGAAAGGGAAGAAAGGCCGAGTGTACTAGAACTGGTCTTCAGAATGGAATAGGCTTGGGCGGTTGGTAATTCAATGTAACACAGTAAACATAGCGCGGGAAGAACGTAGGACAAAGACGAGATGGGACAAGCGCTAACTTCGCGACACACTTCTGCACGTACCTGACCAAGAAACGATGACGCAAAAAGGACCTTCCACTTTGTGGGTCTTAGCAGAAAAAAACACATCCAGAGACTAAATGTCACTGCTCTCTAGTTGCTTCAGAACGTTGATCAAGTTCAGCTGCTGATCAACGATCATTCACAAAGGGGAATATCCTTTTCGCGTCATCGTTTCTGGGTCAGGTATACGTGGCAGAAGTGTGTCGCGAAGTTAGCGCTTGTCCCGTCCCCATTTTGTCCTGCGTTCCTCCCGCGCTATGTTTATTGTGTTACAATGAATTACCAACCTGCCCAAGCCATTCTGATCTATAAAAACGGGGAGCACGTTTTCTTCAGTTTGGGCCTAGGTTTCTGAAGGATTGTCCTTCAGTCCATGAAGAATTATTTTTTCCCGGCGTGATCCATCCTCAAAGTCGTCAGTGTATGCTTGCAATGCGCTATTTTCACTTCGCACTACATCAGCAACAACGCGATGAACTTCGGTCACAGCCACATTTTGAGTATTCTCCAGAGCGCTTAATTTTTCTTCGGCAGTTGCTAATCTCGTGGTGACATCGGACATTCGTTCCTTTAACAGTTTCTTACTAGCTTTTACTTCATCAAGTGAAAACATCACTTCAGCGTGACACGCTTCTATAGTACTGGTGAAAGCTTTTATGACAGCAAGTACTGCAGCATTGCTTTTGCTTACTTCGCTGTTAGGTGGACCGGGGTTTGCTTCCACACCACCGGAAAATAGCAACATTGTGAATACGTGAAAGCAACCTGCAACCATAAGTAACAGAATGTGGGGGCATGGGACGAACAGCAAGCAGCTATTACTCGAGCGCTTAGCTGCAAGGATTGTGAAGGATCGACCTTGGTGAAGAAGAAAATCTTTAGAAGCGTCTGCATTGGTGCTGCCCGCCAACGCTCACTCTCCAGTACAATCTGCTGGCATCACTCAGCATTAACCTCATCATCTTCAGCACCCTCACCTCATTTTTGACAGACGACTATAGAGACCTCCCTCAAAAGGACTTGGTTGTGGGCCAGTTGGTCGGACATCGTGAGGAGCAAAAAAGCAGAACAGGACGACTGAGGCAGGCGACACTCAGTCCCGCCCTGCTTTGCGGTTTTGCTCCTCACGACTTCACTCAACATCACATCAAGATCATGTTAGGTTGAGGTCGGGTGCCGACCTTAAAAAAATGGGACTAAATAATCTTTTCTTTAAGACCGCAATTAGAAATCCATCCGTCGAGAATCCTGTGACATAGGTAACCCAAAATGATGACGGTACCATTAAATGGAGTTCTTAGAACAACAAGGTTGAGGACTGGGCGAGTTGGTAAGTATTCGTTTTAAACCAGCTTGTTTGCTTCTTCCTTTGTGTCGCGTCTTCTGGCTGGTTTAAAATGAATTCTTAGAACAATACTGTCAATTTATGGCTGTAGTGTCTTAGGCTGATGATGATGTTGTATTTAGTTTACCATTTAGAGTGTACACGGTAGGAAAAACTGGTTTTCTGGCATGAAAGCTCGGAGAGTTTGCGATTTGCATGTCGATGATGATGAATTTTTATGGCGCAGGCGCATCAGTGGCCAAAGAGCGTCATGGCACGAGGTATTTTCTTCTACTCAAGGGGAGATGAAAGGCCCACTTCCCAAGCACTTCACCCTAGATAAGCCGAGCACGAGGCCAGGGGAAAGCTTGTATCCATTGTATCACCGGTGGGCACCCGGCGACACGGGGGTCGAAACCCGCGCCTCCCGCATGCGAGGCGGATTCTCGAACGACTAGGCCACCGCTGCGCTAAAAAACCTGCATGTAATCTTTGCCCATTCATGCGGAGCTGTCCCACTAAACTAACAGCTTGCGGTCCACCAGTACACAGGTGAGCTGCCGCGGTGGCTCAGTGGTTATGGTGCTCGGATGCAGACCCGGACGACGCGGGTTCAATCCCGGCCATGGCGGTCGCATTTCGATGGAGGCGAAATGCTATAGGCTTGTGTACTGTGCGATGTGAGGAGGAGGAGGAGGAGGAGAAGGAGGAGGAAAGGCAGGCAGGTTAACTGGAAGAATAAACCGGTTTGCTACCCTTCACGGAGGCAAAAGGATGGAGGGGATAAAAAGATGGAGAAACGAAAGTAGCAGGAAAATGAAGTCAGTATGCAAAGTCGTCCGTGCGATGTCAATGCAGGCAAAGATCGCCAGGTGGCTGAAATTATCCGGAGCCCTCCACTACGGCGTCCCGCATAGCCTGAGTCGCTTTGGGATGTTAAACGCCATAAAACCAAACCAAAACCAGCCCACAGCAGAGCGCTTTGCTAATTACATGCGCTTCCTTATACAAATTGGTGGGCATATAAGTTTTAATATTTGGTAACATGCTTTGCGTGCACCTCCAAGTACTGAAGGCCGCTGCGATCCATGAGCGAATCGACAATCTGCTAATCCGTATAGACTAAAAATTAGGGGCGGGGGGAGCCGTGCACGATGTGCGTTGCATTTAAGTAAGCGGCTGTTATTTTTCTTCATGCTTTGTGGCATTCGACCAATATGCGCATCTGTGAAGCAACCTAACCGCTCTGTGGAGACCTAGCACGGGGAGTCGGCGGCGAAGCAGACGCCGACGCGGTGTACCCACGGTCTGACGAGAGAGAGGAGAAGGATGAACGGAAAGGCGGGGAGGTTGACCAGGCTGCGCCCAGTATGGTACCCTACGTGTGGGAAGGGGGAGGGAGGGAGGAAGGCGGATTTCGCGTGCCATTACTAGCAGGGTACACGGCACACTCTGGAAATTTACAGCCTTGAACGCAATCCTGATTCTTTCAAGAAATTAAAAGTACCTTCACAGCAGTCCTCTGCGATGAGGGTTTAGTCCAAGGACCCAGAGTCTTGGCCTCTGCAAGGGGACGAGGATCCAAGCGGTGGAGCGGTGCAGTCAGGAGGACAAGCTCACGCTCAAAGCGAAGGCAGTCACAAAGTGCTGTGATGACCCCCATAATGCGCAGGTCCACACGGGACGGAGAGGCAAAGAGACACCGTATGGCTCTACACATGATTAAGGTTATACATCAGAGGCTGGGGCGTCCGAGCTTACGTGCCGACGACTTCATGGGGGCGATGGAGTGGCTCCGGAGTTGGGCTCGAGCGGTTGCTGGCAGAAGCTGCACGCCGTCGGGCTTCGGCGCTGAAGGCCCTCTTGGCGAACGATGTCGTCCTCAGCTCAGACTGGACTGGACTGCATCCGTTTACATGTGCTTTTAAGCACTTGATTAACAAAGGACTAAGGGCGGTCATTTCCAGTGGCCCGCCCAAAGCATCAATTCTCCAATCAAAAATAACATGCGAGATGGGGACAACCCCTTGGGTTGGGCTTAGCCTCGAACCCAGAGTCTGTTAACAATACAAACTAAATAAACAACAAAAACGCCACCACTCTCTCTCAAGTGAGAGTATACACAGGCTCTCTCTTCGGAGCTAATCCTTGCCTCAGGCATGCATACTGCCTCCCACCATCGGTCCGCGTCGCTCGTCAACAACAGAGGAGGGGGCGAAAGGGCCCACGATGCTGCCGCGCTACCGACGGCGGGACACAGCTAATAAGCATGAATGGGTTCGTCTGTTGCTCCGGGAAACCAGACTAAGGGTCGCCCCTGTCTTCCCACATTCTTGGCGAGTCTTGCCTGTCCGCCATGACAGGTGTCTGTCACGGCCCTTCTGGGAATGCGCTTTTGTTCACGAGGCACGGCGGGAAGCTGTGGGTGCCTTCCCGGCGATAGCCCACGTCGTAAGGGGAAGGAGGGGGGGCTAGGGCTTTCACTTGGGCGCACAAACATACCACCGCATCGTGGTCTCGCCCCCCCCCCCCTCACGTGTTGAGTCCGAGGGAAAGAATGTTGTCTTCGCGGTAGCGCATAGCGTCGGCTGTGGTACGGCGCGCTCTGGCCCGCTGACAGCTCCCTTGTCCTGGAATGTGCCCGGGAGGGCCGCACCTGGAACGGCCACGCAAATTGGGGAGGATAAAGCCTGTTTCCCCGCGGCGGCGGCGGCGGGTCCGGTTGGGTCCGGTTTGGCTTAAACCACTTCGTTCTGGTTGTCACTCTCAACGAGCATGGCTGGGTAATTGATGATGCCTGTCATCTGGGTCTCCGTCTACGCCGCGCCGTCGAACGTGGATCCTCGTAGCACACACAAGGAATGTACCTCGTAGCACACAAGGAATGTCACACTCGCTCACCCTCCAGAAGAATGTTCTCCGAACATTTGAGTCCACGCAGCTCCCCTTGTCTTGGAATGTGCCCGAAGGGCCGCACCTGGAACGGCCACGCAAATTGGGGAGGATAAAGCCTGTTTCCCCGCGGCGGCGGCGGCGGGTCCGGTTGGGTCCGGTTTGGCTTAAACCACTTCGTTCTGGTTGTCACTCTCAACGAGCATGGCTGGGTAATTGATGATGCCTGTCATCTGGGTCTCCGTCTACGCCGCGCCGTCGAACGTGGATCCTCGTAGCACACACAAGGAATGTACCTCGTAGCTGGCAGAAGCTGCACGCCGTCGGGCTTCGGCGCTGAAGGCCCTCTTGGCGAACGATGTCGTCCTCAGCTCAGACTGGACTGGACTGCATCCGTTTACATGTGCTTTTAAGCACTTGATTAACAAAGGACTAAGGGCGGTCATTTCCAGTGGCCCGCCCAAAGCATCAATTCTCCAATCAAAAATAACATGCGAGATGGGGACAACCCCTTGGGATGGGCTTAGCCTCGAGCCCATAGTCTGTTAACAATACAAACTAAATAAACAACAAAAACGCCACCACTCTCTCTCAAGTGAGAGTATACACAGGCTCTCTCTTCGGAGCTAATCCTTGCCTCAGGCATGCATACCGCCTCCCACCATCGGTCCGCGTCGCTCGTCAACAACAGAGGAGGGGGCGAAAGGGCCCACGATGCTGCCGCGCTACCGACGGCGGGACACAGCTAATAAGCATGAATGGGTTCGTCTGTTGCTCCGGGAAACCAGACTAAGGGTCGCCCCTGTCTTCCCACATTCTTGGCGAGTCTTGCCTGTCCGCCATGACAGGTGTCTGTCACGGCCCTTCTGGGAATGCGCTTTTGTTCACGAGGCACGGCGGGAAGCTGTGGGTTCCTTCCCGGCGATAGCCCACGTCGTAAGGGGAAGGAGGGGGGGCTAGGGCTTTCACTTGGGCGCACAAACATACCACCGCATCGTGGTCTCGCCCCCCCCTCACGTGTTGAGTCCGAGGGAAAGAATGTTGTCTTCGCGGTAGCGCATAGCGTCGGCTGTGGTACGGCGCGCTCTGGCCCGCTGACAGCTCCCTTGTCCTGGAATGTGCCCGGGAGGGCCGCACCTGGAACGGCCACGCAAATTGGGGAGGATAAAGCCTGTTTCCCCGCGGCGGCGGCGGCGGGTCCGGTTGGGTCCGGTTTGGCTTAAACCACTTCGTTCTGGTTGTCACTCTCAACGAGCATGGCTGGGTAATTGATGATGCCTGTCATCTGGGTCTCCGTCTACGCCGCGCCGTCGAACGTGGATCCTCGTAGCACACACAAGGAATGTACCTCGTAGCACACAAGGAATGTCACAGTGCTTATTTATCACCCGAAGTTCTCGCATGCGGGAGAGTCTGCCATAGCGACTAAGTGGGAGTAGGCAGCGAGAGAACGTATGTGCCAAGATACCTCGAGCGGCCGAGTTGTGGACCTCACCGTACGCTTCGCTAAAGGCTAGTGCTTACGCTGTCGATACTCGCCGGATGATGACTGAAAATAAAGTTACAATCAATGCAAGCATAATATAAACGATAATAAATGAAAACGTTCTCGCTCTTCATCTAGCCTTTGGCCTCCAAATGTATGAAAAACATAGATAACTAGAGGTGTGCGAATATCCGATAATTTCTAATAGCGAATCGAATATCCTTCTAATCAATTATTCGAACGAATGGTATAGTGTATTTTGGAAACTGTTTGAAACGAATTGATTATGTTCTCAACTTGCAGAACAGTTCTCGAATAACGGCAGGAGGTTCCAATACCGCCGTATTTTTCTTCGACGAATGTTCCCAAAACGGTCTGCACCGACGTCGCGCACCATCGTTCCGCTAAAAGTACGACAGAGGTGAAGGGTTGAGCGCCGCCGGACGCGGTTCTTTTTGTGTTTTTTGTGTTATGGTGTTCATGATGTTTGTGCAGTCGACCACACGCCTGTCTAGAGCAGTCGAACGCCGCTCCGTGGACTAAACTTCTGTCATTTGCAAGAGCTGAAAATATGACCTCATCATGCATGCGCGTTCCCGTGGAACACGTTTAACTCCTCATGTCTTTAAAACTTATATCGGGCTCACCATGAATGGGCGATTATAATAACTGCAGAATAGAGCTCGAGGTCCGAGCGCTCCAGGCAAGTGTGTGGACGTACATGGCCACAGGCAAATTCAGGAAAACCCTGCCTTGATGCTCGATCTCGAAGGCCGTGGCTCATATGTATAGGTGCCAGCAGTCTCCTTTCCTGCGGTCAGTGCCGCTGGGTACTCACCGATTTTCTATTGGGTAAAAGGCTTCATCCGGCTTGGTTCTCGGCTTTCCTGGGGTGGAATACTTGGACAAAGTGTCTTTTACCAAAACAAACAGATAGTAATTTTTCTATACCAATAACATGATGGCCGTAGAGTTAAATAGTGACTTTGTGTTGCGACCCCTTAGCAGCGGAGATTAGTGTTGAGTCTTTTAGCCCCAGCTGTAGCTCTAACTTCATAACTTTTCAACTTACAGCACCGTACAACAGTGCGATAACTATCGCTTGAATGTTTTACATGATTTCTCGTTTTGTACAAATATTCGCACAAGTACCGAATACTAGTAGTGATATTCGATTCGTATTCGATTTGGTCTGATCCCTATTCGGTTCGGCTTCTAGCTACACTACGAGTATTTGATTCCGCTTGGAAAAAGTACTATTTGCATACCCTTAGAGATAACGATAGCGCTGCTATGTTTAAAGAGTTGACTGCTAGGCTAGTTGGTAGTCAAACATTATAAAAATTTGCAGAGGCAAGTATACTTGCAAGGAAGAAGATAACACAGGCGGAAGACAAGAACCCGTCTGGTGCTCTTTCTTGTGTGTAGTTTTCGCGTAAAATCATTTTACACGGGTAAGTTGTTCGCGACGATGTTGTCGCATCACGCTCAGCTTTGTGTCTAGCGAAGCGCAGCCTGAAGACTGAAATATAAAAATATTTTTAGAAAAATAATACACTCTAAGAAAAAAGGACTGAAAGGGGGCGAGACGGCAGCTCTTTTGTGGACGGACTGATTTGCCACAACCCTTAGCCCTTTCCGGGACGAGCTGCAAAAGGTCAAACTGTTGATCCCCTAAGAAAGGGTTTTCAGCTCGTGAAGCGGCACTTTCTCGAGCTGTTTTTCTAGGGACGAGCCGCGAATTCGCTCTTTCACACGCTCTGGCTGCGGCAAACATGCGACGTGGGCTGCCACCAGAAGGGACGCAACAAAAGGCGTAATTTTGGAAGAAATAAACAATAATAATAATAATAATTGGTTTTGGGGGGGGAAAGGAAATGGCGCAGTATCTGTCTCATATATCGTTGGACACCTGAACCGCGCCGTAAGGGAAGGGATAAAGGAGGGAGTGAAAGAAGAAAGGAAGATAGAGGTGCCGTAGTGGAGGGCTCCGGAATAATTTCGACCACCTGGGGATCTTTAACGTGCACTGACATCGCACAGCACACGGGCGCCTTAGCGTTTTTCCTCCATAAAAACGCAGCCGCCGCGGTCGGGTTCGAACCCGGGAACTCCGGATCAGTAGTCGAGCGCCCTAACCACTGTGCCACCGCGGCGGGGCCAAATAAACAAGCCCTGTTTTAAAATTCAAGATTCGTTTTGGAGGAAAGGAAATGGCGCAGTAACCGTCTCACATTTCTGTGGTCACCCGGGCCGCGTCGAAAGGGAATCGAGGAAGGTGGGAGTAAAAGAGGAAAAAGGTGCCGTTGTGGAGGGCTCCGCAATAATTTCTACTACCTGGGGGATGTTTATTTAACGTGCACTGGCATCGCACAGCACACGGGCGCCTTTGCGTTTCGCCTCCATCGAAACGCAGCCGCCGCGGTCGGGTTCGAACCCGGGAACTCCGGATCAGTAGCCTAGAACCCATCCACTGAGCCACCGCTGCGGGTCCACCTGACAGAGCCATGTTTGTGATTTTTAGCTCACAACGTCGACGCCGACGTCGACAGCACCGACACTGCATCATATGGGAAACGGGGTCTTTAACGCTCTCGCTTTAAAATGCATAAGAAGTGAGATGTTCAGCGCAATTTACATTGGGATAGTTTCCGACAGAACTTATCACACATAACAGCAACAACATCAAGAAAGGAAACAAACGTAAGGACACGTGAATATACCAGGATTCGAACCCACAACCCTTGGGTTTGGAACCGAGTTCGGATATGACCAGGCCATCAAAGTAGATGGTCCGGTAGCAAGGTGCTGGAAGTGGTGAAAGAATACGTTTACTTCGAGCATGTAGTGACCGCTGATCGGAATCATGGCAGGGAACTAACCAGAAACATAAGAATGGGGTGGGTCGCATACGGCGGGTTCTCTCAGATCATGAATGGCAGTTTACCAATATGTCTCAAGAGATAAGTACACAACAGCTGTATCTTACCGGTACTCACCTAGGCATGGGGCAGAAATGTGGGGACTAACGGAAAGGGCTCAGCTTAAGTTAAGGACAACACAGCGAAATGTGGAAGGAAAAATGATGGGTGTAACGGTAAGAGACAGGAAGCGGGAAGAGTGTGTGAGGGAACAAACGCGGGTTAATGACATCCTAGTCGAAATCAAGAGGAAGAAATGGGCCTGGGGAGGGCATGTACCGTGAAGGAAAGCTAACCGCTGGTCCTTAAGTGTAACGGTGTAGATTACATTAGAAGACAAGCTTAGCAGGGGGCGGCATAAGGTTAGGTGGGCGGATGAGATTAAGAAGTTTGAGGGGATACGGTGGCCGCAGCTGTCAAAGGACAGGGTTAATTGGAGAGACATGAGAGAGGCCTTTGCCTTGCAGTGGCCGTAGTCAGGCTGATGATGATGATGATGATGGTGATACGAAGCACACACATGCCACTTAGCTCTAAACAGACACGGTCGCAGGGAGATAAACAGGACGGGCGCTAACTTACAACTGAACTTTTATTGTAGGAAACCAGGCAATATAAGCCATTTTTTTACAGTGAAGAAGAGGTATAAAACCACTGAAATAAAGAAAGCACTCAAACAACGTTATCGTCGAACACCATTTACGAATCAGCAGACATGAAATGCATTCCTTTGTCAGATAAAAACACTGAGGCAGCACTGACGCACGTATCTTCTTTTTGCGATATTATATTGAACGCCTCTCTAATCTCCCTTGTAAGCTGAACTTTGTGGCAGTCAATGACAAGAGAGCTTTTAAAATCCGGATAGCAACCAGGGCACTTCTTTGTTTTTTCATCTTTTTCTTTCGCGTTGATGTGGCCAGCAAGATGCCCTTTGGCACCATTCGCGACATCATTCTTATGTTCTCGCAACCTGTCATCGAGGCATCTGCCTGTCTGCCCTATTTATTTCCGGCCGCATTTCAACGGAATAGAATAGATTACATTCTTTTCACAGGTGACATATCGGTCCTTAGGCTTCTTTTTACATTTTACGGTTTTTTTAGGACGAGGGTTCGTAAATAAACGTGCATGAAATATAACTGCGTATACGTGCTAACCGTTACAACTCAAATTCGACACGTATTGAAGGTTGTAGTACTTGTTTATGCGCTTTGTCAGCTGCCGTTCGCTTCGGTTCCAGGAAGGCTTTTTCGCACGAAAAAGAGTCTAGCCGCTTCGGCACGGACAGTGGCTGGGCTCTCACTGGATTAGATTGGAAAACATTTAATTCGTCAGAAAAGGCAGAATGCAGACGATCCGTGCTAGTGGCTATCAGTCCACGGCTGACAGCGACCTGGGTAGCCCATTCAATGACCCGGGTTTGAACTCCCAAGTCTGAGCTGACCAACGCGGCCTCCCACTGCTCGATAGTAGGAACCTGTATAAGAGATTTCGGGGGCGGCTCCTCTTTACAATTCCACAATAGGTGATCATAAGTGGCTAAATCACCATATAATGTACATGCAGGGTCGTATTCAGCGGGGTCGAATTTTGACAACAGGTAAGGCGTCATGAAGGATCGCGTCTGGAGTCGCCTCCAAGTGGTCTCCTGCTCCTTATTAAAGGCTTTGTCTGGAGGAGGGAATATCCTCCTTTCAAGTTTAAAATGATTAGTAATATCGTGAAAGATGATAGGCCGTCCTTCGAAAAACTCTCAGCAACGAGAGCGCCCCCTGCTCGGCTGACGAATCCTCGAGCTGTTATGTGTGCCGCTTCGTTACCAGGGTTCCCCGAGTGAGCCGGGACCCATATCAATTCAATAATTCTGTCTAAGTCTTCGGTTTGACCCAATATGCTCATTGCTGCCTGAGAAATTCTGCCCCTCGCATAATTGCGTATGGCAAATTTAGAGTCGCTGAGTATGGTAGTAGCTTCTGTGTTAATGATAGCAAGGGCGATTGTCGCCTCTTCTGCCGTTTCCGAGGATTTCGTTATGGTAGTTCCGGAGACTATGTCTACCTTGCGTATCCACCGCCGTTAGTGCGAACGCTTGTTTCTGGGGATATTATGCGGCCTCTACATATACTGCATGTGCATCTTGGTTGTATATGTTGTGTAGAGCTTTTGCCCTAGCCCTTCTTCCCTCGTGGTGAGCAGGATGCATATTCTTAGCTAGTGGCTTAACTCTTATTACCTTAGAGATGCGTTTAGGTATCTGTGTTTTGGTATCTTGGGGTGGCAACTGTATGCCTAGTTCTAAACGATCAAGTATGGTTCTTCCTGCTTTGGTGCGGGAAAGCCGGCCTCTCTGCATTGTTAAGTGTGCCTCTGTAAGCTCGTCTAAGGTGTTGTGCACTGCCAAGCCCAGAAACCTTTCGGTGGAGGTACAGTTCGGTAGCCCTAATGCTACCTTGTATGCTGTTCTAATCATAGACTCTACTTTGGCTTTTTCACTACTGTCTAATTTTAAGTATGGGAGTGCGTAGGCAAGCCTGCTGATTACAAATGCTTGTACTATTTTGCAAAGTTCTGTCTCCTTCACTCTCTTCGTTTTGCTTGCAATTCGTCTAATTAGTCTTGCCGTCATATTGACGGTTGTCTGGAGTTTTTCTAGTGTTTCCTTGTTCTTCCGGTTCGACTGAAGGAAGAGTCCTAGGATTCTTATAGTTTGAACTTCCTTTACAGGGAGCCCGTCCACCCAGATTTTCAGTGGAGGCGGAGGGTTGTAATTTTTGCTCGAGGGCCCCTTGGTTTGTATCTGATTAGCAATAATTCGGACTTGGAGGGCGAGCAGGTTAGCCCTGCTTTACCCGCCAGGTCTTGTATTATGTCTACAGCTTGTTGCAGGGTATCCTCTATCTGACCATCGCTGCCAGGTGTGGTCCATAAAGTGATATCATCTGCGTAGAATGTGTGTTGCAGCCCCGGGATGGCTGCTAATTAAGAAGGAATTTTAATTAGTGAGAGATTAAAAAGGAAGGGTGACAGGACTGAGCCCTGTGGCGTTCCTTTACCTCCAAGTGAGATAGAGTCTGATTTAATCTCACTGGCCTTAGACGACATCTTGCACTTTGAAAAATCGGGTTCTGTAGCGGTGCTATCATCATCAGCAGTGCTGCGCCGCCTCGGCTCGTGACATGCGCTCGCGCTGGCTACGTGCGGAGTAGAATAAAACAGTTGATTCCTGGTTCCCGGCCTGTTCGCTTCGTCCGCGTCGCGCTCCATTAATTTGTCGTTAAGTGTCTGTCCCTTTACAGGAACTATTGCAGCCGAGGTCTTCTCGCGTTTTTTTTTTTGCTTTTTTTTGCGAGCTGCTACGATGCGGTTCGTCCCCCATTGGTCTTTTTCTGAGCAGTTCGTTGAGTTTACGCACGGCACGTATTTGCGGAGTTCGAACTTAGGAACTAACGGGGGTTTTGTGGATTAAAGTCGCCTTTGCTCCTCCCCCCTAGGACAGTTTTTTTCTTAGAGTGCTGCAGTCCAGCATAGAGATGAATGGCGAGTCGGTTTCATTGCATCAAAATGTGTTGTACACTGAATGACAGTGCATTTTTCCTTTGAAAACTCTTTTGCCGCGTGAGCGCTTTTACTACTTTTAAAGGACTATACATGGAGCAAGGATTACCAGCCCAGCTGGCAACAACGAATAAACTGCCGGACTTGTAGTCCGTCTCAGCTGCAAAGGAGGAAGGGTAACGGGAGGGTTGCCCACTATTAGGAATGGCCGCCAGCTGGTATTAGGATTGGCGCCAGCATGTCTCGAGGATTGCCACCAAGACAGAATCTCTTGCCATGTGTCTGCGATATGCATTTACCGCGCTCGCCCGGTCGTTGTCTCGAGGATTGCCACCAAGACAGAATGTCTCGCCATGTGTCTGCGGTATGCATTTACCGCGCTCGCCCGGTCTTTGCTGCGTGGGACAAGCGGGAGCAGGGTTCTGCGAAAATCCCTTTAAGGAGTAGCTGTCCCGGGCCGCGAAGTTGTTCGGGCTGTCTTCCGATTTTCCCCGACGTCTCCACCGACCCGACTACTCCTGACCTCACGGGCACAGCACCAGCGTGTCAACAGATCGCCACAGTGGCTTGTCTGCACGCTTCGCCAGCCATGCCTAATGGCAGAACCATTGGGGATTATCTCCCGACGGGGCTGCGCCTCGGTTTCTTCGAAGTTCACCGACCGGCGGAGAGCGGGCCGACCACCTGACGTCGCCTGCCAGCCTGACGGGGTCCTGGCCGCACACCTCTCTCCCTCGGGCTCAACTTATGCCAGGGGCGTGTCCATGTGTGCGGAGGTGTCTGTCTGTGTGTGATAGCGCAAGTTTTGTCCACACCCACCACGGCGAGGGCGTCCCCTACCTGGGGAATCTAGGGAAGACGCAGTGTATAAAACTGGACTGCAGATGCAGTTGAAGCAGCTCACTTCAGAACTCAAAAGCTTGTAAATATGTAAAATAAATCAAGTCTTCTTCCTCCACTAACGAATCCTGCACTCAGCGGCACTCCTGTCCTGGACGGAGCGGGCGTCATCTTGATCGAGGTTGTGTCGAGAAGCGACCCCGATCCCCACCTTCAACAACTGGTTGGCAGCGCTTGGGATGGACCAGGTGACATCGTTCTGCATATACGGGTGAGCGCTTTGTCTTTGTTCTATGATTCACCAGGCTTTAAACTCTGGGTAAAAAGTTTGAACTGCTGGTAATCGGGTGTCTGTAGCACAGTGTAGTTTGCACAAATGATAGAACATTAGCGAGTGGGCAAAGCCACCATTTGGGGCAACGATCATGGACTTCAAGAAGGTTGATAGGGAAGAGCTGTTGCTGATGTGTGATGAGTTGGATGTGGAAGAGGAGGAAGGAATGAGGAAAGGGGCAATCATAAAAGCAATCAATAATAGCGATGCGGACGAAGAAGCGATGCAAATTGCGTGGGAAACGGCAAAGAGCTAGAACGGCGAAGAAAGAAAGCAGAGGATGAAAAAAAGAAAGCAGGGGATGAAAAAAAGAAAGTAGAGGATGAAAGAAAAGAAAAGCAAGCCGCAGATCAGATACAACTGAAAATGATGGAGCTCCAACAAGAAAGCCAGCGTCTGGCAGCCCAAAACGGGGGAGCAAGCATTAGTGACAGATTAAACAGGGTAGAGTCTCACCGTACAGACAATTGGATGTATCCCTACAAGATGGGCGAAGACATCGGTCTGTATCTAATCAACTATGAAAGGGCGCGTCATAAGAGCAAAATCGCAGAATATTCGTGGTCACAACGCCTGCTAAGTCTTTTACCGTGCGCGGCGGCTAATGTGATCGCCAGGCTCAGCGAACAGGATGCGGAAAATTTTGAAAAGATGAAATCTGCTCTACTGAAGAAATACCGCCTTTCTGATTGGGCATTTCGGCAGCGTTTTAGGGAGGCAACAAAAAAAAAGCAATGAGGACTATGCGGAGTTTGCGTATACATTGAAAAGCAACCTTGTAGAGTGGCTTAAGGGGGCAGGCGTGTACGAAAGCAGGGACAAGGTAGTTGAGTGCGTCTATCTGGAGCAGTTTTTCCGCAGCATTCCATCGTCCGCAAAACTATGGGTGCAGGACAAAGAAAAGGTAGAAACAGTAGAGCGAGCAGCTCAACTCGCCGACGAATTCTCGACGCGGAGAAAGGCGACTGCTGAGGAAGGCCAGTCAGAAAGAGGAACTACCTCAAGAAAGTATTTTTCTTCTAGACGGCCGGCTCTAAATGGAAACGTGGGGCAGGGTGTAACACAAAAAAAAAGTCACCGAAAAGGCTCCAGAGAAGAGTGGCAGTCAAACGAAGGACGAAAGGGTAGAAAAGGCGGGGAAGAAGGAGTTCGAGGCCAGGCAACCGTTGCGATGTTATAACTGCCAAGAAACAGGGCACATCGCTGCAAGATGTAGAAACCAGTGATTGGTGTTCTCGTACGTAAACGGTAGTGATGAAAACTAGAACTGCTTCGCCCCTACCTTCATGAGTTAGAGGTAAATGGCAAGCCTTGTAAGGTGCTCAGGGACAGTGCGGCTACGATGGATGCAGTGCACCCATCCTATGTTACGTCTGAGGATTTCACGGCAGGAGTAACGTGGATTAAACAGGTGTTGGAGGAGCACAGTGTTTGCTTACCTATGGCAAGGGTTGAAATTTCAGGTCCGTTTGGAAAACTGGTGACGGAGGCAGCCGTCTCGAAAACAGTTCCGCTGGAATATCCTTATCTGTTCTCAAACCGGTCTGACCGGCTGTTGCGTGAGCGAGGGCAGATCTTTGGAGAAGGAAAAGTGCAGGCACTAACGCGCTCTAAAAGCCGCCAGCTCGCCGCTCAGTTAACACAGGACCCGGGAAAGGGAGAAGCAGAAATCGGAGCAGAACCTAAAATCATGGAGCCAAACCTAGTGGCTGAACAAGGGGTCGAGGTTGTCGCTAGATCAGGCGACATCGACGCAGCTGCGGCGCCAAGCGAACCACAGGAAACAGAGCCCGTCGGAGCGTCAATATTGGCCCCGACTTTGCGCAGTTTTGAGCGGCTATTGGAAATAGACAGGGATATGCTGAAAGCAGAGCAAAAGAATGACCCTAGTTTGATGCGCCTGCATGCTACCGCGGAAAAGGGCATAGCGAGGCATAACATCACGATACTCGAAAAAGGCGGACTGCTGTACAGGCACTACAGAGATCGCAAAGGCAAGACGTTTGATCAGCTGGTGATTCCGGAAAAATACCGGGCGGACCTTCTGAGATTGTGTCATGTGAACAGCTGGTCGGGACACTTGGGGATCAAGAAAACGAAAGAGCGACTTTTAATGGAGTACTACTGGCCAGGGTGCTTCAAAGACGTGGAGCGGTACGTGAAGTCGTACGACGCATGTCAACGAGTCGGGAAACCAGGAGACAAATGGAAGGCTCCCCTGAAATTGGTTCCACTGATCACAGAGCCTTTTCGGCGGTTAGTCATTGACACGGTAGGACTCCTACCGCAGTCTAAATCGGGATACAAATATCTCCTTACCATGCTGTGTCCAGCAACGAAATTCCCCGAAGCAGTCCCCCTCAAAGAACTAAGCTCTACAGAGATAGTGGACGCTTTGCTCAGCACCTTTGCACGAATCGGATTTGCCGCGGAGATTCAGGCGGATCAGGGAACCGTGTTCACCAGCGCCTTAACAACCACCTTTTTGAAGAGGTGTGGAATCAAGCTATTACACAGTTTAGTATATCATCGCCAGTCGAACAGTGTCGAGAAAATGCACTCCGTGCTCCAAAGGGTTCTGCGCGCGTTGTGCTATGAATGGAAAAAGACTGGGAGAGCTGTTTGCCGGCAACGCTGTTTGCGCTCAGAACAGTTCCCCATGAAGCGACCGGATTCACCCCGACTGAACTTGTCTATGGGAGAGCCCTACGTTCTCCTCTCCGGATTTTGCGGGTATTCTGGGAGGGAACAGGAGAAAGCCAAACTGTCGTGAGTTACGTGTTAGAATTGCTCGACCGACTAAGTTCTACGCGTACCCTAGTAGAAGAAAACTTGAAAGCGGCACAACAGGGGGCAAAAGTCTATTACGATAGAAACGCAAGGCAACGAACATTTCAGGCGGGCGATAAGGTTATGATTTTGCGACCATCCAGGAAAAACAAAATGGAAGTGCAGTGGGAGGGTCCGGTGGAAGTTCAGCGCAGGCTGTCAGAAACAAACTACGTCCTGAAAAAACCCGGCAAGAGAAATGAGGTTACCATCTACCACTGCAATTTGATGAAACCTTATGTAGGCAGGGAGGAGGTGGTCAATATGATGTTAAACACACCCGAGGAAGTACAGGCTGATCTACCTGAGTTAGCAACAGACCGCGATGCGGATTGCAGCGTCCAGGACATTCTTGCGCGCTCTGCGAGGGCTGATGTTCTGAAAGAGGAACAGGTAGATGAACTTAAGGGTCTTTTGGGGGAATTCAAAGCGATATTTAGCAGTCGGCCAGGGAAAACTGACCTGATCACTCACAAGATCGAGCTGACCTCCTCCGAACCAATCAGGTCAAAGCTTATCGAATGTCACCACGTCAACGGCAGATCTTGGAGACGGAGATTAAGCGAATGCTCGAAATCGGGGTAATCAAACCAACTGAAAGTGATTACACTTCCCCTATGATTCTCGTCGAAGTGCCAGGTAAAGAGCCTCGTCCATGCGTGGACTATCGAAAACTCAATGCAATCACCAGAGACCAGCTCTATCCGATTCCCAATATTGAAGAGAGAATGGAGCGGGTAAGTGGGGCACAGTTCATCTCTATGTTAGATCTGGTGAGGGGATATTGGCAGGTTCCTTTCTCAGACACCTCGAGCCGCTATGCCGCCTTCATTTCACCCATTGGGACATTCAGACCTCTAGTTTTAAGCTTCGGCCCCAGGAACGCACCGTATAGTTTCTCCAAATTAATGGATATTGTACTTAGAGACATGCAGAGTTCCCCTACTTGGACGACATAGCCATTTTTTCGAACAGATGGAAGGAGCATATCGCGTATCTGAGAAGCGTGTTGGCAAGGTTGCGGGACGCTGGGCTCACACTGAAGTCTGAAAAGTGTAACTTTTGTTCTTCACAAGTGACCTACCTGAGACACATTGTAGGTCGTGGAACTAGGCAGCCTTCGGAACTTAACATTAAGCCCATAGCGGACTTTCCAACGCCTCGAACAAAGACATCCGCTCTTTTCTGGGGCTTGTTGGGTATTATCAGAGGTACATTCCTCGCTATTCTCAACGAGCGAGTCCATTGACAGATGCGCTACGAAAGGGAGAGCGCGAAAGGGTTTTTTGGGATGAAGCAAAGAAGAGCGCCTTTCAAGAGCTCAAGAAAGTACTCATTTCACGGCCCGTATTGCGGACGCCTGACTACACCAAAGAGTTTGTAGTTCAGTGCGATGCGAGTGATAGGGGGATGGGCGTTGTATTGAGTCAGGTCGGAAAAGACAACGAAGAGCATCCCATCCTGTACGCTAGCCGGAAACTGACGCTAAGGGAGGAAACTTAGAGCGCCTCAGAAAAAGAATGCGCATGCTTAGTCTGGGCAGCACAAAAACTGTCATGCTACCTATACGGATCAAAATTCGTTTTTGAGACGGATCACTGCCACTCACGTGGCTGAGGCAGATGTCTCAAAAGAACGGACGCTTGCTGCGGTGGAGCCTCATCCTTCAGGAGTACAACTTCTCTGTGAGGTATAAGAAAGGGAAAATGAATGGCAATGTCGATTGTTTAAGCAGGCTATTCTGAAGTGCTTAAGGTGAAAAGGGTCCTCCAGCTTTTATGTGTGTGTGTGTGTGTGTGTGTGTGTGTGTGTGTGTGTGTGTGTGTGTGCGCGTGCGCGCGCGTGTGTGTGTGTGTGTATTACTAGCGGACCTATGTATGTTTTTTTTTCAAGTTTAGTTATCTACTTCGATTCATTTCATGCACGGCTCTTTGTTGTGGCCCAAATATCCATGATACGTTGACTTAGATGGCGGAACCACTCGGTCTCGGAATTTGTTATGTTATTACCTTATCTGTTGGGATAAGCCTGGTGGATCAGGGGCACAGACTGGGTGCTTTCGCGTCGTGTGGAGCCTTGTTGCTAGGGCCGAACCGGCCGCTGTTTGCCATTGTGGGAGGTTTGGGGGTTGTTTTGGTGCTCGCAGAAGATAACCGGTCATCCCATTTCCAAGACCAGCCCATCTCTCATCGGCAAGGGATTGCTACCCCTGGCCGAACGAGATTTTCCTGGCCGGGGAGGAGTTATTAGGAATGGCCGCCAGCTGGTATTAGGATTGGCGCCAGCATGTCTCGAGGATTGCCACCAAGACAGAATGTCTCGCCATGTGTCTGCGGTATGCATTTACCGCGCTCGCCCGGTCTTTGCTGCGTGGGACAAGCGGGAGCAGGGTTCTGCGAAAATCCCTTTAAGGAGTAGCTGTCCCGGGCCGCGAAGTTGTTCGGGCTGTCTTCCGATTTTCCCCGACGTCTCCACCGACCCGACTACTCCTGACCTCACGGGCACAGCACCAGCGTGGCAACAGATCGCCACAGTGGCTTGTCTGCACGCTTCGCCAGCCATGCCTAATGGCAGAACCATTGGGGATTATCTCCCGACGGGGCTGCGCCTCGGTTTCTTCGAAGTTCACCGACCGGCGGAGAGCGGGCCGACCACCTGACGTCGCCTGCCAGCCTGACGGGGTCCTGGCCGCACACCTCTCTCCCTCGGGCTCAACTTATGCCAGGGGCGTGTCCATGTGTGCGGAGGTGTCTGTCTGTGTGTGATAGCGCAAGTTTTGTCCACACCCACCACGGCGAGGGCGTCCCCTACCTGGGGAATCTAGGGAAGACGCAGTGTATAAAACTGGACTGCAGATGCAGTTGAAGCAGCTCACTTCAGAACTCAAAAGCTTGTAAATATGTAAAGTAAATCAAGTCTTCTTCCTCCACTAACGAATCCTGCACTCAGCGGCACTCCTGTCCTGGACGGAGCGGGCGTCATCTTGACCGAGGTTGTGTCGAGAAGCGACCCCGATTCCCACCTTCAACACCACCCAACCACTTGCGCCCTGTAAAAACTCGGTCGCGTGTGTGAAGCCACCTAGGCTTATAAAGTGAGGTATCAAAGTAGTCATTGTGGGAAAATTCAATGGCTTTTGCAGAAATGCAGCATCATATGTCTGAACGTGGCGTAATTTTTATTTCTTACGTTAGCAATAGACGAGTCTTTGCAAGCGGAAATGGTGAGCGCCTTCTGTCAGTAGCCAGGGGCACGTGGTCCGCCTGCCACGGTGAGCAGCCGGCCCACCAGGATACGAACTTAGTGCGCTACCAATACGAGCTTAGTATACTACCCCGGATATAACGACATTGCATGTTCGAAGCGTGAGGAGTACTACTCACAGTTAATACGGAAAAATTCCCACAATACAAAAGTTGCGTGGAAAATCATTAACCCTGTTGAAAAAACAAGCGGCAAATCATGTTATTATGCCTGACATCAATGTTTCAGGGACAACTATTCAAAATGTAGTTTCAGTTTCCGCATTCAATATACACATTATTTCACTAAAAAGTTGAAAAATCTGAATGCGATGCTGGAGTTCATAACGAGTGCAATGCGTACTCTGCTGTCTAGGCTGCGCGCGCCGGCAGCACAGAATGCGCTACAAGTACTGGACACGCTAATTTTAGTTCTTGCAGGTCCACAGTAGAAATAGCCGGTAAAAAGCGAAGGAAAAACATGGACAGAAAGAAAGACACGGACAGGCGCTAACTGGCCACTGAAGTTTATTCGAGAAAGACACCAGAATAAGTAGGAAAGCGAACGAAAAACCAAACACACAAAACACCAACGAATAAACAAAGGCGCCCATATTTTTCCGACACCCACACAAAAGACTCAAACAAACGCCTTCGAAACCCCATCGATGCGGCCAAAAATTCAAACTCCCTATCAGCCATGCAAACAGAAGCTTGGCTGATACATTTGTCGCTATCCAGACGCGTATAAAAGGCTTCCATGATTTCGCGAACATTTTGGTCACGGTGTCTGAAAAGAACCGCAGTTGTCCCAAAAAGCGGAGTGCACTGTATCTTTTTTCCTTTGTCATTACACTTGCGGCAATGTTTTGGTAAGTTAAGGGAGTCCCCAGCGGATGATCCTTTGTGCTGTCATTATCTTTTGCTAATGCACCGTTGTGATGACTGTGCGAATGTGCCCTTCACACCCCTCTCTCTTTCCCTTTTCAATCCCCTCATCCCTCTTCTCCCGTTCAGGGTAGCCAACAAGAACAGTCTTCTGGTTGACATGGCTGCCTTCCCTCTTCCTCTTTATCCCTCTCTCCCTCGCTGTCCACTGTTTGTGCAGAAATAGGAAATAGCTGTCCTCACACGGAGTACCTTGCACCCGCGTACCATTCGTTTGCCTACCATGATATTACAGTGGCTAAGATTGTCTCTGCAGCTCGTGATTTCATATCCGAATTATCAGTTGGGTGTGATGGTACTGTATCCATGCTTTTAAAGCAATACAGGGATATTATGTATGTCTCAGATGAAAAAATTTACAACCTAACCTTCTGTTCCTCCACTTATCCAGAATTACTGAAAGTAGCTAAAGTAGTGCCGATATATAAGAATGGAGACAGCGTTACCAATAATTACCGCTCCATTTCTGTTTTAAGCTGTATAAATATACGCTTCGAAAAACTAATTGCTAAGAGAGTAAACGCATTTCTAGAGCAAGAAGCCCCAACTGTCTCCTCATAAATACGGATTTATACAAAATAAATATACGGAGCGGCAGTCATATCCCTAATACAATAAATTCCTTCCTAATGACGATAATAAAAAATTAGGAATTTCTTCGTACATTAATAAGAATTTGAAACCAATGGTATGAAATTTTACTGCCAAAGCATTATGGATTTCAAGTCATTAGCTAAGAATTATTCAGAAGCTATCTTAGTAAAAGGCACGAAAGGATCCAGCTTAGTGGTATAAGGTCTGATTTTTAACCAGTTACTTTGGCTGTGCCTCAAGGTTCAGTCCTTGGTACGATTTTGTTCTATGTATAAATGACCTATCGCAATTTACCAATTACTTTTCGGTTTTTATATATGCTAGCGACACTGCTGTTTTATATGCTTAGTCTAAAGCTGAACTAATCAGTATTGCTAAATGGGAATCAGAGACTATGTATAACTATGTTTTCTCCAGCAGATGTTGTAAATGTTAACAAGACAAAATGCATTATAATTAAGGGCGCCAGAATAACAATGCCTCCAAATCGGCCTGCCCTGCACTAGCTGGGCAAACCAACTGAACCTGTTATTACTTATTAGCATTACTTATCTCGCCGTAGTTCTGATGAGAACTTCCACTGGAAGCCAAATATTCAGGCACTTTGTAAGAAGTTAGTTGCAGCATGCTCTGCCCTCATTATATGCCGTCACTACTTTGGGAAACACACTTCAGGGGTGATTTGTTTTAAATTTTTTAAAGTTAGTTGTCATACTGGATTGAATCCTGGGGAAACACCTGCCATCTTATTTGGAGTCGCTCAAGCAAAAAAGTAGCAATTCGATTCATTACACAGTCTAACTACAACGCGCACATATTAATTCAGTACACGGCTCTACTAACAGTACAGTCATGCCTTAAAAACAATCACCCACTGCATTCATCTATATTCACGCTGCCATCCATTATCACTTGTAACGCAACACATGAAAATTTCGTTCTTCCGAAGAGAGAAAACGTCTACGCAGAAAGGACCATAGGTCGCGCAGGGAAAAAGCTGTGGAATAATTTTCCAGACGCAATAAATGGGAGCAATATTTTTTCCGTGCTGTTGAAAATGTACTATAAACCAGAGTGATGTGAGTGCATGTTGTTTTCTGTGCTGAGACCCATGTTCCGGATGGTTTCGTTTTGTTTTTGTTTGTTTTTAAGTTCATAATATTACTGTCTATATACGAGTGGCATTAAAACGATATATTTGAATTTTCTATTCCATTCGATAAGGATTTGCATTGCTATATAGGCTAATAATTTTTGTTGTACCTACGATTTCCTACTAAAAAAACATGCTTGCATGGATCCCACCTAGCTTTCAACTAGGGATCGAGGTGTTAGTATAATCATGCCTGTGTAATGACTCTTTGAAAATAAATACCAATCGATCAATTCAGTGGACATGGCGGCAGTACTTGCAATCTCGCACTGAACCACTTCGATTTTGCTATGCATGCCCTGATTCCATTATTTCTGCCGTGGCTATCGGCCACTTTGTGCGGCCTGATATGCCATCCTCAAACACCACCAACAGTGGATTTGTTGTAGATGATGTCACGACGGCGCGAAAGGAACAAGGACGAGAGAAGCACAGGAACACAACAAGACATGCGTTCTTGTGCCTTTCTCGTCCTTGTTTCTTTCGCGCCGCCCAGACATCATCTACAGCTATATGAACCAACTAGACCAAACCAAAGAACTTCTTCAGTGGATTTGTATTACGCCTGCGTGTCTGACGATGTGCTTTCTTCGCATCCATAGTTTAACGCCCTTTCTGGATGAACCCGGCCCTGTGCAACTCGCCGGAAACCACCTTTCCCATCGACAGTAACATCATCCTCATACAAATATACTGCATCCTAAGAAACCGCTTCCCCGACTCCCGGAGGAGGACTATAAAATCATCTACAGACCAACGGGTGGCGTCGACTTCACGCGCTACACCGAGAAGTCTATCAGGCACGCGATCGCGACAGCGAGCGGCATCACCGCGACCGAGGCTGATAAAGACCAATCTCGAACAAATTCTGAAAAAAATGTTTTCACCATATCGACGCCGGCGCAGGCAAACGCACTACGCTATGTCGCAGTCAAGCAAATCAAGTTAGAAGGCAAAGACGTCGTCATGACGTCGTACATCGCCCCTCCGGACAGGGCCCTGCAAGGCATCATCTATCGGGCTTACGATGGCGAAACTCCCCAAGAAATGATGACAGAATTCCGCAAAAGAAACCCTGACATCGTACAAGCACGAACCATGGGAAGAACATCGAAGTCCCTTCTGCTCCACTTCGACGCGGACGAACTACCAGATAGCATCGTCTACTTCGGAGTCCTGCACCCAGTCTACCCCTTCATTCCGAAAGTAGAGGCGTGCACGAACTGCAGAAGAGTCGGACACAGAAGAGACGTATGTCCGGAGCCACCGCAACAACAATGCCCGTACTGCGGCAACCAGCACCTAAAGGAAGCAATCTGCGACCCAGTTTGCATTGTCTGCGGAGGAGGGCACCGCACAGGCGATAAGAGTTGCAAGAAACGATTTCAACGGCCCCAAACGAAAACATCGGAGCACCAGTCAAGATCCAAATCCCGGACCTGCGACGACCCACCATCCACCCGAAGGAAGGACCGCTCGAGCTCCTTCCAGTCCTTGGACAGCGGACGCAGCAGCAGCCGCAGCGGAGGTGGCAACGGCACCAGCAGCCGGACTCAGCCCCGGACCGAAACAGGTGAGCTGGGCGGGAGTGGCCTCTCACGGAAAGGGGACGGAGCTGCAGTCATTACAGTCTAAACTCGATGAGGCACTCCACCACATTCAAATGCTCACGGACCGCATTAAACACTTGGAACAGGAAAATAGTAAACTAAAAGCCCCTACAAAATCTAAGGACCCTCTTCCAAAACCACTCCCAATGCCGGAGGTCATAGAAATGGAAACTACTGTGGCCGCATCAGTCGAAACACCAGTAAGCGTAGTAAGCAAGGAAGAAACACCTCGCAAAAAACGAGCAGTAGCTGACGTAAGAAACACCTCACTGGAAGAGAGAGTCCCAGAACTCGAACAAAAAGTGGAAGAGCACAGCCAGAAACTCGATAATCTAACCCAAAGAGTTGAAAATTTAACACAAAGTCTCGAACAACACATACAGGATGTAAATCACAAGTTTGGAGTACTCGACACCGTTTTACAGGAAATTTTACGTCGCCTTCCCCCGTCAGCTCAAGGGGCGCCAATCGATCAATCCCAGCAAAATGGCCAATCCTAAAACCATAACAATTTGGCAGTGGAACTGTAGGTCTATGCGCAACAAAAAAGCCCATCTGCAATTACACATTCAATCGCAATCCGAAAACCTGACGTAATTGCGATCCAGGAACCCAGAATGTCTCGACTAAAACTGCCAGGGTACCGGGC
Source organism: Amblyomma americanum (assembly GCF_052857255.1). NCBI lineage: Eukaryota > Metazoa > Arthropoda > Arachnida > Ixodida > Ixodidae > Amblyomma > Amblyomma americanum. The sequence continues at coordinate 200,208,729 of NC_135502.1, forward strand.
ATATTGTATATTAATCGAAATTCTACCTAGCAAAAGAAACTCCTCTTCTCTGTTCATACTTAACGCATACAGCCACCCCAGGGCACAGGCTGGAGCAGCGAAAGCCGCTATACTCAAAGCCCTACAAATTGCAGGCCAAAAACCAATCCTAATTGTGGGCGACTTCAACGCTCAACACGTGCAATGGGGACACGCAACAATATCCAGGAAAGGCACGGCCCTAATGGATTTTATCCAGCAAAGAGGGCTAACCCAATATACGGACCCCATGCAGCCTACCAGGATAGGCAACAGCGTGAACAGGGACACGTGCCCGGACCTCACGATGGGCAAAAATCTCCCGGACTTAAGCTGGAGCAACACAAGACAAAATCTGGGAAGTCACCATTATATCATAATGTCAAAAATCGTCATTGGCAATCTCAAACCCCAACCCAGAAAAAACAGAATCACTGACTGGGACAAATTTAGGACGATGCGTGACCAAAATCAGGAACCGATCACAGACCTAGCACAGTGGACACAAACCCTCCTATCAGACGTGGGAAAGGCCACTAAAGACGTAGTGCATGACCTAGGCGTAAGTATGGTTGCCAGCCGCCTCACACACATGTGGGAGGCAAGGCAAAGCCTGGAAAAAAGATGGCTTAAGCAAAAATACAGCAAAAAGCTTAGAAATAGGATAGTCACACTCACGGAAGAAATTCAACACCACTCCGCAGAACTCGCGAGACAGCAGTGGAACCATATCTGCGAAAATATAAATGGCAATCTAGGCACGAGAGAGACGTGGAATCTTCTGCGGCATCTCCTTGATCCGGAATCGAACAAAGCTACGACTCAAAAGGAAATCACCAAAATTCTAAATACAGACCCAGGCACGGATCAAGATATTACAAACACGCTCCAGCAGAAAGACTTCTGCACAACCCGAGAGACGCAGTCCCTACCCGATTATAAATGACAACCTGACCCCATCCTGGACGCTGAGATAACGATGGCGGAAATAAGAGCAGCCCTCCTTAAGATACGCACGACATCCGCTCCGGGAGAGGACTGCATTAACAAAAAGACACTCAGAAACCTAGACGACGCTTCCATCACAGCCCTCACGGACTTTGCGAACGGATGTTGGAGGGAAGGAAAACTCCCAGCGTCTTGGAAACACGCCATCGTTAAATTCATTCCAAAACCGGGCAAAAAGCTCGCGCTCGAAAATCACAGACCTATTTCGCTTACTTCTTGCTTAGGAAAAATGATTGAGCACGTCATACTCGACAGACTGCAGTCCCACATGCACAAGGAGAATTTATATCCAAACACTATGGTCGGCTTTAGACCATATTTATCAACACAGGATACGATGCTCGGACTAGCAAACGAGGTCCTATCTCAGGAGCAAGAAAGGAGCACAAGGGCAATCCTAGCTCTAGATTTAACCAAAGCATTTGATAACGTCAAACACAAAGCAATCCTAGATTCTCTTTCACCATTGAATGTAGGCGAAGGAACGTTTAACTACATCAAGGACTTTATCTCCGATAGAACGGCTAAAATTCAAATTGGCACAATAAAATCCGACACCTTCACTTTAGGAGACAGAGGAACGCCGCAAGGATCGGTCCGCTCCCCCTTTTTATTCAATATAACCCTCATCAAAATGGCACGCGAACTCGCCAAAATTCCAGACCTAGAACACTCCTTGTACGCGGACGATATCACCCTTTGGACAACCAAGGGGAGTATCGGCACGATACAAGATACGCTACAACAAGCGGCAGATGTAGTAGTAGAGGAGGCACAAGCCGCGGGACTTGCGTGTTCCCCCAAAAATCTGAACTCCTCATCCTACACCCAAAGCGTCAAAAAAAAAAATAAAGCGCCTGAGATCAAAATATACGCGGAAGGGGCAGCCATCCCAGAAGTATAAACACTAAGAATCTTGGGAATGCTGATACAGTCAAACCGAAAAAACGACACACTAATTAAGAAGCTGAGAAACACCGTCAACCAAATCTCCTTCCTCATCAGACGCATCGCGAATAGGCGAGGAGGAGTTAAAGAAGCCGAGACCAGGAAACTAATCCAGGCCTTCGTTCTTAGAAGAGTCATCTACTCCACACCATACGTCACCCTCACTGTCAGAGAAAGGGACGAAGTGGATTCTCTAATTCGACAATCATACAAAAATGCGCTGAACCTCTCTCGTCATACCTCAAATGAAAAATTAATACAGTTAGGAATTCATAACACCTTAGCGGAAATGATGGAAGCACACCTCACCGCACAATACGAAAGACTATCAGGCACTGAAACGGGACGTTTCATCCTAAAGAAGGCAGGAATACAATATGAAGGAATCCGTGCACACACCTTGCCAATTCCAAGACTCGTGCACGAACACTTAATAGTCTATCCTCTGCCCAAAACATGCATCCACACTATGATACAGACAGAAGAAAGGCTAGGGCACAAAAACTTCACGAAAGATTTTCAGTTCAAAAAGACACGGCGCATGTGGACGTGGCAGAACATGCGGACAGAGACGCCTTTTCCCTGGCAGTTGTCGATCATCGAGGTTCTCCCGTCGTATCGGCGACGATCGATAAAACAAAATTTCCGGATTAGGCCGAGGAAGCTGCCATAGCTTTAGCAATTACCACCATCACTGCCAAATACATAATCAGCGATTCTAAAACCGCAATTCGAAACTTTTGCAAAGGAAGGGCCCACTCAGCAGCCATCAATATATTACAAAAAATCTCCAATACCCGCCAGATCGCATTGATCTGGGTCCCCGCCCATTCGGGCCATCCTGGAAACGAGGGGGCGCACCAATTTGCCCGAGGATTCGTAGTTAACCGGGAGGTGCGTTACCCCGAGCTCAGGTCGGCCAAGGAGCGAATGACGACCTACAAAGAAATTACTACCCACTTCAAGAAAGAAAGACAAATCTTCCCAGACCCACACAGATCTCTAAGTAAAACACAACAAGTCAGCTGGCGGCAGTTCCAAACAAACACTTTCTTTAATCCGTACATGTACTCCATATGGTTCCCAGAGCAGTTCAGCCCCATCTGTTCTCTCTGTGGGCACCGTAGTTGCTTTTGGGGGGGAAATCCGACTGTGCGGCCTGCCCGTGGCCCCCCCTGCCACCGGATACGGGCCGGGGTAGTTTCGGCTACTAGGCTTTGTTCCGGTGCAACGCACAGCGGTGGGGACGGGTTGTCCGGGGCCCGTCCTCTTGGGAGCTGCAGCGACTCCCACGGCTGTGAGGGCCAGCCGAATCGTGAGGTCCGTTGTCTGTGCGGAGGCAGGCCTGGAGGCAGACCAGGTTGGACCCACGAAATCCGGTAGAAAGGAATGTCAAAAGTCAAAAACCTCCGCTCACGGGAACGTGCACGGCTACTAATGCTCGGTTTCTGGCTACGAAGAGGTCAGGTCCGCGCGGTAGCGTGCCGACGCACGGTTTCTGGCTACATAGAGGCCAGGTCCGCGCGGGGGTTCCGACAGCCCGAGCTCCTCGGAATCGATGTCCTCGGGGAAGCAGTCTCATTGCGGATCGCTTATGATGGGTTGGCATATTGCGGACGCCGAGGCTGACCCGGTCTTGGGGGCCACTGGGGACGCCGAGGTAGAGGGTGTGCAGTAGGACCAGTGCGAAAACCGTCGATGTGTGGAGTACCGGTGGAGTAGGCCCGGCTTATCTCACCCTATGCCCGATTCTTGGTTCGTGGCCCGGGCGCCCGGCCTTGAATACTCCCTCCTCGGTAGGCGTGGAGCAAGCAAGGGGAGGAAATAAGTGCATGGTGGTTGGAAGGTAGCACAGGTGGGTCCCCCAGGGTTACCGGGTTATGGTGCCGAGGGCCAAGCGCCGATAGGCTGACGACCTGGGCCTCTGTTGGCCGGACCACACCACACACACTTCCGGAGTCTGAAAAACCGCGAAACACAGTCGACGGCTAGTAACCGTCCGGTCCGATCCAACCCTTAAAATCGTGGAGGAGCAGGTGGCTGCGGACCCCAAGTTAGGAATTTTTTTTTCCTTTCCTGTCTCCGACGGTCGGAGCCAGTGGGTGGTCGTGCATCCCGTGGGGGAGCCGCACCATTGGAAAAGCTCGATGCCCTACCTGTCCTGGCCAGGCGGGCCAGAAATGGAGTCGATGTCAAACGAAGGATCAGAGCAAAATCTCGCTGTCCCCGTTCCCAGCCCATTTCCCATAACCCTTTCCCAACTCCAATTTCCCATACCCTATATCCCACCCCCTCCGCTACGTCCTAGGGGAGATCAGGGGAGTCTCCCCGGGCCCGTTCCCCCGGCGATGGGTCGCTTGTAGCATTCCCCCCCCCCCCCTTTCTTTTATTTTTCCTCCTACGGGTGGCAGAACGATGGATTGCCTTCGGGCCTTTTCATTTATTTTACGATTGGGTCAAGCCTGTTATACGTCAGTGGTGCAGGCAGGAGCTTATTGGTTTACATTCTTTTTATGGCAGCTCCACCATATTATATGTCCATATATATATATGTGGGCACCATAAGGCAGACACACCCCACATCCTATACTCATGTCCTCAAGACAAGCCGTCGAACAGTCTGCAGCTGTCTACCCAATCGCAGTGGGAGACCGCGCTGCTCAGCTCGGACCCGGAGGTTCAACTCCGAGTCACGGAGCGGGCCGAAGAGGTCGCCGAGCGACAACGTCGGTCGGCCACCTGGCGTCCGGCCTAGAAGAGGTGCCCACCGCGGGGAGGAGAACGTCACCCCAACCCGCGCCAAAGACCTTTTCTTTAATAAAGTTTACCTCCTCCTCCTAAATGTACACGGCGACAGTACTTGCAATCTGGCACTGAACCGCTTCCCTTTTTCTATACAGGCCCTGCTTGCATTATTTCTGCTGTGGCTATCGGCCACTTCGTGTGGCCTGGAATGCATCCTCCAACGCCACCAACAGTGGATTTATATTACGCCTGCGCGTCCGACGACGTGCTTTCTTCGCATCTTGCTTTCACGCACTTCCTGGACGCACCCGGCCCGGTGCAACTCGCCGGCAAACCACCTTTCGCATCGACAGTAATATCATCCTCATACAAGTATTTAAGAAGCCACCATAGCGACTTCCTCTTCAATGTACACGACGACAGTACTTGCAATCTGGCACTGAACCACTTGCCTTTTTCTATGCTTGCCCTGCTTGCATTATTTCTGCTGTGGCTATCGAACACTTCGTGCGGCCTGCAATGCCATCCTCCAACGCCACCAACAGTGGATTTATATTATGCCTGCGCGTCCGGCGAGGTGCTTTCTTCGCATCTTGCTTTGACGCCCTTCCTGGATGCACCCGGACCGGTGCAACTCGCCTGCAAATCACTTTCGCATCGACAGCAACATCATCCCCATCCAGGGATTTAAGAAGCCAGCACAGCAACTTCCTCCTCAATGTACACGGCGACAGTACTTGCAATCTGGCACTGAACCTCTTCCTTTCTGCTATGCAGGTGTGTACAAACCTTTCTTTATATGCTAACAAAAGTTCATTGGTCATCCCCTTCAAGTTGCCTGGCCTCGTACGCGCACTACTACATTTGCATCGTCATTCTTTCCATTCTCAGTCACGGACTGGAACAGCCTTCCACACGGCATCGCCGCAGTCACCTGTTCATCAACATTTGTGAATTGTTTAGCGACTGTATTTAACAGCGAATAATTTATGTACCTTACGTGTTTTCTTTGTTTATTAAATCATACTTATTCATGTAACCCACCCCTTATGTAACACTCCCAATCCCGGGGGCCTTTAAGGTAATAAAGTGAAGTGAAGTAAAAGCGTCAGCTTAGTACTGTTTCCGCGTCCAGAATTGTTGAGCGAGATTCTCTGTGAATGTTTTTCTACGACCCTTTCAGTGTTGTGCGTGCGGGTGATGCGGAGAGCAACCCTGGGTCCTCAACCAAACGCTAGGATTCACTCCCAGACATTGAAACGTTACCATCTGATCCGGAACAGATGAAAGTTATATTTCAGTTGCTAAATGAAGTTCACACTCGGTGTCTGCAAAGTTCTAAAGGTCAGACGGAATTAGCAGCTGATGTTAGAACTATCGAAAATGGACAGAAAGCGGCAGCAGCGCGCAGGCAATCTGTAACCTTCTAATTTCTTCTGGCTTTCAGGTAACCAAGGTATATCTGAGTGCAATTTTTTCTAATTAATTCCCGTGTGCTGCGTTCTGCAGCCAAACTTAGTCTGCTCCACATTTTTATTTCTCTATTTGCTTTGTATTATCTCGTGCCATGACGAAAGATGTGATGAAGGCACTCGATGACTTCAAACGTGAACTGAGAGCGGAACTGCGCTCGGTAAAAGATAGTGTCAAATATTTCTGTAACCCGAGTGATGAGACCAAGGTAAATAGTAACGAGGTTAAGGCACTTAGGAAGGAGCTGGGCGAGATAATGAAGTGTAATGAAACCATGAGAAATGAAAACAAACGTCTAGATCAAAGAGTTGAAGAGCTTTAGCTGTACAGCAGATTAAACAACGTTGAAATAAAGAGTGTAATGGGTACGGCAGACCTTCTGGATGCTGTAAAGAAGATTGGAGAGACCATTGATGAGCCAGTCTCTGACGATGAGGTTGACATATGTCACAGTGTGCCCACGCGTAACACAGATGTGCCCACCATTGTCGTTCGTTTCGTTCGCCGAAATAAGCGACATGATTTTCTCGCTAAGGCAAAGAAGGAAAAGATTACGATTGAGACGCTTGGCTATGATGGTAAGGGGGTGGTCTATGTGAATGAGCATCTCCAGCTAGCCAAGAAGCAGTCACTGGTAGCCGCAATCGCGCGCAAGAAGCATGTATCTTGAAAATGTGGACTAGTGGGGGAAAAGTTCTTTCGCGAAAGAGCGAACTTTCTGACGTCACCTGGTTAAAAGATCAGAAAGACCTGCAGAAGATGACAGAGTAATACCTCTGCCACACGGCAAATTTAATGTCATTCCCATCGAATGACATTAGCACCTAATACCATAAATCGGCTGCTAGATTCGGACATTTAATGTCATTAGGTTGGAACGACATTCGCCATCTAATGAGTTTTGGGAACTAATTCACATTCGATCTCGAACCGAATGTATAACCTAGACACAAGATACGCAGCAGAAACAAGCGACGCAAAAAATAGCACGTACAGTGCCACAGTTAGAAATTCTATTTATTTAGTTCTGCTAAAGAAATATTATTTTGGCGCGAACCTCTTGACACTAGATGCTGTCGTGGATAGCTGTTACTCTCGATCCCAGCAGCAGCCAACGGCAGCGGCCGACCGTGAAGCAGGGCCTTTCCCGCGACCGTCGATCATTTTGGGTTGCATGTTTCTTGCTGGCTGGCGTTCCATGCTCTTTTAGCTCGCAAGTGCTTAAAGATCCGAAATCCCAGTAACCGCTGATAACCGCGATGTGACCGCACTTGTGGATACCGGCGCTGATTTTTCTTTAATGAGCAGTTGGTTAGCCACGGCCATCGGAAAGGTTCTGACCCCTTGGTCTGGACCGCAGATCCTCACCACCGGCGGCCTTGTGGTCACGCCGATTGGCATCTGCACGTCACGAATACAGATCTGCGGTGCTACCTTCCCTCGTTGTTTTCCTGTGCTGCCCGAGTGCTCCAAGGACCTGATACTCGGTTTGAATTTCCTTCGGGAGTACGGTGCCGTCATCAACCTTCAGGAGCTGGTCGTGTCATTTTCCTCCCCAGCCCCTGTTGACGGCGATGCCGAGCCACGCAGGACTAAGTTATGCGTCTATGACGACGGCGTATTGACCCCGTCAAGAGCGAGCATATTTGTTACCGTAGATTGCGATAACAGCACCGGAATTCGTGGCATCGCTGAAACCAACATGTCGCTGCTCCTTGGGCGGCAAGTCTGTGTTGCTCGAGGAATTGTTGAACTGAACAATGGCCGAACCGAACTATTGGTGGCTAATTTTGGCTTTGAACCTCAGTGTTTGCCTGACTAAACAGGTATTGCGTATTTCGAAGAACTCAGCGAATTCGCGGGGCAGCACGCTTTATCCGGAGCCCCGGCATCAGTGGAGGTACCGACCACTCCCATAAAAACTGACGTGAACCCGAACCTCCCATCTAAGCAGAAACGCTGCCTGGAAAGCGTTATTCAGTCTTTCTGCAACTGCTTTGCCTCGACCTCCAAGGTGAGGCAGACACCGCTCACAAAGCATCGAATTATAGTTGACGCCAACCAGCGGCCGTTATGTCAGCCGCCTTACCGGATCTTTCCGAAGGAGCGGGATGCCATTTGCCGCCAAGTTCAAGAAATGCTCCAGGACGACGTGATACAGCCGTCGACGAGCCCGTGGGCGTCGCCTGTTCTAGTAGCAAAGAAAGATAGAACCCTACGGTTCTGCGTTAATTACGAACTTTTAAACAAAGCCAAAAAAAAGGATGTTTATCCTCTGTCGCGTATTGATGACTCCCTGGACCGGCTGCGCCACGCCAAGTACTTCTCATCGCCAGATTTACGAAGCGGCTATTGGCAAATTGAGGTGGACGAACGCGACCGGGAAAAGACCGCTTACATTACACCGAACGGTCTGTATACGAATTCCGGGTGCTCCCTTTCGGCCTGTGCTGGGCTCCTGAAACCTTCCAGAGGATGATGGACACCGTTCTTGCCGATCACAAATGGCAGTCCTGTCTCATGCACTTGGATGACGTGCACCCACCATCGTTTTAACTGACAGGGGAACAGCGTTCACCGTGGCCCTTACGCAGGAAGTTATGCGCCTGAGCGGCACCAGTCACCGCAAAACATGCGCTGACCACCCTCAAGCGAACGGCCTCACCGAACGGCTCAACAAGACGATCGCCGACATGATTTCCATGTATGTCGACGCGGACTACCGGGACTGGGACGCCATACTCCCTTACGTCGCCTTTGCCTATAATACTGCGGTCCAGGAAACGACATGCTTCACTCCATTTCGTTTAGTACATGGTCGTGAAGCCACAACAATGCTGGATGCAGTGCTGCTTCCAGCTAGCGCTACCCCCTCTGTTATGGGTGCTGCCCAATTTGTCCGTTACGCTGAGGCCGCCCGCCAACTCGCTCGACAGCGCATCCGGCACCAGCAAGTCCTCGACGCTCGGCGCTATAACTTCCGCCACCGAAATGTGTGTTACCAGCCCTGGCGAACAAGTCTGTGTGTGGATTGGATTGGAAAACATTTAATTCGTCAGAAAAGGCAGAATGCAGACGATCCGTGCTAGGTGGCTATCAGTCCACGGCTGACAGCGACCTGGGTAGCCCATTCAATGACCCGGGTTTGAACTCCCAAGTCTGAGCTGACCAACACGGCCTCCCACTGCTCGAGAGTAGGAACCTGTATAAGAGATTTCGGGGGCGGCTCCTCTTTACAATTCCACAATAGGTGATCATAAGTGGCTAAATCACCACATAATGTACATGCAGGGTCGTATTCACCGGGGTAGAAATTTGACAACAGGTAAGGCGTCATGAAGGATCGCGTCTGGAGTCGCCTCCAAGTGGTCTCCTGCTCCTTATTAAAGGCTTTGTCTGGAGGAGGGAATATCCTCCTTTCAAGTTTAAAATGATTAGTAATATCGTGAAAGATGATAGGCCGTCCTTCGAAAAACTCAGCAACGACAGCGTCCCCTGCTCGGCTGACGAATCCTCGAGCTGTTATGTGTGCCGCTTCGTTACCAGGGTTCCCCGAGTGAGCCGGGACCCATATCAATTCAATAATTCTGTCTAAGTCTTTGGTTTGACCCAATATGCTCATTGCTGCCTGAGAAATTCTGCCCCTCGCATAATTGCGTATGGCAAATTTAGAGTCGCTGAGTATGGTAGTAGCTTCTGTGTTAATGATAGCAAGGGCGATTGTCCCCTCTTCTGCCGTTTCCGAGGATTTAGTTATGGTAGTGCCGGAGACTATCAGTCTACCTTGCGTATCCACCGCCGTTAGTGCGAACGCTTGTTTCTGGGGATATTCTGTGGCATCTACATATACTGCATGTTCATCTTGGTTGCATATGTTGTGTAGAGCTTTTGCCCTAGCCCTTCTTCTTCCCTCGTGGTGAGCAGGATGCATATTCTTAGCTAGTGGCTTAACTCTTATTACCTTAGAGATGCGTTTAGGTATCTGTGTTTTGGTATCTTGGGGTGGCAACTGTATGCCTAGTCCTAAACGATCAAGTATGGTTCTTCCTGCTTTGGTGCGAGAAAGCCGGCCTCTCTGCATTGTTAAGTGTGCCTCTGTAAGCTCGTCTAAGGTGTTGTGCACTCCCAAGCCCAGAAACCTTTCGGTGGAGGTACAGTTCGGTAGCCCTAATGCTACCTTGTATGCTGTTCTAATCATAGACTCTACTTTGGCTTTTTCACTACTGTCTAATTTTAAGTATGGGAGTGCGTAGGCAAGCCTGCTGATTACAAATGCTTGTACTATTTTGCAAAGTTCTGTCTCCTTCACTCCCTTCCTTTTGCTTGCAATTCGTCTAATTAGTCTTGCCGTCATATTGATGGTTGTCTGGGGTTTTTCTAGTGTTTCCTTGTTCTTCCGGTTCGACTGAAGGAAGAGTCCTAGGATTCTTATAGTTTGAACTTCCTTTACAGGGAGCCCTTCCACCCAGATTTTCAGTGGAAACGGAGGTTTGTAATTTTTTGCTCGAGGGCCCCTTGGTTTGTATCTGATTAGAAATAATTCGGACTTGGAGGGCGAGCAGGTTAGCCCTGCTTTACCCGCCAGGTCTTGTATTATGTCTACAGCTTGTTGCAGGGTATCCTCTATCTGACCATCACTGCCAGCTGTGGTCCATAAAGTGATATCATCTGCGTAGAATGTGTGTTGCAGCCCCGGGATGGCTGCTAATTTAGAAGAAATTTTAATTAGTGACAGATTAAAAAGGAAGGGTGACAGGACTGAGCCTTGTGGCGTTCCTTTACCTCAAAGTGAGATAGAGTCTGATTTAATCTCTCCCACTGCTATCTCTGCCGTTCTGTTACTGAGAAATGACTTGATGTACTGGAAAGTTCTTTCCCCTGGGTTGATATCCGAGAGATTCCTTAAGATAGCATCGTGTGTGACATTATCAAACGCCTTGTTCAAATCCAAGCCTAATATGGCTTTAGTTCCTCTGCTGCGTTCCATGCCTATTATGTCTGCCTTGAGTTGCAGCATAACATCTTGGGTAGAATGATTAGCCCTGAAGCCTAGCATGGAGTTAGGGAGTAAGTTATTGTCCTCAGCGTATTCTTGTAGCCGATTGAGAATTATATGTTCCATTAACTTTCCTATGCAGGATGTTAAAGAGATTGGGCGTAGATTCTCTATACACAATTTCTTGCCTGGCTTTGGAATGAATGTAATCTTTGCATGTTTCCATTCTTGTGGAATGTTTCCGTCTGTCCAGTATTTGTTCATGAGATCCGTGAGTGCTTTCACTGACCCTGCGTCCAAGTTTCTAAGTGCTTTGTTAGTAACACCGTCAGGCCCGGCTGCAGACGTGGTGCGTAGTTGCCCCATGGCAAGCCACACTTCCGACTTCGTAATCTCAGCGTCCAAGTCCTCGTTTGGTGTTCCCTGATAGTTTGACAGCGGTCCATCTGGGGTTGTGTTTAAGTATCGATCTCGTAGTTCCGTTAAGAACTCCTCTGTGGTGCCTTGATACTGATGCACTAATCTCATAAGTTGACCTCCTTTAGTTGATTTAGCCTCTGTGGGGTCAAGAAGGTGCCTTAGCAGATGCCAAGTTTTCCGGCACTCGAGCTTGCCATTCATGCGGTCGCAAATTTGCTCCCATTGTTTGTGCTGAAGCTCTAGAGTATATTTTTCAATTAGTCTCTGCAACTGTGCAATTCTCTTTTTAAGATTTTTGTTGTGTTTGTTCCTCTTGCAAGCTGAAATGAGCTTCCCACATATGCAATAACCTAGAGTCAGTGACTTGTCCTTCTTCCATGCCGATTTCGGCTGTGGTAGCCTTAATGTTCATTTTTAGTGATTCCACCCAGTCCCCGAGATGTTCAATTACTGGGTCTGTGCTTTCATCTTCATCTTCATTTCATCTGTGTGTGGAGCTCAATCCGCATGCGATGACTCTCTGAGAAGCGTCTACGCAGATACTTTGGCCCCTACGAAGTTCTCCGCCAGCTCAGTGAAGTTACCTACGAAGTTATCCCCCAGGAAACTGTTCGCTCTTCTAGACGGCCGACCTCCGAAGTTGTCCATGTCGCCCGGATTAAGCTGAACCACGCCCTCTAGCCCCTCGCGCGGGTCTACGCCACACGCCAGACACGTGCGACTACCCTTGATGTCCTTCCTCCCATTGCTGCCACACCGAGTCGGTGTTTTTCAGAGAGAGGGAGCAATGCCACATACTAACTCCTCTAGTGGCGCCGTACCACGGCTAAACAGTATTTCCTGGCAGTTGGCAAGGCTTGAGCCATCTCGGGGATAGATGCTTTGTCGTCTTCATCTCTCGAGCTGCCTGCTGCCTTGCGCGTTCCAACAACGTCTTGCGCGTATAAGTAACCCAAGTAAACCAGCCCTGCGTACGTCAACCGCTTCTCAGTGATAATATTTTAAGCTCTTAATGTTGTGCGGAAATGTTCTCACCCGCTTTTGAAACATTACATAACAATTTAAAACATATTTTATGCGCTGATGTCTTTCAACTGTTTTTTTTTTCACTTTATCACTGATCGTCCCTGCCATAATTTTCGAATAACATTAATTTTTACTGTGTAGCACCGAAGGAGACCGAATGACATCCTATGCATCGAATGACATTCGGTTGGAATGACATTAAATTGGCCGTGTGGCAGGGGTATAAGAAGGTGCTTCCATAGGTTACTTGACTCCTTTAGAATGTGCTAGCTGATAAGCCATGATGAATCATGGCTTATCACGGCAACTGCGCTTACTGCGATAACGCAGGTTTTAACACCAGTTTCACCGCAGCAGACAAAATATTTTCTACTATTCATTTAAATGTACGCAGTGTAAGAAATAAGAGCGAGCAACTTGAACACTTTTTCTCTGCTTTAAATGTAAATTTTGATGCAGTTATTATGACTGAAACTTGGACATAATCGCATGAATACCCTATTCATTTGGTTGATAAGTACAAATGCTTTCTCAGACTAGATTGCAGAGGAGGCGGTATAGCAGTGTATGTTAATGATTTTTATTCCCACTGTGTCATTTACGAACTTACTATCTTTTCCCCGAGCGTCGAATGCCTCACCGTCGCCCTGCCACATGTCCCCGTTGCACGCATATATAAGCCGCGTGCACGCAACAAGTTGCCTTTCTTTGGTTTTCTTGAGCGTTTCTTTTTACATGTCAGTTCCGCCAAAAAACCGTTTGTTCTATTGGGTGACATAAATATAACCCTAGAGGTAGACGATGTGCATGCTCGCAAATTCTGCACTTTAATTTCTTCACATGCTTCTTTAAATCATATCACTGCTCCCACTAGGATAACACCTACAACATCTACACTATTAGATATCTGCTTTACAAATGAGACAACCAGCGTAACTTTATATGGTGTATTTTTTCTCTTTCATCTCTACTGTGCGTAGGAAAAGCTTTCGTAATAAATTGAAATAGGAATTCCTACACATTAATGAAGAATTGCTCAATAGATCTAGGACTTTGATTGAGACTACTAACTGGGATTAAATTTATTAGCTAGACGAAGCTAATGTGGCATACACCACTTTCCTCAGTAAGTTCTTGCAGTGCTACAATGAAGCTTTCCCCTTCGTGTTTCGACCCATAACCGGAAAGAGTACAGAAAACCCTGGATGAATAAAAACATTGCATAAAAACGTCTAGAGGAAAAATAAGATGTTCCACTACTTTGTCCAAGCACGCGACCCACTGCTTTTTGAAGAATTTAAGAAGTTTAGAAAAAGCCTAAATACCGAGCATAGACGTGCAAAAACGGAGAATTATACGAAGAGATTTTCCCAGACATACAGTGATGGTACAAAAATTTGGCGACAGATCAACCACATTATGGAAAGAAAAAATGTTGCTGAAGGAAATGAAATTTCAACTGGCATTGGTAAACTCTCTGGCCTTAAAGGGGTAAATGCCATGAATTTTATTAATGTTGGAATCCATGTACCAATGTATCGGGGCCAACTGATGTTCGCTGTGATCTCGGTAGCCGCTTACCTAACTCCATTGTATTAGCACCTGTAACCGCACGCGAAGTTGAAAGCTTAAGAGCATAAAAAAAAACAACGTACCCGCAGGATATGGAGGTATAGAAGCCATTACTCTAAAGATATGTGTCAAACGCCGTGTGCGAAATTTTGGTGCATATCATAAATATAATGTTAGAAAGTGGTGTATTTCAAAATGACCTGAAGATAGCCCGTGTACGCCCTGTTTATAAAGGTGGAGACAAATGAAATTTCGAATTACCGCCCAATCTCTCCTGCACCGGTACAATGTAAAGTATTATAAAGTTTTATGAACTGTAGACTAAACGCATTTTTTTCAAGTATAATGTCATAACTCCCTCTCAGTGTGGATTCATGAAAGGCAAATCTATAGAATCTAACGCATTTCTTCAGTCATGTTTAGATTTTTTACTATCTCAACTTATCATGCAACCCACACGGAGCACTGCCACTTGCTCCAGTATTCTAGATCTAATCCTTAATAATAACCCTGACATTTGCGTCAACATTAATAATTTAGATGGGCTCCCGTCTCCGATCATGACGTCATTAGTAGAAGAATCGTTAACAAAAATCCATTAACAGAAATAAACGCTACATCAGAGCTAACTTTCACGCAATGAACGCCGAATTATATTTTTGCCGATGAGTTTCTTAGTGATTTCTTGTCCCGTAAAGTTGAAGAAAACTGGGTCACGTTCAAAAAAGTGTTTACGGACCTCGTTAACAAGTATATATTGACCATAACAGTTAGAAATAACAACTCTACGCCGAGCATAACCAGCACCTTCGGCGCCTGAAAAAGAAAGCGACTATACAGGCAAGCCGTGAAATAAATCTCCCATCGTCGTAGCATAAGTACAAACATTGGGATAAAGAATATTAATATTTTCTTAAATCCACTCGTCGTCGCTTTTTCAACCCCTACCTTGTCTATGCTAACAAAACTGGTAAATTTTGGCAGGTAATAAATCCAAACAATCATCCTGATATAACGCTTAGCGATCCCACAGGTGCCACTGTTCCCGAGTCAAAGTGTCTACAGATATTAAACAATGCATTCTCGTCTGTATTCACCCGGGAGAACGTCACTTCATGCCCAAACTTAGGAATACTTTCTGATAATGTCATGCCGCAGATAATTGCTAGCGAGTCCAGTATCATATCACTACTTAATAATAGTAAGGAGTCATCTGCATCTGACCACGTTAGTCTCAACAACAAGTTACCTAAAAGTACAGCACACAGCATATCGGGAATGTTGTGCGCTCTTTTTTCACAGTCCTTGTCATCCGGCCTAATTCCTAATGATTTGCGTATAGCAAAGGTGACACCAATTTTTATACACGGCGATCGCTCATCACCGCTTAACTACTGGCCAATTTCGTTAACTCTTACTGTCTGCAAACTACTGGAACATGTGATACATTCACAAACCATAACATACCTATAAGAGCGCAACATAATCTTCAAGTACGAGCACGGCTTTCGCAGGGAATATTCATGCTTTGTTTTTTCCCCTCATCACCTTCCCGGAAGTGGGGACTGAGTAATCATTCTCGTGAGGAGCAAAACCGCAAAAAGAGGACGGGACTGAGGCAGACGACAACACAACTCAGTCCCGTCCTGTTTTGCGGTTTTGCTCCTCACGATGCCATACCAACTGGCCTACAACCGAGTCCTTCTAAGTCGTCTTTCTCCGCTTCCTAAACTAGTACGGATTGTATGGTTCAGTTCACCCGCATTTTATCTTTGTTTTATTGTTTGCTCGTCTACGGCTCACTCTGCATCGAACCGATGCTTTCCTTTCGCGGCGGGGAATAATGCCACATGCCTAGAACCGCGCGGCCTCCGCGCTTAGCCGTAGCTACGTCGAAGCGGCCGTTGGTGCTTGGGGGCCATTCGGGACGGACCAGACTCGGTGACTAAAAGTACCTCATTCTTGGGATCAGCCCTAAGTCTGCCTGCATGGCTTCTTGGGTCGTGACAATATTTATCTCCTTTATTAAGGCGATAACACTAGATAGCTATTTCCTGAGTTTCGTGTCAGCATGATTACGTCGTTTTCTGAAGATAAATGTGCAAAAGTTTGAATGCGCTAGATAGCCCGTCCGTGATGAGATCTCGGTGTGGAAAAGATTTGGTCAATGTGGTATTATTAGTTAATTAATTAAACGTGAAACTTACACTTCGACGTCACAATAGCCACGGATGTCGACACAGCTTCTCCGCATGATTGTGTTGTTCTATAAAGATATATGTGAAAAATATGATCGCGTTAGATACTGCGTGATGAGATCTTGCTTTGCGAAAAAAAATTTGGTTGGTGAATTGTAACCAATTAATAATTTAAATGCAAAAATTTCACTTTCATGTCACAACAGCCCGTGTTTATGTCCCGAGTTTCGTGTCAGGAAAACTTTCTTCGCATGATTACGTCGTTCTGTGAAGAGAAATGTGCAAAAGTTTGATTGTGTTAGTGCGTGATGTGATCGAGCTGTGGGAAACATTTTTTTGATGAATTTTCATTACTTAATTTCCATTCGACGACACAATAGCCACGGATGCCTACATAACACCGGAATGTCAAAACAGCCACGCACGTCGCCATAGCACCTGTACGTGAAAAGGAAAATAAATAGAGTAAAACATAATAAAAATACAAATGAAAACTAAAAAATGAAATTAAAAATAAAAATAAATAGATCGCATACTGGCGTCGAGGAAAAAACGCGCGTTCTAGAAAGCTCCACACTTTCGCGCTCCTCCACGTAAGCGGACTTAAGTGCCCTGGTAATTTTTAATTTATTTTTAGATACGGCAGTCAGCACACGGTCATTTCAGCAGGGTGGTACAAGCATGATTTGAAACAATGGCATGCACAGAAGAAATGAACTGTGCACTTGTTATGCAATAAAAAGCACACTAAAACCACAATGCACAGCTGGGCTCAACAAGAAGTAAATACGTAAAAAAATAAAAAGTTAAATTATCAAACACAAGGTTACAGAAAAGAAGAAAAAATACCAATAAATACAAGAAATAGCACTATCCTAAACATGAAAAAACGCAGTTAATTTTGGAGCAGAAACGGCGTTATTTTTCAGCTGATTCCCGTCGACTCTTGCACGGGTGAAGATCGAATACCTGAAAGTGTTGTTACACGAGGAAAACAAGTTTATATTTAGATTATACCTTTGGTGAGTAGCGTATCTTGAAGAGAAAGATATTATTCAAGTTATGTCAGTCATGTAATGGCCATTAATTTATATAGAAACAGTGTTGAGTAACGATCTCTTTGCGCTAAGGGAGAAAGATTCGCCCTCTTTAAAAGATCTGTAAAGGAAGCTCTGGTAAACGGGTTATAAATGAAACGCGCAGCTCCTCTCTGTAATGCAAAAAGACGAACTGCGCAACAAGAACACGGACGAAAGGGAGGCAGACACACACTAACGCAGACTTACAACTTTACTAAAGGAAGGAATACAAGGCAAATATATATAGCGATCCCCAACGCACTTCAAATCTGATCAATATGGCACGTGACAATCTGCCCAGGCGATAAACAGACCACACAAGAACCAACCGCTTACAAGATAATCTTATACCGGGCCGGCCCTTTCTATGAAAACAAAAAGCAAAGGAACGCTTAGCGACAGTGCACACTTGAGATTTACGCGTTCTGCAAAGTAAGGAAATTCATAACAAAAAACCACACCACTGTAGCCATCTGATACCACTGAAGCTCGAACCACTTACAAGCGCAGGTGCTGACACCAAAACCAAGAGACGAAGCACTCCCCCTTTTGAAAGCAAACAAAACGGGAAACAAAAACAACCACATCGGTCATCGTCAAAAACAAAAAAACAGTGAAAAAAGGCACCAGGTCAAAAGGGTAAAAAAACCATGAATCAACTCAAGAAGCTACGTCACAAAAACAGTGAAAATAGGCACCGAGTCATTTAAAAAAACAAAAAGATGAAAGACGGGACAACAGTTTAAGACAACAACGGTTTTAAAAAAGGGGGGTGAATGAAATCCAAAGCGCAGGAAAACATCTCAAACCATGACAGAACCGAAACAAAACTGAGATCGCTAATCAAATGAACAACGAAAGCATCAAACGCAATCAGGAGGCACTGCTCAATCACCAGGGCACAAACAGGCCACTAGGCTACACATGCCCCCGCAGAAACGAAAATTCTTTGGATGATAAGGAAATGGAAGCCTTGCTAACACAGTTGTCCGTAGTGCCGATGTAAAATGTTTCGACGACGAGACGCTCCCATTTGTCATTCAATCTGGCCAGAAATTCCGTCTTTTCGAACCATGGTACACAGTCCCGTTGCTTCATTTTTGTGCAGTCCGCACAATGCTTAGCCAAAAACCCTCCATCGTTGTTTGCCACGCTCAACCGGTGCTCCCTTGCTCTTTCATTAAAGCATCTGCCGGTTTGGCCTATGTAGACTTTTCCGCAACTAAGGGGAATGCGGTAAACAACGCCGGAAACGCAATCTTTGAACTTCCTTAGATGTTTGATTTTGCAAGGGGTCTTCTTAGTGTTCTTCATCATCACGCACACCTTGGACAGCCTGCGTGGAGCCGAGAAGACAACGTTGACGCCTCCTTTTCTCGCCACTTTCTTGATGTGCGAGAATTTGTGGATGTATGGAATCACATGGGCCTTCTTTTGCTCGGCGTCTTCTTTGTCTTTGCGTTCTCTCTTAATTTTTTGAAGCACATTTTCACACACACTCGAAATGACGTGCGGAAGGTATCCAGCTGCTTGCAAACGCTGAAGCTGGTACTGGAAGCTCTCTTGGACTTTGTGGTCACAAGTCTTTTTCAGGGCTGACTCAACACATAGGGAAATGATGCCTCGCTTGACCAACTTCGAATGGGCACTAGTGTAGGGAAGCAAAGCCTTTTTGGACCTGGGTTTGAAGGACCAGCACAAACGCTGTTTCTCAAAGTGCAGATCTAAATCCAGGAACTGAAGATGACCATCAAGCGGTAGCTCACTGGTAAACCGGAGCCCGAAAGATTCAGATGAAAATGCCGAGAGGATCTTTGAGGCCAAATCCTGAAGATTGCCGTCCCCCGGTGGGGTCAGGAAGACCAGGTAGTCATCGACGTACCTGCACACGCGGGTGACAGCCATCCCTCGCAGTTTGTCTTGAAGACGTCGGTCAAAGGATGACAGAAAAATGTCGCTTAAGGCTGGAGCTATGCTCGAACCTATACAAATGCCTGCTTTTTGAATATGATAACTCTCATTGAAGTGGATGACGGAAGACTTTAGATAGAAATCTATAAGTTCCAAGAAGTTGCCAGTGTTGAGGCCAACTGAGTTCCGGAACTTCGTCTCTCCGTGAAGCTCCACGCATTCTCTGATGGCAGCGAACAGTCCTTCGTGCGGAATGGAATAATACATGTCCTCGATGTCGACGGAAAAAGCCGTCGTGGAAGTTGGTAGCCCTTTTTCCATCAGCTCAACGACTTCTTTGGAGCTTCTAACGAGGAACGGGTCATTGCCTAATAACACATTCAAATGTATCTGCAGGAAGTTCCCAGGCTTCCTCTGCCAGCAGTTCCTGTCCGACACGATTAGTCGAAAGGGGCAACCAATTTTATGCGTTTTTCCAGTGAAAAACACTTCAAGGGTTCCGGCATCCTCGTTTTTCACGGCCTTCATCAAATGCTCCAACTTCAAATCCTTTAAAAGTCTCACGGCTTCTCGCTTTCTTTTCTTCGGATCGTGCTTGACTGGCGTGAAGTTCTTTGTGACGGCATCCATCGCCTTGCTCTGGAACAAGCCTTGCGGTAAGACTACAAAACCCCCTTCCTTGTCCGACTGGATGACCGTTAAGCCATTTTCTTTAAGAAAATTGACAACCTTCTTGACAGGTGGCTTAGAAGTTGTCCTGTTACTCGCATGGCGGTAGGCGCACTCCACACCCTCTCCGATGAGTCTCTCCTTTTCTTGTTCGGTCACTCTCTCGCCGATACCGTGGACTAACCCGAGAAGGCTTGGCCTGGGGCATGGTGGTTCGAAGCAGTACTTGGGGCCTTTGTCCAGGATGGTCTCGATATCCTTTGGGATGCTGGCTCCTCCTAAAACTGTGACCGAGCTTGACGTATCTGCCGGACGAGGAGTGGCGGTCAGCTTCAACATAACCTGCCTCCACAGGAATTCTGTGGACCGTGTTGCCATTTTGAGGTGTTCAAAGTACCGCACGGACAGCGTCGGGGGATCGCTTTCTTCTTCAAGAAGAAACTTCATCCAGTCTCGCAAGAGCCGCACTTGTCGCCAAGCTTCAGACTTCATGAGCTTGCAAATCCTCCTGGCATGTGCCCACGACGGACCGATGTAACCAAAAAGATGAAGGACTTGCAGAGGAACGAGTTTCCTCTTCAGGCAAAAAGACAAAAACCTGGACTGACATGTGGCCACGGCGATGAGACAAGTGCATGAGATCGCTGCATTTTGCCTTGTTTGGGTACAAAGAAAAGAGCCCGTGGTACTAGAAAGATGTTTCAACAGGACTTGTCGGGCTAGTTGGTTGATCATAATGCAAAAGAGACGAACTGCGCAACAAGAACACGGACGTGTTCTTGTTGCGCAGTTCGTCTTTTTGCATTATGATCAACCAACTAGCCCGACAAGTCCTGTTGAGTCCTCTCTGTACCTTTTCTAGTTGAGCAATATTATTTTTTGTAAAAGGGTCGCAAATTTATGAAAGCGCAATCTAAAATAGGTAATACGACTGACTTAAAAGTAGAAAACTTAAGCGCAGGCCTGAAAAAAAATATTTTGCTCTTGGCGTTTGCATTTACTAATTACTAAAGTTAATATGGGCACTCCAGTTAAGATGATTCGATATCCACAGCCCTTAGTACTTACAGCTGCTTACTTCAGGAAGCAAGATGTTATTGTGAAAAGGTAGCACTGTGCTTTGAAAAAGACAAGAACAGGAGGGAAAGGAAGCATAACGACCTTGTCTTATCTCCTGTACTTATATTTTTCGCGCAGTCATACGTTTTAATGAAATGAGCCAGCAAGCTCTTAAGAATGTTCTTCTACAGGTATTATTAATACTGTAGTCAAAAAAGCAAATATCTCTTCTAATGTGTTATTCTCATGAAAACAGTTTTTAAAGATCTATTACTATCTGCCAGGCATGACACCAAGAAACAAATTTTTGAACAGCACTGTTCAATAATAATTGGTCCGACATGCTGTTAATTTCACTGTACAGAACATACTCGTCGGCAAAAGGTTTAATGTTAACTGGAATCATTAATATCATTAATGGAATCATTAATATATTACACAAACTAAAGTGGCCCTAACAGAGATCCACGGGGTACTCCCGAATGCACCGTTACTGATGTGGAGAGTGTCGTAAAAAGAAACAAATTGTTTCCTGCGGGTTAGGTACGCTGCCATCCATTCCCTTAACTGATTACTTTGGAAAACTATAGGCAATTTGTGAAGTAGTTTTTTTATGAGGAACTCTGTCAAATGCTTTCGAGAAATTCATCAATATTCCGTCAATTTGTCGGCGTTTATTAATTGATGTTGCCAAATCATGAATTGTTCCAAACAGCTCAGTGCACGTCGAAAATCCTTTTCTAAAACCGTGTTGATATTTGTTAAGAAATTGTGTTTATTAAAAAAAATGCCAGCATATGAATATGTATAATGTGCTCGACTAATTTACTGGTTGTTGATGTCAACGATACTGGACGATAGTTGTTAATGAAGCCTCTATTTCCACTTTTATGTAACGGTTTGGTTCAGGCCGTAACGTAATCATTTGGTAGTTCACCGTCGTGTAATGATTTAGTTAATAAAACCAGCCAATAATTGAAAACTCTGTGCATATCTTTGAAGAAATATATTTGGGATGTTGCCGGGCCCCGGGGACTTCTTTATATTCAGTTTTAATAGCACGTCGAAAATGACTGGTTCGGAAATTGTAAGGTGTTGCATACTGCACAAGGAGACATCAAAAAAAGGTAGGGCACCGTCAGCTTTAGTAAAAACCTATTTAAATGGCGAATAAAAGCATTAGATATTATTTCCGAATCAGTTACCTGTTCCCCGTCTATTTCAAAGGTGTCTGAGTCTAAGCATAATAAAGTGTTGCCTTTAACCAGTCGTAGCACAATCATGGCGTCCATCTATCGTTCGCTTCCATCTCGTTATTCAGAATTTTGTTCGCAGCTAGGCGTAATCCTTAATCTTTGAGTGTGGAAAATAAGGACGTCATAACTTGCGGCGATATAAATGTCAACTTAATCGACCCTACGTCAAACTTACTCGGAGTAACGAAACTGTTGCCTTGGCTGTGGATTCACATCATTGATCAACTTGGCTATAGGCGCAACCTAAACGGTTCCAATACACTTATCGACCACATATTGACTAACTTTTCTTTCGACCATTCTGCAGGTGTTGTTGATTTTACTATCACTCATCATTACCCTGTTTCTGTATGCCCAGATGGTGAAAATTCGGGTTTACAAACGCGCACGAAACCTTCATTTCACTTAAAAAAGTTCGTAGCTTTGATAAGTGACATCGACTACAGTGCATTCGCTTTAGAGAAATGTGCTGATACATCGTATCAGCTGTTCTCTGCTCAGATAGCTAGCTGAAAATCTGAATGTACAACTAACTTCATTGTCACGCGTTGTTTCATTCCCCGAGAAAGCCATGGATTACTGATAGGCTGATGCGATCAATACGCAAGAAGAACAGCCTTCGAAAAAAGGTGAAATCACAGTCCTTTAACATGACACTCAGAACACGGTTCAAAAAATACTTTAACGTACTTTCTGCTCTCCTGAAATATGCAAACGCGATTACTACATAGATCACATCGTCAAAAATGCAAATGGCGCGCTAAAAAATAGCGACCCAATCAAACAATTCCTCAATAAATGTGAATCTGTCTATCCTTAGAAAAATAGCGCGTGGCATGGTCACCCTTTCGACAAAGCCAGTGCACTTGGTGAGAATTTTTGTTTTACCGAGCACACACAGGGAACTTCTCTCAGCCAACCTTGTCACGTTGCCCTCATTCGTTTTACTTGCGCCCCACTTGTGCAGGCGAAGTACTGCAAATAATTTTATCCCTTAAAGGTACACTGAGGAGAACCCTATCAAAATTTTTTTGTTAGCAATATCTGATAGTTCGGCATTTCATGGCTTTGTTGACTCTTGTACGGGAGCGAAAGATGCATTTATTTCAAAGAAATTTGGATTCGAAGTTGAAAAATTTTTTCCCGCCGCTCCAATTCAAACTCGAGAACTCTTATGACGACACGGAGAACTCTTATGACGACACAGAACGGAGTGACGTGAAACGTGACGTAAACGAAGACTCCGTGATTTCTGGCGGGTAGCGGTGCGGTGCGCTACCTTCCTTTGCAAGCCTCACAGATTCTTCGCGTTCATGAAGTAAGGAAAATTCCTCCATGGTGGCGCCTCTTGTCCTAGGAAGTTATCACGCTTGTACTTGCGAGATTGGCCTGTGGCGGCGATACCTGTATTTTGGTTCTTGCTATTTTCTACATTACAAGAGCTTTGTTTTCAGGAAGAGTGGCGTTTTTGTGATCAGGAGCTGGTATTCTATGGATACAAGCCAACTTCAATTTCTCCTCAGTGTCTCTTTAAGACAACTGGTCCAGGTTTATTCACCCCTCCCGAATTAAACTTGTATCCCGAGAGCTGTCACCAATATTTGCTGATATTGCCAGCAAGATGTTCAAATAGAGAGTTTTCCCGAAACCTCTCAAAACTGGAAAAATTATTCCCGTGTTTAGGAAAGGCGATCGTGCATGCATGAATAACTATCGTCCCATTTGTATCCTCCCGTTTTCCAGCGAAGTTATAGAAAAGCTTTCCCCTATATATATTTCCGCAGAGCAAAAGATCGCTAGGGAAGCAGAGTACGCATTGCAAAAAGCACTTCACGCACGGCTCGGCAGGGGAGGAGCAGCAAACAACGGTCATCACTGCGGTAGCATTTAGGAGGCAAATAATTACTGACCTGAAGTGCAATGCAAAACGGATTTTTCAGCATGTTGCCGATAGCGCTGCTGCGATGCCCACTGCCGATGAACGGCCTCGCTGCCCCCCTTTAGAGCAACCGTATGGGTCAAGGGAGATGGCCTTGCCGTTGCCTCTGCGGTACCGTGCGCCGTGACGAAGTGGATCAATTAGCGATTCAAGGCGACGTGTGCCCCGCGTGCGAATTTCTCCAAGACCAGGTCAAGATTACAGAATGCTCCGATGCGTTCAGTTGCCGGAAAGTCAGCACAAGCCGTTGGCTGGCAGCAAAACCCATCTTAAACAATAGTCATGGTATTCAGCTCCGTTCATCGAATGTCAGCTTCTATTCCTTGTGTCACTATTGCTAGCCAAATACACAGCGTGATTTTCTTTAATCTCTACGGATTTTTATTTTAAAAACAGTGAGAGATACGTCAGGGCGGTCTGTTCAGCTGGATTGTACAGCAAAGCGGATATTATGTGCCTACCATGGATCAATAATTGGAGAATTAGTTAGCTAAGTTATAAACTAAACTTTCAATTTCGATCTGACGGGCATGGTTATATTACGAAATTACTGGCCGTAAACATCGAAGGTGTGGCCTGTTTTTAAATTTTCGAAGTCAGCGGTGTGAATAAAAATATCCAACGTCAAAAATACGCATGTGAAAACTTGCTGAGTTGGCTTTCTCGCATTACCTAATTAAAATGACGGTGCTGCGCATGCTATCGTCGGCGAAATCGTGTTAACTTAACCACAGTTCTGATTAATAAAAAATAAAAACTCAGCTCTCCTTCGATCTTGGCGGCCGTCAGTATTGCAATATAATCTTGCCTCCTAAAATCAGAGATATAAAAGCTTCTTAGCAAATTTAAGTTAACTAATCCTCTAATTATTGGCCCGTAATAAGCACATTATGCCGGCCTTCCTATGCAATCCACCTGAACAGACCGCAGTGGCGTACCTTTATAATTTTTAAAAATAAAAATAAGTAAAGGTTAAACAAATCACCTTGTATTACCATCTAACAGTGCGGCGTTCATGACAATAATGACAGTAATACTTAGGCAACCATTGAATTGACAGCTACACAACCAAACATAATCACGTTTCTAATTTATGCATAAACTCCTCCGTTGATGTTATGTAAAGAAATAATTGCTGGTAAAGCTTACTCCACTCTATTATTGTTTTGGGGAGAAAAGAATGCTTAAAAGCGTCAACTCTTGTGTGATCAGTACGAGGTGACAGTCTTCCAAGAGGTCGCAGGTATAAGCCAGGAATGAGGTTTAATTTGCTTTGATAACAGATGAGGCAAAAGCTTTAGTCGGGTTATTTTTATTTTAGTCCTGAGTTCTGGGAGTTGCGCTAAAACGAGCAGCGCTGTTAGCGATTGGTATTGTTGGTGGTGGAAAAAATAAACCTGACGGCAAATCTTTGAACCCGTTCTAATTTATCTGACCGGTGCCTACAAGGTATTTACTAAGGTATTCGCTAATAGAGTCAGGGTAACCTTAGACTTTAATCAACCAAATGATCAGGCAGGCTTTCGTAAAGAATATTTCACAATAGATCATATGCACAATATCAATCAGGTGATAGAGAAATGCGCAGAATATAACCAACTCCTATATATAGTCTTCATTGATTGGGAGAAAGCATTTGACTCAGTAGAAACCTCCGCAGTCATACAGGCATTGCGATATCAGGGTGTAGATGAGCCCTAGGTCAAAATACTGGAAGATTATTAGGAACTGCACTACTACCATAGTTCTTCATCAAGCCAGCAATAAAATTCCGATAAGCAAGGGCGTCAGGCAAGGAGACACGACTTCGCGAATGCTATTCATCGCATGTTTACAGGAGGTTTTCCGAGGCCTCAATTAAGAACAGTTATAGATAAGAGTTAATTGAGTATACTTGAATAATCTGCGATTCGCTGAAGACATTGTCTTGCTGAGCAAGTCAGGAGATGAACTGCAAATCATGTACAATGAGTTGGACAGAAAGAGCAGAACGGTGGGTCTAAAAATTAGCAGGCAGAAAACGAAAGTGATGTTCAACCATCTAGCAAGGGAACAGCACTTTACAATTGGCAGCGAGGTGCTCGATGTGGTAAAGGAATGCGTCTACTTATGGCAGGTAGCTACAGCTGAACCGGGTCATGAGCAGGAAATAACTAGAAGGATAACATAAGAATGGGGTGGAGCGCATATGCCAGATTCTCTCAGGTCATGAATAGCAGGTTAAGGATATTCCCACAAGAGAAAAGTGTACAACAGCTCTATCTTACCGGTACTACCTACGGGGCAGAAACGTGGAGGCTATCGAAAAGGGTTCAGCTTAAGTTAAGGACAACACAGCAAGCCATTGAAAGAAAAATGATAGGTTTAACGCTAGGAGACCGAAAGCAGGCATTAACAAACGCGTGTTAATGACATCCAAGTCGACATCAAGAGGAAGAAATCGGCTTGGTCAGGGCATGTACTGAGAAGGCAAGATAACCGCTGGTCCATAAGGGTAACGGAGTGCATTCCAAGAGAAAGTAAGCGTAGCAAAGGCCGGCAGAAGGTTAGGTGGGGGGATGTGATTAGGAAGTTTGCAGGCATAGGGTGGGCGCAGCTGGCTAAATACAGGGTTGCTTGGAGAGACATGGGAGTGGCCTTTGCCTTGCAGTGGGTGTAGTCAGGCTAATGATGGTGAAGATGAATTTATCAATGAGGTTCATCGTGTCGAACTGTATATGCTTTAATCAGGTGTAATCTCTCATGCCTAAAACGGTGTCCATTAATTTATTCATCTCAAGAATAATCAGTACTGGACGTCCTCTTTCTGTTCTCGACTATTGGAGCTGCTGCAATCAATAAGTATTCATGACTAATAAAATTCTGATGCCGAGATTAAAGTTAATATTATGGTTATTCATATACATGTTTTCGAGCCGCCCTGTTGATCTCGTTTTCGACGACGTCGACTGTGAGACTTCCCAAGAAGGATTCTCGGTCTGTATCATCGCTGTTGTGTGCACCAAGCATCTGAACTTTCCTTGCGTTGTTCGCTGCTTCTGACGGGAAACGCTCGCGTAGTATCCGAACTTCCCACTCCTGCAGCAGGTACATCTTTAGGAAGTACACTGGCGGGGCTAGTGTATACGGTTCTACAACTGGTGCACGTACGCGGATGCAGAGTCCTTTTCGGCTGTGTTATCTTGCGATGAAATGCTGACTGCCCTATCGGTTGTCGTCTGCGGACTTTTTAGTCCTGCTTGCTTGCCTCTTCTGTTGTTCGCAGTCGGTTCTTGTTCCTCGCAGTCGTTGCTAGCGGAGACACACGCTGCTTGAAAATTTCTGCCACTCTGCACGTGTTGATGATTCGCTCTAGTATCAAGCCTCTCTCACGGAAGAGCCTTTACTGTAGTGCGGCGTCGAGAATGCCAACGATGATCCGGTCGTCGGTGAGGTGTTCATGCTTCTACTGGCGAAGTCGCACCTTGCGGCTTGATGCTGAAACTGAACTATGCACTTGTAAGTTGGCTGGTTTTATTTCTGACACATGGTACAGAAGGCTGCTGTCACTTGGGTAACGGTTTTGTGTGGAAGGCCTATCGTCGAAGATGGCAAGAATGGCTGCTACCATGTCGCTTCTCTGCTTGAGGCTGGCGCAGAAAACTTGAATGTCTGCACCACTTCCACGATGTTGGACCTAATACATAAAAAATCAGTGCTCGAGCTGTTGCTTCTGGCTTTATGCTCCATGCGCATGCTTCCTCATATAGTTGGAACGATGTTTTTCATTCCTATCATGCCTCTGTGAAATGGCCTCCCGGCTTGAGCAGCTTTGTTGGTTGGATATCAGTGGAGATGTTATGATTACTTGCTGTGTTGTCGCGTAGCTGAGGCGCCGAAGAGTAGCTGCGGTGAGTTAGTTTACTTCTCGCGCCATGTTTTGTCAGTATTTTTGTGGATTAAGCAACGGGAGGAGGCGAGAGAGCGAACACCGGGAGAAGCGGCAGACATGTCTGGCGTGAGTGAAGATGTACATAACTGGAGTTATTAATTGCATAACACCCTCTAGCATACTAGCACGCTCCGAACGATTCCAAAACAACTGTATCTTAGCCTCTACACAATATTGCCGTGAATCTTCGCAGTGTCTGTTCATTCTTGAAATCTGCCGCCACGAAGCTTTATCGCTTTGTTTGCGATGCAAGACGCGACTAGATTTATCTCAATTGATCGCAGCCAGGCAGAGCTGATTCTACGTTGTTCCAGAATGTTCTAGTAAGTTTGCACGCTTTACCTAGGAAGTTCGCTATCACCTTTAAACTGAGTACGGCCCACAGAGGCGGCATTTTGTTCGACGACCGCCGAGCACGCTTGTCGCTTTGCCGCCGCCGAGTGATTCAGTAAATTGTGGGCGCAAGTCAGCCCAATAAACAGTTTTCTTGTAGAATACCTTTTGTCCGTCTTCATCGCTCCTTCGATGGCAGTCACCACTTGGTGACATCTTGTGGAGGTGCTGGATAGCCTTCCATGTTCCGGATGCCCCCTTCAAGTCGTGACGCCATCCCTCAGCGCTTCGCACGCGAGGACGAGCCAGCTGACGTCTCCAGGGAGAGGAGCCTGAGTTCGGGACCCTGCCGGACCGCACCAGACCGCGAAAATGAGCTGCTGTGTTCTGTTGTGTTTTATGGCACATAGGCAGCTAAGACCATCATGCTCTAAGCTCAAGGTATAGAATTGGTTGTCTGTAGAATGTTTAGGAATATGAAAAATCGTCGATGGTGTAGATGGCCTAAAAATATCGAACTGCCTTGTATTAACAGAGAAGAATACATCTGGAAATAGCTAATGGTAAAAGCCTCAGAGAAGGTCAGGCAGCCTCAGCCTTCTTCTCAGGAATGAGAAAGTGGCTGTGGTATATCATGTACTAAAGCAGACCAGTGGCTCAAGATTTACAGTTTTTCAAGTACCTCTGCTTCTTTTAAAAAGCTAAAAACGGAATGTATGTTAACAATGGCATTATCATTTAAGAGCAGTGCTGGTTGAAAAGGAATGCATTCATTATAAAATTCAGTAAAATACTTTTTTTTTAGCGTTTATAGTTGCACACATGAAAATAAAATGTGATTAACCGTAAGATCATATCCGCATACGCAAATAGGTTTGTCTTGTATTGTTAGCAGGAAGTTGTGCGTAAGGTGCGTGTGACCTATCCGGAGACGGCATTAAATCACTTCCTTAAAACGCTCCTGGTGCACACACGATTTAAATTCACCCAAGACCGCCTTTACCAAATATAGTTTATTATTCAGTTCACCGTTCCATTCCGACTGCCATTTTTCTCTTAATTTACGCTGTACTAAGTTTATGCAATCCTTAAAAGGTATATTTACTTCTTTATTTCCTTGCCACGAGCTTTAGCAGCGCACAGATCTGCCCTCTCGTTGCCTTTTATTCCGGCATGAATGGGAACCCAGCAGAATTTTATGTTTTGTCCTCGAGCTGTGGCTGTTACTATCTTGTGTATGATGTCACCAAGAATCGGAGTGACTGCATTTCTAGGGCGCAAAGCTGTAAGTATACTGAGGGAGTCTGTGTAAATAATACTGTTGGTAAGGTTCTCCTTTTCTATTTTTTCTACGGCCACACAGACTGCGTAACATTCTGCAGTGAAGATGGATGAGCACTGTGGAAGTCGTACTGTTTTCTCCGACTTCCCTTGGACCACTGCGCTTCCTACGTAAACGTCCGTTTTTGAACCATCTGTATAAAACTACTGTATTTTTCTTCCAGTGCAAGGAATTCTTGTACTATATGTTGTTGCGGAGTTTGTTTCTTATGAAACTGTGTAAGAGTGAGATCACATATTGCAGGAAAATTGTACCATGGAGGCAGTGGATCTCGTCTCCGAGCAATGTTAGGTAACGTATCTACTACGCCGACGTTTTGGCACATGTCTTCAATACATAGAATCAGTGGCCTGATAACGAGCGGTTTGTTGTGAAACAGTGTTCTAGATGGGCACTTTGTGACTTTTGGCTAACATAAATGTTTGGGCAGTGAACGAATTTTTAAAATATATGAGCATGTGAGCATGGCTCTTCTATCTGTGACAGTTCGTTAATTTCTACATGTAGACTATTTATGGGCGACGTTCTGTAAGCACGAGAGGAAAGACGCAAACCTAAATTATGTATTGGATCTAGTCGTTTCAGGTACGAAGGTCTCGCTGACCCGTAAACTATACATCCGTAGTCTAAAGTGGAGCGTACCACTGAGCGATAAATTTGTAAGAGACATGTCTTGTCAGCACCCCAACGTTTACGTGACAGTACTGTGAGTATATTTAGGGATCCGGAGGCTTTATTTTTCAGTGCGTTTATATGGGGCAGGAAATTGAGCTTTTTGTCAAAAGTTATCCCTAGAAATTTGTGTTCATTTTTGACGGGTATCTGTGTTTCGTTCAGGTGTATAAATGGGTCGGCTTGTATGCCTCG
This sequence comes from Amblyomma americanum, assembly GCF_052857255.1. Lineage (NCBI taxonomy): Eukaryota > Metazoa > Arthropoda > Arachnida > Ixodida > Ixodidae > Amblyomma > Amblyomma americanum. The sequence goes on from NC_135502.1 coordinate 200,239,519, forward strand.
TTTCAGCGAGGAAAGGATAGCTACTGTTTTCTGTGTGAAAACCGGAAACCGTTTTGATCTGCCCATGTCACTAGTTTACTCATTGTCAACTGTATTTGTCTCTCGCATGTTGCTACGTTTGAGGATGTGCAGGCTATTTGAAGATCGTCAACGTACACTGTATACAGGATGGACTTTGGGATTATTTTACTTATGGAAATCATTTTTATAATTGACAATATCGTGCTTAAAATACACACCTGAGGAACCCCGTTCTCCTGAATGAAGCTCTTGACAGGGTTGACCCCAGGCGTAATTGAAATGAGCGGTTGGAAAGGAAGTCAGTCCAGTTTAACATCCTACTGCGGATACCTAGGTCGCCAAGGTCGCGGACGATACCAAACTTCCAGGTTGTATCATACGCTTTCTCCATATCGAAGAAAACGGCAAGGCAGTGCTGTTTGTGTATAAAAGCTTCTCTTATTGTGTTTTCGAGGCGAACTAAATGGTCTGTTTTTGAGCATCCCTTTTTATAACCGCATTGATGGACATCAAGAAGTTCGCGGGATTCAAGGACAAATGTTAATCTTATATTAAGGAGACTTTCGAAACATTTCGCGAGACAGCTTGTGAGGGCTAGCGGCCTGTAGCTACTTGGGGAAGTTGGCGGTTTTCCAGGTTTCAGGAATGGCACTATGGCGGCTTTCTTCCACTCTTTAGGTATTTTTCCTTCTGTGAATATTTTGTTAGAAAAATATAAGAGTGCCTCTATGGCAGGCTGGGAAAGATGGAAAAGCACTTGATAGTCTATCTGGTCGGGTCTTGGAGCAGTTTTTTTTTTTGCCAGCAGACAGTACAGCTTTTATTTCTTGGAGAGTGATTTGATTAAATTGTTGTATTGTTGGTTTGCACCTCCACTTGTTGGAAGTCTTTGTTTTCCGGCAATACTTTTGTATTTCAGGAAGGACTGCGTATAGTGAGATGAACTAGGAACTGCAGCGAAGTGTTCCCCCGAAATTTCTGCATGTCCCCCTATGCTTGTTTGTATGCCAGGTGTTGCCAAAAGAGGAATCGTGAATGGTGAGAAGTTGCCATTTAATTTCCGAACCTGTTCTCACATTTTCTTTGATGTTATTTGACAGCTTACAGAAGAAGTGTAACTCTGCCATGAGGCTTTCTCTGCACTGCGACGGACGTACCGAGCTTGTGCTCTTGCCTTTTTAAAACGTACAAGGTTCTCATGTGTAGGGTACCTGCGAAATTTGCCCCAAGCACTATTTTGTCGTTGTTTTTTGCTTCCTTGCATTCTTTTGTCCACCACACTTTGCGTTTTAGCCGCACCACTCCTGAAGACTGAGGAATAGCTAAGTGTGCGGCCTTAATTATACAATTCGTGAACATTTCGTTTATCTCATCGATGGTGAGGTTTTCTAAAACTATTTCCTCTAAATTGGTTTGTGCTCTAAAAATTTTCCAGTCTGCTAAATGCAGCTTCCAACGTTGCGGTTTAGTTGTGATTTTTAGTGCGGATGCCAAACTGATTAATACCGGAAGGTGATCGCCGCCATATGGGTTGTCGATAACGTCCCATTTAAAATCGTTAAAAAAAAAGATGGAGGACTAAAGGACAAATCTAAACAGCCCATACTGCCCGAGGTTGGAGAGCAGTATGTGGCCTTTTCCGTGTTTAAAAGACATACATTGTTTGTCAGAATAAAATCTTCGATTGTTTGCCCCCTAGAGTCGCAGCGCTCGCTTCCCCAAAAAGGGGAGTGAGCGTTAAAATCCCCGACTACCAGATATGGCCCTGGAAGTTAATCTATCATTTCTTGTAGATCATGGACTGTTGATGTAAAATGTGGAGGAATATATACAGATTAGATTGTTAGTGTTTTATAGCTGACGATGCTGACTGCAACCGCCTCAAGTTTTGTATTGAGCTTGATTTCTTGAGCAGGAACGCCGCTTTGTACCACAATTGCGACGCCTCCCGAGAGTCGATTTGCCTGCTAACGATCGCGTATAAAAGTTTTATAATGTTTCAGGATATGGACATGTGGTGGACCAAGATTGGTCTCCTGAAAACATAAAATTATGGGTAACATTGACCCTAAAATATGTGTTATGTCACTGTAATTCCGCATAAGTCCTCTACAATTCCAGTGAATTGAAAAAGCCATGTTTATGATTTTGAGAGGAAATGAAAGGGGATTTACTTATGTGGTGGGCCCGTAATGAGGGCCTGTCTTTTTTTCGCTCAAGAGAGCTGTTCCGCCGCTGTAAAGCGGCCGGACTGAGAGTTATATCCATCTCCTCGGCAGAGGTGCTGCACGGCCGCGCAGCCGCGGTTGCGTTAGTTTCAGGCTTCTCCCGACGGGGGGAGATCCTGCGGGATGCCGACCCATGGACCGGCGCTCTCTGCTTTAGCAATGAGAGGGCAGCTTTCGCTGGCCCTGCCTGGGGGGTTGGTGGCTCTGCCATAGGCTCGATGGAAGCGGCCTTGGCAGGTTCCGGAGTGCTGTGTGGTACCACGCCCCTGCGCACCACATCACCGAAGTTTGGTTTTGCTGTGAAGGAGAATGTGTTTGTAAGCGCAAAATACCTTCTCGCTTTAAATGAATTTTTTCTTTGTCTTTATGGTGATTATCTCTTTTTCTTTCTTCCAGGACGGAGACGCCCTGGAGTATGCAGCATGGTGTCCTTCACAGTTTGCACAGCGCAGAGCTCCGTCACATATATCAGACTGGTGATCATTCGAAGCACATTTTGCGCAAGTTTTGCGACCGCGGCAGCTCTGTGAGCCGTGACCGAATCTTTTACAATTGAAACATCTGCGAGGGTTTGGTATGTATGGCCTTACATTGACTTTCAAATATCCCACGTCGATTGTGTCGGGCAAGGTGTTGGTGTTGAACGTGAGGATCATGTTTTTTGTGTCTATTTCCTTATTGTCCTTCCGGATTTTCATTCGGTGGACATCTATGACGTCTTGGTCGGTGAGCCCGTCGAGCATTTCTTTTTCAGTTATGTGAAGAAAATCATTTTCCGATATCACGCCTCGGACAGTGTTTAGTGAGCGATGAGGAGTCACGGAGACCGGGATTTCCCCTATGGACGTTAGGTTGGAGAGCTTAGAAGGTTGGACATTGTCACACAGTTCGAGCAATAAGTCGCCGCTGGCCATTTTTGACAGCTTATAGCCAATGCCTAGGGTTTCAGTCAAGCACTTTGACACAAGGAAGGGGGATATTATTCTTGCCTGTTTATCTTGTTGTTCACTGTGGATCACATGATATTTGGGGAAAGTTACTTTTATTTCTTGAAAAAGTTGTCTGCCTCATTCCGCCATCTTTTGAGAGAGCGATCAGGTTTTGAAATTAGGGGAGCCATAAAAAAATTGTTTTTCGGTCATGGTGCCAGCCACCCACCACGGAGTCCAACAAGGGGACGGGACAGGGACTTGACAGCAAGTCCTGCCCACGCCGGCTGTACACCTCAACTACGACTAAATATGATGCAACGCAGGGTAGTTGGTCACACAAGGTTAACCCTCGCCGCCAGGAAAGAAGCAAAAACCAAGAAGTGAGTAGGAGATAGGAGAGTTGTGAGAAAGAGACAGGAAATTGAAAGATGGCGGGGAGGACAGGAAAAGGCAACTGCCGATTTCCTCCGATCGGGTCCTGCGGGAGGTGCCGTCTACAGGAAGCTAGGGCCAAAGTGGTGTGTTGCCTCCGCCGAGGGGCCTTAATGGTCCAAACGCTCAGCATAGGCTCAACCACCAGGATCCCCTTTTCCCCGGACACGGCGATGCCACGCACGGCTAGGCGCGTGTGCTCGGGTCCGTGGTGATGCACTGTTCACCATCATCCCCTGCGGGGATGTCCCTTCGGATGCTCGGGAACCCGTGGTGTCTCCACTCACCAGCGCCTGCAAGCTGCAGACGCCCCCCTGCGGGGCAAAAGACGCTGCTACGAACACCGCAACGTCGCCGAAGATGTCGACACCGATCGTACTGCCGCAGCCGCGGGTGCCTCCAACTTTCAATGGATCCCTAGGCGAAGACCCCGAAGAATGGTTGGGCCAATTTTAGAGCGTGGCATCATTCAAGTGCGATGATGCGGCAAAAATTTGACATGTTTTTCTCATTGGACGGCTCCGCACGCACGTGGTACGAAAACCGCGAGTCGTCCCTAAAGACATGAAAGCTATTCAAGAGGCAACTATGGAAGATATTCACCAGTGTTGTGAGGAAAGAAAAAGCCGAATGACTCCTCGAGTCCAGAATCAAGCTTCCGAATGAGCCCGTCCGTGGTTACGTCGAAGAGATGAAGCGCCTATTTCGCCGCGCCGACCCCGAGATGACCGAGGAAAAAGAATGTTCAATTTTTAATGTGTGGCTAAAAGAACAACACTTTGGGAGCCTCGTCCGCCAGCCGCCAAAAACAGCCGAGGAATTCATGCAAGAAGCCTGCACGATTGAGAAGACCATCGACGTCCGAGCTCGGCAGTACAATCGCCCTTCCTCTGCCTGTGCAATCCGTTCGGACACGACGGCCACCACCAGCGACAACTTGGAGGAAGTTATGCGCGAAATCGTCCGAGAGGAGCTACGCCGATTACTGCGATCTTCCCCTAAGCCGTAAGCAGCGACTCTGGTGGATGTGGTACGGGAAGAAGTGCAACTGGCACATGGTACCCCGACGGCCCCAGAACATCAGGCCATGTCCCACGCCGCTGCAGTAAGAACTCCTCAGCCCCAACGACAACCCCTACGTCCTCCCCGAGATGAGCCATTTGCTCCAGAACGCTGCCTACCAGCACCCGTCAGCAGACTATGACCGACGCTCAAGCCTCAGGAAAGCGATGCCTGGAGGACTTCCGTTGCGGCGAGGCCGGTAATATTCTCCGTCACTGCCCGTACCGACGTATCGGTCTTCGAGGATTTGCCGTTGGAGCCCCACGACCACGCTTCGGCCAACGTCCGCAGGAAATCGACGAGTACCGCGTCGAGAGGAGTACACGCTCACCATCGCCGTCAACCTCGCGCTTTGCGTCGCCACAGCGCAACTACACAGCCACGGTACGAGGAAGGTCTCCTAGCCCCCGTAGGGGAAACTAAAGACAGCAACCTCTGGAGGTGAGATTGCTCACTGGCGAAACGCCGAAGATCCTCCACCGACCACGCCCCATGAAGAACTACACTCGCTGCACCGACGCCGCATATCCCGAACACGACGCAAACTGCCTTCAAAACGACGACGCCACCCAGAAAAGCTTCGACCGCACGCCCCACCCGCGACTCGCATACGCGAAGAAGCCGTGACGCGACGCCGAGGGTGACATGCAATGCAAGAGCCAGGACATCGGACTTATAGAAGTGACTTTCCGCGGCCGAAAAGTTACCACTCTAGTCAACACAGGAGCTGATTACTCGGTGATGAATGGAACATTCGCTGCGCAGTTGAGAAAAGTCAAAACGGCTTGGGACGGCCCACAAATTCGCACCGCAGAGGGCCACCTCATTACGCCATCAGGACGATGCACAGCGCAAGTGAGTCAAAGGACATACCTATCCTCCGACCTTTGTTGTGCTACCGCAATGCTCCCGCGAAGTGATCTTGGGCATGGATATCCTTAATGAGTATCAGGCGATCATCTATCTACCTGCAATCCAAGCTGATCACGCTTTCGACGGAAGAAGCCATTGCTTCGATGAAAACTCGGGAAATTCACGTTGCCCTGAGTGTCCTGGAGGAAGAGGTGAGCGTCCCACCCCGTTCAAGCGTTATCGTGACCGTAGGCACCACGAAAGACATTAACGCTGAAGCCATCATCGAGGGGAATATACAGTTGCTTCTAGACAAAGTAATCGGCATCGCAAGAGGCATCGCACATTTCCGCAATGGCCAGGTCGAAGTACTTCTCACTAACTTCAGCAAAGAATACCGGAACATTAACAGCGGAACGACAATTGCTTTCTTCGACGAAATATCCGACGTACGGGACTCCTTTGCCCTCTTCGACGCATCCGCAGAAGATTCGCCTGACCAAAAGAACTCGCCCACTTTCGACATCAACCCAGCCCTGCCCCGGAACAGACAAGACCAGATCTGCACTCTGCTTCGAAGCTACAGCGAGTGTTTTTCGTCATCGCCGAAGGTCCGAGAAACGCCAATTGCCAAGCATCGCATTATAACGGACCAACCTCTCCGTCAAAACCCCTACCATGTGTAACCGCGAGAACGACAAGCCATCCGGAACCAAGTCGAACAAATGCTTCGCGACGACGTCATCCAGCCTTCAAACAGCCCATGGGCGGCACCGGTTGTTCTAGTGTGAAAGACGGCGCACTTCGATTATGCGTTGATTACCGCCACTTGAACAACATAACAAAGAAGGAAGTCTACCCCTCCCCCTCATCGACGACACACTGGACCGGCTCTGCAACGCCAAGTATTTCGCATCGATGTACCTCAAGAGCGGCTGCTGGCAAATTGAGGTCGACGAAAGAGATCGCGAGAAGACAGCATTCATCACTACGGAGATGGCTCTTTGTGTTCAAGGTGATGCCATTTGGTCTCGGTTCCGTGCCAGCGACGTTCCAGCGAGTAATGCATACAGTACTGGCAGGCCTGAAGTGGAAAATTTGTCTGGTATATTTAGATGACGCCGTTGTCTTCCCTTCGAACTTTGAAGAGCACCTCAAAAGACTTCGAACAGTACTAGACGCCATCAAGTCGTCTGGCCTAACCTAGAAAGCAGAGAAGTGCCACTTTGCCTACAAAGAGCTGCTGTTTCTGGGCCACATCACTAGCAAGGAGAGAGTACGTCCAGACCCGCAGAGAACAGCTGCTATTGAACAGTTTCCATCGCCGGTCGATAAGAAAGCAGTGCGCAGATTCCTCAGACTGTGCGCGTATTACAGACGATTTGTGAAAAACCTTTCGCGCATCGCCGAGGCCCCGACCAAACTGACGAAGGCAGACGTGCCATTTAAATACGAAGCGCCGCAAGCAGAAGCCTTCAAAGAACTTCAGCGTCGTTTACAGTCCCCACCGATGTCGCGCAGCTTGATGAAAACGCCGATACTGAAGTTCATACCGGCGCAAGCAGCGTGGGCCTGCTGGGTGCCGTCCTCGTTCAAAAAAGCGACGGGCTGGAGAAAGCCATCGCATACGCTAGCCGTTCCATTTCCAAAGCCGAGGCTAACTATTCGACAACTGAGAAGGAGTGTCTTGCCATCAACTGGGCTACGTCGAAATTCCGCCGTCTGCGTCTCCAGGAATTTGACGTCACCGTCATTTACAAGTCCGTACGCATTCAGTCTGACGCCGATTGCCTCTCACGAACCCCTGAAGATACACCGCCGCCGGACGAAGATGAGGACGCCTTCCTGAGACCCATCAGCTCCATCTCTTTTGCCCAGCAGCAACGCTCGGATCCCGACCTAAAGCGCCTCATCTAGTACGTGGAAGGCAAGGTTTCTTTACCCCCCGCTTCATTCAAGCGAGTGCTGTCTTCCTTCTGTGTACAGAATGATATGCTTGTGAAGAACAACTTTGCAGCGAGCAAAACAGCCTACCTCCTTGTTGTACCTACTTGTCTCTGCGAAGACGTTCTACAGGCTTCACACGACGAGCCGACAGCTGGACATCTCGGGCTTACTCGCACGCTCCGCCGCATTCAAGACAAGTATTACTGGACCCGACTGTCTGCCGATGTCGCACACTATGTGAAAACCTGCCGAGATTGTCAGCGACGAAAGACTCCTCCCGCACGACCATCAGGATTTCTGAACCCCATTGAACCTCCCTCAAGGCCCTTTCAGCAGATCGGCATGGACTTGCTTGGCCCTTTTCCAAAGTCAATGTCTGGAAATAAGTGGATCATCATAGCGACCGACTACATGACCCGCTACGCCGAAGCGAAAGCCCTACCGAACGAAACAGCAGCAGAAGTCGCCAAATTTTTCCTGGAGTGCATTCTTCTGCGACACGGCGCCTCCGATAAGGTCATCACGGACAGAGGAACAGCATTTACGGCGGGACCAACGCAAGCCAACCTGCGTTGCAGCTAAACCAGCCACCGGAGAACAAGTGCATACCACCCGGAGACCAACGGATTGACCGAGCGCCTGAACAAAACCATCGCCGCTATGCTCGTCATGTATGTCGATGGTGAACACAAAGCCTGGGACGTCATCCTGCCTTACGTCGTCTTTGCCTGCAACACCGTAGTGCAGGAGACCACCCAGATGATGCCTTTTATGCGCGTCCATGGCAGGGAGGCCACGACCACGCTAGACGCCATGCTGCCCAACGTAACAGAAGAGGACTTCGACGTCGTCGCCTACCTTCAACGCGCAGAAGAAGCGCGAAGACTTGCCCGATTACGGATCAAAGACGAGCAGCGGACCGACGCCATACGCTATACAACCTACGAATACGCAACGCGGAGTACAAGCCAGGAGACCAAGTCTGGGTTTGGACGCCCATTCGCCGCCGTGGATTGAGTGAAAAGCTTTTTCCCCGCTATTTCGGCTCGTACAAGGTTCTTCGTCTGCTAGGTGAACTGGATTATGAGGTCATCCCTGACGCAACGACTGCATCCCAGCGACACCGCGTACGACCAGAAGTTGTCCATGTCGTCCGCATGAAGCCCAATTATTCACGATAAACGACGCTGCATCTCCACACCCTGTGTTTATTTTCGCACGATCCGTTTTATTTGTTGCTAGTCGCATTATTTCTTTTAATGCATCGGGTTGATTCTTCTTTGAGAGGGGAGTAATGCCGCGAATCTTTGCAGTGTCTGTTCATTCTTCAAATCTGCCGCCACGCCGCTTTATCGCTTTGTTTGCGACGCAAGACGCGAGTAGATTTATGTCGATTGATAGCGGCCAGGCAGAGCTGATTCTACGTTGTTCCAGAACGTTATAGTAACTTTGCATGCTTTATCTAGAAAGTACGCTGTCATCTTTATATTGAGCATGGCCTAAAACGGCGAGCACGCTTGTCGCTTCGCCGAGCACGCTGGTTGCTTCGCCGCCGCCGAGTGATTCAGTCCATTGTGGGCGCAAGTCAGCCCAATAAACAGTTTTCTTGTAGAATACCTTTTGTCCGTTTTCATCGTTCCTTCGATGGCAGTCACCACTTCGTGACAATATCAAAGCGTTCTCTCAAAGAGCGATTATCGTTCCCCTACCAGACTACGCTGTAGCTTCCTTTTTATGTACAAAAACTGCGGTCTGTGGTCAGATACATTGCAGAAGTGGTTGCAAATGGTAGTACATGGTTTGGTTTGGTTTATTGGGGTTTAACGTTCCAAAGCAACTCAGGCTATGGGAGACGTCGTAGTGAACGGCTCCGGAAATTTCGAGGACATGGTGTTCTATAACGTGTACCAGCATCCCACGCAAAATAAACGCGCCTCAAGAATTTTGCCTCCATCGAAATTCGACCGCCGCGGCCGGAATCGAACCCGCGTCTTTCGGGTCAGAAGCCGAGCGCCATAACCACACTGAGCCACCGCGACGGCCGGTAGTACATGGAAGAACAAATAATTAGACCGTAATGTTAAAAGCCAGTGCACTGGCCAACTTTTCAGGGGGCAAAATACGCAAATAGTTGTCAAGGTTGTCCCAGATCTTGGTGGACATGGGAAAAAAAAGAAAACATAAAGCAGTATAAAAAAAAACGAAAAAGCACAATGTTCAAGAGGTCTGTCCGTCGCGTTCGACGTGAGGAATGAGCGATCAACGTGACGCCAGCAATGAGTGGCAGTAGGTGGACGATCCTTTGGAACATGACTATGAAGTCACGCACACGCCTATACTTAAAGGCAGGAGCGATAAATCTTTACCATGTGAAGAAGAATGTACCATCACTGTGTCAAATGGAAAGACCGCAACACACAAGAACAAAGATGAGACTGACAATTAAAGGTGCTTAGCGCTTCTGTGTGTTGAGACATTGGGATAGCTTTCAGAGGACCATGCAAACCTTCTAGTCCAGTCACCCGGCGAGGGCAGCTGCTGCCGAATCCCAGTGTTGCCAGAACAACGAGTAGCAACTGTTGCAGAGAATTTGCACCGAACAGCGCCCTTGCAGAGCTTCTGGGCTGGCCGCTAGGACGTGCATATGTGTGTAACGTGCTGCCCTGAACAGGTTACGAATTTTCATTCTCCCGTTTCCTTCGAATGTGCGAACTGTGTGGGCATGTAAGTTAATGAAGGCAACGCAGCGGCAGTGTTATACCGTCCAGATCCGCACACGTGAAAGGGGGAATGCGGTTCTGTGAAAAATTTTCAGTGTCTCGCTCCCGTGTTTGTTCTTGAGTGCTGCGCTATTTCCAGTATAGACGTTGAATCGACGAGCCCATTCATGTCCCCCCATTCCAACGCTACGCCCCACAGAAAGGCCCGAACAGTTTTTGTTGTAATATTGAGAGGAATGGTGATCACGGCTGCAACCGCCCAGCACTGAGACTATGTAGTGCACGGGAATTTTCGCAATTTGCCTGAGGTGTTGAAGCGCGCCAGCATATCTGTTCATATTGTAACGAAACGTACGTCGGGACGGAACGGTGGCTCCGCCGCCTCGAAGAAGTTGACCAGCAGGTGTCGATGGGTAGCATGAATTGACTTGATTTATTTAAAATTGATCCAAAACATCATTTAAACTGAACAAACTACTACAAAAGGTCTAAGAGTAAATAACGCAGTTCGTCATACCAAGGGGCGCGCAACATCTTCCGAGCAGAGGTCCCGACCAGCAAGACCGCAACCGTTCCTCTCCTCTCTTCGCGCCAAAACCCCCTCTTAAATACGTTTGCCCAGGATCCTGGGGACACTTTTAGTATCCAATCGGAAATGGTGTTGTCGAAGCCAACGGGAAGGATTTCTTAAAAACGGAAGCAGCCAATAGCACGCCGGTGCCCACGAGGTTGTTTACTCGAGAGCACCGCGTAAATTCCACGAACACGCGCGCATTTCCGCTTGGCACACAGATACAAACACACAAAACGACATCCGAAACACAGGGAACGCAAACCTCCCAGTCGGTGCACCACGCGACCTGCCGTCCGCGCTCTCAGCCCTCACGGCTCGTCTCCGGCTCATCTGGTCCGCCGGGCAGTGTGCTGCCCGAAGCAATCACTTCGCGCGACTCTCCTGGAAACCACGGCGGGTCCGCGCGCCCGCTCTGGTGGCTCGGACGCGGCCTTGGGAGACCTTATCCCCCTGCAGCCAGCTAACCATGCGTCTCACAGTTTACTGCGTTTTACTTTAACTATGCATTCGAACAAGGCCGGGGAGAGGGCCGCACAACGCCTGCTTACAAAGAGCCAGAGAGAAAACGGCTCTGGCAAATGTCGGGGTGTGAGCCCCTCTAATGGCTCCCCGCACAGCAGCGAGCACTAAGACAGCAACAGTCGCACCGCGTAAAGAACACATTCAGCTTGCTCGTAAAACTGGCGCGCGAAACCTGCGAAGCTCGCTACGCGACAATATGAAGGACAGTCGCGAAGCCACCAAACTGGCTGCTGTAGGCTACTGTTTCTGAGCAACCCATTCATTTGCACTTCACTACTAATTAAGGGGAATCGGTGCACGGGCAAGCAAATGTCGATGCTGGTGAGCGGAGAAGTGTGACTGTAAACTACTCTCGAAGCAAACGCATGGACTAATGTCGGATACAACTGAAGTGTGCAGTGAAATTTCGCCCACATTCAGAACCATCGAACTGAATTCCTCCGCGATAAAAAGTTGTCCGTTGTTAAACCTTTACCTGTTAACTGAACAAGATGCTAATTACAAGGCAAAATTATAAGCTCAAGAAGTTTGATGCTTGTATCTTTTTGATAAAGTTGAACATGAAGAAGCTGATCTTGTGTTCTGTTGTTATTGGTCAGCTAAGTAATACCGAACGCCGTGGACTATGGCCCGTTGTTAGGAACTGTTGTTCGATTAAACTGTAGCCAACCGTCCGAGACCATTAAGCTACTGCAACGTCATGGTTCACTTTTGTCCAAGCAGAGGTGAGGGTTTCACGAGCTACTCACCCCAACGAGGCGATTGGAAGGACGCGTATCTCAGCATTACAGCACCTGCACTCCGATTCTTGTAAACCAGCGCAACGGCTCGAAGCCAAGCAAGGAAGGGACAAAACACAGTGCTGAACTAACAGCAGAATGGTTTTATTCAGGACAGCAGTGCCTAAGTACACGCTGTTATCGCAGAAGAAAACTAAGAAATACAGAGTAAACATCAAGTCCCACTAGGCTATTCACTCTGAGCGTGCGGAAGCTTACAGCAACCATGCCTGACCAACCCACCCACCAGTTATGTTGTACTGCACTCCGGGCTTCACCTACTGTTGCAGTAGAGGGAGGAGGTGTGTAACCTCAGAACGGAGCTCTTTTATAGAGGACAGAAAACCCAAGAATGTCCTCTGAGAAGTCTTGTCAAACACCAGAGAAGCGTTGCCGCAGGATTTTTTTCATTGCCTAATTTTTATTGTGCTCGCTCTTTTACTCCGAAAGAACCCTACAGACAACAGTTTAAAACCGCCCAGTAAAATGACGAGCTCCACTTTTATCTGAAGTTGCTTACTTTCACCTCCACCCTTTGCCTGCCTTGTCCGCAGAAGGAGGCGCTGACTTGAAAGCGAGTCAAGGGAGCCTCGTTTAAACACACTCGTCGGAGTACATAATCCCAGGCATGACCGAGGAGCTCTCGGTGCTTACAATTCGTCCGTGTATGTGCGTGCACACCACTTGTGCTGTCCTCTCACTGCGGGGTAGGGAGCCTGTGTAAACGGCCCGCCGCTCGCGAATGCGCTCACGAAGGCTCCTATGGCGGAATTTCGATCTTCCCAAGTACGTGCGCAAGTGGAAAAGAACCGCGGGTGAAAGGCAAACAGAGCCCTGTGCGCTGCCCAGCCTGAGCCAACAGCTGCGCGCGGTCGCCCCTAGATGGCGTGCACGCACAACCTTCGTCGTGCACATCCGTAAGCAGGTCGCTCTATCGACGGGCCATCCTCACGGCTGCACTCCAACCAGCGTCAACAGCGAATGCCGATGCGAGCAGAAGGACGGCAAACTTTCCTCATACGCAGCAGCATAATGTGCCTAGTAAACACCACGATCTGTTCGCTGGAGAGCTGCCGCGGTGATCTCCCAGTCGGACCACGAGAGAGCGCAACTCCCCTGGCTGTTGTTACTACCGGACTGCGTTCCTTGCAGTACAAAGGCCTCTCCCGCATTTCTCCAATTCAATCTGTCCCGCTGCAGCTCAGCCACCTTACGTCCGCAGACGTGCTAATTTCATCTGTCCGCATCATTCTCTGCCGCTTGCTCGCCTTTTCTTCGAATCTAAAAAAAAAATCGGAGGGCTCCGCCTTAAGGGTATGACGCGATATCGTAACTGCAACATATGCTTTACATTCTTAGATCCCGGCGCATTGGTGAAGCTTCCCCCAGCGGTGGGCGGTCCAGGTTGCTCTGCCGGAACGACCAATCATTAACTTCACTGCCGCGTGCCACGGTGAGCAGTCTGCGCGCTGTCCGGTGGGCAGATTGGGATGAAGCCCCAAGGTCACGTGACTTAGGTGGCCCACCTGCCTCCTAGATTGTTTTCTGGGGACCCAGAACCATGCTCGAGATTATTTGCTCACAGCGGCGACGTTAACAACGCCAACACAGGATTTTCTGGAGAACGGGGCCTCTAACGCTATCGGGTTAATAATATGAGTGATCGTCCCTTCGCACTGCGCTGGACCAGTCGTGAAGGTACTGAGGTTCGCACCTAGAACGCTGCACGGGCCGTAATCGTCGGCCCGGTGTCCTCTACCGTTTCTTGCCCAAGTCAGGCACAGTTTGTCTAATTGTCTAATACATACCCGGGCCCGGCCCGAACCCGAGGAAGCTCTCTCACCTATCCTATCCCATCCGGCCTGCCCGGCTCACGCCCCAAACAACACAAAAGCTGTAGGCGCGCTACAGAAGCGCAACTGCTGTGTTAGTATGAATTTGAGTGAAAGAGAGTGCGTCTCGTTGTTAGTCTAAAATTCTCTAGTTTCTGTTTCTGGCTGGGCTGGTACATTTTTACTCTTTTTTCCCACAAGTACAGTGCCTTGAATAGCGCACATACCAATCCGCTGAAAAAAATCGTGTCTGCCTCTTAGTTTTCAATTTAATTTTTAAAGCATATGTGAAACTGCCTTAACATTGGTATCGGTTCGCCACCGACACCAAAGAAGTCATGCGGGACCACAAAGCAGCTAGGTGTCCGCTTGTGTCTGTCCAAACAGCCACTTTTCCCACTGCTGCTTGTCATTTAACATCCAGCCAAACAAAGCACGGGAACACCAACTGGGCTCGCATATATTACGCGAAGAAGATGTCAACTTCTATAGGCCCCATACTTCACTGAAACTGAGTGTTAACGCTTTCGTATCTTAGAGAATTGGGTTAGAAAGGTTTTGTATACTTAAATGGCACAAAATAACTGAGAAAAAGGCTGGACTTGGCAGACAAAAAAAGGGAAGTCTCATGAATATCGTGAATAATAATAATAATAATAATAATAATAATAATAATAATAATAATAATAATAATAATAATAATAATAATAATAATAATAATAATAATAATAATAATAATAATAGTAATAATAATAATAATAATAATAATAATAATAATATTAATAATAATAATAATAATAATAATAATAATAATAATAATAATAATAATAATAATAATGATGATGATGATGATGATGACTTATTTCCATCACCGTATATTGTTGGAGGGGATGGGACTAAAAGCGGTTATCGCTTGACAAGGTTCGCACCCCCTGTACAGCAAGTGGGCAGTGACATGCGACAACACTTCAGAGAACGCACAAATACACTATCACCAGTGTGTGTAGAAAATCAATACGGGTTGAACAAATAACAAAAAAAGCAAGAAGAAAACGCTGAGTGCTTGAAGGGGTGAAAATTACCTATTCTATACGGAGTGTCTGTAGAAGCCTCAGCGTGGAGTTCTAGTGTTGATTTGCATAATGTATTGAGGGCCCGGTTTAGTTCTGTCTTGTTATGTGCCTGTGTGTGTGTGTGTGTGGGGGGGGGGGGGTAATGAAGGCTGTTTATAATAACAAGAGCAACCGATTCATGAAAAAAATGTTTAAATTATGAATACTAGGAAAATGTGGCTTCAGAAATAAATTAGTCAAGGAGGTCAGAGCAGCTAATGTTCGCTATGTCAATATTGGCAGCAATTAATCTATTCAGGAGTGAGGAAAGTTCTGGCGTTCACCATTTGGCGTTCACAGTTTGTTCTCACTACAAGTACTACACACCGTGGTTTGCGATGGCGTGGGTATGTGCACTGAAATAACTGAATCTGGCTAAGTCAGATGTATTTGTTGTGAATCTTCTTTGTTCTATTTTATAGGTGCGCAATAGTTTATAAGCATACAGGTTGAAAACGTTAATAATCTGATGCCGGGAAAATAAGTTTTTAGTTGACTATCTATTTGGCAGGTTATGAACAATTTTGAGGGCCCTTTTTTCAAGATCAGCAAGCTTTTCAGACTGATTTGTGTAGCAGTGCCTGATACTAATGAACAGTAGTTTAGATGTGAGTGAAATGATGCGCGATACAACAAAAGTTTTGTCTTTTGTGGGAGGCAACATTTAAAACGTGTCATAAATCATATGGCTTGAGATGTCTTTAATGCTATATGATTTCTGTGGTCGTCCCATTGCATATCTTCACTCAATATTACTCCAAGCGATTTGAATGACTTTACTAACTCAGTCTGGTCTCGGTTGTAACGTGCGCCGAATGCGCTGCACTTTTTGTTTTTTGGATGTAAGGGCATTGCCGTTGATTTTGTTGCATTAACTGATAGAAGATTGTTATCGGACCATGTCTTTATTTTTTCCAGGAATATGTTTGCATTTCCCAGTAACTTACTACCAGTACCGTAGGATAAAAACAAACTGGTGTCACCAGCGTAAATTATAAAACGAGCGTTATTATCCACACTAATGATGTCGTTACTATACAGGTTGAATAGCAGTGGTCGAAGGATACTTCCTTGGGGCACTCCGCAGGTGACTGTTCGAAGAGTTGACTTGTATTTATTTATTTGGACATACTGTTTTCTATTGGACAGGTAAGATTTAAGTAAGAGTAACACCGTGCCTCTAATTCCATAACATTAAAGTTTTTCCAACAAGATGCTATGATTTATGCAATCAAATGCTTTGCTGTAATCTATGAAAATTCCCAAGACCATGTTCCTATTTTCAAAATTCCTCAATATATATTCCTTCTGGTGTAAAAGAGCAAGTTTTATTGATCGGTTTTTTCTGAAGCCATACGAGCAATCGGTAATTATGGCGTGCTTATTTAAAAAGCTTTCAACTCGTTTAAGAATCAGTTTCTCGAACGCCTTGGAGAAGACGGGCAAAATACTAATTGGTCGATAGTTACCGAAACTGTTTTTGTTTCCTTTTTTTTTGTATATGACTGCTACTCTAGCAATCTGCATTCTTGCAGGGAAGGTGGAAGTTTCTATGCATAGGTTGTATATGTGCTCCAATGGCGCTGCGATGATGTCGATGACATATTTAACAGGTCGCAGTCTCCAAGGCGTTGGAAGAATAAGCCAGGGCTCAATTCCACTTACGATGCCTTCATAACAAACGCCAAAGAGCGTTCAAAAGTTATAAATAGAATCGCAATTCCTTGACGAAAACAAACTTGGAGGCGGCAAACAATGCTCTACAGATGGCTGTTCCAAAAGCTAAAAAGGGCTTTCTTGAATCCTTCTAGTCAAGGTTCAAAAAGAACCCAAAGAAATTTTGCGACACGTTAAACGCAATGGTAAAGATAATGTAGGCATTCCATCCATAGCGCGCAATGGCCACCTGATAGATGGCAGTCTTGAAAAGGCAAACTCCTTTAATGACTTTTTTTTCAGTTCAGTATTTCTGCCCAGCACAACTTGTGACATCCCTTATCAACCAGTACAGCTTAATCCCATGGCGCCAATAGAAATAGATGAAAGGAGAATTGCTGCATTACTTCAACGACTAGATGTGTCCAAAGCTGGAGGCCCTGATGGTTTGTCCAATGGCCCTTTAAAGATGTGTGCCGAATCTGTATCTCTTTATTTAGCCTTTCTATTCAAGAAATCTTTGCTCACCAGTTCTTTCCCTGCAGATTGGAAGGTTGCCTGCGTGGTCTCTATTCATAAGACCGGCCCTCGGGAATTAGTCTCTTATTGCCAACCTATATCCTCAGTCTCTTATTACCGTCCTATATCCTCGGCAATTACCGTCCTACATCCTTAATAAGCAATGCCTGTAAAACTCTAGAGCACATCCTATATACGAACATAATGAATCACCTCATTCCTTATTAAATCCAAATCAGCACGGCTTCCGGCAGGGACGATCCTGTGTTACACAACTAACCTAGTTTGTTCATGAGGTGTGCGAAGCTTTGGATCGTTGTAGCATGATGAACTGCATATTCATTGATTTTAAAAAGGCTTTTGACGTAGTAGATCATGGTCTCTTAGTCCACAAGTTGCGTTGTTTAAATGTGAATGAGAAGGTTGTCGAATAGATTAGGGAATATTTAAGTTCAAGGTTTCAGTATGTCATAATAAACGGAGCCAAATCAAATGTAAATTCCATCACGTCAGGCGTCCCACAAGGTTCAGTTTTGGGACCTTTGCTTTTTCTTGTGTTCATTAATGACATATCAGAGAATATTACTTCCTACATGCGACTCTTTGTTGATGACTGTGTAGTCTACAGAGAAGTGAAAAATTCTCAGGATTCACTTGCTTTGAAGGAAGACCTAAATGCATTGCACTGGTGGTGCGAACAGTGCCACATGAATATAAATTTGCAAAAAACCGTGCACATGTGTTTCACGAAGAAAAAGATTGTACTTAATTACGTCTATAACATAAACGACCACTTATTGCGAACTGTTCTCGAATATCAGTATTTACGTGTGTACATCACCTCAAAACTATGTTGGCATCGTCATGTTGATAATGTTGCTGGGAAAGATTGCAAAATGTTGGGTGTTTTGCGCCGTAACACGAGAATGTTTCCGCAAGACTCAAGGGATTTACTATTTAAAACGTATATTAGGTCCGCGCTGGACTATGATTGTACTGTGTGGGACCCGCCGACAAAGACCGACAGACAAAAATTAGAAAGAGTCCAGAACTTAGCGGCCCGCTATGTTTCTGGGAATTACAGTAAATACAATAGTGTGTCTGGCATAAAACAGGAATTAGAATGGGAACCCCTTGAAGTTAGAAGGTCAACGGTAAGGCTTAAATTTTTTCGTTGTATATATTACAACAGTATTGCTATTCCTAGGGAGAAGTACATTTTTCATCCACACTACACATCCGAGCGGGTTGATCATAACCATAAAGTGCGCAAATCCAGATCAAGAACCGATTTATTCAAGATGTCTTTTTTTCCTCACTGTTCGAGAATGGAATGCTTTGTCTTCATTTCTTGTCAATATTACTGACAATGAAGTGTTTGCATTGTCATTGGGACTGCGCTTGTAATAATTCTTTTTTGCTTTGGAGAACCTAGCCCCCAACTGTAATGTCACTGTGGCGCTGCGTGTAAACAAATAAATAAATATATACTGCCAGCCTTGGTAGGCCCAATCAGGATGCGAAATACATTAAAAAATGCAAACTCGATATTTAGGGCACGAATTAAAAGGGGAACAAAGGGCTGCGCATTCATGGAGTATAGCACAAAATAGCTAATTGAACACAGCAAAAATTCTTGCCAGGAAGTCACATAGTAGGCTCAAGCAAGCGAAATGAACATTTAGCACACCAAATAAAATAAGAAAACAATGTGCTACTCACAGATGGATCCAAATGCAAACTCATAAATAACTGGGGATGCTATCAATTCTGATTAAAATTTCAGTGGGAGCTCGTTCCACTCTGTTATTGTGCGAGGAAAAAAGAATATTTAAAAATGTTTCTTCTGGCGCGATAAGGGTTCAGCGACCGCGCATGACGCTTACGTGACTAGTGGCACTGTGTACTGGTCAGGGCACATAGATAGCTTGATGTTCTTGGGCGAAAAACATTTAGGCGCTGAAGCTTCCTTCAAGTTTCCAATGTCTTTATGCCATGATCATTCATTAAAGCAGTTGGAGAATCGGTAGAGCGGAAGTTAGAAAAAATAAAGCGAGCGGCGTTTCTCTGAACCATCTCTAGTGCATGAATATTAGTTTTAGTGAATGGGCCCCAGGCCCTACAGGCATATTATAATTTTGGTCTAATAATTTATGTATATGCTAAAAGCTTCGTTGCTGGAGGTGCCTGTTTCAGTTTTTATTTCGGAAAACGTGGTTTGCGGAAAGATGCTGCGCAGATGTCAGAAATGTGGGCCTTACAACGCAATGTATTTGGTATTGTGACTCCAAGGTACTTGTACTGTGTTACTTCAGATAGAGACTGTGAAGCCTAGGCTGTACTGATAGGATATGCTGTGCATTTTTTAGTTTTTTTTTTCAGCGTTTATGTCATGTCGTGTCTGGTGCACCAATCTTGAATACTGCTGAGTTAAGAGTTCAGCGCTCTAACATTCAGCATTCTGCGCGTGCGTTTCAGTGGTAATCGCCCATTAACTGCAGTCCTCTGCAATTCTTAGTTTTTCAAAGGAATAAATGTTACTTTCCTGCGCAGCCACTCTATCCTGGTCACTGCATGAGCTCTCGCTGCTACGCCCGCCGAGGACACGCTGGAAGTTTGTCCGCGATCATGTGACCGTGCTTCTTGCTCACCTCTGATCACGTGACCACGCGTAGCTGTTGCCCGCAGTCAGGTGACCACGGCATGCACGCAGCCATGCCTTGTGTCTCAGGCACCGTCGGGCCGATCCAAATAAACGCTATCTGCAGACGTTCGCGTATCAACCATTTGAAACGCCGTGTTTTGTTTTCATCAAACAGAAATATTTTTCCGCCTAAATTACTTATTTAGGCATTAAGCAACACAGTTGATCTTCTTATAGCGGGAAATAATGATACGAATTTTTTTGCAATGATGGAAAACATTTCGTGCAAAGTGTTATAATTGAAGGAAATAGCAACATCGAAATGTCGCAACTTATCAAGTCATGACCTGAAGGGTCGTGAAAATAATTTCTATTTCGAAGGCGTGGTAAAATGTGTCTGCACAAAATGGCGGACGACGTGCTGTCCTGTATGGCGCGAAGAAAAACGGCTTATTTGCGAGGTGAAGGATGCGATTTTCACCTCAAACAAGGAATGAATCACTCCTAGGTACAGCCCACTGTCTCACATAGCTGCGAGTTCGCGTTGTGCACAACACAGTTGTGTACGTAGCAAGTCACAGTGTTAAGTCTGTGTATGGAAAGGCACATTAGCAATGTGTTAAAGTGTGCATACAATGATAGCACCGATTAACGAAGGAATAAAAGGGGCTTGGATTAAAGAAAAAAACAGTCTGCGCTTACGCTCGCTGTCGCTGAGTTCCGCGTATTACGCAACCTAGCGTAAGTAGCAAATTTTCTTGGATGTTGTGCAGTCGCGAGTAAAAAATATTAGCCCAATGACGTCACCGACGTCAATGACGTCACATTTCATTGCGGCCCGCAATTCCTGTTCGTCGTTCATGGCTCCTGAAACCACTATTAATATTGGTGCGCGTACTCGGAAGATGCCGCCTCGCGACCAGGAGGACCAAAGAAGTTACATCGGCCGCCTCTTCGTGGAATCCGTGCCTCAGAAAGAAACATGTCGCCTGACAAGAAGGTCCAAATCAGCAGTAACACAAGCAGCGAAAGCGTTCCGAGACGATCGAAGAAGGATATCGACACCCCGAAGTGGATGACCTAGGGTTAGGGAAGAAGACGACGGACTGATTATTGCCCCTGCCACGGTTGACCCCTTCTTGAGCGCCAAAGAAGACAA
Source organism: Amblyomma americanum (assembly GCF_052857255.1). Lineage (NCBI taxonomy): Eukaryota > Metazoa > Arthropoda > Arachnida > Ixodida > Ixodidae > Amblyomma > Amblyomma americanum. The sequence continues at coordinate 200,260,510 of NC_135502.1, forward strand.
GAGAGGGCTCGCTATTCATGTGTCCAGCGACACAATTAGAAGGCGCCTCAAGAAGCGGGTTTACAAAATTGTGACGCAGCACAAAAGCCCTATTAAACAGAGAACCAACGCCGGCAGCGGCTGGAATCTTCTAGGGCGTACGAGCGCCGGGGTGTTGAAGACTGGGGACAAGTCATCTTCACGGACGAATCCACAATCTGCACCAGGTGGGACTAACAGCAGTGTGTTTGGCGGCCTCTAAACTGCAGGTGTGGCTGAGGTTCACTTCTTCAACGTAAACTGTTTAAGTATCAGATACGAGTTCGTACTGTAAAAAAAAAAAGAAGAGGAATACGCATTTTGTCTTTAGCGAGCAGCTTACTGTCCAAATAAGTGTTCAGTACATGCCCGCCGGATTTGTTTCATCAGCCATAATAGAGGAATTTAGCAACTCATCTAGCAGCATTCTAGTCAAGGCAGCAGTTTTTTAGTTGCACATTTTTTTTTTCATAAAACCAACAATTTCTCAGAGGCAAACGGTCGTAGCAGCTTGGAATATTTTGGGTTTCCTTTTCTTGCGCTGACTCGTAAGAAAGCTTACTTTCTGTGACGAATGAAATTGAACTCACCGCAGGTATGGCGTAGTTCAGTATGGCACCTTTTTTTCTCGTTTCGATTGCGTGCTGACCGGCGTACACGCAGTGTCTGCTGTCGAGTGGTCGGTGCAGCTTTGCCGTTTGGGGGTCCGTCAGCAAAGATGGACATGGCCCTTTAGGCTGCAACAATGGAATGTTTAATGCTCCATCACACTGCGACATCTATACGAAGACCGGTGCCCTATAACTTTTACTGGCTGCAGCACGACCGCAGCCCAATGCATATCTGCGCGCCTTGCGAGAGCTGCACTAGACTCCTGCAGCGTGCTTTGACTGTCATGGCCTCTAAGCGGCGCGGACCTCAATCCAACTGAGAATTTGTGCGGTCTAATGAAAGGGCGCCTCGCTCCCCAAAGTCGTCGTATACTCGGCACCGATGCTCTTCGGAGAGCAATTCAAGAGGCATGGTACACACTGAGTGCAGAAAATTAAACTCTATAGAAAGGTTCGGCGCGCGCCCATGCCGCGGATAATCGCCGAAGTCATCGCTTCAGACGGCAACAACATCAGTCACTAACTGGTACCTGCCCTAAAGTTGTCTTCATGCGGTTTTGTTTGTTTGCTTTTTGTTTGTTCGTGTTTGTTTGAGCCTTTTCATCACCACCAGCCTGACTACGCACACTGCATGGAAGAGGCCTCTCCCATGTCTCCCCAATGAAGCTTTCTGCTGCCACCGCATTCCCTCAATCTTCTTAATCTCGTTCGCCCACCTAATTTTCTGCCGCCGCCTGCTATGCTTCCCTTCTCCTGGAATCCACTCTGTTACCCTTAAGGACCAGCGGTTATCTTGACTTCGCATTACATGAACTGCCCAAGCCCATTTCGTCCTCTTGATTTCGACTAGGACGTCATTAAAACGCATTTGTTCTCTCACCCACTCTGCCTGCTTCCTGTCTCTTAACGTTACAACTATCATTTTTCTTTCCATATCTCGCTGCAATGTCCTTAACTGAAGCTGAAAACTTTTCGTTAGTCTCCACGTTCTTGCCCCATAGGTGAGTGCCGGTAAGATACAGCTGTTGTATACTGTTATTTTCACCGATTTTGGTAAACTGTCATTCATGATCTGAGAGACCCCTCCATTTGCGCTCCACCCCATTCTTATCCTTCTAATTATTTCACTCTCATTATTATGATATGCCACCACTACCTGCCCCAAGTGGACGCATTCCCTTACCACTTCCAGCACCTCTCTACCAATTGTGAGCAGCTGTTCCCTTGCTAGACTGTTGAACATTACTTCGGTTTTCCGCATGTTAATTTTTAGACCCATTGTCCTGCTCTGCCTGTCTCATTGATCATGATTTGCAGTTAATCTCCTGAATGACTCAGCAAGCCATGTCACAGCGAATCGCACATTACTTAGATATTTTCCATTAACTCTTATCGCCAAATGTTCTCAATCCAGGCCTCGGAATACCTCTTGTAAAAAAGCAGTGAATAGCATTGTCGAGATCCTGTCTGCCTACCTCACACCCTTCATTATTAGAATCTTAAACCCGACTTTGTGGAGGACTATGGTAGCTATGCAGTCATCATAGATGTCTTCCAGTAATTTCACTTAAGTCTCTTCTACACCCCGATTCCGCAATGCCTGCATGACCTCTGAAGCTTTCACTAAGTCAAATGCTTCTCGAAACCAATGAAGGCCATAGATAGGGTAGATTGATAAAGTGTAGGTTGATAGGGTAGATTGATAGAGTGAATATGTTTTGTGCTGTGTTGTGTTTTATTGCGCATAGGCAACTAAGGCCATCGTGCGCCAAGGTCGCGGTATAGAAGAAATTTCTGGATAATTTTATAGCAATGTGAAAAATCATCGATGGTTGCGAAAGCTTGCCTGATCGTTTGGCTGATAGAAGTCTAAGGTTGATCTGACTCTATTACCGATTAGCAACGGACAGTAAGCTGATCGGTCTGTAATTTTTCAAGTCCTTGACGTCTCCTTTCTAAAGAATTAGGGTAATATTATCGTTCTTCCGAGCTGTTCGTAAGCTTGAGGTTTCAATGCATTGTGCTTATAAGGTGGCTAGTTTTTCTAGCACGATCTCCCTTCCGTCCTTCAACAGATCTGCTGTTACCTATCTTCACCAGCTGCTTCCCCGCGTTGCGTTGCTCCTAAGGATTTCTTTCTCTTCTGTTTTGTTATTGGCGGGATGTCCCATTGCTGTGCTCTACTGCCTCCCTCATCTGCATTCTGATTCCAATGGCCACTGTATAGATTTGTATATAGATCTTATCAATATTGCTAATGACATTGCTCTTTGTCTCTTAACGCATGCATCTCGTTTTTACGTATGCCTAGTTTCTTCACCGCTTTTAGGCTACCTTCGTTCTTTAGAGTATGTTATGTCGGCTAGTATGCGCTTATTTATTAAATTTGATATCTCTACTCAGCAATGTTATCTGTGAGATTAACTTTGATTCTTTGAATATTAGGGTCGTCTTCCTCAGTTAAAGCCGAATATCTCGTCTCCAGCAATATTCTCAATATCCCTACTTTCCGTCTTACCACTTACTCGTTGATGGCCTTCCTTTTCACAGGTTTTTGTCGTCCCCTCTTCAAGTCTAAGCTAATTCGAGACCTTACCATTCTTTGGTCGTCACACCGCACCTGTCCGAAGACCTCCACATCCTGCATGCCGCCAGAGTGAGCGCATAGTATGACGTCTATCTGAATATATCTCCTTTTCACCGGCATCGATTCAGTGCTTCTTTTTCACATTTGCAGATGCCTTGGTGTAGCGTCATTCTTAATATCAAACCTGGGCTTGTAATTTATATCATTTTATGTCGGGCGCCACCGTGAAGGTTTGGAGGCGTATGCATTCTACAGTTTATTTATTTATTTCGAATACTTCAAAGACACCATGGAGGTGGGTATAGACATGAATTAACAGGAAAGCCGTTTGATGGCAGTTTTGAAGTGGCTGGGGTTAGAGTGAACGATGAGGTCTGCGGGAAGGTTTTTCCAGCCGATGACAGTCTCTAGGAAACAGAAGCTGAGTTGGGTCGTTGTTCGGGCATATGGCAGATAAACGGCCATAGTGTGGGCGACCGGCTGTACGTCTGATTAATCGGCATGATGACTGTAGTTCTACGTGATAAGGCATGATAGAATTTGCTAAACAAGCAGAGTCGGGATATTTTCCGGCATGCTTGTAGGCTTGCAAGACCGGCTTTAACTTTTATGTTAGTGACGCTTGTATTGCCGGAGTAAGCAGAAAAGATAAATCTGGCAGCACGTTTTTGAATCGATTCAATGGTGGCTGTCAGGCTATGGCGATGCGAGTCCCAAAAGGAACCTGCGTACTCCACTTTGGGTCTCACAAAGGTTACGTATGCTAGTTGTTTTACGTGAGAAGGCAGATGAAGTAGGTTACCTCGAAGGAAGCCAAGAGTGTGGTTTGCATCGCTAGTTTGGTTCATGGTTTACGGGGGTTTAACGTCCCAAAGCGGCTGAGGCTATAAGGAACGCCGTAGCGATGGGCCCCGGAAATTTCGACCACCTGGGGTTCTTTAACGTGCACTCACATCGCACAGCAGACGGACCTCTAGCACTTCACCTTCAATGAAATTCGACCGCCGCGGCGAGGGTCGCACCCGCGTCTTTCGTTTGAGCAGCCGAGCAGCATAACCACTAAGCCACCGCGGCGCCGCATCGTTGGTAATATTTGTAATGTGAGAAAACCGTTTGAGATCCCTGTAAATGTGCACGCCTAAATATTTCAAAGAGGGGACTGAAGAGGTAGCGGACCCGTTCAGTATGTAGTCATGGGAAGGTTAACACCGACGTCTGCACAAGGTAATTAGAGCGGTTTTGTTAACATTAAAAGTCATTATCTAATTTCGACATCATTCCTCGACTTTTGCCAGGTCGTTCTGATGAGCTATATTGTCAGTAGGGTTGTATATGGAGCGGTAAATAACGCAATCTTCGGCAAAAAGACGGACATGATAGGTTAAGTGTGGTATGATAAATTGCTGTGGCGGTAACCTTTTTGCCGAAGCGGAACGCGAGAACACATGCGCCGTGCGGTGATATAAAATGGCTCTAAATAAAATTATCACTCAGATCAGAGCAGACGACCTCCATGGGCATCCTCATAAATGAAGCGAAACGTCAGGGAGGTAGCTAGGAATTGATTTTCGGGAAGGGGCCAAAGGGATATTTGTGCCGAGGAATACTTTACATTGTTCCCTGTAGTATACAGCGAACCCAAAACATGCCTTTAAGGCAAGGGTGCGAAAAAAAGCAAGGGGGAGCTGTTAGGTTGCACATGCCCATCAGCAACACTGGCAAGAGAACGGGACACAGAAGTTCGATATCAGAGCCATTGCGGGGTGGACACGTCTCTCGAATACGTTCATAGTGTGATGACCCCCATAATGCGCAGGTCCACACGGGACGGAGAGGCAAAGAGACACCGTATGGCTCAGTTTAAACAAACAGATATATTCAATAATTATACATGATTAAGATTCAGAGGCTGGGGCGTCCGAGCTTACGTGCCGACGACTTCATGGGGGCGATGGAGTGGCTCCGGAGTTGGGCTCGAGCGGTTGCTGGCAGAAGCTGCACGCCGTCGGGCTTCGGCGCTGAAGGCCCTCTTGGCGAACGATGTCGTCCTGAGCGTTTTTCTTCCGTACTGCTTCTCGATTTTTATATCCTCTTCTCCACACTCCCTAGGGTGAGGACGCCCACGCCGGAGGGGAAGGAGGGGGGGCTAGGGCTTTCACTTGGGCGCACAAACATACCACCGCACTTATTGTCTCGCCCCCCTCACGTGTTGAGTCCGAGGGAAAGAAGGTTGTCTTCGAGGTAGCGCATAGCGTCGGCTGTGGTAAGGCGCGCTCTGGCCCGCTGACAGTTCCCGCGGGTCACCGGCCTCCATTCTCCATCCATCAACTGACACTCGCTCCTCAAGGTAAGGCGCGCTCTGGCCCGCTGACAGTTCCCTTGTCCTGGAATGTGCTCGGGAGGGCCGCCCCTGGAACCGCCACGCCAATTGGGGAGGATAAGCCCGTTTCCCCGCGGCGACGGCGGCGGGTCCCTTCGTTCTGGTCGTCACTCAAAGAGCATGGCTGGGTAATTGATGATGCCGCTGTCATCTGGGTCTCCGTCTACGCCGCGCCGTCGAACGCGGAACCTCGTAGCACACACAAGGAATGTCACAATAGCAAATATCATTTTTTCTGCCTCGTGTTGGACTCATGTTATTTATTCTGACTTTGAATGTGTTTAAAATCATCCATATGCATGTTCCATTTTCAGTTTTACATTACTACAAAATGGCATACACGTTCTACTTGTAACCACATTTTACACGTCTATCTGTGCTGTATGTTTAAGTATCTATATTTCATGTTCCTTTATTTATCTGTTTTAAATATTTGTGTGACTTGCCCTGCCTTGCAATACGCCGGGCCCTGGGCCTCGTCAAGCTGACAAATGCAGCGTTTAGCCCAGGTGTCCCACAAGAATTTTTTTTCTGCAAATAAATTGAAATTGAAGTGAATCATCTCAGTTCGCATTAGGTTTTTACTCTGTTGGCGGGAAGGCACACTCGTTGCAAATGGCGGAACACATACTTGCGCTTAGTTGAAAAGGGCTCGAATTATATTTCACGATCAACTAGCACGCTTCTGGGGAGGTAGCATTCATTCAGACAACGTGCGCGAAAGGAGCTATGCGAACTCCGTCCATCACACCAGCCAAAGCAGACTAGCGGCGATCATCAAACGGCGCCTCAGTGGCCTCCGTGAGTCTCATAAGCGACGGGACATTTGATAGCGAAGAAATGCCAGACATGCGCAAAGTGTGCTTGCAACGCAAGTTGCGTGAGCCTCGGTGCAGCGTTCTGTGAAGGCAGATGGTGCACCAATGCAGTTTTGCGCCACTACGCCAAGCGCTGGAGATGCTGTAAACTTTAGCGGCTGATCTACAGTGCGAGCCTTCTTGGGCTATCTCCGTGAAACCGGCGCAAGCCAGCTGCATTTGCTTGCACAATTTCAACGAGCATGCGCTATAGGGAACATTCGATTTTCCATTCCCGGGCCCTATTCTCGATATCCGCCGATCCGCCCAGAGCGGGGCGTGCCCGTGACGCGCACATCGGGGTGGTGCCAAGGTACGTAAATGCAGAATGGGATGACGAAAACAAAAGAAAAAGTATGACTACAATAGATACTGTCGTCTGCTACTTGGCGCCAAATTCAAAAAACACGATGCCCTAAAGCATGCCTGAAGCCGAGCATCTGCGGCGCGTAGGTATAAGTACGCGTCGCGCATTACAGCCGCTGAGCGAAACTGTGCAATGCGTTGCGGTCTCGGCGTATACGTCCATACATATGCGTTGGGCAGCAAAGAAATATATGGCTCTGGCGTTGGTTCTCAACGCGACGCGAATAGTCGCAAGAATGGTGGAGATAGTTTAGCGGTGACTGCGTAAAGCGATGTTCTTCGCAATGCTGCGATTGCTATATCCACAAGAAGCGACGAAACTTGGCGGCAGAGCGTGGAAAACGCTATGACTGAGATTTGTTTGGCCGTCCCTGACTTTCGCCTCGTTGGCACATGCGGCATTAAGAGGGAGAGTCTTCGCGCGCCCATACAGTGAAAGCAAAAGAAAATGATACACTGAAAATTTACCGCTTTATAACTTTCGTCGCATGAAAAAACGCAACAAACACAACAACTTAGACGAAAAATTTTTACCTCTGTCTATTCACGGACGTTCGCTAGGAACACAGGGGGAAGACCTCTACGAAGCACGCAATCGCGCCAGAATTAAAATGGACTCTGCAGAGGGAAGCAGTGAAGGTGATAGCGAGCAGCCCGGTGCATATTCAACTGGAAGCTCTGCTCACTTTATGCAGAATCACCGCGCGTTGGCCCACGCGGCCGATGATAGTATATCGGCCGAGAAAGGGCGGGCGCTGTGGATGCAGCTGGCAAAGAACAGGTTTAATTGAAGAGACATGTGAGAGGTCTTTGCCCTGCAGTGGGCGTAGTCAGGCTGATGTTGATGATGATGACTGGTCGTCTGAAGGAAGTTAACACCCCAATGCAGAAGGTGAAACAAAATTTGTCACGAAGAGCGCAGTGATTCGTTTCGTATAAGGCAACCGTTATGCACCTGCAGCAGCAACAGGCATCTCCTTCTAATGCAGCAACATTCCTTGTAAGAGAGAAAGGTTTAATGTCTGGAAAAGTGAACAAGTCACCTGAAAAAAATTCTGCACATATGCTGGTCAACCTTGGAGAACGGGGCGAATACAGAGGTGGAGAGTGAAGGTGGAGGGTGATGGCACATTACAAACAGTTTCATGCAGTGTGCAAGACGCTGCTTTATTCGCTTTATGCAAGTTGTTATCTTAATGTGCATATACACACGCAACATCTAGGGCGCGTGGCACATTAAGCATGAACATGTCTCAGGGTTAGACGAAGTAACCAAAGGAGAATAATAACAACTGTGAAGTTGCAGGCACCGCAATTCAGAAGGAAGAACAGCAACACGACAAGAAAAGCACAAACATGCAACAATACATTTCAACTTTCCAATAAGAAAAGGCCGGCCTGTAATGAGAACGCATCTCGTGTACAGCTCATAGATTATTTGTTCGAAGAAGCGCTTCAAGTGCACAAGATTACCGTGGTAAACTGCATTGGCAAGAAGGCTATTACAGTCCTTGACTACGTGAAAGAAATAAAAATGGAACACTTAAGATGCACTGTTGTGTGTGCACATGGAGGATAAATTGCGTTTTTCAGCACGATTAAGGCAGTTTGAAACATGGCAAGCACGTGTGACTCAATTTCCAATCGGCATGAAAATAAAGTATTCATCACGAATATAATGGTAGAACAGGGTGCAAAATGATGAGAATGAAGTCATTGAAAGTGCCTATGCTTGAAATTTAGGCCCCCTGAAAAATTACCTTCTTGTACAGCTTTGCTAGCCATTTTCTCTTCAAGTTCAAACAGAAGTATGAAACCAAACCAAGTCAGGTGGAAAGAGGCTGCTATTTTGTTTGGGACTCTCAGAATTTTTTTTCCTTGCGATTACTACCAGGTATTATCTTTCCTGCTGCGTGGCATGTGATGGCGTCGTAATTAGTATTGAGATGTCATTGGGCGATATGTGCGACAAGAAAAGGAAGATATGGAAAGCCTCCATACACTACTGTAACGGAGAGGTTTATAACACATCATTAAGGCAGCAGAAAACCCAGCGTCATCCAGCAGGCATTGTCAAAAAACCGCGTCAAAAGTGATTGAAAACAGGATTTGTAATTTAAATCAAATGCCAGCGGATGTCACAAACTACTTCACCTCGTAAAGTATTAGCTTTTATGTACAAAAAAGTGTTGTTGCGGCGGGTGCCGCTCAAGTACATGAACTGCTAGCAACCAAAACCATCCCGGTTTATTTCCACATAAAGTCATATATATACACATAGCGACACTGGTGCCTCTGGCGGCAGGTGATCCCCAAACCGAAACCGAAACCACATATACAACATATTCTCTTCCTTATAAAAAAAAAGACAGCTACATGGGTAAGTGATTTACTAGTGGTAGTACGTTAGTACTCTTTTACAGAATTATATTTACAGTAACAACAATGTGCTTGTCTTATGCACTTAATACAAAAATATAAAACAAAAAGAGGAAAACAAGATACAACTCCATTTATGTCCGTATTTCACAACGTCAGCAAACTCAACACTCGTGCAGATTGTGACACGTTCACGTTCACTGCAAAACGTGTCTTTCTGTACTTAGTGTCCATAGCGGTCTGGAGGTCGTCTATTCCTTGATGGCTGTACCCTACGCTGAGGTCCCGATGCTTCTGAGAAACCACTGGCCGCAGGCGAAGTTTCTTCCGGCTCACAGCCGGTCACTGGTGACATAGGCGGCTGCTTCGCAGCAGCCACAGCTGAAGTTCCGGTTGGCGCTTCTGAAACGGGTCTCTCCAAGGTAGGCGGTGAGCTGCTTTCCCTAGCGGTGTCATTTCTATCACTCCTTTCCCCCCACCCACAGATAGATGCAGAAGCTCGTGGCATCGTTGACAACTTTGAAGCGTTCCACGTTTTTCCATCATCAAGTTGGAAGGACGATTGCCCCTGTTTTCTTATCACTTTTCTTGGACGGCTAAAAGCCAGGTCACCTTTAAAAGCAGTTTGTCTGCGTACTCGTACAAGGTCACCAACATTCACTTTGGTTTCCCTTGCGGCCCTGCGAGCGTCTGTGTATAGTTTACTGGATTGCTGCTTTTGCTTCACACGCTCGCGTAGGCGGTGGAGCTCTGAAGTAGGGTCGGTTGCAAATATTGCTGACGGATACCCAACGACATCGAGCCGAGTCCTTGGTAGACGTCCATGCAGGAGAAGTGCTGGAGCAACTGCAGTTGTGGCATGCGGCGTACAACGGTAAATGCCCAAGTATTCTGTTACCGTTTGGCGTAAGGGACGCTGCTCGAGTGTAGCCACTTGAACAAAGCTTTTAAAAACTTTGTTGAACCGTTCTACCTGTCCGTTTGCTTGCGGGTAGTATACGGACGAATGCCGCAAGCGGATGCCGCGATCCTGCAGAAAAACTTGGAACTCTCGAGATGAAAACTGTGGCCCGTTATCGCAAACAATTTCCTCTGGGTAACCTTCACGTGCGAACACTGACACCAAGAAGCCTGTTACTGTGCGTGTTGTGACTTGGTTGCAAAAGTATACTTCGGGCCACTTAGAAAAGTAGTCGACCAGCGTGATCGCATATCGACAATCGTGTGGTGCTCTCTCAAATGGGCCAACAATGTCCATGCCAAGCTTTAGCCACGGTTCCTTTGGTAAGGGGACCGGGTTCAATGGTGCAGCCATAACCTTCGTGCTCTTGTCCGCTGCCTGGCATATACTACACGTTTGAATAGCTAGCTCGACTTGCCTGTCCATGGCTGGCCACCAAAATTTTTCTCGCAGACGTGCTTTCGTTCGTACAATTCCAAGGTGAACCTCATGAGCAGCGGTAATTATCCGCGCTGTAAGTGAGGCGGGAACCACAAGGCGTTCGCCACGCAAAATCAAATTGTCCACCACTGACAGTTCATCGCGAAGTTTGAGGAAAGGTTGAAGCTCACCCGGCAGAGATTTTTGCGCAGGCCAGGACGATTCAATGTAGGCCTTGATTCGTTGCAGTGTGCTGTCTTCCGACTGGGCCTGTTCAAACTCTTCCCTGGTAATGCAAGAAGATATAAGGGCAACTGATACAGTTTCGTCTGGTAAAGTCTCTTCTTCCTGAGGAGGTGACGCAGGGAGGCGAGAGAGCGCATCTGCTACTCGATTTTGCGAACCCTTCCGGTACTTTACTGTATAGTTGTACTGCAGTAGGCGCTCCGCCTACCGTGCTATCCGCAAAGGACGCCTTCCTGGCCCTTGAGTAGACAGCAATGCGACCAAGGCTTGATGGTCAGTAAGCAACGTGAAATGGCGTCCCCACAAGTGAACATGCCACTTCTCGCACGCCCGAACACACGCAAGCGCTTCGCGTTCTCCTACTGAATATCTCCTCTCTGCAGATGAAAGCGCTCGAGAAGCAAAGGCGACAGTGTGTAGTTTCTCTCCCTCCACCTGTTGGAGAACCGCTCCAAGCCCACAGTCTGAAGCGTCAGTGGAAACAACAACTGGAAGAGATGCATCGAACATCCGCAGGACTACGTTGGACGCAAGTGCCTCTTTGGTCTTTCGAAAACTGGAGTCTACCTCGCCAGACCAAACAAATGGTTGCCCCTTTCGAAGCAGAACGCGCATCGGTTCAACCATATCGGCAAAGTTGGGAACGAACCTAGAGTAGTATTCGGCCAGTCCCAGGAACGATCGAAGGCTGGCTGTATTGGTGGGTGCCGGTGTATCCTTGATGGAAGCAACCTTTTCCTCCAGCGGAACAATACCACTTGCTGTGATCCTGTGACCCAAAAATGAAAGTTCCTGCGTATCGAAGATACATTTGCTGTTCAGTTTGAGTCCTGCCTCTTTAATGCGTTGAAGTACTGCTGCAAGGTTATCTATGTGCTCCTGCCGGCCCCGCCCGAAGACTATAATGTCATCTATATAGAAGAGCACGCCCTTACATCCTTGCAGGACTTTGGACATCATACTCTGAAATGCAGAAGGCGCGGAAGCCAGTCCGAAGCACACTCGTTTAAAACGAAAGAGGCCTTCGTGAGTTATAAATGCGGTCAAATCGCGACTCGCAGGGTAAAGCATGACCTGGTGGTAAGCTGATGCGAGGTCTAGCTTAGAAAAATTTGTAGCCCCCACTAAACTACGCAATAGCTCTTCTGTATGAGGAAGGGGAAAGCTGTCTATTACGACAGCTTTGTTTGCTTGTCGAAGGTCTACACAGAGGCGAATACCTCCCTCTTTCTTCTTAACGACCACAATGGGTGACACCCATTCAGATGCCTCCACCTTCTCTATCACGTCCAGATTTTCCAACCGATGGAGCTCTTCCGAGACCAATGGTCGTAGCGAGAGCGGAAGGCGCCGAAGTTTAGATTGCACTGGCTGCACCGTGGATCGCGTTTTGACGTGATGCACAAAACCTTTCGCGAGGCCAAGGCCTGGATCGAAAAGAGATCGAAACTCGCCAACTAATTCCTTTGGGAGGCTAATATCCTGCACGGCTTTCGTCGGGTCAGGGCGCTGTTCCCTTCGAGAATTAGAAGTTAGCGTCGTTTCAAGGCATTGCAGAGATGACCCATCAATCTGTAGACCGAGGGCCTTGATGGCATCGATACCCAAGAGTGAGGTGCCTTGTTCTACGACGTAGAAAAGAAGGCTTGTTGTGCTAGCTTTGTACGTAACGTCAGCGAAGAAACAGCCACGAACCGGAATTGGCTGTTTTGAATAGTCCAGTAACCGAACAGTCGAGGCCAAAAGTACTTTGCCTTCAAAATACTGCTTAAAAAGATCGTGTGCAACAATGGAAACTGACGACCCAGAATCTACAAGAAAAGTTATGTCCGCACGGTCAATCGAAACTGTGACGTAAACAGCGGAGCGAGCGGCCGTCGTCACAGCTAGAATGCTCAAAACTTCCTCGCTAGGAGAGTCTTGGCTGTCTACCTCACGCACCGGAGCGGAGCCTCGTTTCTGGCAAACTGAGCGGAAGTGACCCATGACACCGCAATGGTGACAACGCTTGCTTTTGGCTGGACAGCGAACTGATGCTGCATTGTGCCGGGATGAACCGCAGCGATAACAACGATACTGGCGGTTGTGCGACCACTTCGAGCTCTCGTCGGATTCTGGTGTACGCGTAGGCGTATTTCCACGAGTATTTATGCGTCCAACATCTACAGAAGGAAATTCTTGCAGATCATTGTACGCCAGCTCAAACTGCCTTGCCAGTAGTACTGCTTTAGCGAACGAGAGGGACGATCCTTCAAGCAGAAGACGCTCGCGCAAGCTCCGAGACGAAATACCAGCAACGAACTGGTCACGCAGCGAATCTTCTTCGGCAGGAAAAGAGCATGTAGCAGAAAGCTCCCGCAATGCAGTGATGTACTCATTCACTGATTCACCAGCTTGCTGAACTCGCCTGCTGAAACGATGCCGTTCGGCAACAACATTGCTTGTTGCCGAAAAATGAGCATGCAGAGCGGCGACTGCGATATCGTACAACGATACTTCAGGCCTTGTGTCACCTGTGCCCTTGCTATCTTCCGACGTTTTCTCAGTAGCAGTTTGCTCACCGAGCTTGACGTTGTCCAACGATGGAAGTGGTAATGTGTAAAATATGCGCTGACCTTCTACGCCGAGGCTGTGAAGAAGTAGTGCTTTGCGACGATCCGGCGTGCAGTCAGAGGCCCCCGAAGCAAGCACGTAGTTCTCGAAGATGCGGAACCATTGCGGCCACGCAACAGCAGGTCGACCAGGCACAGGCAGGAACGGGGGCGGCGGCGCGAGTCCAGAAATGCTCATGGCGCCTGAAAGCAAGCGGCGAAAGTCACGCCCCCCCGAAATTATCCCGTCCTCGTCGCCAATGTTGTAGCGGCGGGTGCCGCTCAAGTACATGACCTGCAAGCAACCAAAACCATCCCGGTTTATTTCCACATACAGTCATATATATACACATAGCGACACTGGTGCCTCTGGCGGCAGGTGACCCCAAACCGAAACCGAAACCACATATACAACAAAAAGCTGCTTAAATTTCAGTCTGGCTTCAAAAACCCTGTGGGTCTCCAGCCAAGCACACGCTGCCAACTAGACCATGCAGGCACATTGACTGTACTAAGGAACAAAAGTGGGGGGGGGGGGGGGGGGGGGGCGTGTTGATGTGTGTGTGCTGCTGGCTTCATTTGGAGCTTAGTAATGTAATTACTGTAGTGAACCAGAGATGTGCCAATCAGTGAGAAACCAGTTGCAGTAATATTATGTAGGTGAACTGCAGTGTGCAAGAGTTCAAAGACAAGAATGTGGAACCTGTGTTGAGATACTTGTGGTACATGTGCGAGCATGAAGGAAGAACAGTGGCTGTGTGTGTGTGAAGAGAAACCACTGAAAGGAGCCATCAACACCACCGCGTAACGCCGTTGAATTATGAGCTTAAGTGCCCCCTACTATTTGGGGAGCTAGACAAGTTGCTATGCCTCTTAGGTGTTGCAACTTGTCTACGAGGAGTGAGGTGTGTTTTACATGTACAGTGAAAAGTTAGTGGAAGCCTGTATTGCCTAAATAATTTATTTTCATCCCTGTCCTTCATGCATCCTCGAATTCATTATGCAGCCTAATTGCGAATCATTACCTGGTAGAACATTACATATTAAACAATATGCGTCGTGCACACAAATAAGATTTTTTTTGGACAAACTCTCCTTTCATAAAAGTTCAACAGTGGTGTTCACGCACATTATTGTTGCATAACTTGCAAATAAGAGTAGCCAGCAGTCACCTCTGCTAAACAAAAAAGTGGCAGCACGTACAGTGACGGTCCAGACACGCTAAGGGTTGTAAGGTTTCTGGCGACAGCCGGTGGTCTGATTCAGCTGCGTATTCGGCCCGGGACACCTGCAACCGGGGTCGCTGCACAGCGATAGGCATCTTGGTTCCCACGGCCGGTCCTCGCCTGATTTATTGGATTCGAGACGGAAGATTCTGCTGCCGTTTGTAAACAACATTGTTCCCGGAAGATCGACCATGCGGCACGGAGGCAGTTAGCGACCGCCAAAACCGAGCCGGGGTGGCTCACCCCTTCAACTGTGCCAGCTCGCCGGTGCCTCGCCCATTCGGACTTCCCGGAAGACGTGTTCGGCTTGACAGCGTGAGAACTCTCGTTCGGACGCGAAGACA